>NC_142621.1:46156396-46821753 GCF_059453375.1 Lepisosteus platostomus | reverse complement strand
GGGAAATTTGGCCAGTACGCCGGGTTACACCCCTACTGGTGTAGGGTAAAGTGGATAAAGTAATAATAGCACACCTAGTCATCACCATTTTTATCCTAACACATGCAGCACTTCCAACATATCGAACAGTGTTAGTCTCCTGTTCTGGGTCACCATCAATTCCTTTCCCTATTTAGACATCTTAAAAACGTTAAAGTGCTCCTTTTCATTTATGAACTACAAAGAAAATCATTTACTGACAGTCGCGTGCCTATAGACAACACTGAAATAAAATACACTCTCAGTAAAAATGAGAGAAATGGGAACCCATTCTGTTCAGAATACAGAATAAAGGTAATTAGGATGTTGGAAAAGATTCAGACAGCACTTTAATTACAAAGCCAGCTACAATAGTGTTCAACATCTCACAGGGTTTGTGTTTATCAATCGCCTGTATAATATATTCCAGAAACTGCGATCTGTACTTAGCCTCAACCAGACAGCACTATACTTCCAATCACTACAGCGCATAGCAACCAACTACGTCAAGCCAACAAGAATCTTTACAACACATTCCTCTGTGTTCCATCTTTAACAATGACCTGTAAAACACATCTCCAGGGGACTGCAACTCTGGTCTTGCAGAGCAGCAGTCACCTAGGTTTAACGACACCCAATTAAACAGCTGATTGATCCAATTAAGTCCGTCAGAGCTCGGCTGTAATGAAAACCGGAACGCATTTCGGCGCTCCTGGGGTTTCAGACCCCATGTGTACCAAGTGTAACCAGAGCACTGGAACAGAATCTTGAGGTAGGAAAGTTTAAGGAAATATCAACTTGGGGGTTCGGCATCTTGAACCAAAAACAGAAGAGATGGTGGATACACTTGAGAAGCCGATTCAGGACTTAAACCAGGAAAGCCCTGCTTCAGGCAGAGAGTAATGGGACTGCGGCTGTCGGCTGCTTTTAAGGCAGGGGTGTCCAGTCAGGCCCAGTAGAGTCACTGTGTCCATGGAGTTTCTTGCCAGCTCATCTGATCTTGACCCCCCAGCTCTTCAGCTACTCCTGCTTTCAAGAATTGGAGAAAACCTGCAGACGCACCAGCCCTCCAGGAGTGGAGGCTCCCTGGTTTAAAGGAGCAGCCTGAGAAGATTCATAGATGAATATGTTACCAGTGACCAGATGTGCGAGACACTACAAAGGCTGCTCAGGATGCTGCATGGCTAACAGATGCAGTCTTCACCCCAAGCCCAGGTAAAACCTATTTCTTTGGGCAGGCATTGGAAGAGAAAACACTCTCAACGAGCTGGAAGCCATTTTTCCTCCAAGAACGTTTTCCACATCGGGCTACATCAATCTTAACTTGACACCGCCCTCCCTGCGCCAAATTACCAGGGACAATTTAAAAAGCACCCTTAATTCTGGGCAGACTGAGAACGCTAAGTGAGGCAGCTAACACATCCGACCTGACTCATCTCGCAGGGGCCACCCTGAGGAATCTAATTCTGTCCCAACGCATCTCGGCGCCACGCGATTCCCAACAGGACCACCTCCCCCGCCTGCCGGCAAGATCACCTGCGGAGCGCCAACTTCGAGGAGCACCGCTAGCATAATCGCCGCGCATGAAGCTCCAGGACGAGAAGGGCGAGGTGGGAAGGCGCAAGAAGATGTCACAGGGTCCGTTAATTACCAGGAATGAAAAGCGTTCATTAGCATATGAGCCATCTGGCCCGTCTCACTCAGCAGCAAAGTGACCAGCCAGCCCTGCTCTCTGCTGCTCCTTGTAATTAACGGCCACCCCAGAGGACAGGGACTAGATGAGCCTCCCAGTTCCCGGCAGCCCTGCCTCCCTGGCCTGCGCTGCGCGGGAGACGCGAGCTTAACGAGAGAGATCGAACTGGCGCTTCCTGTGCTCTGCGATCAGCACCTCCCCCCTCCAAGACTCCAGCAGGCAGTCAATACGGTGGAGCCCCGCGGCACCTTGCTTACAGCTCTATCAGACAAAACAAGAGGCCCCACCTTGCAAGAACTGAGCTCATACAGGGTAACACTCACCACTCGGAGAGAAAGCCCGTTTCTGCAGAAATTCTGTTTCTGTGTAGCACTATTTTAGGAATATTCTGCTCCAACAACAGCCTGGAGGCAAGCTGTACATTTCATAATGCTCATTCTACATGTCCAGCTTTACAGCAGGAGGAAGAAGAGGGCTGCGCTCATGCTGCATGAATGCAACATTCACGTTATTTAGCGAGCTACTTCACTGCACGTCTAGCATGGCGTTTTCCATATGCTTTCTTTTTAAGAAGTATTTCCGTGACACAGACGCATCACCTGGGGATGAGGGGGCTTCGGATTCTGCACAAGGATCCGGAAAGAGAAGAAGGAAACCACAGGCGTTCGGTCCGAGACAGAAATGGAGAAGGATGAACGCCCATACTTAAAAGATCCGAAAGACGGAGGCGTGGTTAAGCATCAGTTGCTCAAACACCGGTGCACAACACCTGCAAAGTGCTTACTCACTGCATGACAGCTTCCACGGGGAGACAGGGGCCAGCTCTCCTTTTCAAGTCCCACACACAGATCTGAGTCTTACAAAGTGAGTGTGAGCCATGTGCCAGTCCCGTCACCACATTCCAAAAGACGGCAATGCAGAACTAGAATGAGCGTCAGGGCGATCCGTGGCGTGTTCTTCCAAAACAAACCAAAAAAAAAGCTTTGCCCTGAAATCCATCTTTCAATTAGGCCATCTATTTTCACATCGCCACGCAACCTTTTTAAACCAGCACATAAAAAACATCAGAAAGATGCAATAATAATATGAACGTATTCAATCCATGGAGCACTTTGGGTAACAACGCAGCTAACTGACAGATTTGTACGTATACACCGATCACATATTAACATGCAAAGGAAAAATGTGACAGCGCTCAGCTACATGGAGAATGTGGGACTTGTTAGTTTAAGCAGTACTATTTCCACACTTTCCTGTCTCACTGCTGGAGTTGCAGTCGCACGGCCAGGAGATAGTGTCAGCCACACATTTTTCAGGGAAGCATCCCAGAAAGGGACGTTTCTCGGATCAGCTCAAAAAGATCAAGGAATCTGTCAGGTTTAAAAAAAATTAAAAGGGAAAAATTGTGGAAATAAAACAGTGCAATTAGAAAATATGACTCACTGTAAGAGCCTTGCGTTATTAACTGGTGTTTAAAGTGGTGTCCTGTTTACTGACCAAACTCCCAGTAAGTACGAGTTCAGACAAGGAGACGAGTGTTTCCTTTCAAGCGTGGCTCTCTGATAACGCCAGTCAGGAAGACAGGATGGCGAGGACAAACTTGAAGCTCTCAAGTACCCTACACGAAAATGCACCTGCGCAGAATCACAAACGACAGCCCAAGTGTGAGGAGGACTGTAATAAACTCCGTCTGCGTGCCACCCTGGGGAATCTCTCCAGGAGAGTTCACGTGACTGGGAAAACTGACGACACAGCTATCACAGGCACATTAAAGCCACGTCTGGAGACGCTAAACAAATCTAATGAATTCTTCACGAGACTGGAGACACCTGGGTGGGGGGTGGAAGTGTTAAGGATCTGTCAAGAGAGGTGGCCGTCAGCCCTCAAACCCTAGTCCCCAGATGTGTGTTTCCAGAGGGGTCCCACACTGTGTCCTGGCAGGCCTTGGTCTCCACAAGCGCCCTTCAGCGGACAGAAACCGTTCACCTCCGATTTCCCCACACGGGGTGTGTGTGCTGGGAAAAACGTCAAAGTCTTTGGAGGAAAAAAAACAACAACAACACATTAGTCGTATCAGTCGTACTGCCAACTCAAAGGTTTTGAAAGCCACCAGGAATTCATTCCCACCAGCGCACCCTCTAAGTGAGAAAGGACTCCCTCAACACCAAGAGGAACAGCCTGCTTGTGCCTGTCCACTTCTGCGTCACGTCCAGCAGCGTGGGCCGGACTGCAGAGGGGCCCTGGTCTCTGAACACGAGACACGGGGGCGCTTGCTCGCTTGGCCCGCTGGCCTCTACCGCAGCACGAGCGCCCTGAAATCTGAAATCACTGCAGCGAGGCGTAACATTAGAGGCCGACAACTGCAACAGGGCCTTGGAAGGGAGAAGCACTAATGCAGTTTTGCAGCGCCCATCTGGTGTCATAATACAGCTCTCAGAACGGCAAGGAACAAATAAAAACCATTTATTAGAAGTCCTATGTCTCCTCTGCAATAAAATTATGGAAAGGCTCTCCTCCCTCTACCTATTAATTTATCCGAGTACTTATGCATCATACTGCTGCTGTGATTCCATGTGATTTTACGAGACTCTTATGTTTTGTGCTTCTGTGGGAGAAGCCAAAGAAACTTCCACAGCAGCGGACAATAAAGCATCTATCACTTCAGCAGCAAGCCAAACACTGCACTGCCTGTGCTGCTTTTGTTTTGTACAATGATGACTTGTACAGCCTTTTCCAGTACAGCCCAGGCGAGAAAGAGCCCGGCAAACAGCGCCGTTAACATCCCCAGCTACTCTCAACCGAAAGGGGAGCGAGGCGCTCGGCCCCACAGATCCGTTCAGATGCTAAGTGAACAAAGGTATAAGGAATCGTGTACACATGGGAGTCCATCCTAACGTGGACCATGAACATGCAGCAGGCTCAAGCTTGCTAAAGCTCACTCCAGCTTCAGGGCAGAGATAAGGCACATAGTCTAGGCCTCTCCCAATAAGCCCAAGACAGGCCTGCAACAACACCAACCAAGACCCCCTCACACCAGGGGCTCCAGCCCAGTGCCTGCGGGGCCTGGAGTCATCTGGGTTTGGCTCCAGCTGAACACTGGGGCTTGCAGTTACCTGTGCCTCCAGTGAAGTGCGCGTTTAGGATCATCGCCGCTACGAGGCCCTACGCAAACACCCAGGTACGTCCAAATAAGAAAATAATTAGGTTAAAAGTTGAATTGACTGCTCTTGGGCTGGAAAGAGAAAACAGATGACACCAGGCCCTCTGGGAACCGAGTCTGAGGGCCCGGCCTTCCACTGAACACAGCCTCCGTTCTCAAAGCAAGAGTGGCACCAGGGACTGGAGTCAGGAGAGAGTCACTGTAGGAAACAAAGCCCCCCCCCCCAGGAATAATACAAAGCTGGGCCCAGTTTCATTCCTTGGTGTGCTGGTGGTGGTTGTTTTCTGAAAACCATTAGTTGGTGCTGCCTGGCCTGCCTCTCCCCTGCAGCAGAGCAGTTTACTTGTCAATATTACGGCATTCAGCGCTATCAAAGACACCCCTGAACTCGCCGCCTCGTTTCTTACTATTGTTCTGCTGGAAGGGGTGCAGAAGAGATCCTTTTCTCGCTACGGCACGACCATGCGTCTCGCTGCGCTTTTGCACCGCTCCGTGCACCGTGTGTATATATATATCGGGCAGAGCGGTGTTAGTGTGTTTTTTTTTATAACGGTTTCGGTCAATGAAAGCGTTATTGTTCCAGGCCCGTGATCCGCAGGCCAAGCACACACTGCGATATCGAAACCCCGCACCGCCTGAGGTTTGAAAGCGTCCGGTCCTTCCCGCACCTCTCCTATGCGACTGTGAACTGGACGCGTCCGCGAACTTCAGCCCTCCTGGGTGGACCGCACCACGCTCTGCGATCTTCCCGAACCGAGCCTCAAGCCGCCGGTGCGTCTGGGCGGGCTGCGTTACAGGTTGGCATTTCCGAGCCCGGGCGCAGCGGTTCCGACTCCTTCCTTTTTCATTCAAAATCTCCGCAAGGCGGAAAGGTCTCGCCTCGCCTCGCCTCGCAGGAGCTCCTGTGCGTGTGTGTGTGTCACAGCTGCATAGCTACAGCCGCAGGTAGCCACCCTTCACCTCTCCATTCATTAAAAATAAATAAAACTAGCACAGTTCGTGCCGTGCACACCCAACCTCCCCTTTGCTCAAACTAGTTAATGCACTTGCGACTGGACCGCTAGCTAAGAAGGCGACATGACACGGACAATAACCTCTAATGTGAAACAAGCCCACTGTGGCTCACTGCTGTCACTGCGCTGAGGATTACCTTGGTTTCTCGGATGTCTTGCTTGCCTCCTTCGGGGTACCACTGCACCCGGACATAGCCTCTTCCCAGAGGCCGGGCCCGGGTGTCCGCCGCTCCGCTCTCCGTGTCTGAGCTGCCGGCTACACCCCCGCCACCGTCCCCGCCGCCGCCTCCTCCTCCTCCCCCGTCTCCAACATCCGAGTCGGAGTCGAAGTCCTCCTCGCCGTGGATCAGCCTGACCAGGCCGAACCGGACCGAGCCTCGGTACCGGCCGGAGACCAGGTCGTGGGAGAAGAGCAGCCGCTGGGAGCCGCCTGCCGAGGGCGAGAGAGCCTGGGAGGGCGGGTCGGAGCCCGGGCTGCCTGCGGGAGAGAGGGCCGGGGTGGGAGATGGAGATGCAGCAGCAGCAGCTGCCGTCGCTACCCCTGCCGCTGCGGGGTCCGCCATCACTATCGCCGTAATCAGGGACTGGGTGATGAGAGAGAGAGAGAGGCGAGAGGGGGGGGGGAGTGGAGGATGAGAAAAGAGAAAGAGAAATCTGTAACCAGGGACCACACGTGTTTACGTCGACACGCAAGCCCTGCGTGCGCCGCCAGTGGGAGAGCCCACCGTCAGAGCAGAGGTGTCGCCGCTTGAGGGCCGTATTACCCTCCGTATAGGCGCACACGCATCTTCGGGCGGCGATGGGGAAGCCCGCCCCCCCCGCCGAGCTGAAAGGGTATTCAGGGATTTCTCGTCCCCCCCCTCTTTGTCTTTTCTGTTTTGTGTTTGGCTTCTCTCTTAGTGTTTGTGGCCTCGATCCTCCTGGAACGCGAGTCTGAATGTGCAGTTTCAGAAAAGGTTAATGCTTTACAGAAAAGTTGAGCTGTCCCTTTGAAAGCGGTGTTATTATTATTATTATTATTATTATTATTATTATTATTATTATTATTATTATTATTATTACCGCTCAACAGAATCATGCTCCTTCGGAAATACAACACACAGCATATTGCGCTTCTTAAGAGTTGCGCTCAAGCTAAAAATTGGCTTTTTATTAGAAACGCTGCCGTGAAAGTCAGAATTAAGGCGGTTAACGCACTGGTTGTTTTTCTTCGTTTCAGATAAAGATTGCAATCGAAGAAATACATTTCAGAGTGCCTGACCATGTGTCCGCTTCCCGCAAAAGTCTCCCTAGAATACAGTCCTTTCGCTCAATGCGCACCCATGGGTATAGAAACAGCCCCCCTCCCTACAGAGCAGAAAGTTGCAACTCATTCCTGTGAGGTGTAAATATCCCTTTTACCACAAGATGTCAGGCTCGCCCTATATTTTCCATTTAAATAGCTCCCTCCGCACCGATCCGAGGGCGCGCCGAGGTGTTTCGAGAGACGCTTTGCTTTCAGTTGTGCTGAGACAACACAGCGTATCGAGCTGTTGCTGAGGCTCTCAACTAAAATGACTAAAAACCCCGTCAGTACAGTAATTAACACAACGATATCCAGAAACAATAGTCCCCTGTATGGAATATAATTTCACGGTTTTCCCTTATTCTTGCAGACAATGAAATGACACGCTGTCGGCTACACACCTGTAATTCGCCAGCGCTGCACTGACACTCTCTAGAAAAGCAATATCATCATGTAATAACTCGGTAATCATTTTTTCGTACTACCCGTTATGAGTCTCATTCCTTTTCCTTAATCTCGTTTCAAAATGTTATGACGTATCGGACATTACACTATTGTGCTGTGTGGTTCGGTTACAGGTAGCCGTGAAATCGGGACTCGTCTCACTGCGCTTATTGTACTCGAGCGAGCCTGGAGAGGAGCCTCTGCTGAAAAAGAACAGGTCTTTTTACACACACACACAAAAACAGCCCCTCGCAGGCGAAGCTAATCGTCTCAAGTTTGCCAGAACCCCGGTGTGTGTTTCGCAAATTGCGCGGCAGGGTTGTTTGAAAACGCCGAACAACTGCAGCGACGATTTATAACGATGACAAGGGTGGAAGTGAAACCTGTCCTTCTCACTTTCTGCCCGTCTTGTCGCAGGGAGTTCTGTAGAATCCGCCGTCACACGGGTGCGAACAGCGTTGTCAAATAAATTTACTTGGGCCTTTCTGTCCTTGCACGTAAAACTGGAGGGTGCGAAACAATGTCGCCATAAAAGCGAAGCAAGTAAAATTCCTTCATTTCCAAGATTCTTTGTGTTTCATTCGGACGCAAGTATGTCCAGCGGTACACTGCTTAATCACCCATCTTGAGTCATCAAGGATGGTGGACGCTGAAACGACCGTACCCACGCTAACAGATATGTTTAGGCTTCATGCCTACGGGGTTGCATTCACTCCCTACTGGCGAGGAAGGAGTTGAAATGCCGGGAAGAACGACAAGAGCCCGGACAATTCACCAAGAACGGGAGTTTCGTGCGGATGTGGAGACGTGGGTTGGCGCAGGGCCGATTTCTGGACACACCGAAGCCCGATGGGTACCGCAGACAAAGTCACACGACTTTTTTTGCACCCCGTTGTTACAGTCCTCGGCATCAGGACCCAGTGTGTTTTACGGGCGCTTGACAGGCTGGTCCAAAGGGCCGTGCCTTTCTGATCGGGACTGACCTGAGACGCTAATGACCACCACGTGACCGCGAACTAGCGCCATACCTGTGCGAGAAGCAGCCTCCCGGCGCACAACAGCGTCAAACAAGACGGAGGCAGGAGCCGACAGCTGACGCATCGCTTAACACCTGCTTTTAAGAAACACAGTTTCACTCAGAGGTAAGTACCAATGTACGATTTCGTCCAACGGAAAAGAAACTACCAGAAAAGCGCTATTTCGATCACAGAGGTTGCTAGCAGAAGATCTGTAAAGAAGAAAAAAAAAACAAGGTTGTACTCGAAAGATTTTGAACATATCATTAGATCATCCCTCATGAAAAGAGATTCGTGAACACCGATTAAAGCAGAGCTAATACCGGGAGCAAATTCTGCGTGTTTTTCAAATGACGTCTGATGTTTGACACAAAATCAGCATCCTAACAGCCGCGCCGTCTCCTTTATATCAGCTGTTAATGGATTTTAATTATACAGAATTAATGGGGTGGAGTGTGCGCCTATTAACGGAAACTGCACATTAATCACTCACTCGCTCAGGGTGAGTCACCCCGAGAACTGAAGCAGTTTGCGGGCGCTTTGCTCTCGTTTGCGCCTAACAAGTAAAAAAAAAAAACACAAGTTGGAACTGTTGTGACCCATGCGCTGTAGCTTTCTATTTTTAACTTTTAAACACTCTTTTAACTCGAGCGGCCTGCGCGCATGGACGTATTGTTGTCACGTAATATTTCACAAATCCGCTGAAGTTTTTTTTTCCCGAAAAAAAGATAGATAATCGATTATTGTGCAAACCCTGGTGCGGGTCGAACGGGAATCTGTCGAAGCGCGGAGGATCTAGTGAAGGCGAAGAGAGCCGGTGTTGGTGGGGGAGAGGCGGAGAGGGGGGTGAGGAGGGTAAGAGATTGAGAGAATAGGTAGGGAGGGTGTGTGTGAGAAAGGGACTGAAGAGATGACCAGCTGAAGTTATAGGGGTAGTGTGGGAGGCAGAAATCAGAGATTTAAGACAATCGACTAGATCGCCGAGGGACACAGGATGCGGGGGAGCAGGGAGCTGCCTCAGCATGCCTAGGCTGCCACAGAGCAGTGGTGCCGAAGGACTCTTCACCCTTTCCTGTGCAACAGCAGGTGTGCTCTGCCATCACTGACACTCCCTGTTCTGACCTGCCCCACTCGGGGATCTTCGGCTCTTGCTGTTGTTAACTGCCCCACTCGGGGATCTTCGACTCTTGCTGTTGTTAACTGCCCCACTCAGGGATCTTCGACTCTTGCTGTTGTTAACTGCCCCACTCAGGGATCTTCGACTCTTGCTGTTGTTAACTGCCCCACTCAGGGATCTTCGACTCTTGCTGTTGTCAACTGCCCCACTCAGGGATCTTCGGCTCTTGCTGTTGTTAACTGCCCCACTCAGGGATCTTCGACTCTTGCTGTTGTTAACTGCCCCACTCAGGGATCTTCGACTCTTGCTGTTGTTAACTGCCCCACTCAGGGATCTTCGACTCTTGCTGTTGTTAACTGCCCCACTCAGGGATCTTCGACTCTTGCTGTTGTCAACTGCCCCACTCAGGGATCTTCGGCTCTTGCTGTTGTTAACTGCCCCACTCAGGGATCTTCGACTCTTGCTGTTGTTAACTGCCCCACTCAGGGATCTTCGACTCTTGCTGTTGTCAACTGCCCCACTCAGGGATCTTCGGCTCTTGCTGTTGTTAACTGCCCCACTCGGGGATCTTCGGCTCTTGCTGTTGTTAACTGCCCCACTCAGGGATCTTCGGCTCTTGCTGTTGTTAACTGCCCCACTCGGGGATCTTCGGCTCTTGCTGTTGTTAACTGCCCCACTCGGGGATCTTCGGCTCTCCCTGCTCAGCGACGGGACAGTTTAGAGCCGTGATTGCCCATATCTGCCCCAGCTGTGAGTTCCCCATGTTCTCCCTGAGGACCCTGGTCCCTCTGACCCTCACTGTCTGTGTCCATCACAGGGATTCCAGGACTCTGACTCCAAACTGAAAGCCAAAATTATCCCTAAATTCCTAACCACCACCTTTCCCCCTTATTCATGCCTCCTATAACCAGCAGATACATCGCCCCGCAGCTCCTCACTGGCAGCCCACTGGAGCTCAGCAGGTGTGAGCCTGGCCAGTACCTGCATGGGAGACCCCTGGGAAAAAATAAGGTTGCTGCTGGAAGAGGTGTTAGTGGACCAGTAGGGGGCGCTCTCACCCTCCGATCTGTGTGGGTCCTAATGCCACAATATAGAGATGGGGACATACTTTAAAAAAAGGTGCCTCGTAAAACCGAGGTCCTGACTCTCTGTGGCCGTTAAAAATCAGAGGGTTTTTCTCGAAAAGAGGAGTTTTATCCAAGTGTCCTGACCAAGTTTCCCCCTGGCCTTTACCCATCATGGCCTCCTAATAACCTCCATCTCTAAACTGGCTTCCTCACTCTGCTCTCCTCCCCACTGAGAGCTGGTGTGTGGGGAGCGTACTGGTGCACTATGGCCGCTGTCGCATCATCCAGGTGGGGCTGCACACTGGTGGTGGTGGAGGGGATCCCCATTACCTGTAAAACGCTTCGAGCAGAGTGTCCAGAAAAGCGCTATATAAGTGTGAGGATGATCGATATTATGATTCCAGCTCCCTTCACACCTGCAGAGCCTCTGCAGACGCATGCGCCCCCTTTCTTTTCCTCTTTTCCTACTTTTCACTGTGGAATTATAGCCTCTATTTTTAATTATAACGAGTGTGTTAAAGATTCGTACTCGCGGTCATATTAACCGTTAATAATAGCACTGACGTTGATATTAACAATATACTCTCCTGTGTTTGGTAAGTATTTCGCTTCGTTCGGTTTTCCGATGAAAAAAGCACACAAGTTAGAGTATTTAAAACAGAATGACCCGTCAACAGTAAAATATTATTTAAAAGACACAATAAGAATTGAATAAGGTACAGTACAACATGTGTTAAGTTTTATGTCCATACACTTAAGACCTACTATTATTAAATATCAAAAGATCAGATGAATATCACTGGATCAGATGTGTGTTTGTACTTTTCAATATCAAAAGGGATGTTGTTCAATAGTCCCAACTATTCAGTCGTTTGAACTCTTCACACGGTATAACCGTCAATTAGAAACACTCAGGCAGCAGCAGCGTCGGATTCAATTTTGTGACCGCACCAGCTGACCTCAGATTTTAGTTTTAAAAAAAAAAAAAACCCCATCTCAATCCCTTTGTTCAAGCAGTCGTCAAACACGAGTAATTGAAATGTAAATGCGCGCCGTGTCGCTCGTTTGTGAAGATAATGTACAGAGCTGTCATCCAGCCTAAGTAATGACCGGGGTGCTTAATGGAATTTAAATCGCCGGACACATAGCGGTATAAATACGGGGCTGCCCTAGTCCATCAAGCCATTCTCTCTCCTCAGGTGACTCGGCTCCGGCGGTGCTGCAGAAAACGCGAAGAGCGGCGGAAGTCACAGAGGACACCTTCTCCCCGAGAGGCCAGCCGGTGCGATATGTCTGTAGTGAGCGCTCTGCCCTTCCTGAAGCCCGTTCACCTGCGGTGCCCGCTGTCGCCCGGCCGCCAGCGCAGGCACACCCTGCCGGCCAGCGAGTTCCGGTGCCTCAGCCCCGAGGACGCCATCAGCGTGTTCGAGATCGAGAGGGAAGGTAAGAGGCCCGGGACCCGCCAGCTGAGGAGGTGAATCTGCGGGGCTTTTCCCACGGGGGTACTGTAGTTCCTCCTTATTGTCATGAAGGCAAGACCTTACAACGGGCGGCGCTGGGCGCGCGGCTGCGTGACTCGCCCGTTGCTCTAGTTTTGTTCGCTAAAATTAAAACGTTGAACCTTTAAAAGTTGCTCATGCGCCTGTCTCTAAGACTTGAGGTCACACCGAGGGCCAGGATCTTGGTAGACTTGGGGAAACATTTGGTTTCCTTCCTCTGCCAGGCTATGAAGGCGTTACTGAGTGGAGGAAATGTTTGGCTGGTTTCTGACTTTCACTGATGGGGGAGAAGGCAGGTGAGGTCACAGGGCAGTGTGAAGCTCATCAAAGGGGGAGATGAAATTCTTACTTTCTGGACTTTGGCGGCGTTAAGGGTCTCCTCCCTGGCTGGGGTTTGTGCGGAGCTGGTTCGCTCCCGTCGGATTTAAAAAAAAATAATACTTTTTTTTTTAATTCTCTGGAAGCTTTCATCTCGGTGTCGGGAGAGTGCCCCCTGTACCTGGATGAGGTGCGTCACTTCCTGAGCCTGTGCCCCGAGCTGTCTCTGGGCTGGTTCGAGGAAGGCCGGCTCGTGGCGTTCATCATCGGCTCGCTGTGGGACCAGGACAAGCTCACCATGGTAAGGGGGAGGGAGGGGGGGCGCGTTTGCCCAGGAGGAGGTCAGACAGGACTGGGTCTGTCAGTGCCGTGTCGGGTCCAGTCATCTCGCAGTCGTTTGTTTAGCTCTTGGTTTTGGCCACAGCAAACGGCAGACACCAGGGAGGGAGTTAGGCAGCAGTACACTGCGGCATGAGCCCGAATTTGGCATCTCGTCTTCAGCACGGAGCTCAGGGCACTTCGGGAGGGCGCTCAGGGTGACAGCTGGGGCTGGGGCTTGAATCGGGACTCTTCTGGACCTTCACCACTGGAGCACGAAACCCACTGTTCTTAGGCCCATTCTTCAGTCAAGCACAGACTCAGGTGGCGTAGCCGAGAACCTGTCTCCGGGACGGGAGCGGGGAGCCCCGGCGCAGGGGCGTCGGAGGGTCCCTCTGTCCCCACAGCTGCCAGCTCCCTGTACTGTGGTGTCCGTGTGACTCCTGCTGGCCTTGAGCCGGCTGTGCCACGCTCCCGGAGACCGGCGGCCGGTTCTGGCCAAGCGCCCTCTCCTTTCGTCTTCCTCCTCCCTCGCAAGAGACGGGCGAGAAGAGGAGGAGGAGGAGGAGGCGGCGTGTCTCACGGTGTCCCCCCCCCTCTCCCCCGCAGGACGCGCTGACCTTGCACAAGCCGCAGGGCACCACGGTGCACATCCACGTGCTGGCGGTGCACCGCACCTTCCGGCAACAGGGCAAGGGCTCCATCCTGCTGTGGCGCTACCTGCAGTACCTGCGCTGCCTGCCCTACGTGCGCCGCGCCGTGCTCATGTGCGAGGACTTCCTGGTGCCCTTCTACGAGAAATCGGGCTTCAAGGCGCAGGGCCCGTCCGAGATCACCGTGGGGCCCCTGACCTTCATCGAGATGCAGTACCCCGTGGGGGGCCACGCGTTCATGCGGCGCAACAGCGGCTGCTAGGCCGGGGGTCATGTGGCAGCCCCCCTCCCCCCCCGCCTGCTGCTGCCCCTCCTGCCCACTGCCTCTCTGTGTCTCTCTCTGGCAAAGTGTCCTAGTCCTACCGTAGTGCAGCGTAGCGTACCGTGGTGTGTGTGTGTGTGTGTGTGTCTGGCTAGACGTGCTCTGTCCTGGCGTGCTAAAGCGGGCCTCTTCAACCAGCTGCAGCTGTAGGAGGAGAACCCCAACAGGAAGAAGAGGGCAACGCACCCCCTACCCCCCCCTCTTGACACGTTCTGTGCAGCCTAGTGTTGTCCCACTCCTTGTATCTCGCGCTGCTGTGGCTCTCCGGCCGGACGCCCCCTCAGCCGCCAGGTGACCGCTGGCCCGCGTGCCGCAGAGCTCCAGCAGCTCCAGAATGGTAGGAATCCTAGATCTAATATAATGATAAAACCGGAAAGAAAAAAAAAACTTAAAGATTTTATATATACATTTATTTTTGAAGTTCTCTCGTACTGATTTATTTTTTTATAGACGCCAATATCCTTATGGGGTGGGAGCAAAAAAAAAGCTTTGAATTGAAAGGGACCGGGAGAATCAGCAGGGTGGTTTTCTGTGGAAACTGAGACGGAGGCCCGGAGTGGCTGGGCGTGAGTATCCCGATGACCGGCACAGCTCCTGCGAACGTGGGCTGTGCGTGCTGAGGGCGAGATGGGGAAACTGGACTGGGATCCTTACACTGAGGGCTGGCGCGCTTGTGCTTCACTGTTAGTCTGATGTTGCTCTTCTGCCTGTGTATCTCTTTGGAAAGCATTAAAAAAGCATCACCTTCACACCCCTTTCCCTGTGGTCTCTTGTGATCCGAGCGCACGGACCGGACTGCCTGTCTGCCCCCACACGCAGCTGGGGGCAGAACTCCACGCCTCCTTCCCCCTCCCCCAGCGCCGGAAACTGGACATTCGCTGCGCATTCACTATCACTGGATCAGATGTGTGTTTGTACTTTTGCCTCAGACAGCACTGGCTAGCCCTGAAGTCACCCTGACCCGTGTCGTGATGTGTAGTGTATCCAGTGGTTTCTTCTTGCTGGCTTCTATCTTTCTCCTTTTCCGCATTCAGTTAAACTTATACCTGGAACCTCTGTACAAACGCATGAATACTGGGGGGGCTCCAGTTCTTCTCCAGTTCCGCTGTTGGCGTGTGTCCTGGCTCCGGAGAAAATTCCAGGGTCTTGAAGTTCACCTTCGGAGGCTGCCCCCGAGGCGTGTGACGTTGCAGGCTCCTGGGATTTAAAGCTCTGGTGTGCTGCCTTTTATCTCAATTAGTGAGCATTAATTGTAGCACTGAATTTAAATCGGGATTTGAAAGGGGGATCCTTATTGGTCTGCAAGCAGATCGGGTGACCTCTGTAAACAGGTTCCTGCTTTTGTAGCTGCTTTGAGTTAAGAAGGCTGCTTGTGGTGGCAGAGTTTGGGGAAAAAAACATTTACCGTAAATACCACCTGTGTTTCTTAAAATATATTTAAGTGGAAGCCTGTTTTAGGCTTCTGCAAAGCACTTTTGCAACTTTATAACCACAAGCAGCTCTGAACATGTCAGAAGCTGGCTCACCTTCATTAGATTCCCACAAGCAGAGGCCATGCCCCTGTGTGCCATACCCACTGAAACACGGGGCCCCTCTTTCTGCACCAGGCTCCACGGCCCCCTGGCCTGATCCCCAGTTTCACCTGAGCCAGGACTTGCCCATTGCTCTCTTCTCCCAGCAGGTCCCCCCCCACCCATACCAAACCCCCCCAGACAAAAACATTCTGCCTCCAGGGACTCTTGAATCAAGACAACTTTGACTTTTCTAACTTCTGTAATTTAGAAAAAAAAAATAAAGGATCTATTTTTCCAAAAGTGCCGTTATCTCGATGAACACCTCACTTTTGGGGAATTTTACAAGTAGGAATGTACTGTGGTGAGGGAGAGTTTCTGCCGACTTTTACATACGTCTACTTAAGATTCGCATACATTTTTAATTAAAATCATTTTGGATACGTATCAAAGTACTGGATATTAGAAAAATCTGGTCTTGGCCTGTGTTTTTGTCGGTGAATATACTGGATAACTCCAATTCCCAGGGAGACTATAAGGCTTCAGGCTTCCTAGTCCAGCAGCCGATAACAGGAAGACATGTGAGACTTGCAGGCTACCAGCTCCTGAGAACTAAAGCTGTTCAGAGGAAGCACACAGCAGGCAAGATTCACCTGTACCAGGTGAGAGCCCAGACACCAGCCATAACATTTCTTAGCCTTGTCCAGGGACAATATTCACTCCAGTCTCCTGACCAGACCTCACAGCTCTGGTCAAATCACTCTCTGCTGGAAGAACATTACGCAGGCCCATTGTATTCTGAACTCGAGCACAGCCACCGTACAGCGTGTAGATACTTCCGAATGTCAGTAGCTACAACCAGCGGGCCTAAATGAGCGCAATTGTTGCCCTCTTGTTTGAAAACATTGTGCTCAGGAGCTGCCAACCCGTCTAATTCTTGGATGACAACATGGTGCTGAAGTCAGTCAACTCTAGAATCACTTAGCACAAACCTACTGCTGTTTGGTCTTCACACAGAAAAGGGGGTTATGACATCTTACGGAGAGCCACTATTACATTTTCAAAATCATGCAATTTGCACCGGTCCTACCACTTCATTTTGATTTATGAAAATTTCTCCCACACCCCATCATCCTTAGTCTGATCAGCCTTTCAGAAGCTGTAGCCAGAGCGAGGAAAGGTGTCCAAGAATCCCTGCAGGTGTAAATTTAGAGGTACCACAGAAATAATACCCACACACACACACTAATGGAGGCTTAAAAAACATTTTAATGATTCCAAATGGATTTATTCAGAAGTAAAAATGTACAATTGTTTTTTCTTAAAACATACAAATAGGTGTCTTCAAAGTATCAAAATATGCAGCTCAAAAATATAATTTTAGCACGGGTTAACATGTTGAGATTAACGACGCCCTTTGCATTTTAATAAATAAAACACACGACTGGACTAATTCCAGATTTGCACTAACATGCTCACCTATGAGGAAACCAAAAGGCATAATTCTGATTTACAGATCATACTGAAGGCACAAGTAACACAGGAACAAAACTCAAAACGGCATATCTCACATTCAATTTTAGATACCATGAAATGTAAAAAAACATGTAAGTGGTTCATTTTAAAGAACAGCTGAAGTACTAACACAAACAAAAGGCAAGAACTCCACCTTACAAACCTGTAAGAAACCTGAAAGAGTGGTCTGCCTATGTCCACTTAAAAGAGGTGTCGGATGTGCAAGATCCTTAAACTCGTTAATCTTTCCGTGGTGCACCATTTCAAGTATCCGATGTTTTTCCTTGGGGAATTAAACTTTGGCTCACAGAGTGTACAGCTGGGAAAAATGACTAAGCAAAGCCTCACAAACTCAGTCTCCCTCAATTAGGGTTTAATCCATTTCACAGTGATCTTTTTTAGCTCTAATCCAGACACCTGCCGGATTGAGATCTGTAATCCCCAAACAGCACCAGAGGGTGTGAGGCTGGAGGAGAGGCTGCAGCTGTTGCTGATCAAGCCCACCACATCTCTGCCTTTCAGCAGCAATCCACAGGATTTGAATAACGCCACCATAGCCTGACAAGATTCTTCCAGGCCACACGCCCACCGTAGGGAAAGGCAGAAAACTGCATTTCTGTGGGAAAAAACGACGTGTCGATGAACAGCAGCACACAATTCCCTTGGCACTTCCTGGTATCTCCGCACACAACAAAGAGCATAGCCGCACGGGACCCCAGACCCTCGCGGCTTTAATCCCCTTTCGATACTAAATTGCTTATTTTACTTACATCAACTAATTGATGATCTGATTGAATCAATTAAAGCCCTAGCTTGTTAAATAAAGCAGATAGATCATCTGGCTTGGAACTGCCAGGAGCTGGAGATTCACCTGCAGGCCGTCCTTCTGCTGCCCTGGTCTCGGCTGCGCTCAGTCCAACAGCCGGACACTTCCCCGCTGCCACATGGATCCCACCCTGTGCCTCCAGGATCACCGTCGCCTCCCAGTCTCCTGAGCCCTCAAGCTACTTACAGTGCGATAACAGGATCCACACGTACAAGGTGCACAAAAACCATGACAAAAACGGATGAAAATTAAATCGCTTAATTTAAAAGGACTTCCGATTTGGCTGCAACCTCTGAACTGAAAACAACGATAAACCCTGAAGAGCAAGTTATTAAAGAGTGTCAACTTAGTGATCCGAGGGCTGAGCTGCGATGAAAGCAGCTGACAGGGGGCTCACGAGGAGCCGTGTTTCTCAGTCCTAGTGATTTCCCATGCACTGGTAGTGCTTTCACTTCAGGCAAGCTGCTAAAAAGGCAAGGGTGAGGCACACAGCTCACATATTTAAATTCTAAGATTTTTTTTCAGGATTTAAGGCGCAAGGGCAGATTTCCCTACCCCCCCATCGCCATGTGCCGATGAGCCCAGAGGCCCAGTCACCCACTGATCTGGCTCGGGGAGACTCGGTCAAGGCCCTCTGCAGTCTTTGCAACACACTAGGAGAGACGTCACAGCGCGGTCACCCCCCTTCACCCCAACTTTGGTTCAACGTCCAGAGCAATACAAAAGGAAGAACAGATATGCAACTAGTTTCCTTAATAAAATTACAGGCAAAACAAACCTCAAAAAGCCGGAAAAATCCAAAATGCCAATAAAACAAACACGGTATTTAGTGTTAAGTGTTGGTTGAACTCCAGTGTTTCAGCGGAGGAAAAAAAAAAAGTCACTTTGCATAGCAGGTCTGCTGCAGTCGACAGGGAAGGCCATTCTCACCGAGCTGGAGGAGAAGCAGCACACCGCTCTCTCGTCCATCAGAGAGCCGACAGCCCACAGCTCCGGGACTGCTCTGTCCGGGACGCCGGGAAGCGTGGCCTGGTCACCGAGCGCCTCCCATTCGGAGGGGTTAATGGCTTCCCCTGCATGCAAAGGTCACTGTGCAACTCGAAGCTCACCAGGGCTCTAACCAGTCCGACAGGCTGGGGACACCGATCCCCCCTGTCTGGACTTCTCGGGGGCACAGCGGCTCCCCAGTTCGCTCCACCAGAGCAGGGGGTCCCCGAGCCCTGCCTCAATGCACCACGTGGTCGATGTCGTACTTCTCGCAGAAGTTGCTGGTGAAGGGCAGGCAGGTGAGGTGCTCCAGCCAGTGCCAGTGGATGGGGTAGAAGTAGAACCAGGCCACGAGCGAGGAGACAAGCCCCAGGTAGCCGAGCAGCGAGAGCAGGATGAGCACGCGCTTGCGGTACGTGTCGAAGGTGCCGAAGGTGACGTAGGGCAGGAAGGCGAAGGACAGCAGCAGGCCGCTCAGGAAGCCGAAGATGTGGGCGATGTTGTCGATCCAGGGCAGCAGGCCGCACAGGAACAGGAAGAGCACGATGCCCAGCAGCTTCAGGAACGCCTTCCACGGCTTCTCCAGCATCTGCCAGCCCTGGAGCAGCTCCACGAACAGGCAGGCCAGCAGCCCGAACTGGGAGCCCGCCGGCCCCACCTTCAACACGGGCACAGAGAGGCGCACGGTCAGCGTTCGGCCAGGAAAAGGCCGCCGGAAACAACAGGGCAGGAAAGAGCAGCGAGAACTTCCTCCTCTTAATGATTTTTGTATTTTCTTACGATATCTGATTGGGCGATTGGGCTGAGAAAGGTCAGAGGTTACAGGTCCCCCAGTTTATGCTCTACAAAACGGAAAGCTTTAGGCAGTTAAAGGAAGGGAAGTTCACATTCAAAAACGGATTCAGACTCAACATGGTTCAACTATGGGGTGATATTCTTGTTTAAAAAAAGTTGGGCCAAGAACAAAGTTCAAGGATCATCAGAAAAGTGATTTTAAAAACTTAAGACGAGCCCACAGACGTTTTTTTTTTAAAATACCTCTGTAACCCAGTCACATGCAGCTTATTGCCAGCGATGCCGTGCAAGGTTTGAATTTCAAGCAGTTACTAGAGTCACCCAGAAAAGCCGAAGCCATGCTGCATGGATCTGAATGGCTCTACCTCCCGGAGTGACAATGTGAACAGCAGGGGTTTCAGAGGCTGGCAGCTATAATTTTCCACAGGGGGAGCTGGCTGCTTACTGGAGGTACACATGAGTGGTGGCGAATGAGCAGTTTGCAGATTTCGGACCTCTGTGGGTACATGACTCTTAACGGACTGCTACACACAGGGCCACTTTGGGCTTGCCCCCTTCCACGTAAACGAGGTAGGGGTCGGCAGAACACTGCAGACACATCTCCCACCACAACCCTGCTACCAGACTGCAAGGCCAGAAATAACCCTGCAGGTCATTACCAGAGAAGGCTACCAGGAGTGGGGCTGCAGCCCCCATTGTTTGCAAAGCGGCTCATGCACGACTGCACTTCCCTCTGCAATCAGTGAGAGCAGAGGCAATTACTGTACAGAGTGTGGGGGTGGGGAAGGTCAGAGCGAGACGGGCCACAGGTGCCGAGGGGGTGTTCCTGCAGCCCGATCGCCTGTCTGTGGCAGGTCAAAGCACAACTCCAGCTGGTGACAGTAACATTTGCTCCAAGGAGATTGCATACTACAAATGCGTGCTATGAATAATGACTTCCATTTACATTTTCCATCTAAACAAACGTGCGCATCTGTGAATAAGCCCGGTGACGTGTGACTGGACAGGCTGAGCTGACCTGCAACTTTGGTACTATTTGTTCACGGTCTCAAATACTCATTTGCTACAACAAAACCCTAAACACTAGTCAGAGCTTTCAACCCCTAATGCAAAACACAGACCGGCTTTCGTTAGGACTGTGACGTGCCAATAACAAATGTACGTGTATAAGGCGGAAAGGGAGCAGAATTAATTCTAATTAACTCAAATCACAAAATAGGCTGCTTGGTTTTTAGAGTATGGCAAACGGAGAAATTAAAAGACTACTTCTCTCTTTGCTCTATAATGATACAGGTCTTCCGTCTTATTATAACAAGTTATGTTGGTTCAGAGCATCAACTCCATATCACTGACAGCTGGGCAACATGACTTACTCATTGGCATGCAAATGCAATTGGTCCCCTAAACAGAACCTTCCTCTGTGTGTGATGAAGACAATACTTAGAGCTACCAAGCATCACGGTGTGGTTTGGAGCTTCCATATTTTAGGCAACAAGTCCTTGCGTCTCCATAAAGGAATGGAAACAATTGGTTAAGTTCTTTGTTCCCCCCCAACACTTTTGTTATAGGTATAGTATACATGCAGGTGATGGACAGATCTCGGTTTCACTCAAGGCTTCCCCGGTGTCACAATCCGCCCATCCGCTATTAGAAAGCTGCTTATTCCTGCTGAAGGTAAGGACAGTCCAGGACCCATCCCAGAAACAGAGGGAGCAAAGAAGTGCTGTACCCTGGAAGCCTTCTGAATCTAGGAGAAAACCCAAGACCTGCGAGGCAGCCGTCCTCGCCACTACTTCACAACACGGCGCCGCTGGTGCCTCCTATGGATGTTCACACAACCAGCTGCATAAAAGCAGACCTCCAGTGCCTAGCTGCCGAGACCGCACATGTGCTGCATCTACTGATCTTCGACCAATGAAATAGTACCTCTAATCATCATCAAGTACGCCCCGGCTACGTTTTCAGCAGTCCATCAGTGGCTACTTCACAATGACAGAAATCTGAATCACACGACCCCAGGTTCGTGTTGGAAAGACTGCTGAATGCACCCAGCATATCATCCGCCTAACGGAACACTAGCCTTGTTAGAGGAAGGGTGCTCAACAGAGCTCAAAAGAGAAGCTGCTGAATTTATGGGACAGGGCCTGTAGTGCAGGAGAGGAGTCTCTGCGGTCAGCCAGTAAGCCATGACATCATGCCCTCAGAGAGCCCCGAGCAGGAATGGGCCGACGGTCCCTTCAGCGCTGGGGGAGAAGAGCTGCAGAGGACAGGCACTTCTACCCCAGTAACGCCACTTGAAGCAGAGCCTTCCACAACAAGACTGTGAGGGATTAGAGGACAGCATTGACGTCAGCTCTCCAGCGCACAGCACAGCCAGATGGCTAATCTGGGGACAGTAACCTTCTGGAGCCCGAAACAGCACAGTCAGGAAATCAGAGAGGGCGGCTCAAGATGGAGCCACCATGTTCCCTGTTCCTACTCAACGCACCATCATCTGTTTGAACTCAACTAACAGAGTCCCATTTTCAGCTGTGCAGAAATGAACAGAAGGCACAGCAGCTCAATGGGAAGGGTTACCGGTTCACCTCCAGAATGCTGCCATCCGTTTTGATGGGCAATCTGAGGAACACACCCGTAGAGGAAAGGAGAGCTGAACTGTTCCACAGACAGAACAGCGTTTTGGCAGCTTTCCTTCTTTCACCTCCAGCCCATTCCACCACAGGGCCCAAGGAGAATTGTATGTTAATTGATAAATTGACCCACGCTCATAAACACTTAATGAAGAGGGATGAACAAATAAGGGAGCAGGGGCATCAAGTTCACGCCCTGTGGTCTCAGTACGCCTCCTGTTTCAGGGCGCAGCGACAGTGATGCAGCTTGCTAGAACAGCTCTCCGCCTGTGGAGAATCGCTGCACTCCTTAGCTACCAGGCAAGGGATATTATACACAGAAAGATGCTCTTATAATTGGTGGGAGGGAAATCACCCCACTGAATCTCAGTTCATGCTCACTTTCTACCCCATACACATGAAAGAGACATGAAACCAATTATGAAAGATCCAAAAAGACAGGCATAGGATACCTGCCCCTATCAAGAACATTTCTTTCACGTCAGCCAACCTAAAGTGCAAATCAGTTTTAATCTCGTAAGACGCCTGTGGGAATCTGGGGGTTTTGAATCACGCGATTGCAAGGCTTGAGCCAGAGTGCTGTACCTGACACCCTGTCGCTTAAAACCATCCTTGCTACCGACCCTCCCCTGAAGTGATGCGTCTTAAAATCAGCGTGAAGCACGTTTGTCTTCCAGTGCAGTAAGGTCGCTTAAGGATGAGCTCAATGGCCCACAATTTCTGCAAAGTTAGAGACCCCACCCCCTCCCTCAGAGGTCACCCACTGACACCCTTTCCAGTTTGCTTTCAGCTTTCTGATGAACCCAAACGCTCCGACTCAGGACCACAATACCATCCGTTCCTATCTATTTTTATTACAGTATACCCATTTCTTTTACAGCAGACGAGGATTTAAGCCCGAGTAGTTATTATTAGTCATTACTATAAGCTGCTATAAGAGAACTGTTGCTTCAGTTCAACAGCGTCCTGGAATGAGAATTACAATCACGAGCACTCGTGCACAGAAACAATCCCATAATACCTGAGCACTGGATGTCCTCACCAGCTCAGTAATAGGGCATTTTCTAAATCTCACCATCTGTATTATCAAACTAATTAAATAACTAGATAAGCTAGTTTAACTACAGAATCCTAAGTACTTTTGTTTCCAAGCCACTGTTTTCTGTACACGCAATGTTAAAAAGAATTATGCGGCTCTGATATTACATGTTCACATGGTTTTACAGGATCACGCACACTGCAAGAAATGCACAGCACATGCAAATAAGACTGCAGTTGTCTATAATACAGACACAGCACTGGGCAAATAGGAAACATTTCATGGCACAGTGCACATCCTCCGCCCTGCTGACTGAACCCACACATGATCGGCAACAGTGCATGGTCACAGACTTGTACAGTGCACTGGACTGCTAGCAGACACAATGGGAGGAGGACTATTCAACACTTTTGAGCTCCAGTATGTTCTTCACATTTGGCATTTCTGCAAACTAGCCCTAAAGGGAAGGACCAGATGCAGCACAGTCTGCAGTCAGGGGCCTCCCACCAGCTGTCTTCACCTAGGAGAAGTGCTGCACTGGTCTGTTTAAACTATACCTGGATCAGTTTCACCCTCTTCCACAACCTCCAGCTGTTGACAGTTTAGGGGCAGAGGCACAGGGAAATCTGGAGTGAGAAATCCTTGGTCGGCAATAAGAGTCTCAAACTCCAGGTTTACATCCTGAGCTAGACTATGAGAACAGATTTAGACTGCTGATTTGATTAACTGCACAACTGTAATGCTGCTTCTTTCAAGTCTCTGAGGTGTTGTATAGGTAACAGTATCTTCAAGGTTTAAATAACCAGCTGTAAAACTGGTCTTAGCAGAAATCCTAAAAATGTATAATTGAGAAAGTAAACAAATTGGTTTAACTTATCTCAGACTGGAACAATAAACAAGACACCAGGCACTGAGATGGCATGTACACGTAGTCTTTAAATCTGCCTAGTGCAGCTGGTTGAGAATAGCCTCATGTATTTGGCTGGAGTGTCGGTGCCTAGTGACAAAAGACAGTTCCTGCACACACATTAAATATTCTGTGAACATGTCTGAGCTCCTTAGAATATAATTGTGCACTTGGCTGACCTTTGCTTTCCTGTCTCGTTTTAAAATTAGATGTTGCTGCTTCAGCAAGTAAACCTAGTTTCAGTCTTCACAGGGCAAGTAATCCACCTGTCAAGAGGATTGCTGAAACTTTCCATTAGCACACCAACACACACCAGATAAACACCTGGATTAGAAGAACTAGTTGAAGCTCAGACTTCAGGACAGTTAACGAAGGCCTGTCAATCAGCAGACAATTCCCCTGCTGCGCAGTACCGATACACAAACTGCCAAGTCCCCTTGTGACCTTTCCAAACTCACTGTTCCTGTGCTGCTGCGGGCTGAGCAAATTCTAAATTATGAAATGAAAACCTAATACTAACATCAGGAGGGCAAATGATTAAGGTGCATGCTTTCCTGTTATTTCAAAAAGGAAAGTGAGGCAGATGCTATAGATGCAAAAATACAAGATGATTAATTATATTCCAGATTTAAATAAGTGGAGAAAAAAATATATTTACATGACAATATCTACTGGAACGTAATCAGCTGTCTGAATTGGCGGGCGAGGATAACAAGAAACACAAGAGCTCGGCCAGAGTGCTTCTCTCTCTCCCCGAGTGAGACGATAATTTCCATCCACTCTTCCCCAGGGGAAAAATTAAAGCACAGGGGAACTGCTCTCACAGACAGCACAACTTTCTTACTCTAATAATGCTAGCAGGCTCTTCAGCTGCTCACTGCCTGAAAAAAACACCCACTAGCTCAGAATTAAAACGTTTGTGACAATGAACTAAAAGCCCAATTAGCACACACTGATAAGCAGACAAATTTGACAATTCTAGACTCTCACTATGGAGAAAAATCAATCCCTTTTAAAGGATTTAACACATTTTGCTCTGTGCCCCTGAACTAAAAAAAAAGTATTATGTTTTTAAAATGTTACTTGGCTCACAATCCCAAATGCTGAATACCATCTACACAACGGTGTTGAGAGAATGGGCAGTTTCTGGGTGGTGCAAGATCACCCCTCCTCTGGCATAATGCTGACTGGGTGACCTTACTGTCTGAACCACCTGCTCTGTCCCTGTGTGGAACCTTTGTCTGATGGCCAGTATAACAGGAGGGTAAACTTCTGGGGTGCACAGCCAGCCTAACTGAGCTGCTTTCAGTCACCTGCAACGATGCTTAGAATACTGAGTTTCTAACACAAGCCTCGTCTGTGTGACAAACCCCACAGCTAGGTGTTTGGGGAGCTTTGGGCGTCCTTAAAGATGCCTGGAAACACTCCAGCCAAGGCATATGAACAATAGGCTTATCATTGACCTTTCTGGATCAATTAAAGCTTTTAACACCAGAAATGCCTGGGCCATTTATTTAACCACAGAAAGTCTGCATTAAGACACACAAACCTTCATGTTTAATGACTGATATTAAAGCTGTGGGATGTGGGTAGAGTCACTTGCCATTGAGCATCTGTGCAAAAAGTACTTCCAGTATTTACCACTAGAGGTCAATGTTGCAAAGCTTTAAATATTCACAAGCCTAAAAGCTGGCTGGAGAATTATTTGGCACTTCAATCACTCCAGTTTGAGAACTCACGCTGTTCTCCCATTTTCTATCTGCTAATCTATGCTTCATCCAAATGGATAATACATGCACCACCACCACATCTTGAATGTCTACTGCCTGCAACTTAACCAAATGCCTTCTAGAAATCTACACATGCTGTATACATTAATGTTGATGCTTTAACAAAAGCCTTTCTAAATCCATGCCAAGCACCCTCTAGCCAGAACCGTGCTGCCATGCAGATCCAGTTTATATCTAATGAGGTTTCATATCTATATACTGTATGTAACAGGAGGAAGACTTGCTGATCTGGAAACACATGGCTCGGTTTTGTCGCTCTTCCTGTGGGTGGGTGCTATACTAGGCTGTTGAAGGACTGAGGCATGAATTAAAGCTACTTTCCTTCAGCGCAATCAATGGAACACCATCGGGCCCAGGAGACCTGTTCATCTCAAGAGCTTCCAGGACCTAGAACATTTCTACCCCTTCTACGCTAATATGACTCAATAAAACAGATCCCGATCTCAGCCGCCCGGGGGCTGGTGGCGGTTTCTGTCATGGTTAACCCCCGCACTGCCGGGAGAAGATCTGCAAGTACCTCCTCCTCCTCCAAGACAGGACAAGTTAGAGCAGTAGAACAGGTTTACATTGCAGCTCCACTTCAAATTTCAGAGTAAAAACCCAAATGCTTATGTTTCTCTACATATACAAAACGGAGCTCCAAAAGAAACCACTTGAACTTTCTTTCAGCACTGGTCTGTGGTCTTTCCACACAGCGCGCTAGTGCAGTCTCTTGAGGGGAGGTGGCAGGGCCCTGACCTCCAGACAGGGTCGGCATAGTGATATAGTAATCCCTTAAAACCCTGTGGCCTTCCAGCGACTACAGTAATCTGTGTGGCACTTGGCCAGGGACAGGGCTCAACTCCTGCTCCCCCCCACTTCTCTACCCTGGGGAAGGGAGGGTGGGGAATTCCCCCCTAGGGGAAGTTTCCTTTTCCGACCTCAAAATTCCAGCAACCGAGACACTATTCAAACCAATACAGCAAAGCTTCCCACCTGAGCCCAGAAAAACAATGACTGGAGTTACAGAGCAAAGTAGCAAGAAATGGCGCGGAGGAGGCGAGCAGACGGAGGCCACATGCGAGAAAGAGAAAGCCCTTAGGGCGGAACAGAGGCAGGACAAGACCATGCCCGACCCCCGTGAGGGCGGGACAGTACCGTACCTCCGCCCTGTATGGCAGGAAGAGGGCGCTGGCCAGGTTGCCCGTGATGCCGCTCAGGATGTAGATGATGGAGATGCGCACCCAACCGGCTAGCTTCTCCAAGTCCCGCAGCACCGTCATCTGGAACACCACGGACACCAGGCAGTGCAGGATCCTGCGGATCGCGGCACAGAGTGAGCGCAGGACCCCCACCCCAGTATAGAAGAAATCGGGTCAAGCCACAAACGAAGAGGACATGATTATCTACACAGGCCACGAGGGTTTCAAAGAACATTCCAATTTAACACTAAAGACCTCTATAAGAGAGCCCCATCTTTATTTATGTTATAACAAGGCAGTGTTTATCAATCTTTTTTTGTACCAGGAACCACCTCCCTAAGGTTGTCCTCCTCTTAGGCTAAAAAGCAGGAAGAATACAGTTCAGTCCGTTTTGGCCCAGCAGTGACAAGTCAGCATTGCTCCGGGGACCAGTATCAGTGCATGAATCAGGGGTTGAGAAAAGTGGTTACGAGACAGTATTTTGCTTTTTAGGCACTTTAGGGGAAAAAAATAATGATGGAAACCAGACCGACACTTCTGAACCATCTTTGCAATGTAGTTATACATCAAAGCTCTCTCTCATGTATTGAAAATAAAGCGAACATAGCGCACGAGTAGCCTGCTGGCCTTTAACCAAAGTAAGATAGTTAAAGACGGAGAATGAAGGACACAGTGGAAGGATGATGCTCAAAAACAGTCAACCCAGGCTCGTTGGCTGCAGGCACAGCCTCACCCTGCATGCAGAAACAAGGAGAGCCACAGCCGGTAGAACTGGTCGGGAACGTCAGGATTCAGGAACGGCAGGAGTCCGCAAACCTCATCCATGCAGTGCACCTGGGAACAGGAACAGCAGAGTGAGCTGTCTGTCAGGCTGACAGAGACCAAGTGATAATCAAAGGACTTGGGTTTGCAGGGAAGGCGGAAAACGCCCACCAGCAGAAGCACCTTTCTGTAACCATGCACCTGCAACACGAGGCCAGACAGGCTACACCCCCTGTCCTGGAACTGAAAATCTCAGTTTTGGGGATTAATGCACCATTGTGTAGTCCAGATGACACAGCCTGACCCAAACCACAGTACCTGCGAGCACAGCGTCGCCTCCTCATGGAAATACCCATGCATGAAGGTGCAATACTCTCGCGTGGTAATCTCACATCTACAGAGGAGAAAAATACAAAAAGCTTACTTTCTAAGGGCATACAGGGATTCCTAAGACCAGCCTCGAAGACGTTTCTCACCTGCCCTTCGTCCCGATGCAGCAGGGTCTGCCCTTGATGGCACAGTCCATGTGCTTGTGCCCTGTATGGTTACTCTGGGCCTGATAGGTACAGATCTGAAAACACACAGAACAGCACGTTAGCACTCAGAGAGACCCCTGGGAATGTCTGTCCTGAATCTGCTACTTTCTCCCAATGGCCATAAGTCGCCTGAACCATTCCTGACAGGAGCCGTTTGGTTGCAGCGTGCGGAAGACGGAAGGAGGACTTCTGCTCAGCTCCCGGCACCGTGCCGAACTCACCGGCCACTTGGTGATGTCGTCCGGCCACACGTGAGGCTCGGCTGAGGCCGGCTCTTCGCAAGTCCTGCCGCCAGGCATGGAGAGAGAGAGGGAAGGAAAACAGAGCAGAGGACAGTCACACATTCAGAGCTCTTGCTGGAAGTGAGATGAATGTACAGAAGGGACATGAACGAATTTTTTAAAATGCTTTTCAGCTGGGGAGACTGAGCCCCTTCGCTCATGTCAAGGCCTGTCAACAGAGCCTGGATTAGGGGCTCCACTACAGCCCCGGGTCTTGTCCCAGGATTTCACTCTCCTTCCTCCTCAAAAACCATCCTAGCTTGCCTAACGCACCACCTTCTCACAGGGAATTAGAGACCCAAACCTTTCATGTTCATTATAAAGTTGATTCAAACACACGTGCAAAGTACTGTCTTTGCTTTACAGGGTTCAAAATGGTTCGCCTGCCAATGACTTTGGAGTGAACGAGCATGCCGGGTTCCCTGTTGTGGTTATCACACTGCTACTGCAACACCAGCCTTCATGGGAGCTTTTCATTTCACTTGGGGATCTCGGGAGGTCTCCTTTAAAGCTCTCATGCGACGGGAAGCGAGATGAACCTTTACTGGGATACACGGTCAGCACAGGTTCGTTTGTTAGGGTGTTTGGGGAAACTCCTGGACCGAGTCAGCACCTGGGGTCCTGGTGGCAGACCGCTCCGGAGGTTCTTCTGATGTCCACCATCTCGTCGGTCCATTTCATAAAGTGGGCCAGCGTCTCCTGTGAACAGACACGGGCAGATGAACATGGGCGGGTTTCTCGTTGTCTAGCACCACAGACGTGCACCACTGCACAAAAGTGCAGAATGTGATTCATGGAGATGAACCTGGAGACCGGGGCTCTAACATGACCCTGCATCTCAGCTGAGTACAGGGCCAGGGATTCATCCATGTCACCACTGACTTGTAACCACCCAGAGGCTGGACTGACCCACACGTCTTGAGAGATGCAAGTGAAGTAAGGGATTGGAACAAAATCAAAAGCTCAGAAGAAAGTATAGAGGGGTAAGCTGGACTGTACCGAGCAGTCTTCACGTTTAGTCTGCACGCAGCCAGAGTTGTCATTCTGCACGCAACAGCCCGATTCCTTCTCCAGCTCCCGAGCCTTCTGGATGAGCACCGAGATCTGCTCATCCCGCCGGATACAGGGGGAGAACTTGGCTCCCAGGTGGATAAGGGCATCCTGAGGGACACATGGGAGTGAGGAAGATGACACAGACCCCCCCCCCCATGATCAACAACAGGAGAAAGGCCAGGGACGGGTCATGCACAGAACAGCAGGATCAGGAAATGACTATACACACACAGATTTGAAGTACGCAACCCAACAGCCAGCACAACACAGAGCGGTCAAGCACAATCTAGTAACTTTCTGCAGAAGGGCAGACGTAGATGAAAAGGCACCGAGCCTCTGTTCTGCACTGCTGACAAGACAACTGTAGGAACTGAAGCAGGCAGTCAGCGGAAGCTGAAAACTTGGGAATTGCTTTTACTGCATTTGCTTGAGGAAAACCTGATGACGAACGCAGTTTGGGGAATGTGCGAGGCAGGGGGAGATCCAAAATGAAAACGCAGAGTCACTCACTGAGCCTGGGCCTATCCAGAAGTTCTCCTGTTGGATATACTTCACACTTTCATATACACCTTTGTTCCGCAGTATCTAAGAAAAAATGACAGAAAGTGACAAAAAACAAAATTTCATACTTCAAATACGTCAGAGGCTATAGAAAAGAACAGTACTCAAGTACAGTTCTCATCATGTATACATTCCAGTGCATGCTGTTTGTATCTCAGGCCATGCCCTGAGGCACCCGGTAAACATCCTGTTTCTGAAGGGGGGGGATGGAAGGTTTAAGTAGATGGGGAAACCCAAAGGAATTCCTAGTTCTTTCATGAAGCTAAATGTTACACTTGGGACAGCTTAACAACTAGATTAGGGTGCAGAACAATGTATTGCTTGCAGCATTCTCTACCCAGACACTCGAATGCATGTCTCCTGCTGCCTTGCGTCACTAAACAGGTGTTACACAGTAATGGCTCCAGAGATGCCTGCTGGCAGCTCTTAGCAGCTGCATGCCGCAGGTATGGATATGGGCTCCCGCTTTCCCAAGTACAATTGAGACCTGATCCTTAACGCCAAGACTGTTGAATGAGAGGGCTGGCTAGCAGAAGAAAGGATTTAAAAAAAATACGGTGCAGCACCTAAAAAGCCAAGCGCTGGCAGCAGACTTACTAACTCTGTTGTAGCATGCTGAGCGAACCCCACAGGGGCCACGCCGTAGGTGCCGATGGTCAGCAGGGTGATGACAATGTGGACGAAGGTGATCCAGTAGGTGAAGTACGGTCTGGGGGGAGAGCAGAGCCTCGTTTTAATGCCGGATGAGTACGCAGCACGGTGAACAGAAAGGGTTAGGAATGGGTCGTGTGGCAGCTGGATTGCTAGGAGCTACTGGGCCTGCGGCTATCGACCACTAGAACACACTCCTGTTTGCAGAGCGTGATATCGAGAGCTGTGACAGACTTGGCATGATAAGACACCAAAGATATTTCCAGGCACAGAGTGAGATTTCTCAAAGATCAAAATGCGTCCGACCTCAGATTGCCAGGCACCAATAAATCCACCCTTTGTTCTTGCAAATTAAACGTCAGCAGTAACACAGCACCTCTCGAGTGACACCATCAGCACCTGAGCCCAAGATTGAGACGGAGGCAGCTGGCTGACAGATCAGTCCTCCATTGGCTTACATCATAAAAGCAACCCTTTACTGAAGGACCTGCCCAGCCTGTTGCGATTCTACACGACACTGCGAATATGCTCAGAAACTACAGCGCAAATCTGTTGCGAATTGACACCATCTCCTACACTGAACTACATTTGAACGAATACTAAATACTAAGAGGAGAAGAATCATTGTTGGTTGTGCTCTCTGAAAACAACCACTGACTTTCCCCAAAGCTTATGATAATGACTCATCACGTCTCATACCGAAACCAAAAAAAAAAAACAGGGTTTAATGTAGGTACTTCTTTCACATGATTCAAGATATTATTCCAGGTCCGTGAAAGCTCCTCTGTTTGAGGAATCAGACAGGTTTGTTTTTTTAATGTTACAGAGATAACCGCCTTTGACAAAAGCAGAATGGCAATCTGGATGAATCTGAAGGAAGGACTCCGACTCCTCACCGGCTCCTCAGACTTCGTTACAGTAGGCTGTCAATTAGCACAACATACTGTAAATAAACAGGCCGAAGGGGCCAAGTTACCATTTCCGTTCTTCTAACCCCCACCACAAAAAAAAAAAAAATCAGAAGTTAGAAAACAAAATAAAAAAACCACTACAGCACAACAATACTGGCGAGAGAACCTTTGGGACCGCCGCGCTAAAACTCGAGACCGACTTTCCATGACAACAAAATCAGCCAAGCTGAACTTCAGGTGTGCTCGATACTGTAATTAGGGCGTTTGTGGTTAAAGCCAGCTGGAAGAGCTGTGTGGCAGAGTCCTAGAGCCGTCCCCAGTGCTGGGGGCGGGGGGCACGCTCAGGATGTCCCAGGGCACGTGCTCTAGAGTGGTTCACACCCCCTCTTGTATCTCGTGTCTCGCCGCGCATCCAGCGGACAGCCGCCTTCGCCTCATCCTGCGCACCCAGTATCTTCCCCGTCGCTACGCTGTTAGTGATCCAATACCTGGCCTTCGGATGCATTTTTGCGGGGTCGTGAGGAACCACACGAGGCTGGCGAGCGAGGGCGCTGGGCCGCGTGGTGCACGGCAGGCCAGCAAACCCCGCCTGGCGGATAATAACAACAACAATAATAATAATTGCTTACACTTATATAGCGCTTTTCTGGACGTTCCACTCAAAGCGCTTTACAGGTAATGGGGATCACGTCCACCACCACCAGTGTGTACCCCCTCCTGGATGATGCACCACTACTCTCCCCACACACCAGCTCACCAGGGAGGAGAGCAGAGTGATGAAGCCAGTTCAGAGATGGGGATTATCAGGAGGCCATGATTGGTAAGGGCCAATGGAAATTTGGCCAGGACACCAGGGGTAACACTCTGCTACTCTTTTCGAGAAACGTCATGGGATTTTTAATGACCACAGAGAGTCAGGACCTCGGTTCTACACCTTGTCCGCAGGACGGATACCTGTGGCTGCTGAAGTCTTCCAGCTGCTTCTGCACGGTGCTGCTCAGGCTGCGCCGGTAGGTGCGGTTCAGCCACTTGCCCACCACCCCCAGGCCGTAGTGCCGCTGCTTCTTGTCGAAGGCGAAGTGCTTGACCTGCGAGGCGATTCGGCGGCCCCTCCGCCCGGAGGGGGCTCCCGCGGCCGGAGTCTTGGACACGTCCTTCCTGGGCAGGAGGTGGGAGAGCAAATCGGGTCAGGCTGTTGACAACCCAACAACAACCCCCCCCCCCACCCCCCAACGCTGAAAAGTTAGCCGAGCAAAATCTTTAAAACAAACATATATTACAAGGATATCTCAGAATGAACACCCACGTTAGAGTGGGAATGGAGGACAGCAGTTGCAATGCATTATGGGCCAGAATATCGATTAGACCGTCGCCCAATCATAATGCAGCTTCCGGCGATGCCGTCCCTTCCAGCTCTTCGATTCGGTCACAAAGCTAACTGCTCAGCTGAAAGCGAATGGAACCGGTCGGTAGAAACAGGACACTGAACGTTCGTTTTTTAAGTAACAGGCACAATAATCCTGACTCTGGTTATAGAAAACCACTTTAAACAATACTAAGACTGCTGTCCCAGACTAAAAAAAAAAAAGTGGTAGGCCGATATCCAACGCGGACTCACAGACTGGAGCTGGCTCCCTCGGCTAGCTGCAGGTCCGCAGGGTAATGGGGGTGGGGGCGCGGCGTGTAGCTGGCAGAGAGGGGGGGGGACTCGAACACGTCGTCGGCCATGGACAGCTCCTCGTGGACGTCCATCTGAGAGGAGACACGAGCCGGGCGAAAGAGAGAGAGAGAGGACGTTATCCTCACTAATTTGCAAGAGCCCTTCATTCCACCTGCTGGAAACAAAGAGGGTGGATGTTTTTGCCTTGGCGGTGTCCCGTGGTCGCTGTTCTGCATGGGAGCCCCCAAAGCTGGGGTCCTCACGAGACGATCCCCGCACTCGCCCTGATGAGGCGGACCCGTCTGCAGGAGGACGGAGATCTTGCGCCCCTGGGCCAGCCTGCGGGCTCCCCAGGAGCAGACAGGAACGCAGGGACAGCGGGGTCGCCCCTCACTGAGGGGGGGGGGTGGGAGGCGCGGCTGCTCTTGCCTTACTGAAGAAGGAGGAGTCGAACGTGTCGGCGGCGTCCACGGTGTCCTCCTCCAGCCAGCTGGGGCGCGCGAAACTGCGGCGGGGGACACCGCGGCGGGGCTGGGCGCTGGGGAGAACCGGGCGGCCCTGTGGGGAGACACACGTGCACGATTCTACACAGCGCCTCTCGCATCCGGGCACCTCGTGTCAGAAGGCCGCGGAAAAAAAAAAAAAAAAGAGTCAGTCTTCCTCCAAAACAGGACGGTGCATTCTACTATTTTTGCTACTTTTTAATTATCTTCAGTAACAAGAAGCTGGATTGAGCACACTGCCATCTAATGAGGGCTTTGAAAAACCTAGGCCTAGGACACGCAGGGCCCTGCATCACTCTGGGAGCGATGATGATGATGATGATGATGATGAGATCTTCTCATAAAAAGGCCAAGTGAAATCGACACCTGGGACCCTGGCCTTCAGCACCACACGTGGCACAGTACAGTACTGCTATTTATATGCCTGCTATTGACCGCCTGTCAAACCCAGGAGGTGAGCGGCACCGTGTCTCCGGGAGAGATCATTCTCATGTGGCAAGGCGCTGCCAGTACGTCAATCCCAGCATCGCTATTGCTTCAGCAGCCGTTCAATGAGCATTTAGAACGAGAGCTGGTGACAGAAACCAGAAAACAAAACCCTTAAAAAAAAAAAAACACTTGGGGGAAAACCCCCCGGAAATTTTCCTTCATAAAAAAGGAGAATTTCAATCGTGTCACTCTCGCTCGCCCAGCTCTACCGAAGGCCTTTCGGGTTTCCCCCAGGGGACGGTCAAGCTTGCACCGCGGCCCGGCCCGGATCACCTTGAGCAGCGCGGCGGCGGCCCGGAAGCTCATGCGGGCCACGGACTCCCTCTTCCTGCGCGGCAGGCGGACGTAGCCTGAGCGCACGCTGGAGAAGGAGGACAGAGAGGTCACGCCCGGGGTCAGCGGGGGGTGGCCGGGGTGGGGCGTGTGGGGCCGGTCCGTTTCGTCCGGGTACCGGAAGGCACGCCCCCGAGCCAGGGGGTCCACGATCTGGAGGAAACAAGGCAGAATCACAGCGGTTAGTTACTGAAGCGATAAATAGCAAAAAGCAGCCAGAATCTACGCATGGGACCGCCTCGAGCCGGGGGTGGGGGGGAATTGAATTACACCTGCGGCTCTAGATCTAGTTATTTCCGAGGGAGACGTGTGAACAGAAGCTGGCCGATCCACAGGACAGGAAGCGGTGTGCCGGGGGGAGATGCCAGGGAGCGATCTTACCTGCTGCATCAGAGACCCGCGTCCCCAGACTGGCGAATAATTATGCCGTCCCAAGGGAAGCGGCCCGCCGCACAACTAACTCCCAGCCATGCCCCGCCTCCCGCTCCTTTTGCATCTGCATTATTTATGAAGTTTTGTCAATTATTTATCAGAAAAACTGAATCATGTCCCCCTTCTGTTTGCCACGCCTTCGTCACTGCTGGTTATGCCTTTCCTCTCTTTCTCAACATCAACAATAACACGGCCCCCCCAAAAAAAGTCAAAACAGTCATTCTGAAGTCTTTCGTTTCTCTTCAGCCCCCGCAGCCTCTGAACCTCCGGGCCCACGCCAACAGCCTGTGGTTTCCCAGGGAGCCCCCCGACCAGGAGGGCACAGTATTTATTGCCTCGATTCCCTTGCGATACGAATTCAGTGATGCGAACACCCTGTTCAACCCCCCCCCCAGTGTGAAACAGCCCCCCTACGCACAACACAACCATCGCATCCATCTCAGGATACATCAGCCCCTGACCTTTTCAGTGGCTCTGCCGAAAACTTTCACAACTCCCACTGTAAATATCATCTACGATCAAGAAATGCAGAGTCACTCCCTGCCGCCTTTCTTACCAGCCTGTGTCACTATGGCTTCAGAGCCCTGCTACAATAAAAAAAAGAAGCTGGACCCTGAGCCATGTGCAGTACTGCCCCCAACACCTGGGCAGCACCGGCACTCCCATGCAGAGGAGGAGGTGTGGCTGTAGCTCCCACACGGGTGTCTGGAGAGAGAGCTCACCTGTGTCAGGGTCACTGCTGCCATGGGGTCACACCTGCATGCCCCCTCCCCCCCCCCACCGCTCGCTCCAGACGTTTGCGGACTCACCTTGGGCAGCTTGCAAGGGGCCGGGGATTCCAGCCCCTGGAAGGACAGCGCCTCCTGGCTGTGCATCTCGGACTCGCGGTACTGCGCCTTCAGCCGGCCGTAGCGCTGGCTGCAGTGCCGCAGGCTCTTCCGCTGCCACTCCTGCTGCTGGCTCTCGCCGTCGCTCCCCACGCCGAACCACTGCGCCGTGCCCCTGGAACGGGACAGGCAGCCGGGAGTCAGGCACGGGCCGCGGCGGCGGGGCTGCCGGCTCGCGCCTCCCTACGGGCCCTGCGGTGTCGCGAGCACGGCGCCCACACCCGGTCCGACACGAAGCCCAAGCTTACTGAAAGTCTGATCGGGGCAAGAGGCGCTATAATTAGTACGCATGAAACGCAGGAGGGAGAAAAAACAAACAAACAAGTTCAGGGTGCCGCGAGTCCCGCTGACTGACTGAATAAACAAGGCCGGAGCAGCGACTGCACCACGCCAGCGTGTTCCCGGGTCCGTGTCGGTGACCCCGCTGACCTGCGGATGCTCTGCGAGAGCGAGGTCTGTCTGTGGAAGGCGGCCCGTCGGTCACTGGCGCCCCCCCCCTCCGACGGGGCCTCGGTGGACTGCTGCCTGCTGAAGCTCTTCCTCACGGAGGGCCTGAGCAGCTGGACAAGGGACAGAGAGAGCCATCGGTCAGGGCAGGCCGAGACTTTCAGTGCAACCAGCTGCCATTCCCCTGGACAGGTAAACCACCAGCTGCAAGAAAGCACGAGCTCACTTGCTGGGTTACAGAAGGAAAGATAAGCAGGACCACACTTTTGTCACTTATTATTAATGTTCCTCCCTGTCAGCCGTGACCAACAGCAGATGCCATATCGTGTTTTTCTGCACGCCTGCAGGTGCTGACATACGACAGAACCGAAAACTGGCATTGACATCAGCAGTGAGGGGGAAAACCCTCCAGCATCTCGCACCACCAGTGTTCTGCTATCGATTCAGACAGCAATGGCAGCTTCCTGTGTCATGAGGGGAGGGGGGACGTCACTGAACCTGCAGGGCTTCAAGAGCAGCTTTCACCCTGTTCTGAGTGAAGCACCAGTCTGAACAGCCTCACTCATGAAGCACTGGAGGTAGCAGGACAAGATTTGGACAGTGCAGTGTCCTAGCCAGAAGCCAACAGAGTGTAAGCACCCCCCCCGTGGTCAATCTTGTTACACGATGCTGCTCTTACAGACAGACAGAGGCCTTTCAGATCACAGCCAGGCTCCATCAGTTCACTTTTGGGGCACTTGACCAGAGTGAAGAGCTCTGTACAGACAGGAGTGTTTACCCTGCTCCCTGCTACAACCCCGTGAGGATGTTAGAGGAACAGGAACTGTAAGGAAGGAGAATGAATGGACAGGACTGCGAACGAGGCGATATTGTCCTGTGCCGTCTGTCTGCGCCGCGTGGCGGGACTCTCGCTGTAAGACCACCCTCGGCACCCCCACCGCACCTGTTTCGTGGCGGGGCCGTCTCGGTCGGCCCGGTCATCCTCGGGGGGCGGGATGACGATCACCAGGCTGGGCGGCCTCTTGCTCTTCAGGCGGCTGTCCGACCGGCCGCTCCCGTTGCGGTCCTCCTCCTCCCCCGCCATTTCCGAACGCGTCTCGGGTTCGAGCTTCTCACACACGGTGCATGTAGAATGCGGACGATCCCGGGCTTTTCATTTGGATAGAAGCCTGTGAACAGAATGAGTGGCACAGTTGCTCAACTCTCTCCATTTATCTTTCTCCAGGATGTAAATGGGATAAAGTAGAGCTCACAATACTGCCAGCCTCTGCTTCTAAAGCACACAATCCACAGATTAAGCAATAATAATGTTAAAGATCCTTAAACAGGCACATGATATAAACGTTTGTAGAGAGTACTGCTTAAGATGACAGATCCAGGGTATGCTCTCTTGAAAAACAGCTCACACACGACCTGTAGACTGCAAACCGACTTCAAACAGCCCAAAGTTTTATTCAGATAAAAACCTACAAACAGCATAAATTATATTGGAGAAGAGTTCACAGTACTGTCAGCCTATGCCTCTTAAGCACTCAATTCACAGACACAGATGTAAGGTTTATGACGCTTAAATAGAGGCTTTATACACAAAAAGTTTGCAGAGAATACTACATTGAGGCAAATATGCAGGGTGAGCTCTCTTGGCCAAAACAAAAGACAGATCAGAATGCATGAGAACAAGTTCCCCAACAAAGCCGAACCTGGTTCAGGTTAGCTGCAGCTACGATCACAATCGATAACAGAGGCTTGACTTATAGCCATCCTGCTACAGAAGTAGAAACAGCGATTCCCATAGCAATAAATTTAAACCACTAACTTAACGCTAGAAAACAACTGCTAGGATAAATGAGCAGAGAAGGGAAGGAATTGCGCAATCTTTGTCTAGACAGAGATTAGATGCACACCATTGCATGCAAGAACATTCAGAGGCACGACAGGCATGTTTGGAGACAGAATTGTGAACATTGGGAGGAAAGATTCCATAACAGTTTTCATGGGTCAAATAAGGGCAGTTGAGTGAAACAAGCTCAAACGTTTTCTTCTTAGCTGAAGAAAAATGCCATCATCCAAGCTCACTGTAAGGCTACAGCCTGGCTGCAGGTAAGAATTTAAGTTTTTCTCATACACCTGCATGCCACACCACAGAACTCTCTCTCAGACCAAGAGCAGAAAAAAAAGACAGAAGATTCTCTGCAAGCTGAGCAGCTCCTCAAGAATCATAAAAGGCCAAAAAGCATCACTTAAGCAAGCCTCAGGCAGCGAAATAAGATTGCACTCATAATTGGATGAAGATCACTTTTAAATGAAATTCAATCCAGCTGCCATTATCATCTAAAAGACGTCAGTCTGGAAGAAGACATTTCAGATCCAAATATCAATCTACAAAAAGAGCGAAGAACAGTTTTATGTGTATATGGCAAAAATAAACCGACACAGAGATCTAAAGAATGCAGATATTGTTTTTAATCATTACAGAAGTATTCTTCCTGCCAATTTGATGAGGGGAACTGTTAGATTACAAAGATAAGTGCTGCTCTTTTCATGAGAATCTTTTGAGAGATCCAGCACTAAGGGCGCCAGGAATAAGAATGCTCTTTTCCCAGCACACGAGGGTTTGATGGCATTGAGCGTCGGGTCAGATGCATGACCCTGTCACCCCAAGGCTCAAGACCACATCAGGGAGTGAGGAAGGCTGCTGCTCCTCCACGCCCATTAACCACAAGCCGAGCTCACAGCCGCCACAGCAGCGGTCGCGGACCGAGGAGGAGCAGAGCGGGCCGTGCGCGGCCACACCGAAAACACACCCCAGAGAAGTTCATATTTCTTAGAAAGGCCATTTAAAAAAATCCAGTCTTCACAATTACTGTGTTAAGCCAGGTAGTCATCAGGCATATCTCGTTTCAAAGCCTCTGCTTTCTCCAAACAGCTCAGAGGCCAGGAGGAGGAGGCAGGGTACACACGACGGTCTGAGCTCCGACTGCACGCCCAGAGCAGCACTTGCCATTACCAGCCAGACGTCTTTGCATGCCGAACTTACAACAGCCCTCTGGTTCAACTTTACACCGTCACCCCAATCAAACCCACAGGCACTTCAGAGCAGCACGACTGGCCACTTCTGGAAAGGGCAGCGACCTTCCTGAAACCATGCTTGCACAGAAAACAAAATGACCACCGATTACCTTATTCCAGGTGTGTGCGGCATAAAATGCTGGAAACGGGCAGCCTTGAATTTCTCCGTTCTTGCCTGTGCGTGCTGGCATCACTACCAGCCCCTCCGAAGACCATGACCGCTGGGACGACGATCCTGGCTGCACCGCCCACCCAGGCCCAGCCCCCCATTTAAAGCACAGAGCATCTTCGTGCTTTTATTTTTTTTCTGCGGCCTATACGAATCAATAAACCACCTCTCCGACAGCTTTTAGAGGAACACACCATGGGTGGTAGGCAGGGCCACAGAAACCCGAAGCCAGGACGGTCAGAGCCGCGGTGGGGCGGGGTCGAAGGGGTCACTCTCGGCCGCCACATGCCTTCCGCTCAGACAGCTGACACCCTCCCCCGGGGAAACCGCACCCCTGCAATCACTGGCATTCTCGGGGCTCCAGGGAGGCACTAATGCAGGCTTCTAGTACACTGGGAATCGGGTAACATTCTGCAGAGACCAGCGCTTCACCACTTAACACACTCAAGTCAGCTGCGACCAGCCCCCCCGCTAGACAATGATCCCAACCTCGAAAGCAACCACACACAGCTGACGATCAGTCTCTGGTCAGCTGGCAGACTGCAAGAATCCATAACCGCCGTCTTATAGTACGAAATCTCACTAAAACAGCTTATAAGAGGTTTCCGTGATCAGCTGTAAATGACAGAAAGAGGACACTGCAAGAGATGGGCCTGGTCAGAACAGCTCAGTGAAACAGTGGAGAAAAATGGCAAGAACTACATGGATGAGGGAAAATGGGGAAAAATCCTTAATGGAGGAGATTTTCTCCTTTGGCTGCATCACTTCAAAAGCAGTGGCAGACCTGAAATCACATCTGGTCCTCGCGCACTCAGGACTCAGTGTAGTATTCTCAAGACACTGATCACTAGATTCCTTCTTTCGTGAAGGAAGCAGATTTTTCTATTGATGTGTAAAAAAAAACAAACTGCACAGAGGGGCTGTGTTGACTACCATATAGCCATCTTGCTTCTTTCTCCCTCCCAGTGTGGACCATCTCTTCTAGGGCCTCTTCCTCACCCTGCTGTTCCCCCAGTTCAACAGATGGCCTGCTCCAGACAGGGCGGAGGAAGGGGGTTGAGCCCCTTGTAGGCTCCGGGCACTTCGGTTTAAAGGCCCTGGGTGGATGCATTTCTATGGGCAGATGGCTGATCAAAATTATCTTTGATTCATATTTCTACTGCATTCTTCATTAACTCCTGCACTGTTTTGCTGTAAAGGTTTAATTCTGAAACTCATCATGTAATTTGGTACTTCCACTCAAGCACTGTAAACAAGGTGCCTACAGGGTGTTTCCATGAGGTCTCTGTAGCCACTGTTTCACAGTGTACTCTTTTATTATGCTTCAGTTGTCTGCATGGTGCTTGTTCTCCCCTTTCCAGTTTGTGCCTTACTGTCTTAACTAAAGTGAACGGGTTTACCTTATCATCGCTGCGCAATTGTTGCCTGCGTTTAAACTTCATGTCCCTGGACAAGCAGTTTGCCAAGAAAATCAACAATAAAAGGCTCACCCTAGACTTTCAGAAAACAGTACCATGCTGAGCAAATAACCTGCAACTTTCTATCCAAACCAGTCTTATTTTATATACTAAACTGGGATAAATCCCAATTCTCATTTTTATTATTATGCCGTTATTTTACCGTTTCTGAGTCATATTTTGTTTTGCTTGGGGATATTTATATCCCTTCTGTGGGGGAGGTATAATTTCCACTCGACACAGAACCGGAACTTCCTTCTCCAGTTTGCAGGAGTTTTACTTGCATCTGAAGAGAGCAGACAGAGACTGACACACACACACAGTCATCAAAGCAATTAACTACCGCGATCCACTAGACCGTACAAAAACTACCGGGGACATACCCACTGGAAAAACTTGCAACGGCCTGTCTAGCTTTATTTTAAAGACTTTCCCTCCCTCTGCAAGAACAAGACCGCGTTTGCCCGACGCTTCACAGCTGCCTGGCAACAGCAAGAAAGACTCAGGTGATCAGATGACTTTTTCCAGGAATTCGCAGCTGTGGGAATTCGAAAAGCGCGGGAGCTCCTGGGAGTATAAAGGATTTGCCGGCCCTAGAGGACATTTTGTTCCCTCTCTTACAAAAGGGGATACCGGTGGCTCTGTGGCTCAGGATCTTCGCCTTTGGCTGGAAGGTTGCTGGTTCAAATCCCGCAGCCGGCAGAGGAATCCTACTCTGCTGGGCCCCTGAGCAAGGCCCTTAACCCTAACTGCTCCAGGGGCGCCGTACAATGGCAGACCCTGCGCTCTGACCCCCTGCTTCTCTCTCCCTGTCTGTGTGTCTGTGTCTCCATGGAGAAAAAGCTGGGGTATGCGAAAAGATGAATTCCTAATGCAAGAAATTGTATAGGGCTAATAATTAAACATTAATTAATTAACACATTAACCTAAGGTGGCAATTTAACAGACACCTCAGCAAAAAAAAAAAAAAAAGAAAAGCGATCAAGACCGACTACCCTTGAGGCGGTTTGAAGGCTCCGTTTCACACATGGCACAGGAGCGGAATGATCCCCGGGCCAGAGGGCCAGGAGAAGCATGGCGCATATGTGCTTGCCTGGACCCGCAGGCACGGCTGAACTGGTAGACAGCACGCGGCAGGTGAGACAAGCTGGGGCAGCCCAGGACCAGACAGAGAGTGACACAAGGCAGAGGCACACACACAGCTGGAGATAATTCCTGCTTTACACACCGGAGTCCCCCCACCTTCATACCAGAAACCACCACCCCTACATACACACCTCTGAAACCACTAAGTTGTGCAAAGAAAAAAAGATAGCCTGGAAACCCTTTTTAGAGCTTTGATGTGCGCGCTGAGCACCAGCACTAACGTACAGCCGATCTTCCAACAGCCTTTTCCAATCCCATGACCTCTCGCTGCATTTCGAGGTCAGGAAAATATTCCTTTTCCACTACGGGGAACGGCAAACTGAAGATGGGAGGCTCAGCGGCAGGAGGCAGCCTGGTTAAACATGACCGTCTCGTAGCGGCTTGCCTTTTCGGCTCGAGGACGGGGCAGCAGCTGAAGCACTCCAAGGCTCCCTGCTCCCTCCCTGACCACAGACAGGCGCAGATCTGCCCAGGAGAGGAGCGAGCCCAGCCGCTGGTGTCTGCTGCCCCCCTGTGAGTCGGAAAGGGAATGGTGGTGGTGGCCAGGGAAGGGCTGGGAGGAAGAGCCACTTGATTCCCAGGATGCGGCACCAGGCGTGACAGACTAGACCTGACCGCGCACGCGCCCGGACTGCCAGGAGCTGGACAAACACGGGCAGGGCTCCTGCTGGCCGCCAGGACCTCCCTCTCTCCCGCCACACACAGGGATGGATTTTGGTGTGCATCGGCCCTCGGCACTTCCACTCCGAAATGTGCAAAAAGAGAGGGGTCAACGCCAGTTGAATGACGTCGATTCACACGACATGCATATTCGAATGCTAAACCACACGTTTGACAGAGCGAGTCGAGCGACGATGGCTCCGATACTCCTAGTTTCTAGAACAGCCGCTAGATAGCAGATGATTATTGATTTGGAGTCGATCGCAAGCATGTTGTTTCAGCTCGTTTTTCGTTCGTCACTAGTGTTTCCCTCCTTCGTAGACCCTGGAAATGTCGTAGGGCCTAGGCACCGTGCCTACAGTGCCTCATGGGGAAATCCGGCACTGCAGAACACCAGCCAGCGGCCATGAGAGGGCACCTGGTCCCACTGCCCATCACTCCCCTGAGCACAGCCCCCCTCTGGACACGCTACCAGAAAGGGAAGACCTCTCCCTTTACATACAGCCCCCCCAGGCGTTCAGGAAGAGCACAGCGGATTCAGTCACGGGGAAGGAAAATGACTGACTGACTTCCAGGGTAGGGCTCCGACGGACAGGCAGAGCTGGAGCGGACCGCCCGTGGGCCTGCGGACACCAGGCCACCGGTCACAGATGGCGGTCAGAAGCGCCTTCGCAACCCGCACTGTCTTCAGACTCACTCTTCTTCCGAGCTCAAAACTTTTTCCATACACTGCCATTAAACAGCTTCCCCCGACTTCAAACGCAGCAGGGAAAACCCAGAGCTGTCCTCCTTTTCTTAACCCTCTCGAGAGACTGCACTGGGTCCTTTCACTGTCCCCGGCAGAGATGAGATCCTGGGCTTTCAATACCATCGCTATTGACTGGGACGCAATGCGCGACACTGAAACCTTCTTGTTTTCAACCTTTAGATTTTTTTTTAAAGAAGCCCACGCCACGCTTACTCGTTTTAATCTCGGGGAGAGCTGTGTCCGGCGACCGCAGCCTGGAGCTCTGCTTCAGCCATCTTCACTGCCTCGCTTCGGCACAAACCCAACCTACAAAAGAACAGATTGATCAGAAGAGTCATCACAACTTCTCATGTGTGGGATGTAAAAGAGAAAAAAAAAAAACAAGAGCCACACGCTAGGCTTTACAGCAGTGAAAAGGTCACTGCAGCAGAGAAGACAAGACTCCATAAGCAGCCCTGGTCCCGGAGAGCCAAACTGAGCAGAGACCTGGATGGAAACAGAGAACAGATGAAAACCAAAGAGCCCAGTGGATCTCTGGTACCAGGGCTACCACCAGCTTCCTTCTTAGACTGCAGTTTTTGTCACAAACTAAGTGTGTAAAAAGCAAAGAGGTTGATTCAGGGGCACATGTGCAAACCTACTGTATTGATGCTTTTTCACAGCCTGCCTGGAAATGAGACATTGCACAAGGACAGCATGCATCAGAATGCATCAATTTATCACTCAGAACTACAAGAGGAAGTAGTAGTGTAGCTAAAGGAGTTATAACATCCGTTCCCAACTTGTGTTTTACACTGATAGGTTTGTGGGTTAGAAGTTAGCGTCTCATGGTGTCACCACTCCACAAAAACGACAGTCTCGTGTTCAGCGTGCAAACTGGTTTAGAACCTTCTCACTGAATTGACAGTGAAGGGAATATCGCGCACACCACTACTGCAGGCAGAGGCAACAGAAATGAAGCATGCACTCTCCAGGCAACTGAGCGTGCAGATGAACACCACGCACACAGCAAAAACGCCTACAGGAGGAATCAGGCAGAGGTCACAAGAGAGAAGACCTGGTGAGTTATGGTGAAGGCAGGTAAAGAATTACACTTCCCCACTCATCCAATCCTTCGGATACGAAATCTCCAGTGCAAGAGGATTACTTGAAGAAGTTAAAGTGTGGATGATCACTATACCATAAAACCTTACTGTCATTAACCACTGTTTCCTTATTCTTATTAATACCCTGTGGTTTCTGTTGCCTGTAGAATGAGCTCAGTTTTTTAAACAATCAAGAAATGCCAGAATTGCAGAGAGGACAGCCACCCATTCTCGTGCTCGATCCCCGAGTGACGTCACTCCCTGCAACAAGCTCTTTTTCGGTTTGAGACGCTGTTCACACACTTCTGTAGAGGAGGGGGTGGGGGCTCAGGAGGCATTTGAAGTGTTGTGTGGATCTTCCGGAGAGCAACGTCATTCTGGGACACCTAATACTCCCACTCGAGGATTTGGGCGTTTTTTTAAGATTTCTTAAGAACTGCAAAGGGAACGTCACAAGGCGATTGAGCAAGTAAAGCAAATACTGCCTTTACTTGAATTTTGCACACCACTACTATCTGAATGCAGCTTAAGACTACGGCTACTACCACGTCTCCCGTCTCCAACGTTCTGTAATGTCATCCGTTGTGTCATTTATCAGGGGAGGAATGCAAGTAAGCACTTCATTGTATGGCACAGGCACAATAAACTTGAACTTGAAGGATAGGCACAGAATATAAATACCATGAAGGAAATGGAGTGATCTGTAATATTTAACGCTAGAAGACCTAAAGTTCACTCTTACATCAAATTTAAATACCAGAAACCAGAAGACACACACAGCCTATGTCCAACCAAAAATGGGACAAGTATCTGGCTTAATTTACATGGGTTCCTGTTTATTCTCTTCAGAGTTTTGGGAAAACTGTGATGAACCCCCTTAGATCACTTGCACTGAAAGGGTCTAATAGGGTTCAAATATTTCTTTTTTTTTTAAAAAAAGCGTGCAGCACCACACGGCCACACTCTATAACCAGGACACAGCGCTAATGCCACGTTCTGTCCGATACGATACGTGAAAGACATAAGCTGAAGCTTTTAATGGAACTCTGTTTTAGAAACTAAAAGACTTTGCTGGAACAAAGATGAGAGAGAGAGCGTGGTCCTTCAACGGTGATCCAGGATGTGCACAGCCCATATGGCTCCCCCTCAGAGTCAGAGCAGAAGCGACCCCGTGCTCGACTCGAGCTTGAAGCCTCGTCCTACAGGACTCTCTCCTGCCACACCGGCGCCCGCGAGCTCACCGCGGCAGCGCTGCTCGCTGCCAGCTGCTCTGTGGTGTAACGGAATGTCGGCCACGCGGCCTTGGAAGCAGGTGGCTCGGCAGGAAGGAAACCCAGAAGACGCAGGTGTCCTCCAAGACGCGAGAAACATCGCCCCAGGGTGACGGCACCAAAGCTGTTCCTCACATTAACGAGCGGAGGTCTTGGAAACCCAATTTGATTCCTCGACACAAGTGGAAACTATGAGGAAGTGCCTTCTGTTCTTTTTTTATACACATATACAAAGGGAGGCAGGATTTTGGAACAGGCTACCTGGCCATGTTGTTGAAGCCGATACCCAGGCTTCTCCTAAGGAAAGCTGGATGAAATCCTTCCATCGATTAGCTGTTAAAAGCTCAACTGGTCTAATGGGCCGAAGGGCATCTTATTTGGAACTTTCCCAATGTTCAGCTGTGAAGGACTGTGGACGTCTGGTCTAGACAGCGACTCGGCAGGAGATGTCCAGTACCACACACCTGTCCGCACTGGTAGTGAGCATACTGCAGCCCCCAGGGCAGAGAGCACCTGTTCCAGCTCGTTTTGTGCCGGAAAAGTCGCAGGAAGTGAACATTAACAGTCAGGTGATACATATTCAGAGCACGACCTCCATACTGTCAGTCTTTCTGCATCCTTGTTGCTCAGCACATGATTAAGCACTTTGCTATTTTTATCTTTTTCTTAACTGACCCCTTTGGCACACATCACACTACTAGTATAACTGCAACCCAAAGTGAGAAAATAGCTACTGTGCAGCTCCACCCCAACGTGCCCCTGGACTAGCACAGGAAACATAACTGTCAAACACAAACAAAGAGAAGAAGAAGGTGGCTCCACAGCCAAAACGTTGTGTATTCTCTATTCTCTTTTCCCATGTCAGAAGCATATCACTAACTTTCCAAAGCAAGAACCTTTTTCCAAGTGAATGGTCATCTCAGGCACATGTTTTTCCTTAGTTCTACCCAGGAAAGAACACCTACAGTATGAAGATGAGAGGTGTCTCTGGAGCCACGATGCCTCACACCTGCTGCTGCAAATGAAAAGCAGATTCTTTTGGTTTTACAGTCCTGGCTTGGTACCCAAGTTAAGTCATGTATTGCAAAGGGTCAGAGCTCACTGCAGGATGGGAAAGGTCATTATTGACACGTAGCATACTCTCATCTTCCCATTATCAGAAAGCCAATAATTCCTGCTAAGGACTAAGACAGGACTACCTCCTGGACAGGATGCAAGCGGTTTGCAGGGCGTACACACGCACAGTGACAAGTTGAGACAATTAACCCACCTTGCTTGTCTTAGGGAGGTGGCGGAGAAGTGACGTTTCTGGAGAAAACGCCTACGTATTCTGGGGAATGCAACTCACGTCACAACGTGTCCCAGTCCAGATTTCAACCTATGGCCTGAGAGCTGGGAGGCCACAGCACTGTGCTGCCCTTTGACAGATCTGGAGTAAAACACAGGGCTCTTGCTGCTTGAAGAAAATGACAGAACTCTACAACAGAATCACAAAGGTTTACACAAAAACTACACACCTCACAGCACACTTTCCATTTCTCACAGACAGACGGTCCTCTGTGCAACAGGAAAATTCTAAATCTGACTGCACAGGTTTGAGGGGCGTCCAGATTCCTCAAGCTTATGTGCCCCTGCCCAAGTCACACGCGCACAAAACGCCAGCCGAGGTTTCGACGGGGCACAGGCACGGCGTGGCCCCACGCACGCAGACGGGACTTCACGAGCATGTGGGGCGCAGCCCCTCCCTGCAGCGCGAGGAGAGGGGGGCTGCAGGAGCAGTGCTCCCCGTCCCGCGTGACCGAGGCGGCCGAGAGAAATTGCACAAGCTTCCGAGCCGACCTCGCGGAGCGCGTACAGTGGAGAGGGGGGGGAAAAAGGAAGTTTTGCAAGAACATAACCTCTCGTAACCGAACCTGACCAATCTCACCACAACACGAGCTGAAAAATGAACTCATGCTTCTCATGACAACACAGCATTGCTCAGTCTTCTTCGGGTGTCACCTTCTTGACACCCAAAGAAGGCTCCACAGCCGAAAAGTTGCGTTTCTTTACAGCGGGGAATAAACCTTCACTTGTTCCTTTGCAGCTGACGCAGCTCCTTACTTGAACTAATTGCTCAGTCTTTTTTACCCTAGTAAAAAAACTGCTAGAATAGTTCAGCCTTAATGCTTCCCAACCTTTTATTTGGTTACTACAGCGTTCTAAAAAAATGCTCATGCTCTCAGGGGTCTCTCTCAGCGGCATGGTGATGAACTGCTTCAGGGTCTGAGCAATGGTTTTAAACTCAATTCCTGGTGGGCCCAGTGCCCTCTGCCTTGATTCCACTACAACTCGGAGTTATACAGAAGCCTGACTAATTGATCAATTAACTGAACACCTCACACTTCTAACCAGGCCATGGGGTGCTCTGGAAGGCACTGTACCTTTCACAAAGTGGTGGTTTTGAGTGATCGGCCACAGAGGATCTTAAGAAAACGAAATCCTGCCCGTCTAAGAAATTAATTATTTCAAGCATTTAATTGACAGCTCAGGTTGGAACAAAAACCAGAAGAAAGGGGACCCACCAGGCACTGCGGCTGAGATCACCGATTGTAACCAAACAGTGGGAAAAAGAAATAAAATCGAGCACGTTTTCACACAGGTAATGCATCTCAGTCCCTCAGGTGGGGCTGCACTTCAGTGGACAAAGTGGGTTACACCGTGAAGCACTTTGGGTTTGAAAATTCAAGGCGAAATTAGCTGCAATAATAATAATTGCTGCACGAATCTGCTGTGTTCAGCTCTAAGAACTCTCTCAGCCTGGACAAAAGCGTTTCCTTAATAATTGTGGTGAACAGCCCCCTTATTGTAACCCCCCCGCTTCGATTTGTGTTCATTGAAGTTTCCCCGCGCAGTAAAGCGAAGCACATCTATGTCGGTGCTTCCCGACGCGTGCAGAATCGAGATCCTGAGGCTTTGTGGGAAAAGACGAGTTAAAACCACAAGGCCTTTGACAACGGGCTCGAAGTATCAGCGTAGCCAACAGGTTTTCTATTTAAACAAAAACAAAGTTCAAAAAGTGGCGATAGAGACCTGGTCTGAGAATTTGCGCCTCGTTTCCGAGCCGGATTTTCAAGAGTCTCCTCGCCTTATAACCTTTCCTCCAAAAAAAAAAAAATGACGGGGGCGAGATGTCAAGTGGGCTGGGCGGAAGTTCCTGGAATGCTGTCCGCTTCCTCCAGAGGGATTCTGATTTTCCAAACCTACTAAAAGAGAAGCTCAGCCGCTTCCAGTGTCTTTCTTTTTTTTAAAAAAAAAAAAAAGAAGCCCATAAACCTGCGTACACTCACCGACCTTTAAAAACACGCTGTGGGGAAACACACTTATAGGGCTGGGAAAATGACGCGTTAAACCACTGTAGTGATTCCTCCCGCTGTCTCTCCGGGCACAAGTGCGTTTTTAATACACATTTTAGACCGCAAGACACACCCCAACAGGAAAAATGACTTCGAAATTAGTCTCTTGATAGTTTTCCAGTCGCGGCGAGCACGGTCGTTCCCCCCCAACTTAAAAAATCTCCGGACCTTCCCGCAGTTCAGTTTTTACAGCAATCATCTTCACCCCGCAGTACACGTAAGTTAACGACACAACAATCCCCTCAAAAACAAACAGTAAAAAAAAAAACACTCATTGCTTCTGCGCCTTTCACAACACCTGTTTAAACCAACCAACCCCCCACACACACACACAAAATCAAGAAGACACTCACCGGGAAAACCCACAACTTCGGATTCGGTCGGGATCTGCAAAAGAGCCCGAATCGGACTGAGTGTGAACACGCTGATCAGTCCGGTTCCTCTTCCTCCGCCGCTCTGCCTCTGCGGGTGGAGCTTGTGACTCGGCTTGGCCTACCTGGCTGAGGGGAGTGCCTGAGCGGCAGGAGAGGAGGGTTTATATTGTACTGTTTTCTACTGCAGACCTATGGGGTTTCGAAACCAGCCCGTTTTCTTCCCGGCCGTAGACGGAGACTGATAGTATCTCCCGTCACAGCCCGAGGGACGGAGACCGAGACTCTCAGACGTAACGTTGTTGCGCTAAACGCTGTACTGCTACTTTCTTTTTATTATTATTACTTCGGCAACATTGTGAGTCGTCGAGCATGCCGATAACGCTCTTCGGTGCTAATGCACTTGGGAGGTAGTCCTTGGGGTTTCGGTACTCTGGAGCGCCGTCTCCTCACAAATCCCAGTCTTGGCAACTGTGGGAGCAGGGGTGCGTCCCGGCGGGTTAGCGGCTCCCGGCTCACCTGAGCGATATTTCTGGGACTCCCGAAATGCTCTGAGCCGATTTACCAACGTAGCAACAAAGGCAAATCCATTGGAACGACGACAGTCATGGTACTGAATCACCACACGTGTTTGGACTTTTTACTGTTTTCCCATGCTTGTACCGTGGTTTTACCGCACGTTTCTTCGCTTCACCCTGTTTTCAACACGGACGGTCTCACGCTGATTACGTTTTACCACGATAACTTTGAAGGCGGCACGATGTCTCAGCGGTTAGCACTGCTGCCTCGCAGCGCCGGGGGGGCTGGGTTCAGCTCCAGAAGTGGGCTGCTGTCTTTGTGGGGTTTATATAAACATACGTTCTCCCCGTGTTCGTGTGGGTTTCTCCCGAGTGGTCCATCCCCCCCCCCGCAGTCCAAAAACATACCGACAGGTTAAGTGGCTCTGGCGTGGGTGTTTGTGTCTGCGTGTGCCCTGCGATGGACTGGTGTCCCGTCCAGGGTGTATCCTGCTTTGCGCCCGTTGCCTGCTGGGATAGGCTCCGGCTCGGCCTGAATCCCACTCCTGAATCGGATGATGCAGTTACAAATTCGATGGGTGAAAATCTAGAAGACAAAGAGGACAGCGCATTATTAAACACGCTGTCTACATAACTATATCACCGCTGAACGGAGAAATAGAGACCTTCTTGTTAGCCCACCCTAACGTCACAGCTGTGCACATTTTAAAAGCATTTCCCTGTCTTTTACAAAGTGTGTGGAGTTCACTTACGCCCCCTGCAGTTTCATCTGTAACAGGACGTTGCTTTTTCCAGTTGATCATGCTGTTTATTTCTAACCGCTTCTTCCCATTCGAGTCAAGTTTATGGTCATTATACTCATATACAGGTGTATGGTAAAACAACAATACAATTATATAAGATAAGAAAGACAGAGACAAGATGTGCAAAACCATACATCAACAGAATGAAATAAAGGATAGGAAATTATGGGGAGTGAACTTCTTGACGTGAGGTAGAGGTAGATTTCAATGTGTGTTTGAGTTTTGATAAAGAGAGAAGGCACTGTGAGGGTTCAGATTGTAGGAGAGAGGCTGGGAGTTTAATAGTTTGATAGTGCGGGGGTAAAAACTGTCTCTGAGTCTGGTAGTCCGGTCCGAATGCTCCGGTACCGTTTTCCAGATGGTAGAGGGTCATGCAGTCTGTAGCTGGGGCGTGTGGGGTCTTTGATGGAGCTTAGAGCTTTCCTCAAGCACCGTCTGTCATAAATAAATTCAGAGAAGGAAACTCGGGGGTGCCAGAGCCTGTCCTGGTGCATGGAAGGACACACCCTGAGTCACGGTCACATCAGGGCCAATATTACCAGGAGCCAGTTATCCCACTAGCACACGGAGCGAAGAAACCCACATTAATATGGGGAGAGATGACAAACTCCACTCCGATAGCACCCCCGCTCCAGAGCTGACAGTCGCCCCATTTCCAGTTGATGTGCTCGCTTATTCTGGCCAGCAGCCATATCGCCCTGCAACTCACAACTGGCAACCCACTGAAGCTCAGCAGGTGTGAGCCTGGTCAGTACCTGGATGGGAGACTCCTGGGAAAAAAAAAAACTAAGGTTGCTGCTGGAAGAGGTGTTAGTGGGGCCAGTGGGGGGCGCTCACCCTGCGGTCCATGTGGGTCCTAATGCCCCAGTATAGTGACGGGGACACTATACTGTAAACAGGCGCCGTCCTTCGGATGAGACGTAAAACCGAGGTCCTGACTCTCTGTGGTCATTAAAAATCCCAGGGCGCTTCTCGAAAAGAGTAGGGGTGTAACCCCGGCGTCCTGGCCAAATTTCCAATTGGCCCTTACTAATCATGGCCTCCTAATAATCCCCCTCTATGAATTGGCTACATTACTCTGCTCTCCTCCCCACTGATCGCTGATGTGTGGGGAGCGTTCTGGCGCACTATGGCTGCCGTCGCATCATCCAGGAGGGGGTACACACTGGTGGTGGTGGAGAAGGATCCCCATTACCTGTAAAGCGCTTTGAGTGGAGTGTCCAGAAAAGCGCTATATAAGTGTAAGCAATTATTATTATTATTAATGCTTTCATCCGAAGAGACTTATATCTGCACCCGTTTCAGGGTTTTTACTGCAGCGTCCTGAGTGTCGGGCACCTCACTTGGAATGTGGACACGCAACCTTTTTTTGTGTGTGTGTGCTTTTTTAAAAAATAAGTTTTTATTTAAACACCAGAAAAAGAGACAGAATATTAAAATAGACACAGAAATAGACACTTCACAGCCAGAGGGATTCACAATTGTAAAAGCTAAAAATTATTCTTTTTACATATTTATATTGTAAAAAAAATATTTAATTTACTAACAGAATTTAAATCAAAAAGGAATTCAGCTTTAAAAGCATGAATAGAGGGAGCGGTATTAGACCATTTACTTTTGTGGATAAAGTATTTAGCCAAAATAACAGATTAATAATAAATACACATTCTTTATCCAATCCAGATCTAACAAAATATAAAATAATATCAAAATCTTTCAATTTAACATTTACCTTTAAATGTTTAACAATAACATCTTGCAGATCTATCTAAAACAGTTTTGCATATATGCAGTTAACAAACAAATGTAATAAAGATTCCTTCTCATTATTACAAAATACACGTAAGTCATCTTGTTCATGTTTAAATCTAGAAAGTGTCAATTTAACAGGATAAAATCTATTAACGATTTTAACTGGAATTTCTTTAACTTTATTTGTAAGACACTATCTATCAGCAATTGTCCAAACTAATTTCCAGTTTATATTCCTAAACATAGTATTCCAAAAGGAGATACAAGAAGGTATGAAATATGAATTGCACAAGTTCCTAATATAATTATTATTGCATTTTTTTATCTTTTATATCTAATCCATCCAAAAATAAATTATCAGAGAAATCAGAAGATACTCTATTGGCAAGGCCGAGACTACATCTAAACAGCCTCGCCCCTTTCTCTTAAATTTCTCCAAAAGTTCTGTATATGTAAACAATCTTCCATCTTAATGTAACAATTGGGCCACTAGCCAGATTTTGTTATCATACCATATCAGAAAAAATATCCTTTTATTTGTATACCTTATATCTTTATTATTCTAAATATAATATGCATGTGGTGAAACGTTATGCTTGTATATTAAATTCCAACATAATAAAACTTGTTTCTGAAAGTTAGATCATTTAAGAGGAATTCTATAAATAATAAAAATTACATTTTAACAAAAAAATCGAGATTACCTATATGCTGAAAAACCAACTTGGCAATCAAATTCCATATACTATTTTTGTTTGTAGTATAATTTCTAAGCCAATTGCTTTGAATGATAATATTAGCAGTATAAACATCTAAGACATTCAATCCACCGTGATTCCTAGGTTGAGTTAGAAGAGACCTTCTCATGTAATGAGGTTTGTTTTCCAAATCAACTTATAAAGTAATCAATCAAAATCATTAATAATATACTTAGGGACATCGAATGAAAGTGAAGCCAGAAAGGCCTTCCGCTTTTCTTTAGACGCGCAACCTCCCATCACCCACTGCGGCAACTTGTGACGTCAGGGCCCGGGCGAGTGAGCGCAACGCTGAGCCCGCGTGGTCTGGACATGCCTGCTACTGTGTCCGGGCTTGTCTGAGGCCGCTCGCACCGCAGGAGTCATGTCGGTGTGCTTTGGGCTTTGTGATCTGAGGCACCGGTGGACATCTAACGAAAGGGATCGCCAAATGCGTGCATGCAATTGTTGGAGATGGGCATCGAAAGGAGACATTCCTATACACAGCATTATACAAAACTCAGCAGTATAAAAGACATGGGATCGATCCAGAGACCTCCACCAGGGCCTGCTCAGCAAGGTGCTGGAAACACCAATTTGTTTTTGCTCGGTAAAAGCACACTAGACGCACAGACTCCCACGCTATCCGCGTTCTGTGCCGTCGTCCAGTTCACTTTGAAACGTGCAAAAGCACCAAGTGTCTCTAATGTGTCAGAATCGTGGACGCATTAATGTTTGGATCTAAAAAGGAAAATCATGTTTGGGGAAAAATGGCACGCTGACAAACCCCCCCAGGATATCCTGCACGCCGACAAATCTTAGAGGCACTGTGGACACAGAAATCAGACTGTCACGATGGCTTTATGCTGAATGCAGAGAAGTGGTTACTTTCCAAATTGTACTGTGAAGACTATGCATGGCCAAAAGCAATCAAAAAGATTGAAAAGTGATCAGTCACAGTGCATCTATGTCGCGTTTTACCGTAACATTGTGTAACGTGATACATGTATGCATTTAAAGGCATTGCCCTCATTGGTTTTTTAAACTTAAAACAATAATCTCTTACAGACGTAACCTGTAACTGTAATTTAATGGGTTAATTATCATCAACACTGACCGAAAGTAGCTGAATTTGCATTCATTTCCGTTCTCTGACATCGGACCGAAAGAGGTCTGATCGTTACAAGGTTGTGATTCAGTATAATCTCAGGACTGTTTCACACACTCTTCCGCTGTGGTACTGGTGTGTTATTATCATTATAATGCACATCAGAGGCCCTTACCCTCTCTGTTATCACATTGTTACTCTGGAGTACTACGAAACGGTACAGCCCTACGTACTGGATTTTGTTCAATGTGAGTGCTGTGTGAGATTCCACCAGCAGATGGCGAAGATGGATTAAAAACGAAGCAGGCCGAACGCGAGAATATCTGTGAATGTAATAATAATAATTAATAATAATAATAATAATTAATAATTAATTCGTATTACACAGGCTGTATCCCCTCCGCCCCCCACAAACAAGGCAGGAACGCCTCAGAATGCACACATGTCTGCTTTTCACACATGCTTACTTCAAGCACAGTGAAAATGGGAGCCCTGAAGCTTGGAAGTTTCCCAGCAGGGGGCTGAAAATTAGACAAATCGAACAGTTCGGGTGCAGCACTAGAACTGGCAGCAATGCCATCTCTTTGAGTCTGTGAGGTCGAGCTCCAGGAAAACCACAGGGCAGGCGTTTCTCAAGCGGCATCTTCAAACTGTTCTTTTTAAATAGGATAATAATAGGATATACTCCATTTTATTGATGCATGCATTTTATTTATGATGGATATTAAATAATGGATTATGTGATTGGTGTTTGAATTTTTATCACTGTCTCGGTGAAGCAAGTAAAGCACAAACAATAGCTCTGCATTATAATATCATGCATATGCACAGTATGCAAAATTGTTTCAGTGTTAAGAAGAGTCCAACAGCGTCACAAGAAGGTGATCCTGTAATCTTAGATTCATTGCTGGCAGCCTCACAGACAATCTTGTTCTTTAAGTAGGTTGCCAACAACGTCTCATGAATTCAGATTAGAGATACACAGTATGTGCATAATGTCTATACAGCAGTGTCTTTTAGACCACGTGGATGGAGATTCCAGTAAAGCTCAATTAAGACACGTTTGGATCGGACATGGAGCCTTTGTTTCAGTATTTAGTAACCGGTAAATCCTGGATTAGCTGAAGGTACTGAAACAGAGTGTGTTTAAATGAAGCCACTCGCTGATTCCTTTTGCTGAGCTTTATTACTGGCTGCTCTGTGTCGCGCAGTTATTAACGCGGCTGGGCAAAGTGCTCGGATTTTTTTTTTGAAAAAGAAGAAAGATACTTAACCTTCTTTAAAATTACTCTTTGTGCGTCTGGTACATGACACCTGGACTGTGGGGATGTTTGCTGGAGGATCTCCTTGTTTAGAGGCTCATTTTCTTAAACTGACCTTAAGGCAAATTAATTGAATTTACCCAGACTGGTAGTGTCACCAGCTATGCGGAAGACAGTGAACTGCTTCAAATTCACACTAATTGTAATTTAACGAAGAGCGCTTGATTGCTGTAGCACTCCAGAACGACTCAATCTGAGCATCACGATGCTCGGTAATTGAGAGAACCTTTCATGCACTGAAAGGCTGATGATTTATGCAAATGCACTCTTTATCAGATGGCTCTCCCCCTGCAGGTCGTGTTTTCTCAAGGGACACCCCCTCTCTCTCACTCTCCGCGGGTCCAGATTCCATGAGGGCGAACTTGTGACAAGCAGGAGCCCTCCTGTGCGCGGGACTTTCTTCCAGAGGGGCTGGGTTAGAGCTGGGTTCCCCTGGGCCTCCGGGTTCAAAGCCCTTGAAATGAAACTGGCTCTCCTGCCTGGGGAGCCTCATGTGAGACAAGGAGGCCCAGCAGTCCAGTAAGAGATGAGAGCGAAGAAGAGGGGAAGGGGGTGCGTGCTCTTTGGCACTGCCTGCTGTTATTGCCCATCTTAATGAACGATTTGTTTGCGAGCCCATGGAACTCATTAGCATGCAATTGGCCTGATCCAGGGGTCAGCTGAGGAAAGGAGAGCACCCGTCAGGGGTCAGGAGGAGGAAAATGAAAGAGTGAAGAAGGGTTTCCCTCTGAGGATCCCCTAGTGCTCCTTAGCTCTTCATCTTCCTAATCCACAAGAGTGAGGACACTGTAGAGTTCGTCCAGCCCCTACAGTCCTAAGAAAAACCCTCCACAGTTCCCAGCCTGATTGCTGTACAGCTCAGTGACAAGCTGTATGGAGAGATCAGTCTGTTGGCCTGTTTGCTACATGTAGGAAAACAGTAGTCCAGCCAAAAGGAGTGTACCTTTCAAGAATGAGTAATTCCTATATGCAGGTTGCGATTTTATGATCAAATTTGTATTTCGTGCTTGGTGCTGCAATCTTTAGACAAATACAGTGTGGCTTTGACTCTCTACTTTCAGCCTGCCTGCTGAGCTGTCTGTTTAATTTATAAATCTCATCTGTCGTATCTGTCTGCCTGTCTCATCTATTTATCTGAGATGGAGTATTGTTATTTGAAGCCAGAGCATGAGTATCTGCTTTTGCATCTGGTCCTGGCTCTGTTCTCCCCAGGCTGGCCTAATTGCTGTAATTACTCTGTGCTGTAAGCAGGGAGGCAACACCCCTCTGTGCGCACACAGACCCTGAGCAGGTGGACATTAAGTCATAATCCAGTTGCCCATTTCCTGCTGAGCATTGCAGATGCGAAGACGTGCTGTTTCTGTATTCTTTTTTTCTGCTCCAGTCTTTTGCTCAGTCCGTTTCTGTCATCACTGATGCTGTTTTCAGCTTTAGCATCTTTGGAAAACGAAGGCGGTGGTATAGACACATCAGAGCTGAGGGCCAGTGGGGCTCATATCAGCTAGGATCCTGCAGGCTTTCAGCTGTGCCTCTTGATTAGATACATAGTTCTGTTACTTGTGGCATTTCTGACCCAGTGTGAAAAATGGGTGAAATGAAATAGTTTTGTGCAGCATCTGCTATCTCCCTTACAAGATGTGCTTTGTGTGCTGGTTTGAGGGGTACAGCATTTCTGCATCTTACAGCATGCTACTCCCAAGCTTATCAAATGTATTTACAGTACTTACTCACTGACATTGCGTCACTGTTCATTAAAGTTGATTCTCCTCCCCCCAGCCCATGCACACAACTGACCCTTTTCCTGTATATTTTGTCTGAGACATTAAAGCTCTCATGGGTGTGCACTTTGTTTAAAGTTACTTGCAAAAAACAAATTGCAGAGCAGTGTTTTTTTTAAAAAAGAAGGACATTAGAATTACTTTTTATTAAAAAATAAAGCTTGCTCCTGAACTCATATTCCAGATTGCATTCAGAGATGGAATATGGCACAGCGATGTTTGATGCATGTGGCAAAGAGATAAACCCTGCAAGCACTCTCCAGTCAGAGGAAGGAATGTACCTTCCTTCTAGCAGAGCTACTCTCACATACCTGTTTGAACTGCCCAGATCTCCCTGACTCCAGGCTGCAAATTGGATTTTTTTCTGCTCCTGTCAGTGGCTTTTAAGACAGCACAGTGACATAAGTGTGTATGTAATTAGTTCAAGGTGTTTTATTAAGGCAGAGTGACTCCTGTAAGGGAGTAATGAACCACATGGGCTGGCTTTGTTATCTCTCTGTAAAAGCCCTCTCTTCTGTGGAACACAAGAGCCTCCTGTTCTCCCAGTCGGATGGCCACTCATTAAGAAGGACATTAGAAGATGGCAAAGCCTATTCTACCAAATTATGAGCAATGGCAACGAATGTATTATGATCAAAGGATGACAGCTCTCCCTCATAATCAGAGGGAGCATATCTGGCCTTGATGAAGGTACGAACCACTCAAATTAAACCTCATGTGGGGTAGCAGAATTGTACAAAGTCTTTTAAAATAAATGACTGAGACAGTTCTTAGCAGTTCTTTCATCATTAATTTTCTGTGCACATGGTGCAATATCAGCTTTTGTGCATTAAAAGACAGCTGCCTGGTAAGACATCTGGTGGTGGGAGCCTTGGCTCAGAACACAGGGTGGGACTGAGCCCTGGTCAGGACACCGGACTGGCGCAGGGCGGGACCGGGCCCCGGTCAGGACACCGGTTCGGCGCAGGGTGGGACTGAGCCCCGGTCAGGACACCGGACCTGCGCAGGGCGGGACCGAGCCCCGGACAGGACACCGGACCTGCGCAGGGCGGGACCGAGCCCCGGACAGGACACCGGTCCGGCGCAGGGTGGGACCGAGCCCCAGTCAGGACACCGGTCCGGCGCAGGGCGGGACCGAGCCCCGGACAGGACACCGGTCCGGCGCAGGGTGGGACCGAGCCCCGGTCAGGACACCGGTCCGGCGCAGCGTACATACTCGCACACACAGTGACAATTTTAAGACACCAGTTAAGACAGCCAGTGTGTCTGTGATGGGAAGAAATCCCAAGTTTGTACAATCTCTGCATTCCCATCTCCGCTGCGCCTGCGCAGCACACAGGGCTGTGCTCCTGGATGCGTGTGTGGGCTCTGTGTTGCTCCTGGCTTATTCCCCCCTGTCGCGGCTGCTTCTCGGCCTGCACTCTGTGTAAAACAGTGCGATAGGTGTTGCCCTGCGCAGCACCCATGGGACCCACAGAACTCCTTGCACCCCACGCGAGTTGGCCATGCGCTCGTCTGCCCTGGGCAGGGAGGGAAGTGGGGTTTCAGCCTGAAGGCCCGGGGAGGCTGTCCTGGCCCCTCCCCTCCGGCCCGCTGGTGCTCCGGCTGGAGCCAATTAACGCCGGGACCCCCCTCCTGCAGGCATTGCCCTTGGCATTTCCGCAGGCCTGGCTGGGGGTGTGGAGGAAGGGTGCGGGAGGCTGCGGCGTCAGCGAGGTTCTAATTAGCCCATCACCTTTCAGATTAATAACGGCCACTAAATTATTCAGCGCATAATCCTCATGAGTCCAGGTGAGCCGTCAGTCTCTTCTCTTCCCCCCAAACCCCCAGCTTCTCATTACCAAAGGACCCCTCGTGAAAGCAGAGCGGAGGGTTTTCTAGATTATCGCTCTCCTTTGAACCCCTCTCACAGACTGCAACTTTGGTTTTGATTCGCTTTAATTGCATCAGTTCTTGTTTTTTTTTTTAGTTGTTGGCTTTTATGTTTCCACTTCAGACAGCAGAAAGGCAAGAGGGCAAAACTCCTTCTGCGCCAGCTCTGGGGAGGCTGGGGGGACTCAGCAGGGCGTTATTGTCAAGGGTGATTTCAGGCACGCCACGCCACGCCCCCCTCAGCCTCTGCCATGACACTGTAGGCAGGTGAATGGGAGCTCGATTTGACTCACTTCTGTTCCTTGAAGCCAGTTAATTCCTAAGAGATGTAACTGTCCAAGTCAAAGTAATTTGAGTAAGCCGAGACACAACGTTTCGACTGTGGAGCCTCTTTTGAGTGTGTGGCACTCTACAGCCGAAACGTTGTGTTTCTTTTCTTCTCTTTTCACCATGGAATAAACCTGTACTTGTCCTTTTGCAACCTATGCATGCTGATGCAGCTACCTACTTGATTTACATACTGGCTATATACTGTAGGTATATGTAATAGAAATGTGTGTGCTACAAAGGTATTCATTGATTTCTCGTATCGTTGCAAAGTATTAACTTCCTTTTTCATTGAACTAAAAGCAAAATTTAAAAGAACTGAGCAGAAATTGCTGCAGTCTCTTTAAGACACAGCCATGGTGATCTATAATCCTTCCTCTCTCTCCCTGCTCTGAAGATCGCCACACTGTCTCACTGCTAAGCTCTTTTACAAACAGCTTCCTGGTTTCTTTCTCCTGCTTGTTAAAAACATATGCAAAATATTTAGATTAAGCCAGAGGACAAAAGATTAATACTTCATATTATCATTTTGCTTAGAATTTTTTTATTTGAGCTTTTGTATATATATTAATTATATAGTTAAGAAAGACAGAAAGTATTGGTAAGTCATTATACATAGGTTATGAAAATCTAGTAATAATACTTTCAGATGTCTTGTCAATAAAAATGACATCCTTTATAAAAGGTCCTCTGATTATCTGTCATGTGGATTTCCTCCTCCTTCATTAAACACTGTAAAATAGAAATTTAATTTTACATATTACCAAATATTCCAACATTACATGACCAAAGTAATGTCTAGGTTCTGACTTAATGTTAAACCATCTAATTCATTTTAATGCGTTTCTCAAAAACATTACCTGTCTATACCTTGAACGGATCAGGGGGCAAAAGTATCACGTTGGAAATTCGTGGTCTGAAACAGCTGTTTTAAAATGTGTATCTGTGCATGACTGTGAGTGAAAGCTTGATGACTTGCTCCTCCTCCGTCTACACACACACACACACACACACACACACAGAGAGCACATGTTGTGACTGTCGATGAGAAACAATCCATGTCAACATTTATTTGACCAGGCAGGGCGGAAAAAAAGGAATCACTGTCAGTTTTTACATTTTGTTTTTCAAGAGAGAAAAAGCAGACTTTGGACAAAGGCATTGAACATGATAGGAGTTGGACGGTCTGCTTCTCTCACGGGGAGGTGGAAGAGTTTTTCCAGGCTTCCTGTAAATAATTATATTAAGTTAATCTTGGATATTCTTTTAGGTCTGTTGTGATTTTTTGCCCCATGATTCCCCTCCCCCCTCTCGTGCTCATTTCTGTTTAGTAAAGAATATATTTTTAGTAAAAGGCATTTTCCAGGCCAAGGAAAGCGCAATACCACGTTCTGAAGCACTGGGAGAGAGAAGAGCTTCAGGGTCTCAGTGCAGGCTGAGATTCTCCCAGCTCCCTGACTGAGAGCCCTGCTGTTTGAACTGGAACTGTGTCCCCATCAGTAGCACAAGTGGATCCTATTCAAAGTCCAGTTCAAAAGAAGGTAAATTGCTATGACACTTCAAACACGAGTGAAAGAGTTTAAGTGAAAAAAAAACAGTCTGCCAGTCCTGTGCTAGTTATCCCCTGCCCCACGCAAGACAGCACAGTTAAAAGACATGCTTTGTTTGGGCAGGATCAGGTTTCTGCATCAATAATACAAAACGAGAAACCTACAGGGTGTCTTGCTAAAGTTTTGACACTCACAGAGAAGCTGAATCCTGGTCTCTTGAGGGCTACCAGTTTACTGCTTACTCTCGAGCACCATCACTTTCTGTTAGCTTGATTCAAAATACAGTCAGCTTCACAACAAATCTGTCGCTATTGCTGCATGCATACTGTGTTTAGAAAAGTAAGATATGCATATTTTACATATAAATGTAATATTTCGGTGTCATTTTAATTAATGAGTGAATACAGACTTTGTTGCACAAGCGCTGAATGAGATCATTAGTGAGAAAGTTCATTGGGCACAGACGATGAGGTTTTTTAAGCTGCTGAACAGCAAGGCTGTTGAAAATGAATGACAAAGAACAACACCTTTGTGCCATGGGCTTGTTGGAGAACGAGGAATCTCCAGTGCATGGTCACACTGTCTGGGGTGATTAGAGCCAGTTGTGTCTACATCAGACTACATGTCTATCGGAAAGACACTGCACTGTATCAGCGTACGCAGATGCTTCAGTGCCACAGCAAAGGAAGCAGCTGGTACACAATGCCATCAACAGAACAAAAACTGTTCTCCCTCTTTACCTCCATGGTGGATGGCATGCTGCTGTTAGGGGCTTTGAAGATGAACCAATCTGATCTTCAGATTTTGCATCTGTATTTTAATTTAGGTTGGATCTTTAGAAAGACAGGGATTCCTTTGCTTCTATTGCTACGCTTTTGGAAGCATAATAGTGCTCCACCTTCATGGATTTTTGTCTCCAATCCAGTGTCACCTAACTGAACACGAGGTTGTCCCAAAGTGATGCTATCACTGTTCTGCCACCAAGAGACAACTTCCAGACCACTGGTGCACAACACGTCTTATGTTTTCCCTCCACCCCTGCTCTTAATGAGCATTAGCTTAATTTGTCCAGTTGAGGTCTTTTCAAGCGTCTGTAGCTGTTGGTGGATCAAAGAGACCTAGAAAACTTTCAACATGCTGTCCCTCCAGGATTGGAGTTGTCGACCTGAGTTTACCCCATAGAACAAGAGTGCTCACTCCCAGGAATCAAGGACAGTGGTATCACCTGCTTTCCGCTCTTTTTCATGCTGTGAAACTAATCGATTAGTCGAACCAATCAGGTCCCTTCATTAGGGCTGTGTGGCTGGTGGAGGTGGAGCTGGAGCTGGCAGGACAGGTGAGCAGCAGGTTGCTCTGACTGCGGGGATCTGCACCTATGGGATTCACCTATTAGTTCACCTGGCTGGTACTAATTCATCACTCACACAGCAGGGGCCCCTGCACATCTAATTTGAGCCGTCTCTGTCTGCTATTCCAACGGGGCCTTCGTCACCCCTGCGCACCACGCCTTGTGCACTGCATGACTGTAAACAGACAATTGCGTCAATGCGTGTTGTCACAAGGGCACCACTAGGTTATGCAAGCATAATAGTATCTTCATCTGCCACCTATTACAGCACTGCGGTAGAGGGGCATGAAGAATTATAAATATGGTTTTGAAACTATAGAACAAGACAGGGACAATGGTTTTTCAAGGGAAGAGTTCATGGTGTGATTTGTCCATGAGTAAGCTGAGAGTGCGCAGTGAGGACAAGCTGGATCAGACGAGCCAAGAGATGCGTGCTGGGAGCAATCCTCTTCTGCGGGGGTGTCACGGAGCTCATCCCCAGGGATATCTCCAACCAGAGCATCCTTCCGTAGCATCCTGGACTTTGTGAAATCGCTGTGGAGGGTTTCTGTGCTGTTCTGTGTTCACTGCCTGATTTGGAGCAGGTGGGAAAGGCTGTCAGACGCATCTCCTGGATCAGGGGAGGGGATCTTGTTGAAGGAGATGCTCTGAAAAAAACAAAAACACAAGATGGGAGCCGCCGCAGAGATCCAGCTACTGTATCGAAATACCAGATACGGCCAAAATCGTAGCAGTACAGATAAATTATGTCTTTTGGATGAGACGTAAAACCGAGATCCTAACTCTGTGTGGACATTAAAAATCCCAGGGCGTTTCTCGAAAAGAGTAGGGGTGTAACCCCGGTGTCCTGGCCAAATTTCCCTTTGGCCCTTACCAGTCATGGCCTCCTAATAATCCCCATCTCTGAACTGGCTTCATCACTCTGCTCTCCTCCCCACTGAGAGCTGGTGTGTGGGGAGCAGACTGGCGCATCATCCAGGTGGGGCTGCACACTGGTGGTGGTGGAGGTGATCCCCATTACCTGTAAAGCGCTTTGAGTGGAGTGTCCAGAAAAAGCGCTATATAAGTGTAAGCAATTATAATTATTAATTATTATTATTATCTACAGTCCTGGAAACGAATTCCCCATTACAGATCAGTGGGAGCCATTTCAGGCTTTATAGTCTGCAGGCTCTTACATATAAGCTATCATCAACTGGGGAGTGTTTTGCACATCGGTTACCTTGTTGCATTGACAGGCATGAGGGTAAAAGTAATATTTTTTAAACAAAAAAATCACTATTGTGATTCAGCAGAGAGGCAGCTGCTGTGCACTTGCTGTATTGTCTCAGCTGTATGAAGTAATGGGGTGGTACTGCCCTTGATGGAAAATGCATGATTAATTGCATGCCCCATGCAATAGAAGGAGCTCCACCAGTAGCATGTCATTCTAGTAAAATTACCACTGAGTTTCTACAGGGGCTAGATTCTAGAGTCAATTAAATTGCCAGGGACAGATAGTATTTTCCCAGTATTACCCAGTTGTAAAGAAATGAGGGATGCTCTTCATATACCCTTCATCTAGCTGAACTCACAGATCACAATGTTGTAGATGTAATAAAAGGGGAACAAAATTATAGATCAATCAGGTTTACTTCTGTTACTGGTAACGTAACACTGGTATCATCAGAACACAAATTTGAAAAAAAAAATAACATAATGAGCTTAGAAAAGTCAGAAAATATTATACTGTAATCCTGCTAACATTACGCATTACTCAAACAAGTCAGTTGATTCATAAATAATGAATTGAGCTCAAGAAAATGCAAGCTTTTTTTATTCACACCAGTAATAACAACAACAACAATAACAGTGTGTCCACCTGGATGATGAAATGGTGGCTTTAATGAGCACAGAGAGTCAGGACCTTGTTTTTATGTCTCATTTGAAGGACGGCACCTTTTTTACAATATAGTGTCTCTGTCACTACTCTGGGGTAGTAGGACCCACAAAGACCACAGTGTGAGTGACCCCTACTGGTCCCACTAACACCTCTTCCAACAGAAACCTTAGCTTTCCCTGGAGGTCTCTCATCCAGGTACTGACCAAGCTCACACTGCTGAGCTACAGTGGGCTGCCAGTTGTGACTTGCAGGGTGATATACTGTGAATGGCTCTATGAACTCCTATGCAAGTGTCAAGAGTGTCAGAACTCGAGGACTGAACTCGAGGTAATCAGCAGGAGCCAAAGACATCTTTGGCATGTAGCAGTGAAGTTTAAATGACAAGATTTGCTCAGAGTCTCCGAAATGTGTGTGCTGACCTGCTCTGGCACAAGTCCCCCCCTGCACTGTGGACGGAGGTAATACATTAATGCACAGGGCTCAGATTACTCACCAGCTTTCGAGCATTGAAACCTGAACATCCTGTACAACTAGAACCCGCATCTACAAGGTAAGACAGACAAGTTGAAAAATAAATATCTCTCATGCCTTCGCTTCACATAGACGTCAACCTAATGGAGAGCAGAAGAGTCAACCCTTTCCAGCCAACTTTCCATCTGAAATTTTCCCATTGTCAAAATTCAAAACACAGTTCCCTTAGAAAGTCTGCATAATCTCATGCTTTATTTACTAAATAAACCAAATTGTGTAAATATTGGTCTAATTATACCCCAGTCTCGAATAAACAAATCTCCACATTTCTAATACACAAATGTCTGTGTCCTAAGAAAAGTAGTCATAAATACCTAGGGAGGTGTTCGTAGAGAAAATGTTATATTTTCACAGTATTGATATTTTCAAATTCCAGCATTGATTATCTCAGAGGACACCCGGGTACACACGGCTCTTGAGCAGCCCAACCAAAGCCCAATGCGTGAGTGCACAAGTTTTAAATCATTTAGCACGAAACAGCAGCGCAGCAGGGGAAGGCAGCACTTAAGAGCTAAAAACAGGCTGTTGCCTCTAAGGGTGCAACTCTGTCTCCTTGCTGCGCTCCAGTCTCTCACATTCCTTCACTGCTCAGACTGCCGGCTGGTCCCGGGTTGCCTGTCCCACTGGCAGCACAGTCTCTGCATGAAGCAGCTCTTCAGCAGGGTGTGGGAAGCTGTAATATGAACTGGCTGAAAGAGTCCTCACAGGCCCACAAGGTCTGGTACCCTGCAATGAAGCACCCGCCGGTCAGGTAACTCAGTCCCTGAGCCAGTACCTGCGGCTTCAGTCCAGCACCAACAAGCTCCGCAAAGTCCTGTGCGTCCAGGGTTGTGAGACAAGGGGGCTGTTTCTTCTCTGTCAGATGAGTTTTTCATTTGAAATCAGGGACAAGAATTCTTGAATGCATCAGAGTAAAAGAAACTGAAACGTTTTTCTAAGCTGTATTCCCCTTCGGAACATTTATATGCAATTTCAGTGTTCTGTATACAGATAAGAGAGGCATATTTAGAGAGGATCTGAATTAAACCTGTTATTTAAAGTGTACGTCCTGTTCACTAGTAGACAGAGGTTTGATTTTCCAAAGATTTTGTCTTTTTCCTAAAATTGGTCATGATAAGCAATTCATTTTAAACAATGTAGTTCTAAAAAACAGAAAAATGTTTCTTCATTTCTTCATCACCCGGGGGAGCTACGTACTTCAGAGCTTCATTGCACTTCATTGTGGTACGTCCGAGCCCTGAGACTGAATTTCAGAGTGCAGTTTCAAGCACATGTGTGAAAGGACTTGGTGATATAAGAACGTCAGAAAGGTTACGAGCGAGAGAGGGTCCCATCTAGCTTATCTGGTAGACAGTAGCTGGATGTCAACCAGCTGTTTCTTTTAAGAAGCCAGCTTTCACAACGCGGCTGAGTTGCTCCTTACTCCTTGCAAGTGCCCAGCAGATTAACGGCGGTGATTGAGTTTGACTGCTTTCGATATTTGCTCTAACAGCTCTGTGGGGAGATCTTGTGTGCTTCCAGGGAGCCTTAACCTGGTTTCCATGGAGACACAAGGGGAGCAGAAAGGGAGGAAGAGGCAGAGCTGTATCTGCACAGGTCAACCAATCACCTACCAGAGGAGCTCTTCCATTGTAGAAGTTTACTACATCAATATAATGGCCTTTAGCAAGACCTTGGCATATCTACACTGTGCATTTACTTCAGCCTTGACTCTATGTACTGTATTCTATGTACTTGACTCCATGGGCTTTTCAAAGGGTTTGCAGGGCACCAAGTGTACTTCCCCAGAAAGAAACCAGGAATACTGTATACTGGAATATACCAGCTTAGGTGGATGCACATTGAAGTGATTTTCATTGTTAATCATTTATTTCGTAGCCTTGAAAAATCACTTCCTATTTCATTTAAGGAGGAAGTCCTTTGGAGACACGTGCTCCTCAGATTGTACCCGACTCATTTGGAGTTCAATATTCTACAGGGGCTGCGCTCCGTGAGGAACATGCACCGCAGAGCCAATGTAGAAATGGAGGTAAAAGCTTTTAGCATCTGTGCACAACCACCTGAGTGTTCGGTAAGAACAGTGTGATAAGAGCCCTTCACATTCCCCTGGCAGCAGGAGCTGCAGACACGCTGCACTCTAAAAATAAAGCTTGAAGAAGCCGTCTTTGCGCAAGAGTTGTTGACACATCATTTCCATCAGGAAGTGGGAAAACAATATAAAAGGCACATAGAAAAATGTGAAAATTAAGTCACTGAATGTTATGTTAAAGCTCAGCAATGAACTCGTAAAACTTCGCTTTGAAATGTTATGTACAGTTTTGGTCACCATGTTATAGAAAAGATATTGCTGCACTGGAATCAATCAAAGAATAGCACCCAGATTACTTACTAGAGGAACCTCATCTTTTTAGTTTTGAGCAGAGAAGAGTAGGGGGGCAACCTAATTCAAGTATTGAAAATCCACAAAGGCACTGACAAGGCCACCCAGCAGAACTTAGAGTCAAACAATCAAGACACAAGTGGAAACTGCAGGAAAATCTATCTAAAACTGAGAACAGGAGGAGCATCTACACATTCGTCTCTCTCCCGTAACCTTTCTTACAGAAAGAGTCACGTTTGTATGTGCTAGAAGCACATTACCCCTGCAATACCCTCGAAACAAACAGCCTTCTCGCAGGGACAGGGCTGAGGCGACACCAGCACAGCAGAGTGTGTCACACGCCCGCCAGGTTACCTCACAGCTGCGCCCGGCCAGCGGCGGCGGTCAGTGTGGCTGCGAGGGCTCGGCCTGCACGTAGGCCATCTCCTTCTCGTTGATCTCCTCATTGGACCTGGAGAGAGGGAGGAGCCGCCGTCAGGCCACGTCAGTCAGAAACCACAGGGAGGGCCGAGGGGTTTTTCGGTGAAGAGGCTGAGAGGCGTTTTTTACTGAATGAACTGGACTTCCTGATGGCGTGAGTGAGTGAGTGAGACCATTGAGCACTGACTGCTGACTAGAGCTCAAAAGCTTGCAAATGGAAGTTACGACTGTGCAAAGCTTCTTCTGCCACTTAGTGTCCAGGGGCCACTTTTCCCATAAATACATCCAACCATCCGTTTTCTAACCTTTTCATCCAGTTCAGGGCTGCGGGGGGGCTGGAACCTATCCCAGGTACACAAGTGTAAGGCAGGATACACCCTGGACAGGATACCAGTCCATCTCAGGGCACACACACACACTCACACCAATTTTCCCAGGAGACAATGAACCGACCGGCATGTCTTTGGATTACGGGAGGAAACCCAAGCGAAGATGGGGAGAACAAGCAAACTCCACACAGATAGCACCCCAGGTCCGGAACTGAACCCAGGTCCTCAGCACTTTGAAGCGGCAGTGCTTACCACTGCACCTCTGTACTCTACGTGATCTTTCAAAATACAAGATGTACATTTCTGAGCTGAACCGTACCACTTCAGAATGCCAAAACATCTGTGTCTCAGTCCACTGAAGAGCTGGAGCAGTGGTATGGAAAGGCAGTGTACATATGTGGCTCTGCAGGGTCATCGACCTGGTCTCCTGGCCTGGCTTGGGAGAATTGTGAACAGACACCCGCTGTTTGACCTGACACTACAGAAATAGCTGAAAGGAGGAACATCATCAAGAACAGCCACTGGGCCATAAGTAGATTGCAGACTCTCAAACTCTCAGGCTCGGAAAACCTCTGTAACAATGTTGCAATCCGGGGCACTGTGGGAAACACTCCTTGTGTGTGTCTCCTTCAGTGCTGTCCAGAAGTGGCCATTTCCGCTCCAGCTGAACTCATCTCAGACCCTCACTGGACTGCGCTGTGACTCCCTGCAGCCCCCCAGCGGTGCCGGCCGGGTGGGTGTTTTGCGCGTCGGCGCGGCTGCAGGGTGGATGGGGTGGCCGCGGCCCCCTGGCCGCGTGCGAGCCGTGTCTGCGCGGTGCTCAGAACGCGCCCCGCCGTCCTCAGCCCGCCGCGGGGCCCTCCCGCTGCGCTGGCAGGTCAGAGACGCTAGGGGCCCAGGGATCCGCGCCGCCAGGATCCCAGAGCACGACAGGCGCGGGTCCAGGGCCCTGCCTGTCCTGCCCGTTTACATGAGCAACGCCAGTGTGTGTGGAGTCCAGCATCTGCAGGGGCCAGGACAGCGCAAAGAGCCGCCCCTGTTGTCTTCGCAGGAAGGGCTGTTATTGTTAACCTGGATAAAAATAGCCCTGGAGAGACGTGCTCTCCCAGCAGTGCGGACCACCAGGAGGTCTGCCGGCGCGGTGGGTGTTTCGCTGTTTACATTCCGCAGGCCCTGCTTTTCTAGGGACCCCCCCCCCAACCCTGTCACAGCGCCGTGCCGACTGCCAGGCGAGCAGAGCCTGGAAAATGACGTTCCAAGATCAGTGTGGGCATTAACATGGAGGAAACTTTAAAAAGAAATTGGAACGACGGCATTCTTTTCAAAGACGATAAAGGCCCTTTGCTCTGTCCGTTTCTGCCGTGATGAAGTTTGTAACCAGCTCGTTTCCCGGGGTGCCTGAAGCACTCGGGTCACCCACCCCAGTGAGAGGCGTTGTAGGGCAGATGGGCTAGTTTCTGCTCCGGGACTCTGAAGGTAAGAGAAGTCTGAAGCACCGTCCTGCAGACTCCTGCCCCAAGCAGCTTACTCGGGGGGGGTAATTAGTGATGCCAACTGGGATGGGGGGGTTAAGATGAAGTCCCACTCCACTGCAGGGGACAGACATTGCGCCCCGTGTGGTTTGGTGAAGAAGATGGGGGCGACCGGGACAAGAGGGGTCTGGGGTTCCCCTTCCTTTACAAGCTCCAGGGACGTGATGCCAGGCAAGAACCGCAAGAAGAAAAATGCGAGCACCCTGTAGTCCTGGAGGGAGCTATAGTCTGATTTACTGTGTTCCTGAAAAGGGAGACACGTCACCTTCCTTTCTCCTGTTGCTGGTAAGAGTGCTTTTCAGAAATTCTGGGGCACTCAGGGTTGTGAGGGTTTAAAAATAGCCCTGTGTCTTGCACACTATGTTCGCCAAGTTATAAACCATGGCTAAATCCATGGGATTTGCAGGATACAAATGTGAGCATTGTTGTCCCTGGAACATTTTGTTTATTCCTTGGTGAATTTGTTCCAGAGTGCAGGTCTGGGATCCCCTTCTTAAAGATGAACAAGGCTTTTTATTGTACTAAACAGGACTGATTCGAGATCTCCTTTCTCTTTGTGAAGTAGTCTGTGCACAAGAATGCAGATTAAAGCTGCCAGAGTTTGAAAGAGAGTAGAAGCCACCCAGATACTGTTTGTCTGTTTGATTAGTCTTACTATCTGTTTTTCAATGGGTAATTAATCAGCCCAGAAACTGTTTTTTGCGCTATTTCAAATATTTTCAGCTGGGTGACAGAAACTTTTGGAAAATTACTGACAAGCCTCACAGTAGATTGTCATGAGATTTCTACAGCTCAGCGCCGTGCTTGCAGACGTTGATGTATAAACTACTGTAATTCTGCACAAGCTTTCATCTTCCATTTCAATGTCTAATCTGAAGTGACGCATGTTCAATGCTGTGAGGCCAAGAGAATCAACACTGATTCTGTTGCTCGGAATCATGTCTCTCCAGCACAGCGCTCCGATCTGAGTTTTCCTCTTGCGCGCTCCCGTTCGGGCCGCGGCCGCCTGGAGACGGACTGCACACGGCGAAGAAGAGGCGCAGCGGACATCGAGACGGGCCCAGGCCAGGCCGGAACCGGGAAGCCGGAGGCACTCTGAGACGCCCCAGTGCCTCATCACACATCCGCCGTCCGCACACACAACCGGCCCAGGGAGAACTGGGGGGAAGGGGGGTGGGTGGGTTAGAGGGCAGGGCCGCGTCCCGCAGGGAAAAGACGGCGTCAGGGAAAGAAGGAAGAGAGGATCCGTTACTCACGGTTTGACGCGATTGGAAAACCTCCGGCGCAGGAAGATTGCAATGGTGCTGAGGACCATAATAGTGGTACACATGGTCCCTCCCCATTTACCCAGAGCAGCAGGGCCAGGGGCTCAGCAGGCTCGGGACGTGGCGTGCAGACAGGAGGAGACGAGACTGAGAGCCGCAGAGGCACAGGCAGTGGCAGGCTAGTCCTGTGTCCTGTCCCACCCCCCGCAGATAGATTAGCCTCAGGATTAAACCAGATCAGAATGAAATGTGATTAAGGGCACAGAGGGCAGTAAATAAGCCCCTGTGTGTTGTGTGGGCACTTTCCCTGCCTCCTTGTTCCAGATCTGCGTTCATACAAATCAAATCACACCTCCACCCCACCCTTACAGAGCTTATCTGGCGTGACCTCATCCCAAGCACGGCCCCAAAACCTGCTGGGCTCTGTGATGGGCAAACCCAGGGCCATGGGGAAAAGCACCAAACATCCCCTTGGATGCACAGTAGATACAGTAGATGCACAACCGCTTGCAATGGAAAATTGCTTATATGTACATAAAGTTTCTCTTGGCAGACTGATCTTTCCCTTTCCAGGGAGTGTGGATATATTAAGAGAAATGAAGTTGACCCTGGGCGGGCGGCGGTGCTCTCAGAGGTGTTGCGGCCTGCAGGTCGCAGTGGCAGTGGTCCTTGCAGTGCGACACTTGCAGCACAACTTCCAAAAGCTGCTGCAAAACGGGCCTCACTTTCTCAGTGCGTTCTCCACAGCTGCGTTTAATTCAAAATCAATCCACTCACTGCTCCTGTACTACTTCTGATATTGGACATATAAAGTTACATTTCTTGCACTTAAGAAAGGCTTTATTCTTGAATACATTTCTGAGAATCAAGAACCCAGAATAAAGTCCCAAAGCCTGCGGCATCTCTTTCATTCTCACTACGCAAAGCAGCACACAAACGGGTTTAGACTTTGCAGAAAGAACCCAGCTGCATCTCTTCAGTCATAATGAGCCTCAGAACGGCGCAGATATCTATCAGGGTGACATTGTTGCAGCCTTGATGGTAGCAGTAAATTACCGCAGTGTTGACAAGAAGTGCAGACATTACTGATGGTGCTAATTAAACCAGCAAATTCCTGGCACTTATTGCACTCCGAGGTTTTGAGTAACCTGGGGAAGGCAAGGCATTGAAAGATGGCTCGTTGTGCTGTTGCATTCAAGCTAACAGATAATCATGCTGTTGTGCTCCGTTCATCTCATTAGCATGTGGAAGGATCAGGAATGTGTCACGGAGACAACGTGAAGCAGAGCATTTCTGGGATTCTGGGAATCCTTGGCATTCTCTCTACTGCTAAAGAACTCTACATTGAGTGGCCATGTCCTTCAAAATCCATGTTTTCCTGACCACACACACAGTGCATCTACAGTATCTTTGACCATACATAGTACATCTACAGTATCCCTGAACACAAACACATAATGTTTGTGTTCAGGGTTTGTGTTTGTGTTCTGATTACTTGATTACATGTTATTTATGTTATGTTATTACATGTTACTGTTACTGCTATTGTGTAACTGTCTATTGTCTTATCTTCTGTCCTATTTATATACTGCACCTGAGTGACTAATGAGAAACACTTTTCATTATACTATGCACCTGTGTAAGTTTAATGACAATAAAGTTGAATTGAATAATACATCTACAGTATCCCTGAACACAAACACATAGTACATCTACAGTATCCCTGAACACAAACACATAGTACATCTACAGTATCCCTGCGCACAAACACATAGTACATCTACAGTATCCCTGAACACAAACACATAGTGCATCTATAGTATCCCTGACCACACACACAGTGCATCTACAGTATCCCTGCGCACACACACACAGTGCAGCTACCCATAGACACACACATAAGAGGAATGCAACCTACAAATGGATTAATTCTGTAATGCTACCTAAAGCACATGTATAAAGCCTTGCTAAGCAGTCTGGCTCTTCTGAAGTGTGAAATGCTAGCTGAAATGTGTGGGAGTTCAGGGTACAGGTACACTGCATACTCACATAGCACAGCTATATTAAGCACAACCTCTACTGTTTATGTTGTGTTACCTGGTTAGGGCCCATACTAATCCCTCTATCCTCAGGCTTGCTGACTCTGGAGATTTGGAGATTGCGTGCACTGAAGTAGTGGGTCAGAGATCCTGGAAAAGGAGGCCAGCTCACTGCTGGTCATTCCAAGCATAGAAGAGGGTGTCCAGCAGGCAAGCATAACAAATAAAGGTGAAAAAAGGATAACCCCTCCATGACCCAGTTGTTGTGCAGTCTGTGTAAAGATAGCTTGAGAGACCAATCGCCTCAAACCTTTCGCAAAAAAATAAAGAAAACAAAATATAATTCTGTAGTGTGAGCCAGGTGTCTATTTTCTGTAAATCTCCCGGTTCAAACATTTGGAATCAGATCTTGGGTCTGTATTGGTCTTCTCCTATATCACTGTAATCATGCAAACTCTTTCTTTCTCCTTATGACAGTTTCTGTCATGTTTGTTCATATGTACAGCAAGAGAACCTCATCTGTTCATTTGAATGTGTGTTTCTGTAATGTCACTGATTTGCACATTGTGCCACGAAGGCATAGTACTGTATTTGTCAGAGTAGTTCAGAGTGTGTTTGCATTGTTTCTGCAATCGCACGCTGTGGCCAGTCTGGCACTGCACAGCTGTGCTGGAAGGTTGGAAGAAGACAAGGAAGAGTCTGCTGCACTGCTGCTGTAGATAATCTGTTTATTGATATTCACATCCATATGACTGAGTTTCTCAAAGCACGTCTCAATGTCAAACTGCAGAACATGCAGGGACAGCACGAATGACCTCTTCCACTAAACAAGATACTGTATTTATACCACATCATCTTGCATTTATATGAGTTATATATAATGTGTATATATATAGAAAAATATAAAGTCCAAGCTTTGCACATACATGGCACCTTACAATAATATTTCACATTTAAGGCTGTTTAAGGAAATGTACATCTGTGAAGCCTTTCAAGCAGCACATCAGGACAGACACGTCTCTCCGGATGGGAACTGACATTTTCCATAGAATGCAGAGGTGGAGTTGGGGTAACAGACAGATGGGGTGCTACGTGCACAAGAACCATGTGGGCCAGTGGACTCAAGTATGAATCCCGTGAGCCAGTGAAAAGGCCTGAAGAAGGAGCACTCTCAGGAGAGTAAAGGGAATCCTACAGTGGCACCACGAGTGGTAGTTCTCTAAGGCCAGGGGTGTGATGATTGCTTCCACTCAAAAGCATCGTGCTCCACCAAGCCCTGTACATTGCACTAGCCCTCAGATCCCAGGAGGGGGCCTAACGACACTGCAGTGAAGATGTGTTAATGATCTACCCTGAAGAGCCAAGAGCAGGATTTCTTTCGTAGCCTCACTTCTTTCCTTCCTCAAGGGCATCCTGATATGCACTTTACAGAGCCTCGCAATAAAGTGAACCTCTGCCTCTGTGCGTGATGGACCCAGGCGAAATGGCTCACACACCATGCTTGCTCTTCTAGTTTAAGAACAAGAGAAAGGCTGGAAAGGAGGGGAGACCATTCAGCCCAACTAGCCTGTTTGGTAGTTAAAAGCTAATTGCCTCTTTCTTGAGGGACGCCAAAGCTGTGGCTTCAACCACATGACTGGATAGCTAGTTCCATACTCCCGCAACCCTTTATGTAAAGAAGTGCCTTCCTATTTCCTATTCTGTTTAGAGGCCTGACAAAAAAAAACAACTAATTCTATAGAGCACTTCAGCCTTTACTCACGGGGCAGAGCACAGGTATAGACTCAGGGAAAGGGCCCCGGCCTGGACAATCCCAGCTGCCCTACAGGAACGGGAGAGCGCACTGCCCTGAGAGCAGGGCAGAGGTCTTATAAAGAGGACGACAGCGGGAGAGAGAGCATCGTGGCAAAGCCAGGAGGCTGTGAGACAGAGACGTCAGGGCCGCCCGCCGTTGTAAAGCAGTCCTCATCTTTTGCTGTGAAAAAAGCCCTTATCCTACTGTTTGCTGAAACAAATACTTGCTCCAAAAATTGTACAAATCTTTTGAAAGCAAAAAAAAAATAGGTTTAGAAATAACTCTTCTTTCCTCTTCCTAAAAGGGGCAGGTTAAAAAAGTTCAGAGACTGAAGACTCTTTTCACAAATACCGAATGGTAAAGAAAGTGTAGGGACAAAAACGCTTTGGTAGCGGCTGGTGGCAGCAGGCACAGCAGTGCCCCCTGTAGGTGCCAGTCGGGATTGTTCACAGACAGCTTTTCCGAGCGCAGAAGAACGGATTAATCACTGAACTATTTCCCCGTGCTCAAAGCCGTCACAATCCTGGCTATCCATGCCCCTGCAGAGGTGCGTGTGGTCACCTGCACGCCGGTGCTCCATTAAAGCAGCTGTTTAAGAGGTGACCGTGGAAAAGCTGAAAAGTGTTTACTTTTTTTTTAATCTTACTCCTGGGCCAAACAACAAGGAAGTTATGTCAAAGCACACACATACTGTACATTTACATGAACATGTGATGGTAAACTCAGGTTTTTAAAAATGACTTAGAAACAGGGAGGAGGGGGGTCAGGAAGGTAACAGGCGAGGAGGGGACAGACCGTGAGGCGGGGTGGCAGAACTAAGACAACTGTTGTATATCCCCACGCGGCCCAAACGCCCCTCCCACAATGTCCCACTTAGTGGGCTGCTGTAAGTTTCGTCCTCGTACATGAGAGGGCCCCACCACGGGACCCGGGTTCAGAAACACCCTGCCAGCACTGGTGGCAACGCCCCCTCCACTCACACGGCGGAACTGGACAGCTGTACCCAGCCCACCTCCTTGTAGGCGGCCGTGATGTGCCAGTAGACCACGCCCATCAGCTTGGTCCAGGCCTGCTGCACGTCCTGCGTGAAAGAGTCACTGTATTCCTCTGCGAGCACCTGCAGCATCACTCCGCTCAGGATCTGGGGTACGGAGAGAGGAAGGGAAAGGGGGGCATGGGGAGGGGGGGAGAGAGGCCATCGGAGATGGAGGCGGAGAGGGTGGAAGAACCGAGTGATGGAGAGAGGCAGAGAAGGAAGAAAAAAAGAGATTGGAATTCGCTAAAAAGGAAGAAAAAAACAAGTGCATTGAAAAAAATATAATTATACAGTGCAGGAAGAGCTTTCAATTCAAGCGCTCTTCAAACTTGAGCCTGAGCACTTTCATTTTTCATTAGTTCCCACAGCAACCATTTGCCCGTGCATAGTGCTGCGCACCAGAATAAACTTTGTTTGAACTCAAGAGGAAATCGCTCATTTGCAGGTGCCTTTCCACCAAGATAACATCTCAGAAGAGCTGTGACCGCTAATGTTAACCCCCGAGCGTCACCCTCCCTCTAACCCTGAACCTCAAACCCATGCTGAGCCCAGCCTTTGCGGCTCGGCTGCCCAGGCCTGATGACCCTGGCTCTGACCTCCCTGCTTTCAGCCTCACCTTGAAGTACATGGGCTCCACCTTGTGCTTGAGCGCGTGCGCCCTGCCCACCAGCCCCAGGATGGAGGACACCTTGCCCGGGTCGCTGACGTTCTCCACCACGGTGTTGATGGCGTTCATGACGCGGCGGGCGTGCTTCCGCAGCTGCGGGCTCTGCTCCATCTCCTCGGGGTCCTCCATGTGCCGGAACTGGCTGAAGTACTGCTTGGCCGAAGGGAAGTTCACGAAGAACCTGCCGGAGCCGGGAGCATGACACAAGCCTTCGGAATCAAGGAAGACGTCAACAGAGCAGCACCCGTAGCCTAGTCCGAGATCAGAAAGGAAACACGGATCGGAAGACACATGTGGCCTGGGATCAGGTAGGATACAGGAATTAGAAGACATGTGTGGTCTGGGATCAGGAAGGAAACACGCATCGGAAGACACATGTGGCCTGGGATCAGGTAGGATACAGGAATTAGAAGACATGTGTGGTCTGGGATCAGGAAGGAAACACGGATCGGAAGACTTGTGTGGTCGGGTTCAGGGAGAAAACGGATTGGGAAACACACATGTGAATTAAGAGAAAGTGCGCTCATGACTGGTTGTGGCAGGAAAATATAAGGTCAGAAATATAACATGGCTGGAATGAGGTCCCCCACCCCTCCCCCCCAAAAAGCAGCTGTCAAGCTGTAATCTTTTCACCAGGACCTGAAAAATCCACAGAATATGATGCAGGTATGCAAATTACCAGGATTTCTGAGATACACAGGAACTACTTCGCTCTTACCAAATGTATCAGTGAAATCTGCAAATATTATATTATTCCCTATCATGTGATATGCTCTGAGGCTACACTATAAGAACATGTGAAACAAATGGCAGAAACTGTAGAGTTGCCAGGATCTGCTGGCTGTGAGGAGGGGTGACAGAACTGTACATCACCGTGGCTTAAAGCTGGGGTCTCCTGGGAAATAACCCTCAAGGAGTAGTGAGGGCCCTGTCACAGGCTCAGCTGTCAAAGAACGAGACATTTGCCAGCATAAACAGTTTCTGTGTTTTAGGCAGGACTTAATGTTGTGCACGCCTAAATTACGTGCCTTAGCACCTTTTTAATAATGCTGATGAAAATGTATTCTACCAGTTAGAGGCTTTACATCACAGCTTGTGAAGTTTATTTTCAGTGGGAGTTAGATATCATACAGCACCACTGTGAATAGTGTTCCATAATTATCTGCGATAATCATAAGGACTTTAAGACAGTTACAAACAAGAGAAAGACTTCTAAACCATCTCCTTTATCTGAAGTAGTTACAATACGTACGTAGCCATAAGATTCGTGTATTTTACAGCAATGCTAAATTATTGAAATGTGATTATAGATTTGTCCGAAGCTTATTTTTTTTTATTCTAGAATGTGGCACTGGTTCAGGGTACAGTGTGTCTGCCCAAGAGAAACTCAAGCTCATGTTGCACAGCTGGATTTCTGTGCACTTGCCATGATGTGATTGGCAGGGGTTGGTACCATTCCATGCAGTGTGGTTTCAAAACCCAGTCCCCTGAGAGCTTCTCCCGGAAGGGTTGAACATACGATTCTTTTCAGGTCTGAATGCTTTTCCTCTACGTTCAGCACTGATGACGTCTGCCACTTATGAGCAAGTCTGTGCACAGACAAGTTGTCAGGCCCTGGCAATTAGGAATGAGGGAAACAACTTGTCACTGTCAAGCACCCAGTGGGCAGCCAGGTGACTTGGCTGTCTAGCTTGTTGGTGGCACAGTAAGCAGATTTACTGTGTACGCAAAGAGAGGCAGATTTAGGAGCATGCTTCTGGAATAGGCTTGTTAGGTCTGTTTTGTAACCCCCCTGGGACCTCAAATGTGAATTCCCCCAGAGTTGGCCTTTTGACACCAACTTCCCTTCCTTCCTGATGCACCTTCCCTCTGTGTGGGTCTGTATCGGTATAAAATGTTAGATACTCTTATTGCTGTTATTTCAGGAGTGACTGTAAAAGAGCATCTGATGTGCCTTGTGGGTAAAATGTGGGCTAATGAATTTACGACGATGTGGGCATGTGGAAAATTACCTCCCTGAGAGGCTCTGAAATACGGATTCTCATATGGGGTGGAAAGGGAACAGTTAGCCGTTCATTCTGAGTTCCCATGCTAAGATGCCTTGCTTTGCTATCTGCCCTGGGAATGTCCGCAATTTCCTTTTTAAAAATATTCCCCGATTTCAGCTGCAGAACACCACGTACGGTTCACTACTTCCAGAGCCTAATGTGAACAGGTAGCATCCTTCGAAGACAGAGCACGCCTACTGTAAAGGGCCTGGGCTGATGCAGGCTGGGCTTGTAGGAGGGTGGCAACATCCCTGTATCTGCGCCCTCAGAGAAGCCCAGCTGGGGGTAACCAATCTTCTCGCTTGTTCCCGGACAGTTTCATGGGTCCCTCTTTCACCATTCATTGGAAAAAAAGGCACAGAGAAACAACTGTGGGGGAAAGACTTACTTCATCGCAATGCCCACAGCCACTCTTGCGTGCCCTCTGCTCCCCAGAATCAGCTCTCCCCACCGACACGAGGCTCCCAGCTGCTCCGGTTTCATGCTTTGCATCCCCTTCGGTCTTCACAGTGCCCTGCCCCCTCCCTGCTCGGCCTCTGCTGACCCCTTGCCGCTACAGTGGTGCTGGGCCGAGCGGCGCGGATGACCAGGCCTTTCGCTCTGCCAGGAGGAGCTGCCAGAACCCCAGGCAGCTTCTCTGGAAGGCTGGGGCTCTGAAGTAGGTCTTGAGTTGTTTCTCTGTGTTTCTTTTCAAATGGATGGTAAAAGAGGGACCTGTGGAATTTCCAGAAACAGGCGAGACCCTCGCCTGTCAGTGAGGAACGAGGGGTCCTGCGCTGAGTCATTTTCAGGCGTTAACGGCCCCAGTCCTGGCGGAGCCCTGTTTACCTTAAGCAGCTGATGGTTTATCGAGCCCTGAGCGAACAGCCCAGGGGTTAGACAGACATGTAAGCAGTGCTGTCATTTTTTACTCCGAAGAAGAAAGATTTTTTTTTTTTAATTGTAAACTTGCCCTTTTAACTTGTGAAAATCAGAGAAAAAACACTTGAAAACCTGAAGACAGAACAAAACGGATGTGAAAAAAGCAGCTCAGTGCATAGGGACCCCAGCTCACAAAGGTATGCATGTAGCTGCGTACAAATTGCTTCATTAGTGCAGTGTAGTTAGCATCTTATTAATCCTGTCTCAGTTAATTAAAGTGGATTATACTGGGCGAATCCACTCTGTGCCATCTTGAGTAATTCCGAATGGGAGCTCATGTAAAGATGTAATCTGTGGAGCCCTGCCTTTCCTCACACAGCGGCGTCTGCAGGGACAAGGTTCAAAACAGCCAGGGAGGCCAGTTTCACTGCGGCAGAACGCATGCTGTTCTTCGCTCTGTGGCGCAGGGATAAATATGACATACCTTTCTTAGATTGACATCTAGGACTTATGTTGCTACAATGCATTTGATAGAGGTCCTTTCCTATTTGCCTGGCCCTTGTCCCAGAAGGAAGACGTTTCTTTTGAAGGAGAATGAGGTCGCATTCAAGCAGCTGAATGCCTCAAAGCACCAGAGACACAAGCGTGTAACTCAGTGCATCATGTAGGACGTCTTAGGGCCCGACTGGCGGTGGGGGGGGGGGGGGGGTGGGCTGGACATGGGGCTCCTGAGCTTCCCTTACTATCCTGCTGCCTGCTGCGGCCTCACTGGTGCTCCGATGGGCACGGTGAGGCCCCATGTGAGAAACCGCAGTGTAAACACGCCTGGCAATGAGGAAACGCTCGTAGCAAAGCAGATGAAGTTCTTCAGGCCAGTGTGACATAAACCAGCTTGGCAGGTCCTCCGTGAGGCATCTGGTTAATGTCAGCCCCTCCTGCCAGAGAGCTATGAGCCTGGTCGAGAGCTGCTACCCCTGGCCTCTCTTATTACAGATAAAGAAGATCCGGACAGCTGACAATCTATTAGTGTCTTCTTTCTAATGGAGCGTGACATCTGCAGAGAGCGCTCGATCAGTCAGTTTGTCAGAGGGCACTGCCATGCTCCCCTAGCACAGCTACCAACACTCTCCAGTTTGTTGTGGGGTGCTAAGAGCATGCTGTCGCTATACATGAGGAGATACAAGTAACAGGTTTATTCCCTGCTGAAAAGAGAAGAAAGAAAACACAACGTTTCGGCCGTGGATGCTTCTACCTGAAGAAGGCTCCAAAGCCGAAACGTTGTGTTTTCTTTTTTCTCTTTTCAGCAGGGAATAAACCTGTTACTTGTTCCTTTGCAGCCAATACCTGCTGACGCAGCTACCCCCCATGCCCAACATGCCCTTAATCGAAAACCATTCCCATCATTCATAGGGACAACATGCCCTTAATCGAAAACCATTCCCATCATCCATAGGGACAATATGCCCTTAATTGAAAACCATTCCCATCATTCATAGGGACAACATGCCCTTAATCGAAAACCATTCCCATCATTCATAGGGACAACAAGCCCTTAACCTGAAATGTGAACCTTGCAGTCATATATACTGTAGTCATTTATCTCTCAGCCTGTTTCAAAACAGGTTTTTTGTGACTTAACTTAATTTACATAACTGTCTCCAAGGCACATGTTTGCACCAACAAATGTTTGTGATGAAAATTCCAAATGAATAAATGCAATAATTAGCAAAAGTGTTATTGTCCCGATGATCTTTGTTATATACTACTTACCTACTGTATATACAGCTTTATAAATATATGGGTAAGCTTAAATAGTCCAAGAGTTTGCACAGGGGGCAAGAGCAGAGGCACGGATGAAGGAAGCACATTCAGAGAACAGTGAAGGCAGGACCAGTGTTCCCAGTGTTGCCCTGTGGCTCCCATGTGGCTCGCCTACTGCGAGTGGGAGGGGCCGTGTGAGGCTGTCCGTCAAGCCCAGGCACGTGTGCCGCCGTCAGGCAGAGTTCTGAATCCTTCTGGAATGAGGTACAGCCTTAGAGCTCTGATGAACTGATAAGCCCAATACGCTGCAGACCCATGGATCCACAATATGAACAGGCAGCAGCATGTTAGAGCCTGCAGGGAACACCTCTCGGTTCTCAGAAACAAGACACGCCCAACTTCAGTACGTTAGTGACACTAAAGCATGTGGTTACTCCAGGTTGCCTGCTGGGAGAGGTGTGGGAAATGGAGTGTTTTTAATCTCAGCAGGGGCACTGGCCCTGTGATGGGTCACTGTGATACAATTTGCAAGGACGTCTCGTAAGTCTGTTACTGCAACATCACACTACTCTATACAATATCTTGACTTCACCTTTTATAACTATACACTCTGATAAATGACTTCTAGGATGTGGGGACACCGAAGTGACCCTCGATATACTGTAGTGCCTGTGTGTCTTTGTGCTTGTTGGTGGTGCAGGGGGGTTTTCCATTGAGCAAGGGCACTTGATCTGACTCCACTGTTCCCACTGTTGACTCACTGTGTTTGTACCTATGGCTACACTCACGTTACCTCACATACAGTACGTGAACACAATCTGTTCGAAAGAGCTCCTAGCAAAGCACTGTTCTCCAAACAGCTTCGCCTTCAGACTCCCTCAAACACCCTTTGCGTAGGCACCGTTACCCTGACCGCTTCCGAGACAGGAACTGGGAGGCTGGATAAGAAGATATTGAGCTGTTTGGCCTCACCACTTCAAGAGATAGCCCGCCTGCTAAAATGAGAGGCCTGTTGTCACAGACGTCCTAACCGTGGGGAACAGGAGAGCGGAAAAAGACCCATATGCGTAGCGGCGAGACGGGAAAAAGGCCCGGGCTCATTAGTGCAAAGAGTTCAGGAATGCCGTATAGAAACCTATGCCCTCAGGGAGCGGACGTGGGGCGCCCTGGTGCTAGGCGGGTGCTCAGGACTCCGAACGTCAATGCTGAGCGAGGACAGAGTGCAAGACCCAGAAATATATAGCCCAAGGGAAAGAGAGGGACCGGAAGGACAGCAGACAGGAAACTCTGGCTGCAGAGGGCGTGACACCTGTGCCCTGATTCCTGCAGTGAGACTTTTAAAAGCACAGAGGGGGGAGCCTGGCGAGAGCTGCGGTCAGAATGGCCACACAGGGACAGCGCCATGCCTTTGTCTGCTGCCACTCCCGCCCCCTGAGGATCTGGTTTTCCCCAGGTATTTATGAGAGACGTATTGTGGCACAATAACTCGCTTAGGTGAGGTTCTTGCTTGAGTTTTTAAAACCCCATCCCTTTCAAACTGACATCAATTGTCAAAGTCATTCATCTTATATGGGCTTTTTGTGCTGTAGGGCACCTTGCACCCAACCCCTTGCACTGGCCAGCCCCCGGTGTAAGTCGTGAGATAAATCCTCCACCCTGGGCGGCCTTCCCCAGCACACAGAAGAAGGCCGTGAGAGAGGGGCTGCTCACAGATCTCACTCTTGGCGCTATCCAGATTATCGCTGGAGGAGGGAAAGGGAGACCTGGCACTACCGAATTCCTGTGCCCCAACAGTTAGCTTCTCAGTCCCACTAATCCCCAGATATGCGGAAAAAGACAAGTTGTGGGAGGTAGGCAGTAGCCTATTCCCTGTGAAAGGTTACCATGGCGAATTTGCATGTGCAGTTTTGCCATTGTTTCGCCATGCATTAGCTTTGCTTCCCAAGGGTGTTCAAGGGTTTGTTTCAGGCCTTTCTGGTTTCCTTTACCCTTCTCCCCTGGGCTATTTTACATTTCCCAGCATTGCCACTGTAAGGTTGCATGAGGGACTTTCCTAAGCTGGGGTATGTTCTCTTCCCAGCGTTACTGGGTATGGACACACAAGGAGAAAGGTTGAAGCGCAGCTTGTTTCTTCTTAATTCTTTTGAAATTCACCCCTTCAGCTTGTCCTGCCCCTGCTCCTGTTTCTAACATTGATTTGTCTTGGAGGAACTGTGCCAGCTTGTGCCAAACAGGTTCAGAAACTGCGTGCAGCTTAATCATTCCCCTTCTGGAAACAGGATCCCAACACAGAGACACCTCACAAAATGTGCGGCAATAAATCACTTTCATACAGTGTTGGGCACACAAGGGACACACAGCATAAACTCAGCTGAGAGCTGTAAAGGTTGAGCAAGAGTTAACTTGTCTCATCTTTCTGTGTGAGACGCATGGCTTATAAAACATAATTCTGTAGAAGCGCTGCCTCTCAACGATATCGTAGGCACACCTGCTTCCTGATCGAGCAGCTCCCCGTGTCCTGATTGCGCTGGCTGTGCGAGATGCTCAGCAGAGCAACAGTACAGCTGCTGATGGGACTGAGCGAGGGGGCTGCAAGCTGCTCACAGCTCCACTTTCCACTTTCCCTCACTCCTGCTGATACAGCTGCTGTCTTATTTATGCTCCTCAGACTCCCAGCGTCTCTCTGTGCTGCCATGCTTGTCTCCAGGGAATGGGATTTCAGCCACTCTTAGACTTATTTTTTCTAACAGACAGGAACCTGTTTTTATATTGCAGATCCTTACACATTTTCCCAGGACTCTTATATACTGTAATTTTGTAATATGTAGTTTTTCTACGGAAAACTATATATATATGTCATATTTAAATTTTAAAAGGTGTATTTCAAGAATCACTGTACTGTACCTCACTGGCTATGTACTCAGTCCTGAGCCCGTGTTCTTGCTTAGCTTTGAAACAGCGCAGGAAGAAGATTCCTGGAAATCCCTGCTGGGATCCGGAAATATCCCCCCGTGCCCCGTCTATTACAGAATGCAGAGCAGGAAGAACAACAAGAACCCGGCATGGCAGAAGGCACATCAATTAGTAATGATGGGCTGTGGCAGTGCCCTTTGTGTTGTGCAAAAGAGCACATGCCCGTGATACAGACAGCCACGCCAGCATTGAAAAACTCTGCCCAGTGAAGCTGTGCCCAGGTCAGAAGGTTTCAGGAGGTTTCAGAGCTCTTTCTGGTGGCTCTTTCCACCAGCTCACCTGCCATATATTAGGACTACGCTGCCTGCTGCACAGATTGTATTTTTCTTTGCATTGCTTGCTTCTCTTAGTGCCTGTGCAGGCTCTGATGCGCAGTCACCCACAGGCAGGAGGTAAGTGCGTTCCTAGTGCACTTGTTTGCACCGTGCGCGTGTGGTGCGGTCCGGGACTCTGAGAGGCTACGCTGCACCGGCATGCATTCGACTTCATATAGAGCCAGAAGTACCTGATGAGGACGGAGACCCCCACGTCCTCGCAGTGCTCGTACACCCTGCCCCAGGTGTCCTGGATCATCCCCCGCTCCGCTTCGGAAAGCTGGTCGGCTCTCTCCCGCCTCTCCACCTCTCCTGCTCCCGGCCCTTTCTCCATCAGGAACCCCCCTCCCCAAGTCTCCACTCCCGCTCTCTCAACTTGGGAGGGAAAGAATAACGCAGCCACACAGACGCAGCGCTGGATCCAGGGAACTCCCTCTCTCTCTCTCTCTCTCTCTCTCTCTCTGCCTTTTTTTTGTAAGTCCGTTTTTCCTGCTCTCGCTACCAGATGGTACCCTCACTCTCTGTGTCTCTCCCCCTCTCTCCGTCTTCCTCTCTCTCTCTCTCTGGCTCAGGAGCAGATTGGCTTCTTGTCTCTGCCGCCTCTCTTAAGTTCCCTCCAGCCCCTGTGTCTGTGTGGACCTGCCTGGGGGAGCTGGGAGAGCGCTGTGAGCCGGGAGGGCCCACCCTTCCCATCAGGCACAGCCTCGCGATTTCGCTCCCCTCTCGGCCTGAGACCCCAGGAGGCTGTGATGTCCCCCAGAGCTCCCGAGAGAGAGAGAAAGGGGGTTCTCTGGCATCTGGCTGACACACACTAGCACCCCGACCCCCGCCAGCCACTCGGTGTGGAGGAGGGCTGTATAGTGGCAGACAGACAGACAGACAGACAGACAGACAGACAGACAGGCATCTCTGGAAAGAGACAGAGGATTTAGAGAGCACAAGCACAGAATGGGCGAGAGGCACACTTTGATAGGACCCTGTGTAAGCATTCAGGTCTGATAAGAAAATAACCAGCAGCCTTAACTGTTAGAAGTAAACTGTATGAAGGAACTAATATGCAAATCCCCGATGATTACACATGCACCCCAACTGCAATTGGAAACAATAGAAACATTAAACTTGTGTTAACTGAAACCTAAACCTAAATTGAAACTTGCGGACCTGCTAGTAAAATGCCAGAAGAAGATTATCATCTGCTTTGTTTTAGGATTTGTAGTTTTCTTTTATTTAGAAATGTGCTTACATATATTGATCTTTGAGAGTACTGTTTTCAAACTTGCTATGCAAAGTAAAGCTATTCATCCATGGATTATTCATCCATCCATTTATATGTCTGACTGACAACATTATTTGTAAACAGACCTTCCGCAATTTACTGAAATTCAACAAAGGTTTTTGTATCTCATTGTTGAACAGCAATTAAATCCATCTGATTTTTTTTTCTCCAAAAAACCACTGCTTGTGTTGTAAATAACCTATAGAAAATAATTAAATTGTTAATAATTCAGCTGTATTAAGTATTAACAGAAGAAGATACAACCTTCTGTTAATAACATAATTAATCACTATGTTAGGGTAACACTCTGTATTTCACTGAGTCTCAGTCGTTGGCTCGTGTAAAATATTATACTGAGGTATTTTATACTGTATGTGAGATTGAAATTTCGTCTCTGGATTGTCTTGGCACTAGATATGCAATGAAATTGCTTCAGCATTCCTATAATATTGAAAATGATTATCAGAAATATCACTGCCTGTTTTTTTTTCCTACTGCAAAGTCGATAAACAGCAGCCTGCAGAATCTAAACTAGTCTACGATGACATTTTTATGAAGAGGAATGTTTTGAAACGCCTGACATTCAAATTAGAGTTCTGTCCACAGAGAAATGACAGATCTCAGAGTACCCTGCAACACTCGGCTTTTTAATCTCCTCTGTGTAATTACTGGCTTGGCAGAAAATATTTCTCCGGCTTCAGAGTTTAAAGCCTTTGGAAACTTCCATGGAGCTAAATTAGGTCAAGAAATATGATCTGCCATGGGACAAGAAGTCAATATCAAATCAAATCAATTATAATGTGTGCTGAGAGGTTTGGGCAGAAGACGGCGGTACAGAAAGATAAGTTTCTTAGTTTTCTTTGAGACTAAAGCAAAACAGGGAAGACGCGATAATCTAGGGTTTTGTCCAACACTGTATATATGTAGGTGTTCAAAATATAAGATAACCAGATATTACATTTAATCATCCATAAATACCAGTGTAGTCAATAATAAGGGCTGGCACATATCACTTGTTCAGGCACCATAACACCAAGACCTGATTCCAGTGAAGCACAAATCCCCATTCAGTCCCTACAGCCAGGAACCTCCTGAGGAAACACACCGGTGTGGCCTGGTTTTGCCAACAAATACTACTTACTTGTTACCTCTGCGTGCAGATCAGATGGGAACATTTCTGTGATGAGACGTTTGCTGCACCATCTGTACTTATTCACTCGTACATCACCAGTGACTAGCGAGCAGGAAGGGCCCCATCACGTCACAACTCGAATGCGAGTTTGCGACAACATGGCGACTTACAGTACAGCACTTTCACAAAGTTCACCATTTTGTGCTTAATTCAAAATCTGTCCATTTTTTTCTATACAGTCAATTATTTACTTTTGTTACCGAGATTTAATAAGCGGCCCGAGAAATTAGGACTGCAGCTCCCCTTTAAAGGAGAAGAACTACGCACAGCTCTCCTACCTTTTCCAGTCTGCCAGGTGAACTCATTTTCAAGCGAACAGATGATGAGGTAATTTTCATTAAAGCGCCGACGTACTTACTGTATCTGGATACATATATGGCTGCTAACTTTGACGTCAACTGGATTATAAATCCATTGGAGCCATTTTGCCCATCAGTGTTGCGAGAGCTAATTAATATTGTAGCATCCACCTGGGGCGCTGTAGCCAAGCGCACGCAAGGCAGGCTGGGAACGGCGGCCGAGGGGCGGGACTACCCGCCCGTAAATAGTGGGACGGGTTCTGGAGACGCCCTCTTCCGTCTTGTGTCTGTGGAGGTGTGGTGCAGTGCTGTATTTCCCCTGTCCCTGGTGTGTGTAACCCCCCTCCGTGTCTTTAATGTCCTGCCAACCTGTGCCAGAGCCTCTGGCCTATTTCTTTCTGTTGGCGACCCCCGCGAGTGTTACAATATTCTTTCCCAGAATCAATAGTGACTTCATGCTCTTAACACGGTAATCGATCCTCGTCAGACACGTGTACCTATCTCCAGCTGAAGGACAGACTGAAGACATGTCCTCAGACTGTTTCTTAAACAACTTTACTGGCATTGTTACTAGGAACGGCAGCAACAGGAATTTAAATCACTTTACAGGGGGCTACTCCTTCCTGCAGAAGAGAGACTCTTATACGTAGGAGAGCGGAAGTGTGCGAGACTGGGATCTAACCTTCCCACAAAAACGTCTGTTAGGAACTCCATGAAACACAGAGCCGTGTTTTAAATGCAGTGTCTTGGAGCAGAGACTTGAAGAGAGCAAACATGTCAGCTGGTGACAGTGATTCTGAAGGGCTTGGAGACGCAGCCATTAAACTGTTTTTTTTTTTTTTTTCCACGAATGCAGAGCTCTCACAGAAGGGCACTGTCAAACAAGAACCATTAGCCTGTTTATCCGACAGTCTGGAAAATATTATTAACTCCCATCTGCTGGAAGAAGAAGAAGAAAAAAAAGTGAGTGAGACGATGACATGCACTGGACGAGCCCCCCGATCGCATCAGCGCATCCGTCGAAGACTTCATGGCTCCTCTCGAGCCTGAGTGGGAGGGTGTCTCTCTTATTTTATGGAATAATGCCCGGGGAACGCACATCACAGGGGCTTATGGTAACGCACTGTGATCACGCCGGCCAGCACCGTGCTGACTGAGTGCCCTGCAGGCCTGCAGCACAAACTACTGAGCATCAGGCATTGCCACGGTAACCCTGACCCCCCCACACACACACACACAGAGCCTGGAATCTTGACCCCCCGCCGACCCCTAACGCCTCTCAGCCATCAGCAACCAGGCTCCACAGTCCACCTCATCTCCACACCTCCGAGCCCATCATCGCGACTCCGTGGCGAATTATCGTCAGGGGGCAATTAGAGCGCGGGCCTCCAAGTCACAGTGTCAAAAACAGGTTCCTGGGGGCCAGTCAGGTCCCACTGCAGTCCTGCCCATTTACAGACACACTCAGGGAAACCGGCAAGCTCTGATAGATTGAGTGGTTCATTCACCTTCCCTACTGTAGGTATTTGGAAAAATGTTTCTTGTGTTTTCATTTCCTCGAGACTCGGGTACCTCGGTAATGTTTGTTTTCTCAGTGGCATGACACACAAAAAAAAGGCCAAAGGTCTGGATCTGAATCGACACTGCAACTTTGTTTTATGTAGCGCCTTTAAAGGTGGCTTCTCAAAGCGCTTAGTGCGTGGACATACATGTTTCCCGAATTAGGGACATTTGTGCAGGTTGTCGCCTGAGCACTGTCTATTTTCTTATCTCCTAGACAGCCAGCAGTGAGTTCTATAAGAATGTCAGAGCTCTTACTGGCACCAAGCGGAGACTCTGTATCCGCGGATACAGCAAGACCGTCGCCGTCAGTCAATGAATACAAAATGCAAAATCAAGCAGTTATTTTTCTCTTTTTTTAATCTTCACGGTAGGGACGATTCCTCTGTGCACATACAGGTTCACAAACTGTACATGACCTAAGTTTTAACACCGTTATAGCCTCAGATACGACCCCAGAAACCAACAGACTCAAAAAAACAAACAAAGGAAACCAACATACTCCACTCTGGGGTTTTATTAAATCGGCTCCTGGATCTTTATCCGTGTTACTGCGTGTTACACTGTAAAACATTATTTTCCAACGCACCGTATACAGATGGCAAGATCTGAGTTCATGGTTTTTTTCAGGGTTCAGAGAAATTAATTAAAAACCTGGAGAGATTTTTTTAAGAGGCTATCTGCGCTGCTGTTCTCATAGTAAATAAAAAAAGAAATGAAAATCATGCAATATTCACATCCACGCAGTATAAAACCGGGGTGCATAAATTATCCACCACTGAGAGAAACCATTATAATTCAAGCGAAAGCAAAGTTATCAATCAATTATTTAAAAACACACAAGAGAATGTAAAGTTCTCGCATCCCGCTTCTCTTGGAAGGACAACATTGTGTTGTGGTTTTCGGTTTTATGGCCAGCGTTAGGCTGGTTATACAGACTTCCGTAAATTAACTATATGCAACCCATAAGACAAGTCAAGGTGTGACAAGTTCTCAATTCTGTAATACACGACCTGCTCATTAAGCATTAAACCTCCGACCCTCGCCTTCTGTGTTTTTCTTCACAGTACACCTGACCTGGAGCCGACTGGTTCCAGTTCCCTGGCACGACCTCAGGAAGCAGCGCCCCACCTGGTGTCTGAAAGTGGGATGACAGGCTTTGCAAAAATGAAACCATCTTCGGGATTATTGATAACCAATGGAATGGAAGTCCCGTTTGCTTTCAGTGGCGCTAACGCCGCTAGGGAAACGACGGCGCGTATTTTAAAGGTGTTTGTGGAAATACGAAGGATATTATCCAACAACTCACATCGGTGTTTTGGATCACGGCCCATCGTGTATTTAAAAAAAAATAACTCTGAAACTGCTACCCGTTGGCATTAAAATATTTAGATAAAACAATGCTCTTAGTCCCGAACACGTCCACGAAATCACAGCGCAGTTTAAGATATACTTGCGAGTCGCTGCCGTTTGGGCTAACCCTCAAATCTAAAACATTCGTGTAATTTCTGAGGGAATAGGACAGACAACTCATATTCTTCCAGATTAACCGAGGTGAATTTATATGCGCCATGGATTTATTTCATTTAATTTAACAGAAAAACAGCGGGTTACCCTGCTTTTGTGGGTATTTTCTGGAGAACTGGTTCAAGACCCAGCCAGAAGTCGAGCAGCAGCAGCAGCTCACCGGATCTGTGGCCGGCGACGGTGTCGTGCTGCCCTCTTGCGGGAGTTGCGCGTCATGGCAGCCCCACTTGCCTCCAGTTTCGCCAGGTTTCCTGAGAAGTTGAGTTACACGTCAGAATGGAACCTGTACTGGTGGGGGGACGTGTACTGTGACCTCAGCAGTTCGTGCGTATCAGCTGATCGGGGATACGGGAAAGCATGGAACGTGTAGCGCAAATGCCGAACAGTGGTAAGAATCCACAAATTGAGCCATCGCACACATTATGTTTTCTCATCAAATCATAATCCATTTACAGATTTTATGTTGGTTTTTTTCCCCCCACTGGGATTATATTCTGCGTTTTTTTTTTTTTAAAAAAAGAGGCCCTGCAATTTTGAAGTCCGGAAACAAATAATGTATCGTTGTATCCGTTGCTTTTTCTCTCTGTGTGTAGCGTTGTGCACTTGTTTGGCGTGAGCGACGAACTAGCAGCAGCTACGGTGTGTTGCCGCAGTCCGGGAGCGCAGAGAATTACTTGGATTCGGGGTGCAAAGCCCCAGATCGAGCAGGCGTGATTAGCTTCTGCTCCGTGCGCGTATTCTTGGCGATTCCGGGTCTTCAATCCAGCTAAAGCCTAGCAAGTTTTCTAAATGCGCTGCGGTTGAATGTAGAAATGTTCAGACGGCACTGAATGTATTACAGAGCCCGGACAGGGACAGAGTCGTTCGGCTCGCTGTTCGTCGCGGGAGAACAGGTTTCAAGTGCATGCTTCGAGTCCGCTGCTCGGCGAGGGGCTTCTGTGCGGTGTGGAAAGTCATTATGTTACATCCGAGCCCGCCGACCACTCTCGCAAAGTTGAGGGCGCCCTGAGCTGTACACGTACAGTATCTGCACACCTGGCGGCCGGGCGGTCCGGATGGTACGGTATCAAAGCCGTCTATCGTGACGGAGCTGTTGACTCAGAGCAGAAAAGCGATTATTTCTTCGTATGTGGAATTTTAATAGAATTGCAGTCCGTGGTTTCTGGGTTCAGTTTGTGTTATATTATGTGGATAAATTTCCCCCAGATTAAGGTGAGGTCAGGTCACACGACGGTTGAGGTTGCATCAGTACATCCCACTAGCTCTGTAATGGGCAGCGATGCTTACTGCACATTCATTCCTGTCCGCCTTGTGTGTATGAAAGAGCGGGCGTTCATGATTGACCGGGCGTTGCTTTTTATAATTAAATAAGAAAACCCTTTCTGGAACTTCGCTGAAGTACAGCACAAAGTTCCTCAATTGAAAAATACTGGGAGTTAATTATTCCCTGTCGGGGAGAGCCGACGAAGCTGGGACAGCGTGAAGCGTGGTGTCACACCGAGGTTTCTGGGGCCGGTCCCTCCCACTCACTTGTGAGTTTCCCTCCTGCCCACCGTTCCCCACACCCCCTTCCCTCCTCTCCGGCTTCTCCCAGGCGGCTTCTCCCTGGCTGGGCCCTCCTCCGCCCCGCGGAAGAGGCAGGTCCGATTCTCCGCGCGCCACGACATCCTGCTGCTGAGGGAGGTCATCGCTCAGAACCCCTTCTCGTCCAAGGAGCCTGGGCGCATCTGGGCGCGGGTGGGCGAGATCATCAGCGCCGCCCTGCAGGACGAGAACTTCGAGGTGGACGCGCGGCGGTGCCGGGAGAGGACGGCCCTGCTCCTGGACTACTACAAGAAACAGGACTTCGCCAGCCTGCGCAGGTCAGCCCCCTGTTGCTCCTCTGCACTCTCTCATACTCTGAGGCTCGGAGTACTGGACCCGGTAGCATCTGTTGCATCTTTAATGCCGCTCAGTGTCTGCAATACCCTGTTTTTTTCCTCGAGCCCGGTCAGTTTTGGTGAGAAACTCAGCGCTGATGTACAGATATCTTGTGCTGCGTCAGTTGCAGACTGAACTCAATTCAATTCAAAGTCAGTTCAGTACTTTATTGCCATTTGCTTGAAATTTGCTCCAGTGAAGCCCAGATAAAAAAAAAAACAGCAAAAAAAAAACAAAAACACATTTTAACCCTTCCACAGACACAGCACATATTATTCAATCCATGCAACATATTGAGGTGTCATGTGGCCTGTAGAGAGGTGCTGTCTCAGAGCCGAGCAGAACTCCATTTGAGGCTTTGAAACCTGCTCCCCAGAGTGAAAGGGGACTGTGGACACCTTCTTATCTTTCTGTTTGATGTTACTGTCGTAAATAGAGGCAAGAAAAGGGAAGATTGCATCCAACGAATTTGGAGGCTGGGTGTACGACTCTTTCCACCTGTTTTCTCTCTTGGGCAGTTTTATTGCGTAGATGAGCGCAGCATCTCAATCCCTACAGGAGAACTTGCAGGCTTGGTTTAGCTCTCTGCGGATCAGGGGTTTCAATAGCGGTGGACAAACGTGTTTCTCTCGGACCGGCCGCCCATCTTCACAGGTTAAGTCAGCACTGTCCCCCGTATGCTCTTCATCTGTTTGGTGTGGGTATAATAATAATAATAATAATAATAATAATAATAGCTTACACTTATATAGCGCTTTTCTGGACACTCCACTCAAAGCGCTTTACAGGTAATGGGGATCCCCTCCACCACCACCAATGTGCAGCCCCACCTGTATGATGCGACGGCAGCCATAGTGCGCCAGAACGCTCCCCACACACCAGCTATCAGTGGGGAGGAGAGCAGAGTAATGAAGCCATTTCATAGAGGGGGATTATCAGGAGGCCATGATTGGTAAGGGCCAAAGGGAAATTTGGCCAGGACGTCGGGGTTACACCCCTACTCTTTACGAGAAGCGCCCTGGGATTTTTAATGACCACAGAGAGTCAGGACCTCGGTTTTATGTCTCATCCGAAGGACGGCACCTGTTTACAGTAGAGTGTCCCCGTCACTATACTGGGGTATTAGGACCCACATGGACCGCAGGGTGAGCGCCCCCTGCTGGCTCCACTAACACCTCCTCCAGCAGCAACCTTAGTTTTTCCCAGAGGTCTCCCATCAAGGTACTGACCAGGCTCACACCTGCTGAGCTCCAGTGGGCTGCCAGTGGTGAGCTGCAGGGTGATCTGGCTGCTGGCCATGTGTGCAGGTTCGGGACAGAGCGGCTGTACGCACAGAAGGAGGACCTGCTGCACGAGGTGCTGGAGCTGGAGGCGGAGAAGGGGCTTATGGGAGCCACAGAAAGCAAGTACCAGGATGAGGCGACCGCAGAAATGAGGAAGAGGGCACTGGAGGAGCTGTGCCAGCCGGAGCCCGAGAAACCGGCACCGATGTCAACTCCAGCGCCACCAGAAACAGGTCTGATGGCACAAGGCATGGAGCCACTATGCTGTGCTAGACTACTACATCTCTGTCCAGGGGAACGGGCAGATCAGGTGAACAGATATCGTCAGCTCAGTGAGCTGATGCTAGATCAGTCTTTCCTCCAGCAGACTGGCACATGGTACTCCAGTGGTCTGCCAGAAGCTCGTTACTACAGAGAGAGCATGGCTCACACAGGTGCTCTCCCTTAAGCTTTGCCTTCCTGAGATTGCAAGAAAAACAAATGAATAGCATTTGTTCTGTAACATTTCAAAGATGACAGGTGTAATGGAAACCAGAGGCACTTTGCGGACTGGTATTTCTCTATTAAGTAGTAACTTTCAGCAAACATCAAAATTTCCGAAATGCTTATTGAAGCAGAACAGAAGAATAGTTCTTGCAGGACAATGGAAATGATTATTTTTTAAAATTATTGTAATGCAATTTTTAAGTATTTCTGAACAGGGCCTGTTAGGATTCCTACATTTCCTCCCGAGTTCCTATTTTCCTAGAGTACCGGGTGTCTCTGTGATTGCCCTGGTTCAGGGTCAGAGACCGCGCTGAACCTGCAGTAGCTCAACTCACGATGCCCCGTCGTCTGTGTCCCCCCCCTCACCCCCCCCAGTTCTTCCCACCCCAGAGCCGGAGGAGCAGGAGGAGCTGCCGGAGCTGCCGGCGCCCACAGCCAAGCGGCCCTGCCAGTGCTGCTGCCAGACCTACTCGGAGATCCTGAGCTTCCTGGAGAAGCGGGCCGAGGCGGAGCAGCACCTGCGCGAGGAGGAGATGGCCCTGCGGCGCGAGGAGCTGGAGATCCAGCGGAGCAAGATCGCCCTGGAGCGGGAGAGGCTGGGCGCCGAGCGCAGGGAGAGGGAGCGCCGCTTCGAGCTGGAGAGCCAGGAGAGGCAGGTGATCCTGGACCTGCTCAAGGAGAAGGTGCTCCACTGCTGAGGAGGAGGAGGAGGAGGAGGGGGAAGAGGAGGAGGAGGGGGAAGAGGGAAGGGGACACTGGGACGTGGACTGAGACCCCGCCACTGTCAGAAGGGGGCCGTGGCCGAGCAACAACTCTTTTTCAGGTCGCGCGTGTTGTCTTGGCTCCTCTCCCCGCTGGGAGTCCCCAGGCGGCAGCCCGCAGTGGGTGCAGCAGTCCAGGCGCCTGCTGTGGGCAGGGCGACACAGGTCTCACACTGTGAGGCTTAGCCTGGGCAGCTCCGCTCTAGAGACAGCCTGGGTGCCTGACGTGACGAGGCAGAGTGGGACGGCAGACACACTTGACTTTGTCGGTAGCCCTACCCCCTGGACCACAAGATTTGATCAGCTGAAAGGGTGACTCTGATGAAATGACAAGATACAACCAGCACTTCCTGCCTCCCTGTTAAGCGACCGGAAGAAGCACTGTACGGAATACTGTATTCATCACTACTGCAGTAGTGCTTTTCCTACAAACGTGCAAGTCTCTTGTTTTTGTGAGTTACTAGACCAGCCTAATGCAAGCAAATGCCGGCAGCTGTGGTGAACTGTTTAGTTTTAGGAAGGCCTTGCTGTCTTGCTGGAACTTTTGGGTGTGCATAAAAACTAAACCAATCCCAGCAAACTGAGGAAACGCCTTAGATTAGACATTCTACCACACATTTTAAGATTGATTTGTTAGGACTGTAAAGATTTTAAAGCTGCAGTGCATTATACAACATAGTTATCGTGTCATATTTTTGTAAACTGAGTTTCATTTTAATCTGTGTACACATCTGCCTGGCAACAATCGCCATATACTGTCTGATCTCTGATAAAGGAATGATCAATTATGTTGATTTTATTTTAAAGGAAGGCTGTTAGTTTATGATGGGGGTGTAGTTTTTATTAATGTCCTCTAAAACAACAGCAGATAACTAAAATTATTTTTTGGGTGAACGAAATTGCTGTACTAACTCGTTGTCACAATAAGCTGCACTTATATAGTTTCTTCTGTTTACATACTGTACAGCGGTTTCATTAATGACTGTAACGATTTATTCTTTACTTTGCCATTAGCTTTTCTGTAAGTCAATTAAAAACAGAATTGCGTATATAAGAAGCATTGTACTCTTCGTTCTAATTTCTTAGTAACTGTGTATGCAGGTGAGTCGAGTCGTTTGTATGCATAAGGAAATACCGGCACTTCATACTGTTGTGAATTTAAAGATTGTATTAGTTCTTATTAAAGACGTCGCCAGGCAATACTCTTTATGAAGGAGTTCTCTTATGTCCGTTTTCACCTGAGCCTCCACACTAATGTACCCAGCATTTCAAATCCCGCAGCTACTCAACAGGAAGTTGCGGAAGTGCACCCTTTGCTCTTTGACCCTAGGTCACCATGCATTAGAGGGTTCTGAGTGGTTAATTTCGTCAAGCGACCGCCCCTTCCTTTCAGTTTCCGGGCCTTTTATTGGTTGTCCACGACTGTCAGTCACGAGAGGAGGGACGATTAGGTACAGTGCCTGCATTGCAACAAAGTTTTTTTTTTTGCAGAAGCTTGAGAGACAAACTGGATTGAGGGTCGGTTGGTTTTGTAGTCTGTTAAGAGTACAAGTTTTGGTATTTGTACAAAACGTACTGCCATCGTGTGTTTTGTATCAGAAGGGCTTTGGTTTTGAAAACACGAATCTTAAAGCGGAGAAAACCGTGTCTACGCTGCATTAGAAATAACTCGGTTAGCTGCAGTTTTTACAGTTTTATTTTTGTAAACAACGGCGTTGGAGTGTCGTTTTTTGCATCGCAAATGATCTACCACTCAGTTTTTGTAAACTGGGCCTTAAAACGCCACTTGTTTGAGCTGTGACTCGACTTTTTTCGGGTTTTTTAATCGAAATGAATCGTTAGCGTAGTAGTAGTATAATTCGGTTTCATAGTTCACCCAACTGGCGCAGGAGACGGTGATTGAAAGCCTAGATTTAAAAACACCGTCTTATTTTGCCTTTGTTTTTTATATACAGAACAGAACAGAGATCATTGTATTCTGCGAAGGACACGGTTAATCACTCTTAGGCTTCTACAGCTCCCCTTAAGTTTTTAGCGAGGTGAAAGGTACAAAAGTAAGTGTTCCCTACTGAACGTATTTTTGAATATATCTAACGCTTTTAGCGAATCCTTGGCGAAGTAGGATACAATCTCTGTTGTTGAGTCTACAGTAATTTGCGCCGCAGTTACTGGTGCTCGGAAAGGCTTTACAGATAGGAAGCTACAGTGAGATAAGGCTGTGTGCTTGTTGGTTGGGTGAGGTGTTGGCTTTAAAAAAAAAAAACCCCAACAGCATCACCCAGACTTTTTCAAAACAGCGTTTGATTTAGAAAGCTGTGTTTTTACTGTTCCAAGATATGCACAGGCGGCTGGGCGTCCCTCACAAATCTGTTTTCTCTCACTCTCGAGCACCGAGGGGTTCGTCTTCTCCGAGAATGAATGTTTCCAAAAGTGGGTACCGGGTGTTCTCTGCTAACTCCACAGCAGCGTGCACGGAGCTGGCCCGGAAGATAACCGAGTAAGTATGTTATCATGGTTATTGATTATGAGAGCCAGGGTCCGCTTGCACACAGCGGTTGGGAGGTAAAATAGTGAACCAGCGCCGGGCATTTCGCATTTCTAGCCCCATTAACGCTGGCAAAACCTCGATTAATAACAGGGAGAGCCCGTATTGAGCTCGGCATCGACCCCATACAGATCACATATACAGCACATGCGCTCTTGAGCTCCTGGTCGAGCAAGGATCTGAGGCTTTGGAAAGCAGAAATGGGTTGGTAGCCCTGGACGGCTGGAGTCTGACTGCATAAGCTTCAGTGTTAATTGGCTGGTTGGTGGTAAAGACGTGATGTGTGACACAGCACAGTTAACTCAGTAGGAAGAACGTCTAGCTTCGCTAAACGTTTTGCACGGTGCTTGTATTAAGCCAGACGTTCGTTCTGGCGAACTGTGTTCTGTATAACTGCAGGACAACGCAGACTAAGCACCGCCCGCTACAAGCATGCACAGTATTTTGCCTCTCGGAGGGTTGGGTGCAGAGAGTTCACGGGTTATAGAGTCTGAATTGTGAAATGCTGCTATGTATACACACCCATTCCTTTAAAACGGGGACCTGCAGGTCTTGTTCTGGAGAGCTCCGGTTCACCCGCTTTTGGCGGTAACTTTTGAATGGAGTTCTGAAGACTTGTAAGATTTGAAATCATGTAAGTGGGAGGGGTCGAATTAAGTTATTTAGCGATCAGAGTCTGAGTAGTGTAAGTCTTCATGTGGTCATCTAGTGGAGAAGTGGTAAGGGTTCAGATCTCAGGTGAGACAGTGTTAATGTGCCCTTGAGCAAGTTTCTTGAAAGTGGCCGGCGTATCAGCTTCAACAACATAACTGGGTATCTTGTTACCCCCACAACCCTTAGTGTTGTAAAAGTGCCTCTTGTTCTTGGATTTAAATGCACTTAAAATATATCAGCTTGTGTGTCCTGGCTCTTATTTTTCTTCTTTAATTCACTGTCTTTTGGCTATTTTAAATACTTTGGGATCCCCTGTGTGATGAATTAAAGTGCATTTTTTTCAACAAAGAAAGAAATTTCCATTAGTCTTTGTCTTTTTTCCATTTTTAGGTGAAGTAATTCAGGAGTGATAATGTTATCACCAGTTTAGATCCAGTCTCGTGGGCAACGTCAAACACCACCTTTGCTCCAGGCTGGAGCGGGGTTGAACAGTAGTAATCTTTGGCAAACGCCTCCCCTCTGTGTGTCTGTGTTCGGGGGTATTTATTTGAGCTGCAGTGCCCTGTCATGTCTTTCCATGCTGTTGGGACCGACAAAAGGAGGCAGTTCTGTACACAAAGGGTTGTGGATAAAATGCAGCGCTGTGTTGTTGGAACTGGCTGGGTGAAATTGTGGGATAGTCTTTACTTTCTTTGCCTAGCAGTTAGGGTTCAAGCCGTAACCTTACTTATGTTATTGTGCCCTGATTTGCTGGGGATCGCTGTTTTCTGTTCTTGCAGACGATTGAGTCGATCAGAAAAAGAAGTGTGGTGCAGCAGTTAATGGTCTGAGTTGAATGGCGAAGTATGTTCAGTAAGCCCACAGTTCGTTATTAAATGTATTTGTCTGGTGCCAAGTGTTAAATAGGGGGCTTTCATTTGGGTGTTATAAGGACATTCTGATTTATTTAGGCTTTTCTGATGTTTCCTGTCTTAATTATCTTCAGTCCCATTTAAATGCAATAGGAAAACTCCAGGTTGTATGTGGCTTTTTATGATGTTTAAATTGTTTGTGATCCGATGAACAAATGCAGTATGCAACGTTCCTGTATCCTGAGGGCTGATTGTGACGCAGTCTCTCTTGAAATGACTTCTGCTTTGTCTGTTGGAGAATGGCATGCACAGACAGTGTTCTTAGAATTAAAAGGGAGATTTCAGAGAATATCATAATTTATCACCCAGTCCTGAGACTCTTCTTTCTGCTGTAGGGACTGAGAGCACGAACTCTTTAACAAAACATTCAGGTTTAAGGTGCCAGAGTTATTGATCTTCTGCCTTAGCAGTTAAATTGAACATTTGCAGGGACTCTATTTCTTATCTACTGTTTATTGATTCATTTTCTCGTTATCTTGCTAGGATTGTCCATCATGGAAGTTTGCTATGGAAAATAGCAAACTTTAATTTCATTTTGTTGCAGTTTATGCTTCTTCTCCCCCTGCTTTGTTTTGCCCGTTTTTTTTGTATTGTTGGAGAGTAAAACTGATCGTTAACACTGTTTTGCATGTTTTTTTGGAGTTTTGAGGTCTGTGTGTTCATATTTCAGTCCAAGCTGCCTTGGTGGTGTGTAGTCATGAGCGAAGGAACAGGCATGCAGATGAAGTCCTGGAATGTCACTTGATAGGCCTACTTTCTAAGTCACAGGTACAGGTGGTATTAAAGACCAGGACTGCCAGTTTTGATGAGGGATTTGGTGAGCATGTCAGTTTATAATGTAGCCTAATGTTATAGCATATAGCCTAGGGAACAGGCACATGATGTCAACTCTGGTCCTGCAGGGCCTCTGTGTTTTCTGGTTTTCATTCCACTCTGGTCTGTTCGTCACTTGATTTCAATCAAATGCTCACTTAACTGACCTTTATTAACACTGTTTCCAGGTCTTTACTTCTTGATGATCAGGAGTTAGCTATCAAACCCAGGGACTGCAGCGCTCCAGGGCCAGCACTGTGAGAGGTCATTGTATAATAAGTGGGAGGGGGAGCTGTAAGGTCCTGCTTTTTTCACCGTTAAAAAATATTAAAATTGCCGGCCATGGAAACGGGAGGGGGGGGGTATTGCCAGGACTAAAACAAGCCAGTGCTAGAACATTTGTTGGCAAGTATTTATGTTGGAGCACCTGGGATTCCGAGACATTGGAGTCAGAGAAAGTCCGAGCCGAATTTCAGATTCGAGTGCTCTGTCCTGAACGGAGAACACTGCGAGGGAACCTGATACAAATATTCCTAATAAGACCTAATAAAGTCAGTGCAGTGGACTTCTTCACGATGAGCAGTGAAACATGAACCAGAGGACACGGGTGGGAGCTACGTGAAAGTACATTTAAAACCGAGAACGGGAGGCACGTCTTGATGCAGGCCATTGTGGGAGTGTGCAGCAAGCTTCCCAGCCATGCTGCTGAAGACGATACCCTGGGTACATTAGAGAACAAGCTAGATGAGATCTTGAGGTCAATCAACTGCTGTCTGCCAAACAGGCTTTTTATTAGTTGTGAGTTCAACCATGTTGAAACGCATGAAAACTTCAAGCACAAATTGAAATAAATACAGATGCAGTTTCCCTGCTGCGGAGCCTAAACCTGTTGCCTGTTGCGACTCCTGTGACTCTGCAGTACAGAACAGCCCCGAGCTCTGTTGCTCTTACAGCGAAGAAGTAAGATTTGGGCTCTACTCAGTGGCTCATTACTGGCCTTTCAGGTGTGTCAGCAGACTCAGGAAGAGTCCAAATGCAGTCTAATTAAACTCTTTTAATTTCCATGACTTCTCCCATTCACAGTTCAGACAAGGGGTTGTTTTCAAGCTCTTGCACTAATCTTGGCTCTTGCAGAAAATGTTTACAAGGCGAATGCCAAGACTGAAATTTTCTTGTAAGCATCGTAGCAGGGACGTGTGACTATCAAAGTACGTTTGTTATTGGCACAATGGATAATCATGTCAAGAGACAGCCTAGTAAGACCTTGAATTCATCTTGTAGCTCATCACAGTTGGATTAAAAAGATGAGAACATGATAATCTTTAGAATCCAGAAATAGACTACATGTGATTGGTGCTTAAGGCATCGCATGTCTACCTCTCTGCATTCTGTAGTGAGGCTATACGTATATATATGTGTCCTGTATAGTACATTCCATGTACTGTACAGATAGTAGGACTGAGAGTTCCCAAATCACACACGCAGTCTACTTCATACTGTACATCAGAAATATCATGCTTGACAGCTGAAGAAAGCAGGTTTAGGAGAACGTATATCATCATCATTTCAGGGATGGCACTTGACATCCAATTGCTTGTAAATCTTAACTGCAGTGCAGATAAATGTTACTTTCTTGGAAGTTGTTCCTTGGCTAGTCATATCCTGGTCCGGGCGTGCTCTCTTTCTGCTGCAGCCACAGGCGATTCTGATGTAGCAGCTGCAGGAAGCTGCTCAGAATTCAGAACTTCACTGTAGACTGCTCTGGACTCTACATGCTGGTGCTCTGCTTGCTGTGCCCCCTTGATTAAAGACAGTAGCTGTGTGGGCTCCGCTCAAGTTGCATGTTGATTACTTACTTTTAGATTTAGACAGTTTACTGTTGCGATTACGTGATTTAACGGTGGCCTTGTCTAAAGTTGGACCTTGTTTTCTGAGTGGGCTGGTGTTTTTTTTTACTGACAGAATTGCTCAGGATTGTTTCAGGGTGTTTTTTTGCCTTCTCAGCAGTTTTGTAGTTGCATTAGGTTACTGAACATTTCGGCTGAGACCTTTCGGTTCTTCAGACCTGAAAACTTTTTCCTTTCTTCTCTTCTCAGCATGGAATAAAACCTTACTTGTTCCTTTGCAGGCTACGCACACTGATGCAGCTACTGCCTTGAACTTAGGTTACTGAAGCCATTATTACCTCCCATTTACCTTATGTTTTGAAAAGGACAGCAAGGCCAGTAGTGTACAGATTGAGTTCCTGGAATCTGTGCCGTGCCTTTGCTCTCCAGGTGAGGTTAAACAGTTGGAGTGCACAGCTCATTCTCTGTGCTGTGGAAGAGCACTGTAGCTTGCACGCCACGGAGATTGAGCAGCATTGTCACATTTGACATTTATGCTTCGGTGTGACTTGCACATGACTTGGTGTGTCCATAAGCAGTCCATTGAAGATGTAGAAAAAGTACAAAGAAAAGTAGCTTAGTCATTTTACGATGAAATTAAGAAGCCTTGAAGATGGGTATAAACATACATTTCTGTGAAATATCTGCATATACAAGCATTTCAATCCAAGTGTGGGGAGATGTATTCACATACTTGCACGGTCATTTACACCGATGTGGGAACACAATCAAATTGCCGAATGCAGTGTGCTTACAGCAGTGAGGTCTGTGCTAATGGCCTGGCTGCATGCCTGTTTGTTCACTTTGCCAGCATCCACTTGCTTAAAAGCAATAATACATGTTCAAGGTTCTGCTTTATGTCTGAAATTAGTTTTATTGTTGCAGTCTGTGCTTTGACAGTGATCACTGCACAGGGTTTTGTAATGTACTTAAAAAGTCGACACAGGGTCCTGGGACTAAATGCATGTTTTGAATTTCACAGCTGAGCCTGGTCAAGTGGCACAGAGTCACTTTAGGGGTTGGGGGGAGAAAGGTCTTGTGCTATTGTGTTTTAAAAAATCTGACAAATTATTCACCAAAAGTTTTAAAAAGAGTGTTTTGTTCTTTAAATATTTTAATATCGCTTTCATCTTTTGCAGTACTTTGAAAAATATTAACCTGTTTTCTTGTGTAGGCGTCTAGGGGTTGAACTGGGGAAGTCTGTGGTCTACCAGGAAGCCAATAGAGGTGAGTAGATGCGTTTGGGTGCCTGCTGTATTACATCCAGTAACACAATGCATCCTGCCGGTATGGGCTTGATTGCTTGAAACTCATGCAGCTTTTTGTGCAAGACTATTGACATGCTGAAGAGACGCATTAAATCACATTGTGTCAGACTATGCTTTCTGTCGGTTTCAGGATGCGCTGTTTTAAATGGGTTAACATTCATTTACAACACCTCTTTTTTTTTTTAAATAGAAACACGGGTAGATGTTAAAGAATCTGTTCGTGGGCAAGACATCTTCATCATACAGACAATCCCTAGGTAAGTGGATCACAAAATGATTTCGTTAACAGACGACTCTTTCCCCAGCTATATAATTTCAATGTGCGTTTGCATCCTTAATAAATCTTTTGCTGTAGGGGAAAACTACACACTGCACGGATGCATTGTGTGCATGTGAACTCTTGCAGGCTTGTGATGAAAACTTCTGCCAAGCACCTTAGTCTTCCTCATTCCTCTTGTAGGCGTCACACATTCTGTGTGCATTGGCATCTGATTGTGTTTGGTATAGGCAAACTGGTTTTCTGGAGAGCTGAGAACATTACTCAAGACGTCCTCCAGAATTTCACAGTGTGAAGCTGTCGCCTTGCCAGTCCTAGACATTTGAAACCCATTACTTGTAAAATAATAGAAGAAGATGTTAGTTTATTAACTCCTGAGTACAACATAGGCTCCATAAACCTTGTTGGTATCCCAGACTTTGCCAGATGTTTTCTGTTAATCTGTAGGATTACTTGGATAACATTTGTCTGTTAGTTCACGCGCATGCTTGTGTATATATATAGCACATGACTAACTGAGGTTGTTGTTAGTGGTTTTCCATTTTTGCCATATGAAGAATAACAGTATGCAAGGAAGAGAAAGGGTTATGTTTGCACAGCTTATTTATATTTTTCGTTTTCCTGTCTGCCAAGCATATTCAGATAGTTTTGAGATTAATTTTTAAAGGGTGCAGTATGTTAGCCTTTTGCAAAGTGCTTCCATGATTTATTTCATGCATTAATAGTGTAGAAAATTATTCTAGTGGAGCCAGTGCAGGTCATTACTCTAGATGCTGCAGCACAGGATTGATGTGCGGCTGTGGACAGTTAAAATGAGAGATGGTGCAGCGGCTGTCCGTTGCACTGGGCTGGCTGACACGGTGGTCTTGCATTAAGTTGGGACTCTCCCTGCAACAGGACAGGGGGCCAGATGCTCACTCTCTGAGGCACACAGAACATGCTGTAGTCTGGGCATGGGGCAGCCTGACAGGATAGTAAGCCCAGAGTCCATGGGTGATTGGGGTACTAGGCTAATCATGCCAAAGTCTGTATTGCTTGCAGTTTACACCCCAAAGAATAGAAGTATAGATCTCAGAATTGCATTGCATTGCCATTGTTTCATAGTTTGTAAGCACCAATGATTTACCGTATGTCCTCTTTCCCTTTTTTTTTTCTTGTTTGACGACGCAGAGATGTGAACACAGCCATCATGGAGCTGTTAGTCATGGCGTATGCTCTCAAGACCTCCTGTGCAAAGAACATCATAGGTGTCATCCCTTACTTTCCTTACAGCAAGCAGTGCAAAATGAGAAAGAGGGGCTCCATTGTGTGCAAACTGCTGGCATCCATGCTGGCTAAAGCAGGTGAAACTTACTATACATCTCAAGGGGCTGGGGCACAGGGTAGCCATGATGCTTCTGGACACATTGCAGACAATTTTCTCAAAAGTCCCCTCATCTATGCCAAGACCTCAGAGCATGCATTTAACCCCCTCTTTTAACTGTGAGAGACCCTGATGATTAAAGATCATAGTTGGGACTTTTTTTTTTTAGAAAAAGGAATTTTTCATGGGCTGTTACACTTTCAGTAATTTGTGCAGATATGGCAGTATAATAAAGTAGATTTCTTTTCAGCGTTGGCGAAATTGGCTTATACACACAGCCAGTGTGGACAGTAAGGCAAAGCCTCTGTTTTAGGAGTGTTAAATGCCTTCCTGGAACTTATTTTTCCCTTTTGAATCAACAGCAGGGGAGGGGCAGGTAATTACTTGGTAGACTGTGGGCAGAATCAAAGAAAGGCGTTTAAACCTGGCATCCCTGCTTTGCCATGAGTGTGTCCTGACCTGCTTGTTATTGTGTGTTGCTCCCTTCACCCAGGGTTAACTCATATTATCACCATGGATTTACACCAGAAAGAAATCCAGGGATTCTTCAGCTTCCCTGTGGATAACCTGAGAGCTTCCCCCTTCCTGCTGCAGTACATACAGGAGGAGGTATTGTGAGCCCTGGCATTGTTGTTTTGTTCCTTCTGACTCTGGGGGGTTTTAAACTGTTGATTGAGAGTAAACCTATATGTGGAAACTCCTAATGACATTTGTGGGACATTCTCTTCCCAAAGTTACTGGCAGGGGCATTGTAATGTCTTTATCACCTTTATTCTTGAAAAAGAACAAAATAAACTTAAATTATTACATTTAATTAAGCTGTTATCTGTTGAAATGAAAAGGCATTTCAGTGCTAATTGTTACTGAAGAGGTAGCTGTAAGTATTTAAGCATTTTCTAACGTGTTCTTTGTGTCTTTTTAGATTCCGGATTATCGAAATGCAATTATAGTGGCAAAGTCACCGTCAGCTGCTAAACGGTAAATATGCTGTTCATTTTATGGGTGACCATAGAAAGTGATGTATTCAGGCAGATGAGAAGTGTTTTTAGCTCTGTTGACAGTCATGTACTGAATGCAACCAGCTTCACAGTGTCAGGGAAAAATGAGATAGACAAGAAATTGCAATTAGTTGTCCAAACAATTCCTAATACTAGGTGGAGCTCATTTTATAGAAATTCCAGAGAATCTTCATAACGGTGAGTGTCAAGTTAACACCTATTTGCATCTTATTCTAGTCTTGCTGTCATGTGTAACGAATCGGTTAACAGTAGTACTTGGAAGAGTTCAGTGCTTGCATGTTTTCTCCTGTTGTCCTCCTAAATCCTTGATTTCCCTTTTCGCCTTGCACGTGCAGAATGTGCACGCATGTTTGGAAGCATGAGACTGCTGTAACTCAGTGTGTTTGTTTGGAAACGTAACTCTGTGTTTGCGTGAAGCGTGTGTGTGTTGGGGAGCGTGCCTCTGTGGTGTGTTTGCGTGTGCACGTGTTGGAAATGGGCAGCATGACTGTGCTGTTTGCGTGTGCACGTGTTGGCAGGTTTGACCGCGGTGTGTTGGGAGGCGTGACCCTGCGGTGTGCGCGCGTGTGTTGGGAGGCGTGACCCTGCGGTGTGCGCGCGTGTGTTGGGAGGCGTGACCCTGCGGTGTGCGCGCGTGTGTTGGGAGGCGTGACCCTGCGGTGTGCCCGTGTGTGTGCGTGTTGGGAGGCGTGACCCTGCGGTGTGCCCGTGTGTGTGCGTGTTGGGAGGCGTGACCCTGCGGTGTGCCCCTGTGCGCGTGTTGGGAGGCGTGACTCCGCGGTGATGATGTGTTTGCTGTTGCAGGGCGCAGTCATACGCGGAGCGGCTGCGGCTCGGGCTGGCGGTGATGCACGGCGAGGCGCAGTGCTCGGAGTCCGACATGGCTGACGGGAGACACTCCCCTCCTTCCGTCAGAAACAGCACCGGACACCCAGGCCTGGAGCTGCCATGTAAGGAGAAACGGTCCTTTTCCCTCTTTGTGCTGTGCCAGTTAGGCAAGGAGGCACGTTGTTACTCTGAGCCAGGGACAGACAAGGACATGTCCCCCAACTCTGTTCCATCGCAGCACTTCAGTTCCAGTAATGTCTGTCACTACCTAAATGGATTTAAGCACGTTGAGGAAATGAGAGGGGGGGATTAGGATCTGGAATAGAACTAGGTGAAATGGATGGGATTTGATTGAATCGATAGATCCGTCTTCACCTGTTCATAGGCTGGAACAGAGCCTCTTAAAATGCAAAAGATTGCAAAGAGCTCCTTTGAAGCATTTAGAAACCAGTGTTCCCATGTAGAGATTTGGAAGGTTTCTGAGCTCTTAGTCCCCTGCCTTCTGGTATGCAATCCTGTCCAAACCGTGCCCACTGCAGCCATGTTCACCTCATTTAAACTGCTGAGCGTGAGGACAAAAGAGGAAGAGGTGGCAAACAATGTGCAGGAATGTAGACTGCTGTCTAGTTTAAATATGTGCTGCTCACAGTTCTTTTTCTACAAGTTATCTTCCATTTCAGCAGATCATTCTTGTTTGTCTTTATTGATGTATTTTCAGTATTTTGCCTTCCTGTTTTTACTGCATGAGCCAGATTACCGACCTTAGTATTTGGGTATCTTGTCCTAAAACCCACGACATTGGCATGGTATCTTCGGTATCCCTTGGAGACCCCCTGGTAATTCGTACACAACATTCCAACAATCCACATGCTCAGCATTTTAACAAGAGTATTCTGACATATCGATTGAAAATATACATTATTTTTGACGCCTGCTCGCTTTTTTCGTAAGTTTAACAAAGCAAGTTGTTCCTTTACAGTGAAATGCGCAAGCTGGGTTATTTACCAGGTTGTGACTTGCATTCATTTATACAGTCAGTGGGGAGGGTTGTTTTTAACAAGCACCACTTTATAGGCTCATGGGCTGACATCTCATCCCTAATGCTTGAAAATCCCAAGTTTAAGCCCTAGAGTGATCAAAGTAGCTTTGTTCCCCGGATTCCTGGCAGCTTTCTCTGGCTGTAGAATTAGGTGAAGGCTTTGTTGAAAGCTGCATTGTTGGATGCTTCCTGGAAGAGACTTTGTGCACGTTCCTTTTTAAAATGTTTGTCTGCAGCTGTAATAGTAGGAAAGACTGCTGCATATTATGTTATCCCCAAGGGCCATCTCTCTAAACAAAAAGAGCCTCACGTCTTTGGTTATGAAGAGAGAATAGCTGTGTTAATTCCAGAACCTGTGTTATTGATGTTATAAACCCGCACTTGAAACATTGACAAGCTCCTATGCTGTTAATTTGTTCTATAGATTGTCAATTTGCTCATATCCTCATATCCTTATCCTGGAATATGAAAATTAAACCTTTTTGTTATGCATGTCCCCTGAGGCTGTTTGACAAGTACAAGGGTCACCGTGTGGGTGTGTCTTCCCTCACAGCTGCAGGAGTCTGCATGTTCCGTTTTCATATTGCGGAAAAGGCGGAGGTTTTTCTTTTACTTACCCATTGGCACCAATTTGCAGAACAGCACAGAAGTTAACTGCTGGTTGGATGTCCTTCTAACCTTTAAAAATGTTGCAGTTTGGCTGGGGATGTACAGTCAGAGTACTGCACCATCAGTCTCTCTCTCTCTCCTTAGCCTTCCACCCCCTTACAGCACATGAATTCAAATTTGCATCAGTGCTGAGTAAACTGTCTTCCTCCCAGCCATGCAGCAATAACCCTTTGACATGAGGGGAGACTACCTGAACCAGTTTTATAAGTTAAGGTTTGAAGAATGGTCTACTTGTGTTGTGGGAAATATGAATTACAGATTGGAAAACGAGTGATTTTTGCAGGTTCTGTTATTAAATCTGTGTCTCATATGTATGAATATTTTGTTAATGGTCAATTTATTTGTTGGCAATAGGGAAGCAGCAGGCTCCATTTCCTGGCATTGAGCTCCCAAGTACGACCGTAATTAAGTGACACTTTTGATCACAGTAATAACATTACAGATGGTTGAATAACCCTTGCATGTAGAACTGGTCAGAACGAGAGCTTTCAATCTCTGCTTCCCAGCACACTCTTTTGAGAAGCTTTCCTGAATTTCACTGCAGAAAGGAATGTTGGAAATGGGCTGTGGAGTCCTGACCAGTCTATCTGCTGTTTGTTTTAAGACTGGCATTGAAAATGCGTATTAAAGATTGTGCACATTACAGCAAAATAATCCTTGTTCTGTGTATATGGCAACATTCTGACAACCTATGCTTTGTGTGAGATCTTTCAGCCGCATCTTAAAATCCTTTTACATGTGCAAAAGGATCAAAACTCTTATCACTCTTAAGACCTACAGTAGGTTTTTATTTCCATTCCAAAAAAGCAGTCAAGACTATTACCAGAATATGGAATTGTGCGGTTTACAAATCTAAACCTTACAAAAAGTTCAAAAATGGTAGTGCTGATCTGATATTAGTTGCCTGATGTTTTGTAATTTGAATATCTTATTGGGTTCTTGTTTTTTTTAACTAGCAGTTGAAAGAATTTCTTTGGAGCAGAGGTAGCCAGCACACATCCTCAAGAGTCCTTGGGCCCTCTTAAGCTCTTTGTTCTTTAAGAGCTCATAGCAATCGATTTAATTAATCAAATAATTAAATTAAAAGTCCTCTTTATTTAACCTGGCTTTTAGCCAGCTGTCAATTTGAAGACCCCCCCCCCCCCCCAAACCTTCAAGATGGTGGTTCTGCAGCCCTAGGGCAGACCACATGGGCGCAATGGCAATGGCAGTGGGTGTGGCTGGGTGGGGCCTGGAGAGGATGTGGTTGGGCAGGGCTTGCAGGCTGACTGGCCCTGCCTGTGCAGCTGGAATGCAGGGCATGGCTGAGGCTTGTGTGTGGGAAGAGTCTATGGGGACAGTTTTCCACTGTGCTTTATATGATGCAAACATGATGCCACAAGCTTGAATTTGGGAAGGATGCCACAGCTCCACTGTAGACCTTAAGGGGCCTGTGGCATATTAACAGACATGAGTGGAAAATCTATCCCTTTGGTGCTGGCCTGCATGGTGACTTCAGGCCACAGGTGTGTCAATCTGTGCCCTTTTAATGAGCATTTCTCTTCCCAGAAAGAGGAAAAAAACAAAAGGCATTGAAATTTGTAGGATAAGAAGACCTCGGAGTGTGTGTGCTATGCAGAGACTTCAAAGCTCTCGGGAATAAGTGTGTAGATTGCTGAATGGCCACCTTTTGGAATGGTCCTACTGTTCATGAAGTATGAGTGTTTAAAAAAGATAAAAAAGGAAATCTTGCTGATTGATATTTCCACAGCGAGCAGAGATGCAACTGATTCTCTTGCCTTCCTGTATAGCTGGCCATTCTAGAGAGTGAAGGATGTTAATGCCTTGGTGACAGTACTAACATCATTGGATATTCTGGGTTCTTTGAACCTGTAATTATGATTGATTAAACTTTGAGTTCTTCACTCATTTTTGACTTCTCAAATGCATTTGCTTTAAATATGTGTATCCATTTACATTTGAGTTTAAAGGAACAAAATGAGTTAATACAAACCTTCATCAGTGTGTGAAAATGAATCCTTCCAGAGGTCTATCAGAGAATCATTCTTTTGAAATAATGACACAGAACAAATGAACTAAGATTCAAAATCATGATCCCATCTTGGTTGTATTTAAACACCCAGGTTTAAGAACTAGGTAATGCAGAAAGAAAACATTTTGTACACACTACTACTTAAGGGCTATGTTACACAGACAAAAGTAAACTCTAAACTAAGCTTCAAACACTACATTTAGATTTGACTAAATTCTAAAAATTAAAATGCCAATTTAAGTCATTTTAGAGATCCCCTTAACTTTTATGTCATTAGTTCGTGTGAATTCTGTGATCAGCTGCTCTTAACCCAGTGCTCCAGGTTAACTGGCTGTCCTGGCTGAGGTCTCAGTGCTGTGCTGTGTGATTAATGTAGAAGGCCTAGGAGGGATGGGCATCTCACTAGAGGATTCCTTTCGTCATGAATGCTTTCAAACCAGCGATCACAGGGTCTGGACCTCGGTGGCAGTGTTGTACCCCCTTTCTCTGGCTGGCACTGGGCAAGACACCAAGGCCTCCTCTGCAGCCTGTATGGAACAGGCGAACTACAGAGGACACTTGAGGAGGTTACAGTGCGTGTGTCTCTGTGTCTCTCAGCTGAACTCTTGGCTTTGGGTGGTCAGAAAAGGACACTATAACTATATACTAGACTGCCAACTAAATGAGGCCTTTGTATCCCTGGAAGCCTTTAATTGCTTTTAATCAAAGCCTTAGTAACGATTGCCTTCTGCTTAGCATACCCTTGTTTGTTGCAAGAAAAGGGTCTTGGAAAAAGCCCTCTTTGTTTTGGAGGATTAAACACTAACACTTAAGCTTCTCTCCCTTTTGCAGAAATTCTGTTCTTGGACAATCCATGTCCAAAGAACTTGACTTTTTTGGGGGGGGGGGGGGGCAAGGGTCATCTGATCTAGTCTTTCTATCTGTGATCGAACCAGTTCGTTTATGTGTAACCTAAAGTCTGATGAAATTACACTGAGGTGGGGGGCAGGTTTGTCAAGCTCTCCCAGGCTAGACCATTGGATCTTCATCCTTCTCATACAGCATGGTTCTGAGCAGGTCCCCAGTCTCCATGTTCAGTGGCGTATTGAACAAGTTGGCAGCACTGTTGTGGAGACAAAAACAAACTGTAACTTTCAATTTGTCTTCTTAAAAGACACAAGGCCAGAGGGGCAAATGCCAGGTTTATTTTTTTTATACATTTGCTTTGTGGCTATAAAGTTAGAGAGTCAGGGAAAGATGAACACTTCAGCATTTGAAATGTATATTGGAGAATATTCCAATTGCAGGAGAGACCTGACTTTTGGTCTAGGTGTTTTCTGTCTGGCAGCCAGGGATTGGACCTGCTCTGTCGCTGCTGCGGTCAGTATGTTGTCCCGTTTTGGTCGAGATCTTTCTTGGCGTCCGGCCTGTGGAAGGGTACGACAGCGCTGCTGCTGCGGAGCCCAGAGGAGGGATCACAGATGCTAAAGGGAAACGTTGGCACTCCTGTTTGACCTGCATTGGTTTGGAATTTGTTGTACTGAAGCAATTCTTGTGTATTTTAAAACCTCAGCGTTTTCTGGGAAAAAAGGTGCATTTTAGAAACCATGATATTGCAGCTTGTTTCAATTCTGTTTGTAATGTATAATGTCAAATAAAAAATGCAGAGCGCATGTCCTAAATGCAACCACACATAATCACCACTCTTGTTTGTCAAGTTGGTTGAAGTTTTTAAATATACAAGAATCTGATTGGGTATATTGGGTGAAAGAGGAGCATGTTTTAATTTTGCCTGCTCAGGGTTCTTTCGAAATACAAACATTTGTTTTTTGCAGGTGGGCTGAAATAGGGATACTTTCATATTCATAATCCTCTATTTGATTGAGATGTTCTGTAATCTTTAGTAGAATTTTGGAAAAGGCTACGAAGTGATCGGGATCAGAACAGTGCCTCAGATGCTTTTTTATAAATTCACAAGAAAAAGCATCTGGCATTTGGGAAGCCCTATCTAACCCACCTTACCCAATCTCCCTCCCTCTGGCTCTAAATGCTTTGGAAATGTGCTAATAATTACATCTTTCGTATGTTGCAGTCATGATGGCAAAGGAAAAGCCGCCTATCACAGTCGTTGGGGATGTAGGAGGAAGAATCGCCATTATTGTAGTAAGGCGCAGCTTTCACTAAACTGAGCTCTGCATTGCAGGGCTGACTGCTCTCAAACTGTCCTATACATACTGTGCTATAGTATTGTAGATCGATAAGACTCTTAATTAATCATTTGTAACTGTGACAGTTTCACAAATGGCAATCTTTTTTTCCAGAGGTGCACTCACATTTTATTCAACAGACATGACATAGGTACAATGAAATTTCATTTGGAAAACAGTGGAAGATGGTATTCTAAAGGTTCATGGATGTCCACATAAATTTGAAAAATAGTTTATCAAATCAAATCTTTCAGGACATATGCTGTAAGATTGTTTAAAACAATACTTTCATTTCCATCCAAAACTTTTCTTAACATATGGAACCTTGAAAAAAACAACCATGTGTCATTGACAGAGTGTAGATGCTTTGTGACTAAACATTTTAACATAATAATGACATACAGTAGATAGTAGTTGTAGTTTTTGATATTTGCACAGTACAGCAAATCTGCGAGCAAGATTGTTGAGAGTTTTACTTCACTTCAATTTCATCCTTGCATACAATATCCCCAGCAAATTACTGACCAGTGTATTGAGATGTTTTATTGTTCATTGGAAATAAGGTATGATGATTTTCTGGTGGGGAATTAGGTCAGTTCAGAACAGGATGATGCAATACACAGTGGTTTGAAAAATGTAAAAGATAGGCATTCTGTCTTTACACAGGCTGTAGAACCAAGAGAGTATCAAGATGCGATTAAGGAAGAATGTTGAGAACTGTCCGGTCATTATTTTATCTGAATTATTTGAGGGTTTATCCAAGCTGTCTTGTGCTGTCTTGCACAATAATTCCCTTTACTTTTTTTCTGTAAGGATGATATCATAGATGATGTGGAAGATTTTGTAGCTACTGCAGAGATTCTGAAGGAACGGGGCGCATACAAGATCTACATCATGGCGACGCACGGCCTGCTGTCTGCAGACGCCCCCCGTCTGATCGAGGAGTCAGCTATTGACGAGGTGAGCCTCCCACTCCTTCAACTGTCAACTCTGTGGCTTTCTGTGCAGCGGTGGTCAGTGCACCAGTCATGTGCGGGGAATGGTTGAGTTGCATAAGATGCAGTTCTTACAACATCTCCCGTGTTTTGCAGCTTCTTGCTTGTGCAGTGGATAGACCCAGGGTTGGGGTGGACTCAACCATCAGGCCTGGAAAGGCCTGTCATATTGCTGACACAAAGACGGAGATCTCTGATTTTGACCTAATCTGCTTATTGATTGACAGATAACTGTTGAAGTATTACTGATTTGCTTTTCTCCCGTTGATTACATTGGCAAGTGTAAGATTAGATTTTTATTTACATGAACTGCTGTTTGTGAGGCAAGATTCATGCGTGGTATTCAGCATGGTTTTGACTCTCCAATACCAGAACCGTGCACCACTGTTTTGTGTTATTGTAAAGTGGTTCTTTTGGGTCGTGGTCTAGGTTGTCGTGACCAACACCGTGCCTCACGAGGTGCAGAAGCTGCAGTGCCCCAAGATAAAGACTGTGGATGTCAGCATGATCTTGGCAGAAGCCATTCGCAGGATCCACAATGGGGAGTCCATGGCCTACCTGTTCCGCAACATCACGGTGGACGACTAGAGGAGCAGACAGCAGGGGGCGCAACCGAGATCTCCATCCTGGATAAAAATGGCAGCAGGGCAAAACCTCATTTCTGAGCACAGGAAGGCAGCTGAAGGCAATAATAATGTATCTTCCACTCCCACCTGTGTCCAGCCCACCATGCTTGTGAGGTCAGAGGTTGCTGCCATGATAGTTGGGTCAAAGGTGGCATGGCTTATCGGTCAGGGTTTTTTTTTTCCATTTTATTACCTAATTAGTGATCTGTTAATGGAAGATGTCCAAGAAGCTAAATGATGGCTTTTCACAGCTGTAACACCATTGTGCTAGTTTGTTCATAATTTATATTTTATTAATCGGTACTCTGTGCAGTCAAAGTATATGTGCATAAAAATCATACACCGTAGGAACCTTTCCAACTTTACGAGTTTGCTAACATCTCTGTCATACTCTTGCCTTCACTTTTTTTTGTCCGAGTCAGTGAGTGTTTTTTCTGTTCTTCTTAAGTCAACGCACAAAAAGTGGACCTGGCACTTGTTTCTGAATTCTGCAGTGTATTGAAGGAGTGGACAAAAATATGCCAGATGCATTCAGGATCACTTTACCATCTTCCTCCCTGGTACTGAAGTGCTGTTCAAGGGCTTCAAAAAAGCTGAGGGGCAGACCTTTTTGGATGGCATGCTTAGTGCAGTATTTTCTTGACGCTGTCCATACCAAATAGTAAAATTATTTTTGTGTGCGATTCTTCAGCATACGAGTGGCTGTTGCAAGATTTTCTGTAAGTGGAGCCTTGAGAAACCTGGCAGATCAGAAGTCTGTTTTGCTAAGTGTGCAGGATTAGCAAGAGCCTGTAAGGAGTCAGTGTGTTCAGTCAGCTTTCAAACCGTATTCCAGGCATCCTCACAAACTATCTTAAGATGATTGTCAGGTTTATGAAGGGCTAGTTGCACCTGATCTCTTGAGGGGGATGTATTTGAATGGTGTTATTAACAGTATATACTGGACTGTGTTTAGTCGGGCTGGAGTACCTCTCCAACACTTTCCTATCTTTTTTTGATCAGGTGAAGGAAGCCTTCCTGGACTAAATGTGGATTTATATGACTTGAGAAAGTGGTGTGGTATGAAAGTCAGCACCATTGCTTCCTCCAGTGTAACAAAGCACAGAGTCTCTATTGAATTTAATAGGGGGCAATTCTTGAGCTCCTGTCTGTAGGCTTAGTGCAGCCGTTGTGTTAAAGGCCTCTAGATTACTGGTGACACCTGCTGGTTTAACTCTGTTAAATCTGCAGAATGTTGCTCTGTCCTGGCAGCTGAATGCGAAGGCACAGCTGGGCCTTTTGCACTGCAGCCTCTTCGGTCTCTCCATCCAGCCTGTAGATCTGCCAGTCCGCTGCTCACTGTGATCTTTTTGAAGTGCTGTAATTCAAAGTAGTATGCAGACAAACTCAAAAGTGCTGCCAGCTGAATTCACCTGCAGTATGTACAGCTTTTAGTCTTTATACTGTTGGTGGAGATGGCCATGCTTAAAAGGCGTACAGTTTGAAAAAGTTTTCACATCTTCATGAGAACTGAACAGTATTTGAAATATGAGAAGGCGTACTTTATCTCTCAGGCTTTGTCGTCATGCTTTGGGGACTGTGTAACCGGTTAACGCCTCCTTTTAAATCCAAGCAAAAATTACACACGCAGTATTAGTGTGGCTGCAATAAGCATCTTTTTAATGCACAGAATATTTGCACTGATTGTTTTGAAGTCTAAGTTTCTGAAGCATATTCGGTAAACAACATTGGCCAAGATCCATCAGTGAATGGCTGTCGAATCTGATGCTTTGCAAGTCCTGCAGTGTGCTTGTTCAGCATGCGGTTAATGCCTCTCTGTGTTTAGTAGAAGTGGCTCAAACGTGTACATGTGGATTTTAAGTTGAGGATAATTCCCTCCCTCCCCCCCCCTCCAACTTGGAGCAGTCTTTTGAGGATGAAGGTTTTTTTTTATTTTTGAAGGGCTGATCATTATAATCCCTACTACAGTGGCTTGTGTGCTCTCTGCCTTTGTGGAGTTAAGCTTTTTAAAGAGCTTAAAGTGTTTGGAAAGTCTAAAGGTTGTAAGTTCTGTACAGATGTTGTTCTACCATAACATGGTGTTTTGTGCATATATAGACTGTTAAGAGGCTCCTTTTTCTTAGGAATTCAGGTTTAAAATGTTTTCCTAGCAATACTGATGTGAACATGCATGTACTGCTGTTTGTTTTCCAAGTGGAAGGATGTTGCTGGACCAAGCTGAGCTGATGTTCTGTTTCCTTGCTTCAGGATAGCCTGTTGTGTATTCATTAGGGTCAGAGGCAGGACTGATCACCTGCAGTAAGAAAGCACTACATCTTCATGAGACTTCACCACATTGTAGCATCTTACATTTTTAATTGCTGTTCTTTATATTTGCTGTGCTAGGTTATGTCCATTTTCCATCTTTGTATTTGAAAAATGCTTTGAGCACGTTACAGCTTCATATTTGATTTCACCTCTAAGGGACTGGCTTGGTTTTGTGTTTGTAGCCTAATAATAAAAAGGAAATGTATATATGGTGTGGATCACTTTTTGTCTTGTGAATTCTGAATGTAGAAACCAGTTTGGCTGTAGATGACTGTTTCTTTAAGTACTAAATTCAGTTTTTTTATAATGGTTTATAACCAGCGCTGCACAGCGATGCGATTTTGAGCTGTACTGTCAGTGTTGCCGATGTGGAGGTGCTGATACTCGCGCACTTGAGAGTAACACCTCGTGGGCCACACCAAGCTCCTGCTTATAAAGCCTGAGAGCAGCGACGGTAAGCGAGGTACTCGTGGTGCGAGACATTTGAGATTTGCATGTGGCAGTGGGGACACCAAGGTGGTCAAATCACATGGAGATGGTGAAATGGTCCTGTTTACCCTTTCCCTCCTTTTTAACACCAGTGGCTGTCCTGCCATGACCGAGGTGGGAGCAAAGCCCACCCGAGGCTCGGCGCTCCGATTAAAAGCACGAGGAGCACACTCCCTATCGCCAGTGCATTCCCAGGAATGGTTCGTTAGCAGCCCTGCTGCGGTGGGACCCACCATAAACTCCAGACGTCCGTGTCTGTGAAGTGAACCGATCACACGGGCTGAGCGCATGCATTTGGATAAAGAAGATCTCCCACAACACTGGCAATCCGATTTTATTTACTATTCTGTGCTCCACAGAAGTGGGGCTCAACAGAGGATAGAACCAAACGGCACTTCTTGATCTAATACAGCATTTGGTCCATAAAAGCAGTTTACCCAGTGAGGACTGAGAACTCTAGGGTCTCAAGGTATTTGCTCTGCTTTAATCCTCACAAAGTAGTAGTCAGACCTGGATAGGCACACTTTGGCAGAACAGAGCAAATCTTCACCACCACTTCTTTGGTTTTTGTGGTCCGCTACGGGAACATTTAGGCTCCTGACCCTATACTCGCTCCAAACTCCTCAGCTGTTTGTACAGTAGTCACTGAGGAGCTTCGACCAAGTCCAGGGGCAGGAGCTGTGGCTGAGCGCCTGTCCGGCTGCCCTGGACACTCCCTTCCTGGAGGAAAACAGCACGATGAAATGGTCTACAGGACAATGCATGTGGGACGGCCTGCGTGAGCTCCGGTCTTGAGCTGCACCTGGCAGGTCACCCCCAGCTGCCTTAAGGTTATTTACAATGTTCCGAATGCTATTTTATGCTCTTGAGTAAAAAGAATCTTGCGGCAAAGGGCTGTATGGCTTGTATTGCTGCAGCTGTTACAGCATTGAGCCCGAGAGCAGAGGGCTGCTGCAGTTCAGCACTGAGATCAACACTAAAGAGTTATATGAAAGAATATAAACAGCAGGACCCTGTCAATGCAGTGAAAAATTGAGGGCCTACCCGATGTCCTTGTGCAACCCCAGAGTCGGTTTTGCTTGCCTTCCCCCCCACCCCCAAGCCATATAAAAGTCTGGTTTCAGAGCAGAGCAGCGAGCCCCTCGCACACAGTCCCCACCTGGTCATCGGCGAGCGTCTCTCCTCGTCACCCGGAGCTGTGCGTCTGAAGCCAGAGGAGAGGGGCACGATGTCAAAACTGCCTGCAAAGAGGAACCAGAGAGTAACTGATCGGCGCTGCACTTCCTCGTCTGCCACCAGCGGAACAATGCACCTTCTCTCTGCACAGCGCTGGAAAGAGGAAGCACGCCGCTGGCTGTGTCTCCGCCAGAAGCCACATTGCTCTGCATCCTGGTGTAAATAGTGGGCCTCTGCCCCGCAGCGCTGGGGCTGTTTCATGACCGATCTAGTCACTCTCTCTCCTGTCCAAAGCTAATGTGAAACCGTTCTACAGCAGCCCCAGATGTGCACAGACGTGTCCTTCAAATTCTACACCAACTCTTTTGGGAACTGAGCCTTTCAGTCACCTATGTCTGCCCAAACAGACATGCTTACACATGGGCCATAAGCCACCTGTAATTTATACTATATGAGACTTAATACCTGATGATTTAGGTTTTAGATGCTGTCAATTTTTTAAATTTTCAAATCGTTACCCCCTTGTCTGACGTCTGTTGGAGTGTGTTCAGTGTGAGAGTGTTGTTTCAATCTGAAATCTAGCCCGAGCCAAACATTCACAAAGCATCTAATCCTGAATGTTGTTGTCCCCTGTTAAACCACGTTTAGGTCGAACCCCTCCCTGACATCCTCATTCTCCAGTATCAAGAAGCACGGGATAACCTCTGTGTGAAATAAGTCAGTTGTGTTTTCTCTGAGTAAGATAAGATCACTTTATTGGCCATATACTATTTCTTGCATTAGGAATTTGCCTTTTCGCATACCCCAGCTTGCTCTCCATGAGACACACAGACAGGGAGAGAAGCTGGGGGTCAGAGCACAGGGTCAGCCGTTTATACGGCACCCCTGGAGCAGCTGGGGTTAAGGGCCTTGCTCAAGGGCCTTGACAGGATCCCAGCCTGCCCTGCAAGCTGTACAACAGGGCTCAGCCACAGCTGTTTCTGCTTGTTTTCATTGTGACATGTCATTGATTTATCTTCCCAATTAGACGACACTCGAGTTGTGTGTTTATAGATAGATTTTTTTCTCAAAACATATCATCCAAAAACAGTGGTCCTTATCTCCAGTCCTCTAGAAAGTGTCCTCACTAGTGGCAGCATCAATCGGATCTCACCGATCCTCACAGATCCTCTGTGCTGTTGCCGGATGGGCTGAGAGAAGGGCACTCAGCCCATCCGGGTACTTGGCCCACAGATCTCTTCCAGCTGTGCCTGGACAGACGCCGGGGGTACCAGCTCCAAGCAATGTGCCTGGCTAGCTCGTTCCACACTCCCACTTACCCCTCTGGGGGAAGAAATGCCCCCCTCTTCTCGAAATCAAACACACCTCCAGAGAGTTGCACCCTCTGGTTTGTGTTGCACTGATCCTGCTGAAGAAAGGATTTTGAACACGTCTCAGGTCCCCACGTCATCTCAAGGCTAAAAAGGTTCAGCAGTGCAGGACACTCCCTTCCACCCAAGGGTCGTCTCTGGACGGATCTCCAAGCAGCAATATTAGTCCTCTAACATGTCGACCATAATTGCACACAATATTACACAGTAAATGAAGCCTTACTAATGTCTTATAGCTCTAACATAACATCCCTTGATTTAATTCTGCATTTGTATTCTGCATCATTGTTTTTCATTGCTTCCCTACATTGTCTAGAAAATGTAAAAGCTGTGTCACCTTAATAATTTTCATACATGGCCTCTTCTAGCTGGGAGTTTCCCGAGCGAGAGGCTTCGGCTGTACGACACACTTCTGTTGATCCCCTATCATACTGATGGTTATGCAGTGTAAGAACTACAATTCAAACGGATAACCCAGGAGATCTGGTGCTGATGTGAGCAAATCTTATCAACCTCCGCTGTCTGAAGTTAACCTTGAAACTAATTTAACATTTTTAATAAAACATTTTACATGTAGAAAGCCACGGTCTTAGAAACTGAGAATCACAGTTTTGATTGATCGAGCGAGTTCATTGTTTCCCACTTACACAAACGTTTTTAAAACTGTGAATTTCCGTGGAAAGTTTAACATCATTTGCATTGCAGGAACAAGACCACTTCCTACTAAACAATATCGGGAACAATAGTCTTTTGTCTCCAGTTGCTTGCCTGGGGTTCCTTCACTCAAACGCACCTGCCAACACGCCGTGCTCACGCCTGCGCAGTCTGGGCCGCCACCACTGACAGGTAATGCGAAGAGGACACCGCTAGGGGGCAGAGTGCGACCATTCAGCGTGACGACCGCTCTGCACTCCTCACCCGTGTTAACAAGGCAGGAAGGCAATGTCTGTTCAGCTGAGGAGTAATGCGCGAAACGGGTTGGGGGAATTGATTGTGTATTTTGCTAATTACATGCCGTTCTGCTGTATGCCCCCCCACTCCCGTATTGAAATAATACAAAATAACTGTAAATCTCCTGATAAAAAAAAACACTTATTTTCTCCCAGAGTTAAATAAAGTGGACAACATTCGATGCAGATCTCATCTTGAGAACTACTAAACCTTCTCGCATTCGAAAGTTTCCTCTGGCGCAAGCCTGCTCAATTATGTCCAGCACCAGTTTTCCGACACACCACGAATGTTGTTACCTTCTCCGTCAGGCGGCGCTCAATCACTATGCGTAGATGAGATAAAACGGTGGGCTTCGCGGTTCTGGAAAGTTTTTTTTTGTTCATGTTTTGGGTTAAAGTTAAAAAAATGATACCGTAAATGTTACGGGGATGAATTATTAACCACCCAATTTGGGGGACAATGACTTCAAAACCGAGTGAGCCGCCTGTGTTCTCCAAACGCGTGTAGTTTTTTTTTTAGCTCTTATTGGACTTTGAAGAACTGCAGGGGAACCGGGTATCAGGAGGTCTGTTCCCGAAAGGCAGGGGTTGGTGTCGCACTAGGAAAGGACCAGCGGAGCCACCGCTGAGCCCCACCGACTCACCTGTACCTCAGTACCCGCACAGGTATGTAACCTGGGGATTCTCTGAGCCAAAACGAGCTCTTAACCGGTACCACGACTAAGGCACAGAACAGTGAAATAGAAGCGCATGTTAAGGATCTTAACTGTCAGAAAATTAGTATAAATATATTGTTCTGATTTCCCAGTGTCGTCAGGAAATGTAATCGTTTTATTTACCTCTTATCTGGGTGAGAACAAATGTACAGCTTGATAACTTAATTGACCATCGTGAATCTGCAAACCAATTTTCCTTCAAGGTACCGTTTTAAGAGCTTTATGTGAAAATAATCACGTAAAAAAATATTTTCCATTTTGCGTGTTAATGACGTTTTTCTGGGAGCGTTCCGGGAGTTCTCACACGGGTTGCTGATGAGGCATTTCTGTTTTTATTAGATTACCAAAATTAAGAAAACGAGTAACATCAAGAAACAAAATTAAGAAAACAAGTCTTATCAAGTAACAAAACACAACCACACACGCACGCACATTGAACGTTTTTTTTTATTTCAAATCAAATACCCAACTAAAGATCCAGGTAGAAAACAAAAAGGTGCTCGATAACGTTCGTGCAACGCAATACTGAAACGTACAAACCGCAGTGAACACGACACATGAACTCGGGGTCTTAGTCGGAAAGAAGGGCAGGTCACGCCGTAAGCCTAAATCCTGCTCCCGTGCATCGCAGGCGGCTTCAAAACACCAAGAAAGACGTTTCTATTTACAGCATTTGGAGTTCAGTTATCCCCCCCAAGGAACTGTATAGATGCATGAAATGAACGCGCTTTTAAAATTCAAGCGCCGAGCACAGCACAAGCGTGGCGCATGCAGCCGTCTCACGGCTTGGCGAAGGTGAGAACAGAAAACACAGCGGAGTGGAGACGAGCAGACACGACCTCTGAAGGGCAGGAAGTCTTCTCGTCGAGCCCCGCAGCGCGCCGAGACGGGAACGGGATCGTTTACAGGCGCAGACTGGCCCCGTCGTGCGGAGAAGCCGTCGGCTCAATCTCCCTCCCTCGGACCGTCCCGCCTGCGCCCTGTGCGAGGGTCCCGCAGCGACGTGCCCCTTCCTCCTGAAGGCGCTGGGGGGAGGGGGCAGGTGGGGTGGGGCTGGAGATGGGCTGGGTGGGGCGGGGTGAGGTTCGGAGGCAGGACCAGAGCCACTTCCTCGGCCCGTTCCCGTGACAACCCCGTGAGCTCCGCCCCCCCCCCAGGCCGCTAGGACACGGCGCAGCTGTTGGTCTTGCTCATGGGCGGCCGGGGGCCGGCGCCCGCGGGGAGGGTCTCGCGGCGCCGCCACAGCGCCGGGCTCAGGCGGCTGGGCAGCTGGGCCTGCTGCAGCAGCTCCCGGAACACCTCCAGCACGTTCTCGTTCTCCTTGGCCGAGGCCTCCAGGAAGCGGCTGTTCCAGTCCAGCTCCACGGTGGACAGCACGTCGCCGCTAGACACCCGCCGCCCGTCCTCGCGGTCCGCCTTGTTGCCCACGACGACGATGGGCGCGGACTTGTCCTCCTTGACCTCCAGGATCTCGTCCCGCAGGCTCCTGACGGCCTCCAGGGACTCGGGGTCATCGATGGCGTACACCAGGGCGCAGGCGTCGCTGCTCTGGATGGAGAGCTTCCTCATGGCCGGGAAGGAGTAGCTGCCGCTGGTGTCCATGATCTCGATGGTGACCTTGGCTCCGCCGACCTCGTACTCCTTGCTGTGGAGCTCCTCCACCGTGCGCCGGTACTTGGTCTCGAAGGTGTCCTGCAGGAAACGCCGGATCAGCGCGGTCTTGCCCACGCCGGCCGCCCCCAGGAACACCAGCCGCACCTGGGTCTTCTCCTTCTCGTCCAGAGACATCGCCCGGCCCGGGCTGGGCTGTGACCCTGGCACCCGCCGGTGCTTCTGTCTTCTCGATCGGAGCTCTCCGGAGCCCTGCAGACTCCTTGGCTAAACGCCAGCCCTCCTCAAGTTCTCTTGCCGAGCGGGAGTAGCCGTGCGATGCAGAAGGTAGTGGTCACAGCAGCCCTTCCCCACTCTGGCTGTTGAATCTCGCAGCAGCAGCAGCAACAGTCGTTGTGCGAGAGGAGCAGTTTGGTGCCTCTCTGCCTGCATGCCTCCTATTTATCTGTGTTTTTGCCAGCTGAGGTTCCCGGGCTCCAGCCAACCAGCACGCCTCGAGCTGAAGGAGTGTGTCCTCCTGCGACCAATGACACGGCTTCATGCAAATTAGTTCTGGAATAAAATAGAAAAGGGGAGGAGATGGGGAGGAGGAGGACAGTGGTCCAAACCGTCTGGAGTCTCGGAGCATCACCACCAGAATACATTGCAGCTGCAGCTAGCTGTGCAACTCTGTCTGGAGTAGAGGGAAAAGCAAGCAGCTTCTTTAGTTGTTGCACCACAGGCAAATCCGAAATGCAAAGAAACTGAGGCAGGATTAGATATCACCCTGCACCACAGTGCGCCTTTCCACCTTCCTGTAGATAGTGTATTCCTGTAGATAATGACCACAGGACTGTATCATGAATGCTAGAAGCGACTGGTTCTATGGTTTGAAGAGAGAAAGCATTTTTCTTCCTCATTTGTTGAGATGTTTGTGCACAGAACCTTTCTGTGTTGGGAAGCAAATACAATCAGGTGAACTCTTATTCATGGTTGTCTTGCGGCTCATGTTTGTCTGCATTTATGCATAGAAATGCTTTTTTCAGTGAAGATCACAAAATTGCCCCATTCTATTTAGCAATGTTTCTGTAAATCTCTAACGTCTGCACTGAGCTGTGAAATGTCACTTATGTTTCCACTCTGCTGTTCTGTTTAAGCGTGCATCTTTCATGATGGAGCTGCTGAGCCTCAGCCCTGCTGGGTGACCCCTGACCTCTGCTGCTGTTGTGCCCTGCGGGCGTGGCCAGTGTGCGCCAGGCTGGTGAAGACTGCAGAGCTCCTCAGGGGTTCTTAGGCCAGGAAGAGGTGATATTAATATTGAATACATGATAAAAACAAAATTGAAAGGTTACATTAGGTTCAGCAGTTTTGAAGTTAGCAAGCATATGTTATTGTTTTGCTTGTCTGCAGGGAAATCTCTCTCCCTCCCTTCTTCACACTGTCAGACTCTGCAGTGTGAGAATTTAGACTTATTTGTGATGCTCTGCTTGCATCTGTGCTCCAGTGACCTTGTACACAAGAGGAATATTGTTGAATTGGCTGGTGTGTCACACAGTTCTGAGGTCAATTAACTCATAGACCTGCGCATATATGAAAAAGCTGATTGCATGCTGAAGCTGATAGCCTGGCTTCCTTCTTTGGATCAATTAGATGCTTGCAGACGGCTTGACTCTCCTTCCCTGTTTTATAACTCTTCTTGTGTTCTTAGGCTGCAAGTGTGAGCGAGTTATTTAGCACGCCTTGCTTGCATGAGTACTGGTGGTTAACTGGGACCTTATCCTGCTGTTACTGGAAAGGTCAGATGGAGTCAGCTTCAACTCCACAGCTTGGCAGCTCATTCCAGATGTCCCATTTGCCAGGTGCCTTTGTTTCTCTGTTGGATTACTCCTGTCAGCATGTTTACTACAGTCACCAAGCCCCTTTCTCACGTGTTTGTACTCACAGCCCGGCCCCGGAGGTCAGACGAGGTCTGTGCCCTGTGCCCTGAAGCAGTAAGTGGACGTGTTTTTCCGTGTGGCGGCTCTGCAGAGGGCTCTAAACGGTTGGTTCCAGAGTCCTGCGCGCGTGTCCCCGAGGGCCTGCGATGCTGTCACATCGAGTTAAGAGCGCTGGCAGAGGAGCGGACGGGGCTCCGGTGAAGCGTTCCTCCCGAGGACGTCCTGTGTGATCAGCGTCAGGCGGCGGCGGCGGCGGAGGGGGGACAGCTGACAAGCTGTGCTGTCCTGCTCCGGGGAGCAGGGAGCTGCTCCGACACCCCCAGCCCCGTCCATTCACACACTGCGGGGCGCGGCACGTCAATCTCGGCTACTCCCCGCTCCCTCTGTCCCGCTGTAGCACAGAGCAAAGATTGGAACCCAAACAATAAACAAACGTCTTGTTTTTTTACTTTCTGCCACTCACTTTTTTTGCTTTCGGTGAGTTTAATCCATCGCCTGTGCTCGGACGGGAGGAAGAGCAGAGCCTGCAGAAGGCTCTGTAGCCGAAACGTTGTGTCGATCCTTAACAGTTTTCCAGTGTGGAATTAACCTTCGCTTGCTCCTGTGCAGCCAGTCACACACGACTTCCTTGAGCTGGTGCCTAAACGGAATGCAGCCAGAGCACTGAGAAAACAGTCCACGTACGTGCAGATTTTGATCACTGGCGTTCTTTGAGTGGATTGGAGTGTTATTCCTTCAAGGCTTTGCCTGTGCAGTGGGGAAACAGGGTGTTGAAAGATGAGGGGGGACAGCTGACAAGCTGTGCTGTCCTGCTCCGGGGAGCTGGGAGCTGCTCCGACACCCCCAGCCCCGTCCATTCACACACTGCGGGCCGCGGCACGTCAATCTCGGCTGCTCCCCGCTCCCTCTGTCCCGCTTCTCCTGCAGGGGCTGGGCTGAGCGTAGGCGCCCCTGCAGGCCTCCAATAATAATAATAATAATAATAATAATTATAATTCCTTACACTTACATAGCGCTTTTCTGGACACGGCACTCAAATGGACTCCACTCCACTCAAACTGCAGTGCCCTTCTGAACACCCGTGAGGGCCCGCTGGTGTTTTCGCAGCTCCTTCGTGTGGGGCGCTGGCCCCAGCAGGCTCCCCTGACGGAGGGCGCTGAGCTGTGTGAGGACCGTTGTGTCTTAGGCTGCGCTACAAAGCCCACACCGGGGGCGAGAGCTTCCGAGGAGCATGAACCGGAACACCTGCAGCGCAACCTGCAGGGGAAGGCTGCACAGAGCAGACAGTTCCCTGACACGTACTGCTGGGGGGTGCTGCGACACTCACTAAAGAGATTTGGAAGCATTAAATGGAGTTCGCGAACTGCGCCGTGATTTACAGCTGCACGGCCCCTGTGATTTTAAGGAAACGTGTGGAAATCTGTGAAGTGTGTTAAGCCCTTGAGAATCCTGGAGCCTTATTTATCCTGAGGGTCCAGGAACATGCATACAAAGGATGCATGATGTATTATTGTTAGCATTATTATTGTTGTTCTTGTTTTTTTCAGCTTTTGGCCGTTCAGTTATTCCCCTCTATGATGAAGAGTAAATCTGACAAATGGAGGGAGTTGAGACTTATTTCACTGCCCCGAACTCAAGGAGCTGGAGCCTGTCGCTGAAACTGGATCCTCTTGCTTTCAGATATCATGTCATGGGGGCTGTGATTTTATTTATTTTTTTACACTTGAGGCGATCCTATAAATAGAGAGCTTGGCGCAGCTCTGTGCCCGTGCTGCAGGGGGCGCTGTTGTACGAGGCTCCGAGGCGGCCTTGGGCTCATGTCGGGGATGAGAGTGACGGTGGTTTCATGACTCCGCGGGTGGGGGGGGGGGGGGGGGGGTCTGTCTGCAATCCGACTCCTCCAGCGATACACAAGAGGAAGGCTTCATCTTGAAGCGCTGAAGGTGCCGGGGCAGTTCTGCACATCGTCCAATTTGCCCCGCTGCTCTCTAGATGCCGTCCGTAGAAGAGAGTCAGCCCTTTCTTATCCTCGGAGCGAAGTACCCCTGCTGCTTGTCTTTCTCCTTGTTATGACTACTCCTTCAGAGGAGTGTGTGCTTGTACAGCACCTCTCCTATATATAAAATATGTAAAATGTGGCAAATTCCAGGTAAACGCACTGCAAATTTGCTTTGTACTATAGAAATATCATTACTCAATATGTATAGATGCGGATGCACTACACCATCTTGTAGCTTGTACAACATCCTGCCTCTCCCTGTATCTCGGCACTTCTTTCTCTATCGGTGTCTCTCACGGTTGCTCACACACACACACACAAGTGAAAGCTCTGTTTACACACAGAAGACGTGAATGTGCACTACCGTAGACTGACATCGTCACGTCCTGGTTCCCAATACCGTTGAGACACATAAATTCTTATGGAGAAACATGTTGCACTTAATGTCCTTTGGGAAACATTTACGTCCTCCTGATTCCCATTAATCCCAATTTCCACTATTTCTCATGGGGACATAATTCCCCCACTTAACGTCGATTTTCTTAACGTCCCTGTTTTACGGTTCCCATTAAGGAGGATCCACGGGGAGCTCCCTGCATATTGAATATGATGTACTGGCACCGATGATAATCACCATTCCCATCGTCCCCAGTGGAGCTCTGGCAGCTGGAAGGAGAGTCAGCAGCCAGTGGCTGGTGGCTGCTAAGCACCTGTGGAGGTGAGAAATAAATGCCTTCAGGGCCTCCCGAGTACATCAGCCGCTAATGCTGAGCACCGTGGTCGCGGGTTCGAGCCCAGGTCGCCTCGGTGACCGACTGTGACTGGGGAATCCCTATTCATAGTAGTCAATTAATCAATTATAACCTCGTTATTTTCTAAATTAGGCGTATACAGGATTTTTCTAAAGGTGTGTTACAGCTGGCATTCGTTTAATTAAAGGTGTGGTTACAATCCAGCCTCAGAGCCGGGTAGAAGTATTACAGTTGTTCAGCCTATGATGTGACTGGAACAAAACCCAGGAGACTGCAGGCCCTCCAGAGGATGACGATTCGCTCTCCTCTATGACTGCCACTGTGGGACCTGTGTGGTGCTCTGTGACTGCAGGCCTTGCGGTGGCGAACTGAGAGATGAAGACAGTCAGGGCCTGGGCTGGGAGTCTGGAGCAAGCTGGTGGGGGGGGAGGGGGTTTAAGTGCAGAGCCAGGACACGGAACAGATGGTCAGACGGCGACGCTCAAACATAATGATCCGAACGACTCGGGGTTTCCCAGCATGTTTGGGGCTTTTATGGAAGTCACAGGCACATAGATTGGAACCCAAACAATAAACAAACGTCTTGTTTTTTTACTTTCTGTCACTCACTTTTTTTGCTTTCGGTGAGTTTAATCCATCGCCTGTGCTCGGACGGGAGGAAGAGCAGGGCCTGCAGAAGGCTCTGTAGCCGAAACGTTGTGTCGATCCTTAACAGTGTGGAATTAACCTTCGCTTGCTCCTGTGTAGCCAGTCACACACGACTTCCTTGAGCTGGTGCCTAAACGGGCTTCTCTGGCTCTTAATGCAGCCAGAGCACTGAGAAAACAGTCCACGTACGTGCAGATTTTGATCACTGGCGTTCTTTGAGTGGATTGGAGTGTTATTCCTTCAAGGCTTTGCCCGTGCAGTGGGGAAACAGGGTGTTGAAAGATGAGGCTTCTCTCTCTGTGATGTCCAGGGCACATGGCTCAGCCGGTTCACATGGGCTCTGACAGTAAGAAGTCAGGCTGGTTGTGATGGAATTGCCTTTTTTAGCTTTTTATTCTGTCTTCTCCTTTGTTGTTGTTTTTTTTTTTACGTGCAATGAAATGTGATTGAAAAGCTGCTAGCTAAAATCTTTTGAGCATTTACCAGGAGGGGGGAGGGCTTAATTTAATCACAGACCACGATCTTAGCGGAGGATCAGAAATTATGTTCTAACTACACACACGGAGTGGATGTCTTGAAGGTACTTCTGGGACTGCAGAGCTTGCTGGAGCCATTTCTGGTGTGTGCAGCAAACAGATGCAATTTCCTGATGAGACAAACCCCTTCGCTTCATTCTGACTGAGGGAGTATCCAGGTGACAGCTGTTGCCATCTGCACACATGATCAGTTTCCACCCAGCTGAAATAATATGAATGTCACCTCAATATAATATAAAGGGGTTAGCTCAGACCTCATCACACACCTCGGACAGCTCACAGCCCTTACCCTCCAGGCACAGACTGTGTATATGTGAGCACAAGCCATTTAACAACACCTATTGCAGCCACAAGCTGCACATCTGCAGCAGTGTCGAGGGCGTTTAGGTCCGAGGACTCGATTCCAGAGCAGCGAGATCTGTTTTTAGATTGTCACCAAAATCAAGACCATTACTAGTGCATGGTACAATCTCAGCATCCCTTCATTTAAATTCCATTTATCGATATGGAGTACATGGAGTGCTTCCCCACACGTCACACTGCGATCAACACAGCAGTCCTGTGTCTCATTTTTCTCCGGGAGTCTCTTTCCTTCCTGTGGGCCGCGATTCTGTGCTTCGCCTCTTGACTCTCCCAGCCTTCTGAGAAGCTCTCAGAAAGCTGCTTTTTTTATTTAGTCGGCCTGCTGATCTGTGTTATTTGGTCGGATGCATTGACACAGTTTTCCGTGTGTCTGGTGATTTTATGTTCCCGAACTAACGAATTAATTGCAAGAGATGTGCTTGAGTCCCACTCGGCTGCCTAGCTTTGTTTTGTAAGTGTGCGTGTGTGTCACAGGAGTGCTCTCTGTGTTGGTGAATTGTTTAATTTGCCCTACATTGCTGCCCTACATACAGTATTACTCTTTTCTTCCCTGATCCATGAACAGCTCATTTAATTATAGGCATGGTAAGATAACAAGCCTTTGGCTTTGTGTTAGTGACCCTTATAAACTCGGACTCAACAGGACGGAGCTGGATTCTCCTGTGTCTGCGCACTGAACAGCGATGTAAGAGAAACTAGCCTACCCTAACGCCTCAAACGGTCACAACTTTTTTTTCCGCCTTCTAGCTTGCGCGTCAACACGCCATTGACGTGACTCAGTCGGATTTCATACCACCTAATTACAGAGCAAGTTAAATTATTCATTTGAAATATAGTTGACCCAAAAAAACCCACCCGCATATGTCACCCTGCCCCTCACAGCGCACTATAAGGAGAGACATGCAACAAAAACATGCAAAACGCCGCGGTCAGCAAGGTGAAGAGACGAGTGGCCATGAGCAGCTCGGAGGTGCACAGCTTTTTTTTAACACGTGTTTTACATTTGAACGCTTGCGTAAATAATTCAAGTGACGCTCTCGCCGAACTAAGCATGGCCAAATTGGGTACCTACCAGATTTTGAATTGTCAGCTCAGGTAAAAGCAAGTGCAGCGCCTGCCGATAGATCCCCGGCTCGGATCCAGGCTGTTGTCGGTAAAGGTGGCGTCTGACCTCCAGCTGACCTTACGGCAACCGCTGCGTGCCCTCTGACCTCTGTGTGACCTCAGGAGCCCATCAGGTGTCCCGCAGCGTGGGGCGTGCAGGGTTCGAGAGCTGCGATAATCGTTTGTTGTTGCAATCTGGGAAAGCGTTTGACACTAACAGAGTTTGAAAAGAGGGTGTTAAAACATTTGCTATAACAAAACCCCCGTTACATATCAGAATTCATACCGTCTTTTGACCGTTCTTGATCATGACCGCACCTCACTCTTCGTTTTCACATTACACTGTTATGCATGCACACATCCTGAAATTTGAAATAAAAGAGGGTTTCCGAGCATTTTCCCTGCAGTGCGCGGGCAGGTTTTAAAGCGACGGCTTTTTAAAATTTAAACGACACTTCTGGAGAAAATGACTGACGAGGTGCTGAACAGTTCAAAGTCCAGGGTTGTATGCGCCTCTCCTCTCCCTCCCAAGGCTAGAGGTGGAAAAAGCTGATTTGCATGATTAAAACATGAGGTCACCTGGGTTATTAATCTGAGGAGCAACTGCCCAGTGGGGAGGACGTTTCCAAAGCTTGGAAACACAAAAAAAATGCTTTTACAAAGCCTCCTTTTGACTTTTTCAGACCACACCAGATATAGAATTTTTTTTTTTTTAGTGATTGTTTTCATGTTCCCCCCTCGGGGTAAAGATTTGCAAGAGTGAGCTAGAAAAGTATTTTTCCTAACGATGCGGTCATTCCCAGGGTCACCGAGTGCTCTGGGTAGAATGGAAGACATCTTAAAAAGATATCCACTTTTCATTTCTTTTTTATTTTTTTAAATGACCTACTTGCGTGAAGCAGGGCTGCAGGGCTGCAGGACTGTGTTGTTCTGTAATGTTGATATGGTCCTGTGGTAACAGACATAATTAGAGTGCTGTCACTACCTTGGCCTCAGGTTTAAGCCTAAGATGTGAAACACAGCCAAGAAGTGGTTTAATTAGAAAGATACTAAAACTTTAAAAGTGTTTTTGTCATTTTCCATGCCCTGCAGGGTCTCGCTACAGTTCTGTTCTACATATCATTGTATCTCTCGGAAATATCAAAGCACAACATTTTCAGATCAGAGCCTTTATATTCCTGATGGATTTGTCTTCGGCTCATCCGCGTCCCGAGACTTCAAATTCTCCCTCCAGCAAAGAGAAAAACGCCTGATCTCCCAATCCACTCCAGTCTGGGACTTGTCTACAACCAGCTCTTTAATCAATGAGCATTGAAGTCTAACTAGAACTTGGGGTGCTATCTGCAAGGTGTTTAAGGTCTGGAAAAGCTGGTCCTGGTGCGAGTGCGAGTGTGTGTGTGTGTGCGTGCACTACAAAAGACAGGCGTCCTGTCCAGGGTGTACCCCGCCTTGTGTCTTTTGCCTGCTGCTTCCCCCCGACCCTGAATTGGAAGAAGTGGTTAGAAAATTGATGGATGGATGTAGTCTAATAAGAGCAGCAGCTTCCTCCATGTTTAGGGACTGAAAACAATTAAAAGGCTGAAGATTTGTAATTAACACAGGCAGGAGGAGTGAGGGACATGAATCAGGATCCTTGTTGAACTTTAATTTCCTTGGAGTTTCCTTGATTTTAAGTTCCTTGGAAAGGCTGCTGTACGTGTCAGGGAGAATTGTAACGGGGAGGTTGATGGGTGTCAAGTGGATGCAGGATATATTTTGAGGTTTCGTCTCGCATAATAAACTCTGTAACACCTGTTAGAGTCAAAGTCTTTGCTTCAAGAGTTCCAGTCAATCAGTGAGGCCACACAGTGACACATGAATTTCCACACTTGCCTGCTGAAGAGCTTGTGCTTGGGTGATTAGCATGACTCTTGTTACTGCAGGGCTGTCAACATTAAAACCTTTCAAAACTCCATTAGAAAGCAGTGTTGTTTAAAGGGTGGCTGAAAACAAGAATACCCTTGAAACGTTATTCCCTTTGGGTATGGAGTCAAAGGCTTCAAAGAATTTTTTTTCCCAGGGTTTGATCTTGAATATTCTTATTTTTAAGTGGAGTTCTAAAAAATGAGCGGAGCTTTGCCAGTGTAAGTTAATTCGAAGTTTTCTTCAGAGGGCAAAAGATTCAATACTAAAACATAATTTAAAATGAGTGGAAATGAGGTCACTGCTTGTTTTTTTCTTCATTTTTTCGAACACCAGTAGAATATCTTTCAGCAGGATGGAGCGACCCCTGTAGATTTCATTTTCGGTAATCCTCAGTGTGTCTTAATTCAGGAGACAGATTGTTCACTTAGATAAACTGTATGAACAAGGATCTGCCATGTAAAACTGAACTGCCATTTCCTGCTCATTTATTTCCCCCATTGGGGGTAAATAGTCCCATTATGATCTCCTTAATGGAACAACAACCCGTTCTCTTCGGAAAAGTGGCAGTATAGCCTAATGTAGCAGAAGACATTTTATTTTTCCACGTTTGTCCTGACAGCAGGTGAATTAAAAAAACATTTCTAGTATCTTGACTTGTGTGATAGACTATAGAGAGCTGCATGAGACTGGGGTAAACACTGTGGAAATGTACGTGGAGATGTTGATGTCTGGCACTGTGACCTGTGAGTGTAGGTGACTGGTGTAACATGCCAACTTGTATGTCTTTATCTGACTTGAAAATGCCCCATGTCCCTCCTGCAAGACATCTGATGCAGATGTCCAAATGCCCTCCAGTGAGGAGGAGAAGGACATGCTGTAACAGCTAAAGATCAGGGGCTGAAATTAACCTACTGAGAACATGGGCACAGTTCAGCTCAAGGACATTTTAAGATCTACAGGAGATTTCATGAGAACAATAGCTAAGTGAAACCATTACTATCACCTCCAATTGAAAGTGTGAAACAAGTTGATGACATCTCCTCCCCCTATTATCTGATGCATTTGGTAGGAAAATGGCTATAGATGGAATTCTGTTATATTGTATTATAAATATTGGAGAAGAGCAGAGAATCATGGGGCTAACTTCTGTAAAAAAACATCAACATGAAATAATAAAGATGTCGGGGACATCATCAATTTAATATTCAATAATATTTCATTTCTTTTATTTTGCTTGTCACGCAATTTCTTTCTTAAAAAAATATTCCTCCCCATTAATTACTCATGCTAGAGGGCACAAGTGGAAACTACATGGGAGAGCATTTCATTTAAAACCGAGAGCAGGGCAGGAGGCCGTACTTTACACAAAAGGTTGTGGAGTCTGGAACAAGCTGTCTAGTCATTTGGTCAAACCTCACGGTCTTGCTTCTCCGAAAAACGAAACGGCATCAATTGCTATTAACTACCAGCTACCAGATGCACTGAAGGGCTTCCTATCCTTTTGCAACCTCTGATTTTCTTCAACTCCAATACCTATTTGAAGGAAGCTGGAATTAGTTGCATGAGTGCGCTCTTGAAACTTTCACCGCGGTGCTGGAACTGTACTGCGCTGGCAGCAGTGATTCACTGTATCTCGGGGGCTCGGGGGGCTCTGCGGCCGCAGCCCAGTGCAGTCTGTGTGGGATTGTCTGCTAGCCTCTCCAGGCAGGTCCGCACCTCTGCCTGCGGTCAGCAGATCCCGCGATGGAGGTGGGAGGTGGGGGGGGGGGGGGGTGCCGTTTCCTGACCCGTACACACAACAATTGGCTGTCTCTGGGGCGGTCAGTGTGTCCCTGGCACACGTTCTCCCGACCCGACCCGACCCGCCTCCTGCAGCCCCGGTGGTGGGTCAGCATGTGTGCTGGAGCAAATAAGAGTCGCGGAGACTGGAAAAGCGCGAATCGGAGAGGGAATCACTCCCAGGCTCCCAGATCCGGGCCTTCAACTGGCTTCAGGCACCACAGTGAGTCAGGCTCAGGCAGGATGGGCAATGAGCTCAAAGCGCAGTGTGAGCTTTCAGAGTGAGCTTTGGGTCTGGAATGAAGCAAAAAAACATGACAACACAGTCATTTCCCTATTCATACTGTATATTAACTAACTTCGTTAGTCAGCATCTTGCTACACAAGAACATGATAAAGTTCACAAGACAAGAGGGGACGTCCAGTCTGTTTGGAAGATAGTAGCTAATTGATCCCAGGATCTCATCCAGCTGTTTCTTGAAAGAGAGCAGGGTATCAACTTCAACAACTTGCTCCACACTCCTGCAACCCTTTGGGTAAACGTTAGCTTGAAACATTGGGGCCGGAGATGTATCCCTTCATCCTTTGAAGCTGGAAATGGGGATTTGAGCGAAGGGAATCACTTCTCTCACCGTGCTGGACATGTTTCTCTCATGATCAGCATTGTCTTTTGCTCTGTTGTAGCGCCACCTGTGGGACATGCTGGGTGGCCTCTGTGCCCAGAGAGGCTGGGACCAGGCATCTGCCCTGTCACTTCCCCTGTCAGGGTGACTCAGACACCCCACCCTGCTGTGCCCTGTCACGGAAGGGGTGAGAGTCCACTTTTCTGACCCCTCCCAGGATGTCTTCAGCCCCCCCTGGGGGTGCTGATAAACTCTCCAAATTGTATGACGATCTTGTCCACTCTGGTAGCTCACATGATCTCATCACAGCTACTTTTCCTCCTAGTGGGTTTACATAAAGCCCTCTGGGAACTAGAGAGAGGCTTGAGTCACTGGTGAATTAATTCACTCTGGCATCTAGACTGCAAGACGAGAACCATGCTTCTTGTTTTTTTTTTCTGATGTTCTCTGCTTTCATTCAGGCCCATTCAACATGGCTCCAGCAGCAGAGACAGGAATGAAGAGCATGTTGTAGATGGGGTTCTTATCGAGTATTTTGCTAATATAATGGCGTTGGAGGTGACTCTGCAGTTCAGCAGTGCTGCAGCTCTTCTGTAGGCTTGCAGAGGCATGGTCAGTCCTGTGAGGGCTTCATCACGGGGAAGTGGAGTCTCTGTGATCTTGGTGCTACACTTGAGGCGGAAGCCACATGTTTGAGAGACGGTGTCTACTTCAGACCGGTCTCTGCAGAGAGGAGCTGCACTGCGGCCCTCTTTCCCAAGACTGAGGCGCCATCTTGTCTGCCGAGGCCTCATTTAAACCATCAGACCTTACATAGAGGAAGTGTATCGAGGGGTGGGACCTTGGTAAGAATGGTAAGAAAGACATCTTCTGGCTTGATTGGTCATAAGCAGTTTTCTAAATGCACAACACCCAGCTGCTCTAAAGATATCTAAACCTGTGTGTAGGTGATATACACGTCCCTGTCTGAACCTCTAACAAAGATGACTGCACTGCTTGTGTCTGATGGATCAGACTGGGTCAGGTGCCTTTATTTTGAAAGGGCTCACCTGGAGATCTGAACCACACTGTGGAAATCACACATCTGAATGTCTCAAGGTCTCTGACATATACAGCGTTTGCAGGAAGAGACAGTATCTTTGTGGAGTCTGAAAATAATCCCGACATACTCAATCCTGTATATACTGTACTGTAGATTGCCTTTAAATCAGAACGGACTGACGAGATCTGTAATAATAAGATGATAAGTGCATGAGTGGCTCCTGAGATTTGTTTGACACTTTCATTTCACAGTGCTTGGTCTGCAGAGTGAGAGTGTGGCTCTTTGATGAGAGCTTGAAAATGACTCTCTCCTGAGTTCCCAGGCGTTTTAAAGCAATAATGTATGAAGACAGCTGTTATTCCCACAGCCATTGTGAATATATTAACTACTTGTACACTTTTTTTCAATTTTCAAAAGAAGTACATTGTGCACACTTTACATTTGTGTTCTTGAGTAACGACTGGGCTCTAGGGATGCTGTTCAGATCCATTGCACATGTGCACATGAGTGTGCTGTCCCTGCGAGCAGCATCGTTATACAGGCATAACACTTGACATTTAGGGAATTGCAGCAGATCTAATGAGCATTTGTTCAAAGTGTTATTGTGATCATTTAGCGGCCTGCCTTTGAATAACAAATCTCTCACTATTGTTTCATAGAAAAATGTAAGATGTTATACACCCCATCATTCTTTATGAGTGGTAGCTGATGGTCTTTTTTTGAGGGAATCGTCTGTGTTCTCTTTACAAAAATTAAAATATGACCTACTTTATCCGAATAAACAGAATTGTTTCCAATGCTTCTTTCGGCAATGTGCATAGGTAATTAAGGACTTTTCGATTTCGATGAGAATCCATTTAAATTCCAGATTAATTAGTGTATTCTGCTTACAGAACTGCTGATTACTACTGAGTAATAGGCTGTATTCCACTGCTGGCATTAGCCAGAGGTGATTTTGTTGGTTTATTCAGCTTGCATTCGTGTATTGAACCATCAGTGCCACAGGTTTGAGCTCCTGTTGTGCTTTTCTACATAGCAAAACACCAAGATAGAAAAATCCTGCTTCACTTCAATTGGAGGAAAAAAACCCTGATTGATTTGGGCTGTGTAGTTCTTCTTGCTGTTTGTCAGCACTTTGAGAACTAGAGTAATCCGCTTTCTGCTTTCTGTGATATGTCAGTGCAGGAAATGTGAAAGACTGGGTAATTAATTTTCTTTTTCAAAAGCAGGATTTAAAAAATGACCCAGTTTTCATGTTCATTGAATAGAATGTTAAAATCTATCTTTGCACATACTTTTGATCTTCGTGCAACATGATGAGGAGAGAGAAAACCATTCACAGAGACAAAGATCAGACTGTCAGTCCTTACAAAGAGAATAACTTTTGCATGTTGTTGTTTTGGTGAATTTATAAAACTGCTGAAGGAATACATCTGAGGAGAAATGGTGCCATAATCCAAAATTAATATTATAATATTATTCCTTATAGCATGAAGGGATTGGGTCTAACATATAGAGATAAATTTAATCTCCTACTTTGTTTCCAGATTCAGGCAATGAGGTGAACTGCTTTCATTTGTTTTTAAGATCACAGGTTCTGAAATATATATCCAAATATATATACACTTTCACCATAAGAAAAAGCTACACAATACAACCCAATACACAGTATGTCACAGCTTAATGCACATTAAGTGTAACAATACCGTGTAAGGTACAGTAAAATCTGTATATAAGAAAATACTGCACACTGTACAACAGTGCAACACAAACCAGGAGAACGTTATTGACTCCACACATGCCATTTCACATTATTGTTACAACGGAGAAAAATGGTCCCAAAATAATCCCAGCCCGTTCCCCGTGAGGTTCCCTGTCTGCATGTATGAGCTTTAAGTCTGGTTTGTCTTTTAGTCTTATCAGGCAGCGTGGCGAGACCGATCGCTGTTTAAAGATGACACCCTGTCCTGAAGGAAGCTAGACACAAGCCGTGGAAAGTTTGAGTTGGGCGTACACACCCACAGAAAGAGTCATGAGCCCCCAGCCGGTGGCTTTTGCCAAGCTAAATAAGCCTTATCGTGGAATTAAATAAAATTAAGTAATAGGAGGCTATGTAAACATTTAGATGTCGGTTCAGTGGGGCACAATATGAATTGAGCCATACTGCTTTTCAGTGGCCTGGCTATTGTCTATGCGTGTTTTGTTTTTATAAGTACAGAATGTACTCCAGTCATAATTTTTTTTAAAGCAACACTCGGCACAGCGATGCTGCACTCTCTCTGACTCCAGACTGAGTTTCCTCACTGTGGGTCTGAATTTCAAGCAGGAAGCCAGCACAGACACAGTGAGGAGGCGGTTGTCATGGCACCCCAAGAATGTTTTGGGCTTGTTCTGTGGAAGCCCCACCCATCCAGAGCAAGAATCCGAGCCTCTTCCACTTGCAGGTTTCTAGAAACAATGACCTCCTTTTTGCAGTAAATGGGAGAAACAAAGACCACCACCCTGGTGGATTTGAACAGCTTCTGAATGCCATAAAAGCAGTCTTCAGCTTGTGCCAGTTTTAAGATGGCCGGCGTTCTGCAGCTTCAGTCAAACACAGAGTGTATCAGGGCCTGTTGGGCTTTGAGGATGTTACGGAAAGTGATGTCACAGCCTCAGAAACTGAATCACGCCCACAACGGGAGACCTGGCCTTCTGGCGTAGGGGGATGCTCTGATGTCTGGGGAATGGCTCTGCATGGCTGTGGGGCCAGAGAAGCTTGTAACTGGTCACAGCCCAACACTGCCGAGGTGCAGAGCAGCGTAGTGACATGGACACTGCTATCTCACCTGGGAATTGTTGTGGGAGACCATGCATTGCAAATACCTGGGCTGCTGGACCAGTACCATAGGAGAGCTGCTTGCCAGCACCACTGAAGGTTTGCAGCATTAACTGCTGCTAGGTGCTGAACCACACTCCCAGCCTTACCTGGCATCTAGTGATTTCCATCTCTTCCCTGCTTGGCATTTGCATGACCGTCTGCCTCAGGCCCTGCACGATCCACAATGCCCAGCTGCCAGCGCTGCTGTGATTGTCCAACCTCCTTTTTCCTGCTTGTAGTAGGTTGTTTTGTAGGTACTGTATATAATTACCGAAAGGACTGCTGGTTTAAAAATGCAGTTTATATTGGTAAATAAGCACAGTATGTCCACCACACCTTTATACTGTATGTGCTACCGATCTTTACCATGATTTCCTCGGTCTTAATTTTTTTTAACCACATTATAATACTGCAAGCCTTTAGAAATGGGGGTTCTGTGCCTTGTAACACAAGTGCAGACTTGGGCATTGTTTAAATAAAACACTCGGCTGTATCAGTGGGAGCAAATGCAAGTTATTTCGGATAAAAGCATCAACCAAATAAGTGGGTAAAAATAAATTAGTCATTTTTAATAGGTCCATAATGTTGCACTGTTCTGAAAATAGATTGGGATACAGCTGTTCCATCTTCAGGAGGAGGGAAAGATTAGCCCCTGCAGTGCGCTTAAGAGCCACACCAGTGCAACGTTGTGTGCTGCTCGCAGGTTACTTTTTTTTAACCCCCACAAATGGACTGGAAAGAAAGCTGGCCTTGCTTCCAGGAATCTGGCTCAGCCCGGGAAGTGAGCCCAGGTTCAGTGTCTCTCACATTTCACCACAATGAGCTTCCCCCCGGCTTCACACAGCTGCTGTCTCCATGGAGACCCGTTTTATCGACAGGCAAAACCCGTGGAGTCAGAGTGAGCACCAATTAGAGCCAATAATGATCCTAAACTCACCTGCACCGGGCAAAATTAAACCAGATAGAACTGGAACAAGCATGGTTTTTTTCTCCAAGCTTCTCAAGAAAGCATCTTGGGGGGAAAAAAAAGGTCTCTTCTTTATGTTTTCTCTCTTGTTCTGCTCACTTCTTTCACAGAAATGTTCTGAGATGTCTGCCTCCTGGCCGTGGGGCGGAAAGTGTTCGGGAGATCGGTCTCGGGTCACAGCCTCACACGAGAAGTTAAAAGCACAGACGTGCCGTGGAATAACACCGTAAACTCTGGTGGTCTGCTCTTGCTTCTATTACAGAGCTTTGCTGTATCACCCTCACCTGATTCCGCCCATTGAGACGCAGCTCAAGAGGAGGGGTCCGGAGGTAGCTGTGCGCGTGTGTCAGGGTTTGTGGTTCTGCTGTCTCATGGGCCGCATGGCTGTCCTGCTCTGCCAGTGTGACTCCATGATGAAACCGTTCACTTCTTAAGGCTCTGTCTTTGGCTCGTGCTGTCAGTGTGCTGGTCCGGTGCTGTGTGGGCTCTCTGTCCTGTTCTTGTAACGCGCTCAGATTTGTGTATTGCTTTGCACTTCAGCTCACTCCCTGCAGATTGGCAATGGTGTGACACTTCACCCAGTGCACCCAAGAGGTGTGCTCAAAGCGCTCATGCCACCAGACTCTTTCACCCCGGGGGGGGCAGGCTAATGCCCTGCCTGTGCTGCTGGCTCTCGGCACCTCTTATCACATGCTGTGATCTGCGAGCAAACAGACGGGAGAAATGGCACCATGACGCAGGCTTGCCCGAGCGCCGCAGAGCTGTGTTTGTCTGTGTTTACAAGCTGTCACAGGGCGAATCCGAACAGCCCCGCGGTCGAAGTGTGTGCTAACAAAACTAACGCGCCTGACCCCAGCGCTGTGTCCTAACTCCACCCCCCCTCGCTCCCCTGCCACTAATGAGTACACCTGGGCTGCTCTCAAACACTGAGTAATGGGAGGAGGGGGGGCTAATATTTGCACTTCTGTCTACTATCATTGCAGAAGTGTGTGTATGTTTATCCCCCATCACCAGGCTTAAAGGTACTGTAGCTCCAGGACTTGTCTTGGAGCCAAAAAGTTAATTCTCGTGCTTCACGGATCGTTATCTCAAAAGCAAGTTGGTTTCTGTGGCGGTTATCGTCGATTGCATTGTTTCTACACAAAACTGTCCTGCAGCTTGACGTGATCAGCAGTGCTCTTTTTGTTCCTGGTGATTTCCTTGTTTTTGTGAATGTTTGCTAAACTGTATTTGTCAGTAGGGTCGGTAACCCCTGCCCTAGGTTTATTTGAAGTTCGTATAACTCAGCAAGATGTAATTAAAACGTTCAGCAAGATTGCTTATTGGCAACATGTGATAATACTGTTGTCTTGAGACTCTAGAATTCCATTACTAGGTCACATTCTTTAAAATCTTTAAAACGTATATTTTCTTGATGCCCCACACCCACAGCAGGGTGTGCTGCTCAGAGTAATTAAAAAAAAGCTTTATTCTGGACCTCTGCTTGGTGAGTTTTGTTGTTAAAGCCAACATAAATATGAAAGTTCCTTTTTGTGCTCCACAGCTTGAAAGCAGGAAATACACTATACACTAAATAATGCGTGCATGAGCTGTTCATTTATCTGTCATTCAGAGCTGGAATGTCTTCAGACACTAGATACTGTATGGCTTGCTTTGCTATTGTCCCACTGAGCTGTCAGATCCTTCTGTGCTGCTTCAAGCCTGAAAACTGAGCAATGGGAAAAGGCTATCTTGAATTCTGCCTTGCGCTCTTAATGTGTTTTTGAGGTCTGAGATGATAATTTTCTGTTGTTGTAAACACTTCTTACATGATAAAAGGGAGCCTGTGTGTGATTGTGCATTTTATGCATTGCAAAATTTGAAAAGCGCTGCATTAGTTTAGAATACTGTAGCTTAAGCATCTGTGCTTTGGGTCCTCTGTCAGTACTGCTCTCTCTGGCTGCTGGGACTGGGCACTGCAGTCCAGTATGTGGCCATTGTACACATCTGCGTAGTAATGAGCTGTTATTTCCTGCCTGTCTCTGTCGATGCACTGTTACAATAGAACAGCGTAAACTGTATCTGTTTTTTAACTGCCAACTAGTCTTTGCACAGGGGGGACTAAAAGACCAGATAGCATTAGGCTGCTATCAAAAGCATTCTAATGACATGGAAAATCGGCATTCAGCCTGGGAGCAGCTGACACTGTCTGTCAGCAGACCTTAAAGGGCTGTTGCATAAAATGATCCTTCACTGTTACTTTCTTAACTGATATTTTGGCAGCTGGAAGATGGGAATTGATCGGCTGTGAGATGTGGGTTCTCAGTGTGTCAGTCTGCTCTTCAAGTTTGGCTTTGGTGCAGGACCTGCAATGGAGATCTGAGCACTTCTCTCTCGGGGGGGAGAGGCACTGCAAAAACCATGTGTATGAAAAATACAATGAACAGCCAGCGTTCAGGGATTGTTGTTCCATTTGTGGAAGATGGAAGATCATGTGACAACCACGGCACTAAACAGGAAGTGTTTTGGTGTGGCCATGCCGCTCAGACTGCAGTTGCATGATGGGGTATGTAGAGGGAGAAGGCTTTGGTTGTAATTTGAATCCAGATTAACCGTTAGCAGCTTAATGTTGAATCTGATGCACATAAGACAGTGGGACAAGATGATCATGGCCAATCAACTGTATGGATGTGGTGTAACAAATTTTGATCTGTACCGCTCTACTGCTGTATCCTGTATGCTTTCATATTATCATGAGCTCTCAAAAATTGCTTATAGAAGCAGATACCTCGGACATTTGGATGGAATTACAAACCAAGTTACCTTATTTTTGATGGTGGATTGTGTCCAGAGGTGTTGGAGCTCTGCTTTAGTGGAATCAGTGTATCTCATCAGATATGTGTCTCTAAACCTTCCCTGTGTCTTTTTTTTTCCTAGAGCAAGTGACTATCCAACTCCACCTTGTGACTTTGGCCTTTTTTTTAAATCACTAAATGATGTGTGCCCCCGATGCCCTGAGTTACAGATTAGTTTTACTGCTTTATACAAGAAGAGGTTTCCCCCCCACAGCAAATAAAGCTTCCTTTTGATAAAGGAACTTTCCGCCCTCTGTTACCCGGTGAGCCCACGCCAGTGTAATCTTTTTTTCAAATGATATTGCAACACAACGTGAGGCTGTGGAACAGCCAATGAAAGCCGAGATATCGGTCATTTACAAAGACGCCTTTCTGGCTGATGGCTTCGTCAGAAAAGCAGGAAATGAAAGCATGTTCCAGAATGGCTTCGCTGCACAACTCCATAAAACATCAACAAAGGACAGTTTTTTAAAAAATCTGTTAGGTCCGATAACACCCGGATGTTCTTTAAAAGGTATTTTGTAAACCCTATTCAAAGCTCTAATACAATAAATAAATCCGAAACCTTCATACACCTTCTACCGTATATTATTTTGTTCTTATTCCTCAATGGATATACCACGGTTTCTGTGTTTAAAAACTTAATTTACGGTCCTCATCAGTATCATTCAATTTGTGTGTCCAGTTATTTTTTAGTGAAGGAGCCAGTGAGCACAGGACCTGAGTAACAGGGTGATCAGAAATGTGCTGAGCGTAACATGAAGTCAGGGCCTGAGCTGGGAACCCTCTACATGAAACTCTTAGACCAAACAGCTACTGCACAACCCTCAGAAAATGTTATACGTCAGTCTTCGCACAGGTGCAAGTAGTAGCTCTGCTAATGCAGGTAAACACCTTTCTGCAGAAAAGGTCTGTTAATTTAGTGCCTCGTTCTGTCATGAGTTGCAGCTCCACGTGGCTGCTCTGAGCTTTTCAAAGCCTCACTTTCGTATTGAAGATCATTCATAATTTAAAACTGCAGCTATTCCTCAAAAAAGATCAAACGTCTATTGACTTCCAGCGAGGAACCTTATCGCTGCACACACTTCTTTAAAAAAACAACAACTTCTGACCTCAAGTCCAGATTGTAGCAAACAACAAAGAAGGTCACACTATTTGCCTCGTATTCTTTGATGTGTTATCCAATTCATACTTTTTAATTTGGTTTTGTAGATAATGTTTTGAATTCCTGTGAAGAGTTTTAGCTGTTATTCTGTTACAAATGGTTTTAACACTTCTCATTTAAGTCATGTCTGGAGCCAAATTACTGTGTAAAGGGAAATTTACACTGGGGTTTTATTTGCACATTAAACTGTAACACAAACTCAAAACCACAGTGTCTTTGACCTGAAGATGTACTTAAGACAGTGAGGAGGAAGAGGCATTGTATAAAGTGACAGATGGGGTATGTAATAACCTTTTGATTCAGTTCAGTGCTCAGAAAAAAAACTGAAAAAATGTGAGGAAATCTGTGGATCTGAATGCATAGGAAAAAAATGAGCTTTAATTGCCAATTTTCACGATGTTATCAGGATGTATCAGTGAATCACTAGTCTGGTTCTCAAACGATGCAGCATCACGCTGCCTGGCAATTAAATCAATAAGGTTTCCTGTTAGAGTCACACGGTGTAGTTGTAATGCCAGCATCTGTTCCTGTCTACAGGTAATATGCATAACAGTGCGCAGCTCGGACTTTGCTCGCTGCCACACAGAGTCTGCTCCTCTTTGAACACCTGCTCAAGAATGATTTCGGGTCAGAATTCAAGGGCTGCAGTTAGTTTGGTCAGAGATGTAACTAGAGCAGGCAAGCTGGTTGCTGTGCTTCGCATTAACAAGCTATCCAGCCAGTGAGTAGCTCTAGGTCTCCTGCTGATGTGCTGAAGGCAAGTCTTAGCCCAGCATCCAGAGAACCCAAGTGTCGGCACATGCTTGGTATTAAGTTCATGTGATTATGTGCCAAGACCCATCATGCCCCCATGCAGAACTGCATATGCTTGTGTGCAAACACGTGGTCACACATGTCCCTGAAGTACGCCTGTTCAAATGTGCCCTTTAATTTCGCCCGGAATTCACAAGAGACAGAATTGCACTAGCAGCCACATAAGGAAATCAGTTATCCGAACGTAACTGCAGCCAGTCATACTGCAGTATGAAAGAAAGCACAAAGCTCGCCCACTGTACTGTACCATTTTACAATCTGCAATGGTTCAATGTGGCTGCCTTTTTTTGATAACTGAGAACTGCCTCAACCCAAGCCTTGACAGAAACAGTGTGCCAGGACTATTATGCTTCTATAGTCTTTGCACCACACATGGCCTAACTGGAACAGATTGAATAACTCCTGTTGTTTTTTTCTTGGATGTATCTTCTGACAATGACGTGCATCCTTGGGGAATTATACCAAGGAGGGAAGCCGAGAGCACACTGGGGTCCTCCAAGGTGCATCAAAGTGTGCCAAGGGGGCTGGTTGGGGCTGCAGACGCACTCGGCAGAACCCTTGATGAAAGACGTGCCTCGTTGCTGTGCAGCGAGCCAAGGGGCTCCCAGCTGACTGCGCCCGGACCGTCACAACCCCAGTGCAGGCAGCTGTGGGAGGCCACCTCCACCCTCTCACTGCGACAGCCCAGGGGCAGACCAGCGCTTCAGGCAAGGGCCAGTAGTGCTGCCATAGCAAGAGACCGCGAGCAAACTTGCCAAACTCTCTTGACCAACACTGGAGGATTCTAGAAGGGCCGCACAGATGCAAACCGCTGTGGTGTAAAGGCCACACAGATTAGAAGGAGACAAATGAATCATAAATGATCTCCTAATGTACCGTAAGCCCTGCTGCTGGAGTTCGGTGCTGAACTGCTGTGACCTCTCTCTCGAGTGCCTGTATCTGTGCTCCGCTTTCTGCACGCGACAAGCGTGTTTGTCTTTCTTTTTCTCCCAGCTTTCTAACAACTTCATTCGATTCAGGATCGCGGGGGGAGCCAGAGCCTATCCCAGCAAGCAACGGGCACCTAGACAGGATGCCAGTCCATCGCAGGGCACACACTCACAGCGGGGATAGTTTCCCAGAAGCCAGTTGACCCACCAGTATGGCCTTTGGACTGTAGAAGGTAACCACAGCACCCAGTGAACATGGGGAGAACATACAAACCCCACACGGACAGCACCCCCAGGTGTGAGACTGAGGCCAGGGCCACAGCACTGCGAGGCAGCGATGCTGACCTGGGTGCCCCTGCACTGCTGTTGTCTTCACTGAGACCACTCTGCGTGGTGCAGCACTGGCTGTGCTGGAGACCGAGCGGGTGGGTGGGGTGGAAGTGGCCGTCTCTATTCTTAACTCCTTAATGAACGAGCTGATGAGGCTGCAACAGGCAAGGGAGTACAGAGTGTATCTTTGTCTGACCTCTAGTGAAGTTCAGTTGCTCTAGGCAGGAAGGCACATCTGAAGCCAAGTGCCACATGGCCACGCAGAGAGAGGACCGTGCACTGCCGCCGCCTTCTCAGCACTTTCAAAGTTCATTCCCTTGTTAACTGCTTCCTTGGTATTTTTCAATGACATATGCGCATGTGCTCTAGAACTGTGCACGGCGCCACACGGACATTAAGATGGCTGGAAGACATCGAGAGCTCCTGTGACCTAGATCCGCAGTGCTCAGATCCTCCTGGCTGTCGCATTGAGACACGCTGCACTGTGAAAAGCCACAATTAGATTTATGCTGTCCTAGCCTTTCAAGTGATGAAATGTAGTTGTAAGGCCATCGTCTTTACAATTCATTACAACAGCTTCCCCTTGCATTGTCAAAATAGTTTTATTTTGTGTTTTATTTATTTTTTTAGTTCAGTCTTATTGCCCCGCATAAAACCATTATTGTCTGAGCAGCACATGAGTGTCAAACCGCAGACATTCATGTTGGTCTCACTGTAGGAAAAAGAAACATCAGGAGACAGTGCTTTCTCAGTCTCTGTCCCTGTGTTCTCTGCCTGGGAATTGTTCCATTTCCATAGCGACAGGTTGTCATGGCGAACACTCAAAACATCTCATTAGCATGTGGACTACAAGCCACATGGAGCCAGGAGAGAGAAAAGACCAGGTGAATTTACAGTGCCCATGGCAGCCAGACTCCACACCTAGTGCTTTGTCTAATACAGAGAGCTAAGTAAACCAAAACTCGAGTGGTCTGGTATTCTCTTAATGGACAGTGAACGTTTACATAAGGTAAGAACACCGTACCTTCACTGAAATGCCAGACCTACATCAACCTCTGGGGATCTTGCCGTTTGAGAGTGCAGGTGGCATCCAGGACGTAAACTGATCGCTGAGGCTATAGGTCCCGGTGGCCTGTGTTTGTTACAGCTTCCCAGGCCAGCTAGGGATTTCTTGACAAAATGCCACACGCTGCTGAAAGGACTGTAAGCATGAGGAAGATGAGGATGACATTTGAACATTTTAGCAATGTCACTGCCTTACAGGCGAATCCTGTCAGATCTCAGAAGTCAAGTGAATCCTGGTCAGTCCTGGGAGGGAGACCTCTGGAGAAAGGTGTTGGTGGAGCAGTAGGTGGCGCTCTTCCCTCTTGGCCCCTGTTTCCAAACGATTGGACACTACCGGAGGTGCTGGGTGGCATCCAGACTATTTGGCCTTTAAAGATCCTAGGAGAAGGAGTGTCCTGGCTGAATTCCACTCCGGCATTGAGTGATCTGGCCTCCCTACAGCTCCCTCTCTTCTGCCCAGTGGGGCTGCAGAGTGTTGCCCAGGTGGGGCTCCACTTCAGTGGGGGGGGGTTCATTGAGAGCCTTCTGATGTGGAGTACTTGGGGATCCTCTGGGATGAATGAGAAACCATTCAAGAGCCCCATGAGGTGGGCCCATATCCGGACGTGCACCTCCCCTGAAGCCAACAGTGATAAAAGATTAGCTGAGGGCAGCAGGCCTGTGTCTCAGGTCTGTCTGACTGCTGTTGTGATAGTTTACGGTATCAAGCCATTTTTACTGGGCGTTGTTCTGTGTTTTCTTTTCATTTTTGTTTTGCTGACCAGTTTTAACTGCTGACAATTCAGCGATTCAGCTTCCTTGTGCAGATGTTTTGACTTGCTGAGTGCTCATGTTGTCTAGCTGAGCTTGGGGGGAGGGTGAGGGTGATCGCCTGTTATGGAGATATTCGGAGTTGCTCTGCCAGGATTTGGATTTGTAATCAGAACTCTCCCCTAACGGAAGTGGGTTCGGGAAAGCTGCGACTCACCAAACCAGTGACTTACAACATGGAAACATAAAGCATGGAAAATGTAGCCGATTAGCTTGGACCCCAGTTGTATTGCTCTCGAGGTTACTATGGTGAGCTGCAGATCCCCAAGCCTGGAACCCAGAGAAGTCACTGAAAGTGTCTTTTGTTAAATGTTAGCCAGCGACAGTCTTACATTTCCTTTAAAGTTAAGACAGAAATTCAGAATGCAAGCCCGGCGGGGGTTCAAAGTTTTGGAGTATCTTTCATTTTTGTTATTGTAATCCATAATGAAAAAGAGCTTCATGGAACAGTCTCTTTATCCCTGGCATTATTAAAACAATACTGTGGTTTACATTTAAACTGCTTTCACGCTTAGTATCTCCCCTCTGCTCCAGAGGGTTTTCAAAGGAATCTTTTGTGCAAATGATAATTCCAATGGAATTCTTTCCAAAAAAAACAAGTCATTATTATTTGATGTTTGCATTTTTAATATGATCTTGGTCCTGCCTAAGCTCTAGTTAAAATTGAACATGCTTTTCATGACACCAAAGAGATCCAAAAATCTTCAAGAGAGAGCTTTGCTCTACAGAAATGCTCTTCATATTATCTCCAAAACAGAGATCTTAACAAGCTGCACTTGTCTGCTTGTAATTAGTCTGTTTCTACTTGAACTACCTGAGCTAGCACCTACTCCAAGTGTATTCTGAACAAATGTTCCTTGCATGAAATATCATGACACATCAAGTTCAAAGAGACAAGTTGTTGCAAAAGACTAAAGGTCTTCTCTATCTTTTGATGCATTATTTCATATATAATTGCTTTACATACTGTATGAAGAGTGCTGCAGAAAAGTATTTTGTTCTCATATTATCACAGGAATTAGATTTCTACAGGTTTAGTCACAGCAATGAACACATTTAATGACTGGCAACAAAATTAGGATGAATTAGAGGACTTCCAGAAAGCAGAATGGTGCTCAGAGAGCACTGCATGCTATCACTGGCTCCAGTTCTGTGAGCAGGGACTAGCCGATGTGATGAGTGAAGAGTGGCAGCATTAATTCAGACAGAACTAGGACTCGCATTAAGCAGAGCTTGTACGTGAGACAATCCAGGATGGCCTGGGACTCTTTTTCCTTTGCACCACAGATGACAGAATGTTTGTCGTAGATTATTATATGTAATGTTATCCGATGTTTCCATCTGAACTGGCTTCTGCATGTTTACCATAACATCAACATAAAAGGAATTAGCAACACTGTATGTTCTGCAAGGGTATGGTAATTGAGAGTTTGAAACTGAGTTTCAAAGACCAGCTCAGGAGAAGTGTTTGTCGTTTCTCTCAGATCCATCAGTCTAGCTGTTCTGTGTCTGTTATCTTCTCGGACCGTGACCCATTTCAAGCCTGGCATTTGTGATCAAACTTCTGTACATTAACTTTCATCCCTGTCATCTGCACTGTATCATGAACGGAAAGGCAATCTTACACATGTAGTGTTGTCTGGATTTTTACAATCTAAGTCTGTTCTGCAAATGTGCTTCGCTTGAAAAGAAGATATTGCTTTCAGCACTATAGGTCACTTCAAATAGCAGAATGCAGCACTATTTTTTAATACCACTTTCTTATGAAGGCTGAGTTGTAATTCATTTGACACAACTGAGAAGCTGTTTTTTTTTGCAAGTATGTTGCAGCCGCTGACCTGTTCAGATCCCAGAGGCTCAGCAGTTCTGTGCACTTGAAATGTCAAATGAAGAACTTGAAGCTTGAAGAACTGCGAGCCCAGTGCTCCTTCCAGTTTGGTTTGTCCTCAGACTGCGTCTGCAATGGGCTGCAGCAGCCCAAGCTCATACTCCACTGCCCAGTGGAACTCTTACACCTGCACTGCAGTAGCACGGCTGGCAAAACAGATGTTGTAGTTGTTCTGGATTAGTTTGTATGAAATGAGTTTGGGCAGTCTCAGTACTCTCCCTCCACCCATTTACTAACTGTTCCAATTCAGGGTTGCGGGGGAGCCGGACCCTATCCCAGCAAGGAACAGTGCAAGGCAGGGGGCACCTTGGACAGGATGCCAGTCTGTCACAGGGCACAGACACAGACAGACACTTACACACCCACACCAGGGCCAATGAACCCACCAGTTAACTGTGAGACCCAGGGAGAACACAGGGAGAACGTGCCAACTCCACGCACATACTGTAGCGCCCCAGGTCCAGAACTGCTAACGACTGCGCCACCGCCCACACTAGACATTAACCAGAGAGTGAAGACGCCCCCCCTTACGGACACTGCAGGTTCTCATTGGGTGTTTTACAACAGCGCAAGGGCCACAGGCTTGCAGAGGTGCTGGAGGCTGAAAACGGACTGCTGAGGTTGACGTGGCTCAGGAAGCTCGAAGCCCGAGACTTTCTGGCTGCGTCTGCACACACATACACAGTCACCCTCGAGCGCCTGGGAGTGGGAATGTCAGATTTCCGCTCGGTTCTCAAGGAAGAGTCTTTTCAGCTCGGATTAAACGACCTGTCAGTCAGCCTCCCCACCTGTCCTCTGGGTCCGAACAGAGGGGCAGTGAGGCCACAGCTTCCTGTGTGCGAGGAGGCCGGCTGAGCTGGCAGCTACAGGATTCAGTCCCTATACTGTGTGCTGTCCCTTACTAGAGGTTCATCCTAGAACTGAGATAGGTTGCAAATCTGAAACTGGGTTTGGGTCTTGGGTCATTTACATGTAAAGGTATCTATATTTATGTCAGGTGATTGGGAACGGGCATCTCAATTCGCACCTGACCTCTCTGGATAAATAGAGGATTATTGGTGTTACGATATTGGTGTATTACCACATCAAAATTGATGGAAGGTTTTTTTTTGGGTTCATCCATCGGTATCGTTTTAAATTGGCGTGTAGTACTGAATTCTCCTATTAAACGAAGATAGTCCAAATCTTCTGAGATATGAAGAAGACCAGGCACCACACACAGCCCAGCCCAGTAGAAATCTTTCTTGTGCAGCTTTACATCTGTAGGACTTGTTTCCAGAACGAGTCTGAGACTGACACTGTCAGCATTTTCAAATCTTGCTTCAGTACCTTTTTTGGTGTCACTAGTCCATTAATTCACACGTGAGACAGAGCTGCCCTCTGCTGTTCAACAATGATGTAGTTACCAGTCCCTGTGATTTTGTACGCCTGTGCTATAGCAGAGAAACACTTGTCTGCAGAACAATGGCCATAGGAACCACACTTCAGCTTCACTCAACAGTCATCAAATGAGCAGGAGAAGAGACTTCCACAGACCCTCACTGCAGGTGCTCATCAGGAAATATCCCGGGATGCTTTGTTTACTGGAAAGTCCGGTGGAATCATCTACACGACTGTAGCCAGCTCATAATGCTAAACTAGAATTGAAAGGAAGCACATCCAACTTAACTTTTTTTTGGTCACATCCTCTGGGCCAATAACCAGCAGGCTTAAATCTCCCCAAGAGGAAAAAAAAAACCCCAAAACAATGTTCAGCACATGTAATTACCATCACACCTACCTAGTAACTTCCTGGGAAAGGGTTTTACAATTCGCCCTTTATAGAGACAAAAGAGTGGATTGCACAGTACCGTCATCTACAGTTCATGATGTGAGCTCACAGCCATCATGAACAACGCCTCTCATCCGCTTCATGGGACTGTTACTGGGCAGCAGAGCACATTTAGCAACAGACTGCTCCAGCTACGGTGTTCAAGGGAACGTTTCCGCAGGTCTTTCCTCCCGGCGGCTGTCAGGGTGTATAACGCTGTCCTAGGCGAGGACTGTTAGCCCTTCATTTGCTCCTCTATGGACAGCATGTTTGCTCCATTGTACTTTTTGGAAAATCAGTCTATATAAACCTATGCACATTTTGCACAAATTTTATTGTTTTTACAGCGACTATGATCAGCACATTTTGCACACACCTATGTATTTATTTATTTTTATTTATCTTGTTTGTCTTTTGTTTTATAACTATTCTGATGTCTGTTTTGCTTGTCTTGGGCTGGACTGCTGTAACACATCAATTTCCCTACGGGATTAATAAAGTATTATCTATCTATCTATTCTCCTAGTCTCATCCAGCTACCAGTTAACTGCACAAGACAGCACTTCAGGTTCCAAGAAAATTTAAGAGTGGCTATAAGCCAGTTTTAAGTTGTTGTAGTGAAGGTATCGTTACAATACTTTTTAGCTGCTTAAAACAACACATAAGGTTACAAACTGAGAAACTGCGTTTCGTGCTGGGTCATACCACAGTATGCGATTTGTTGCTCTAAAACAACAAATCTCCTAACGGGAGCAAGAGGATCCCACTTCACCGGCCTGCAGACGCAAAATCCCACCTTTAACCTCTGCAGTATCACTATTAAAAATCACAGCGCGGAGCTTCCCAACACACAATCGTGAGTTCGACTTGTGTCGAGCAGTTCGGCAGGTCCAATGCAGTTCTTTAGCTTCACCACAAGATGGGGCTCCTGAGCTAATATCTGGGTGCACATTGGCTTCTGCCCCGAGCCCTTTCTTCCCAAACCGAACTCATTCCTTGCTTAACTGGAGAAGATGAAGACTTTACCCGTCGCCAGAAAGCTGGAGATTAAAGGTCAGAGATGCAGAGATGGGCAGCTCTGCTGTAGCAGCAGCGCAGAGAGCCATGGGATACTGGGACACACAGGCACTGTGCATTCAAGAGCTCGAGGGCTCTCTATGCAGCTGTTGCGGGCTGGGGCTTCTGCGCCTCCTCTGGTAAGAGGAAAGGCGAGTGTTTTACTGAGAGTCTGGAGTTTAGCCTCATGTGTGGCATATTCTGCTGTGGAAAAGTGAAACTCTGCCAGGTTTTGTCAGAAAGGCAGGATGTGGAGCTATTAACCGAGGCTTGAAAATGTGACTGTGTAATTATGCACAGCCGTGCCTGGGATTTAAAAAGTGTAGCCAGTCTCATCGGCAGATGGGGGGGGTGGGGGGGGGAATGCACAGCTGAGACTAGTGAGCAGTTCTTTCACAATACAGATACTGCTGCCATCCTCCTAGCTGTGAAAACCTCTCTCTCCTCTGGCTGGGTGCCCTGTGGAAGTGTGCGGGTCTGTTCGTGCAAAAGGGACCAGAGGGGACTCATCGCCAGTGTGCACCAGGGTTTATTTTTTCAAAAATGTCTTGGAGCGTCTCTATGGAGAATCTGGGACCCGCTCAAAAACAAAAAGCACAGGAAGGCCTGGCCGATTGAAAACCTTAACTGGCCCAGGTCCTTACAAGCCAGTACATGATATTTAAACAAATAAATACAGTCCCGCCGCAGAAGTCCCGCGCTGGGAAGCCCAGGGGCGGCGCAGTTTGCCCACGGACCCCCTCCTGGCCTCCTACGCTCTGGGGTGCGCGTTGTTGTGGTTGAGCTGCGCGTATTCCACAGAGTCCTGCCAAGCAAAGGGAAAGGGAAATGCCGTCACTTGCTGCCGGAGTGAATTTGCATGGGCATTTTGCAGGGCGTCGCCTGTGCCATGTGTACGCGCTTCCACACTCCCATATCTCGTTATTCAGCCCCGCTGGGTGGCTTATCGAGGGAAAACATGCCATCTGAAAAAAGGCTTTTTGGCCGCCCCTCGCAGGGCACCACTGGTCGCTTGGCGTCGTGCCTCGAGAACTGCAGGGCACAGACCGTACAGAGAAGGACTGGTGCGCAGTCTGACCAGTCACTGGTGCCCGTTTCCTACAGGGGCACCAAGGCCAACCTCTGGCAAAACTGGATTCGCCAAAGATTACTGCTTCGACCTGACCTCTCACTCCTCACCACTGATAAACATGGGGAATTGCACCCCAGTTCACTCACGGACGTACACCACTCCTCCTCCTTCTAGACTGTGAAATACAGCCCTGCAATAATCACAGACTTCCTTGAGCTATTGGTGCCTTCCGAAGAACGGGAATCAGTTTCACTAGATGACACACTGTGGTCTAGGATTTGCCAAATCAGGCGCAACACATGTTTGACACAGCGGCTGCAGAGCTCTGATTGCTTCCTTCCCACCACGCATTGTGAAGACAGCTCCGCGAAGATGTTTTGGAGATCCAGGAGAGGTAAATTGCTCCGAGAGATTCCCAGCCACGATAAGGAAGGAAACCACAGCCCTGTTCCTTTGTACGACTAGCTCTGGAAACACAGAACATGCCTTCCCACTGTGCCCTGCAGTCTCAGGAGCCAAGTTTGTGCAGTGAGCATACCTGACTGCTTCCTGAATGGTCAGCCGTGTGAAACGTTGGTCTTTCTTTAGGCATGGCAGGTAACTGGGGGTCATAGCTACATGTTTGTTTTTGTAAGTAATTGTACTTCCAAGGAAGCACGTTATCTTAAAGAGAAGATCGATATCTATTAAGAACAACAAAACCCTTACTCATACAGAATAAAAAGCATTTCAGCTCCAACTTCAAATGGATAAATCCTCAGAGAACTGCAGATTCTGTCTAACTATATTTCTTTTACCAGCTGGTGAAGACTCTTTGAATCTCTTTGACTAATTAGAATCTCTGTTCTCTCCTCGGTTAGACCACATGTGTACAAAAGCAAAATGAAATGAAAAAAATATTTAGCCGCTTTTCTGTAAACCAAATATTGGTCTAACATGCTTTGAAGCACTTGGTAAGTTTGTGAGCTAGCATGCCACCTAGCATGTAAGGATAAGGGTTCAACAAAGGCTGTGCCAGGAGTTGGTAGTGAAGATGACACAAGACATAAGATGGTTGTGCTGAAAAAGCGAGGGACGGTACTTACACAGTCCGCTGGCTCGGGCTCACCTGGGGAGAGAGGAATGAGACAGGATGAGGGAACAAAACTCTGAGTTTTAGTCTGTGAATACAGTTCAAATCCCACATGGGCCGGCACTCCCCCCACCCTTCGTAATCAGATCTCTCGGACATGAGTCACTTAGTCATGACCGGGCCTTGGAACGCAAGAACCAGGAGGAAAAACAGTGTTGGAGATCAGTTGGAACAAAGGACAATAATCATGGTGTAAAACTTGAATTCTGAAGAGAAACCGTGGCAAATCTTCCCCTTCACGAACAGCACGAATGATGAAACCCGTTAGCAGTTTATGCGGTTGAAAGGAGCGTTTGTGCTGATTTTGTTCTCGAGATACAGTGCCTCCTTTTTCTTTCGGGACGTGACATCATCACGCTGCCCCTCTGAAACAGCACAGCAGGACCGACCCAGTCTCTCTCATCCCATTTCCCCGGCAGAATCGCCCTCAGATGCGTGTGCAGAGGTGAAGAGTGGGTTTCGCTGCTTTCCGACAGGAGAAAAAGTACCGGCCTATCTCCAGCTCCTCAGCTGCACTGCCGAGACGCTCCTTTTCAATTTCAGACCATCATAAAACCTAAAAACAAGAAGCCATCGGGCCTAGCTATCCGTCTACTGCTACTCGGTACATTTCCTAACCATTTTTAGCACATTTTATAACACTTTCAGCGCCGCTTCTGGAAGCAGATCGGCGCCGAGAGCTTGAGGGCCTTCCGGTCACATCCTGTGTGTGAGTGCCTGACACCTACCGCTGGCAGATGTTCGGAGCTCGCTGTAGACTGTGTCCGTGCCCTTCCGAACTGGAGCTGCAAAACGCAGAAACAGAGATACTCAGCTGCTGCAGCCTAAAGCCCAAAGGTGTGTGAGCTATCAGACAAGTATTTAGTTCAGCCCTTCCTGTTATCAAAAAAAGATTGTTTCAAGTATGATGTGGCTTGATACAAAAGATCTCAAGATATGTCAAAATTATTGTCTAATTACACCACTCCCAGAATGAGGGTATCAGCTATTTCTGTTATCAGCTTTTGGGGGAAAAAACGTTTTTAGAAGAAATCCCCTTTTGAAAGTGTATACAGGAAATAGCTCAACTTAAAAGGAAAAAAGCTCAAATAAAGTGCAATAGACAAACAGGAGATTACAACTCTGTCACTGTTCCCTCCCTGTGATTGTTCGATGTTTCGATTCTTTATCTGTCGTGCTCAGACAAAGACAACAGAAGGGCTTTATTGAATTTTGTTCCAGCTGAAATTCACTTGGCTCATATTCTTTTTCATGTAGCTAATGATTTGATATTTGTTTGATTGTAAATATTGAGCCTCTGTCTCAAGGAACGTCCTCAGGAGTGTGATCTTCTCAATGACAGCCCCAGATTACTGTCCTGGGGCCAAGAGAACTTTGGGTCTAATTGCAGTTATGGAATTACAACAGTGGTTCCCATCAAAGATCCTGGAGAAACACGGTGTCTGTTGGTTTTTATTTCAGCTGAGCTCTTCCTCTCCAGGACTAATTGATGAAGACAGCTCGTGTCTTTGGTCAGTCCACAGTGTTAGAATGACCCTACTTCAGGGGTACGGTTTCCAGTAACTCCATCACACAGAGCCTTTTGCAGCCTCTTCTTAGCTTGTTTGCTTGTCAATTATGGCCCATCTCATTGACTTACTAGTTGATCAGCTGAGGATGAACAAACTGGTGGGAATGATTCTTGGACACACTCATTATGGATGTGGATATAGTGTGTCCTTGCCCATTGTTGGATGTACTCTTTACTGGACATGCTCAAAATGAGCGTTCCTTCCCCCTGCAGAATGTCAGAAGACACCTCTGAGGCAGGGCGGCTCTGAGTCTCATGAATTGATACAGGACTAATATTAATTACACATCCCATGTGAGTTTTTAAAGGCAGAAAGAAAATTTACAAATTTGCCCCCCCCCAGTAGAAAAATAAAATCAATCGGCCTGTGGTTAAGAATGGAGCTAAATCCTGTTCCTCTAAGGACCATAATTGAGAATGATTGTGTTACAAGGCTGAGTGGATGCTGAGACAATCCTAAATCTCATCCATTCTGGGGTACAGTTTGCTTGTGCCCAGTTTGTGACAAGACGGCTGGATGACATTCATTGTGTAATCTTCTTTTCTGTGCTGTCTTCTGCCTTAGAGGAAGGGCTGTCTAATCCTGCAAACCTGCAGGGGGGTTTGAGCTTAAATTGCAGGGAGGGGGGAGAACTGTGGACACTACCAGCCACACAGGCTGCAGTCTGCCAGCCCTGCAGGCGTGGGGTGAACAACTACTGACCTCTGGAGGGGTCCGGGTCACGATGCATCACCTCAGTGTATTCAACGTCAGGCTCGCTGGGTGTGTCTGCACAGCCCTCAACCTCTGACCCTGGAACACAGCAACATACAGCTCTGTGATTGGTGTGTGCCAGGTTCCCAAGACAGACAGACAAACAAACTGTACAAAAAAACATATGCAGGAGAGGAAAAAAAACACAGTTTTGCTGTTTATATATTTTTAGAACAGGGCAATGCGTTTGGGGACATTAGCGAGCGCACACAAGGAAACTGCACACTGAAAAAGATCTTCTGTGTTTTACTCAAGACTTTACAAGGACTCAAAGCCTTGATTCTTCATGCCTGCTTCTCCTTCCATGTACTAAGTGTGGACGAGGTGGCTCACTAAGCCCCTGTTCTAGTGATCAGCTGACAGTGCTCTCTCTGTCGCGCAGGAACGGGAGGCTCACCTGGCTCAGACCTTTTCTCCACGAGCGAGGAGCTGGCGTCTCCCCCCTCTGCCTCAGGACCAGCTGCGAGGGCAAGCAGAGGGAGGTTAGGAGCGAGCCTCGTGTAGGAGGCAGGCCGGTGAGCTCTGGGACGGCCACAGCAACCCTGAGAGAGGCCACCTGCTCAATACGGCCTGCATTGAACCACACTCACACCACCCCAAGCCACAGCAGGATAAGCTGCAGTTAGTCTTGTCCCTTTCTCAATGTTATTGTGCACACACACGTGTTACTGGGATTAGTTTGTGTCATGTATGATACTCTGGTGAGTCTCTCTACAGGGGGTCCCATTTATATCTGCCACATTTATTTGTGTAATAAAATAAAAGTTGTTAAGGAAAACCACAAACTCAAACTTTAATTTCATTGAAGTACAAACCTGGGAGTTTTGTTGTACTATATTCTACTTCTTACTGTAGAGGTCTACTTCCTATAAATTCCATTTTTGGAAATGATCTTCATGACCGCTGGTGTTGATTACAAGCTGTCATTAACACAATGAAGTTGTTGTGACATTCTATCAAGGGATAAAACGTCCTTCTTTTGGTGTCAGATGTCAGATAGAAATGGCACGCCCTGTACGGCACAAACGTCAACCACAAGGATGGACCACGGTCAGGCTGCACCCTTCCTGCTCACAACAGGACAGACAGCACGAACAGGACAGGCCTGCAACCAGAGCTCCCATCTACAGAGCTTCTCTTCAAATTTCTGTGGGTCACATTGGCTTAGGCTCTTATTATAATGGCAAATGTATTTCCTTTAGCAGCACTCTAAACTCAAATAAAACCTGTACCTGGGAGTGTTACTGGTCACTTCCAAAGCCCATTTCAGTTTTAATTAAGACGTTCAGGTATGACAATGTCTCAGTACCACCATAAGCCAGATAAAATAATTGTTTTAAAAAAAACTTTGTTCAGGCTTCACACTTCATGGCTGGGTCTGGCTGTGCTACAGGTGCGCTTCTAAACAAGCAGAAACATTGTCAGGGCTCTGCTGGTGGCGAGATTGGCGCACTGCGACATTCCTAAAAGAATAAAGCGAATAACGACAATAACAGGAGCGAAACAAGAAACTCCTGTACGGTACTTTTTGTTCATCCTGAATGTTGTCTTATGCACACCACAGATACCAGAGAGCGGTCAAACACAATGTTAATTGTGTTTGATCGCTCATCGTACCCATGTTTTACAGAGCAAAGTACAAACTGTGTAAAAGAAGAGGAGAGACTAGAAAAGAATCGATAAAAAAAGATTGTGGCAGAGCAGAGATGCTTATACTTCATGAAGGTTTACATTATGGTCCACGAAACTTTCCACTGTAATGTATCTTAGTGCTGATGAGAAAGAAAGCACTTAAAAGGATCTGGCTCAAAAATAACAAAAACTTTTATTCTAAAATCATATTCACCAAGCAATATATATACACACAAATATGTGTTTCTTTTAATATGGACATAATGAAAGATATATACACTCTCCGTTCAGATGAATTTACAGGACAAGTCCCTGGGACAGCAGAGAGGAGGACAGATTGGTGGCAGTATTAATTACATCAGACCCTCCTACAGTATGTATAGAACAGAAGCCACAGACATCAGAAACAAAGTGATTACAAGTGATTCGTAAGACAGTATGCCAGTCAGTGGAGATGTGCTATATGACAACTCTAAACAGTAACTGTCATCCTAGAATACATACTGTTAATAGGTACGTACTGTAGGTGTATATGTACTGCATATAGTCACTGTGTGACTTTACACGGTTACAAGTTACTTGTGTAAGAGATTTGTTTTAAATGAATAAGAAGTGGGGAGAAAATCATTTAAAAAAGTGAGCAGTTTCATTGACAATCTATTCATTGCATGTAATGTTACTATGTGAAGTATAACTTTCTCTTTGAAAAGCCACGTCTCCCAACTCCTTGAGCATTAAACAGATACGCAAGAAACTTGCACCTGCAGCAGATTATGTTTTAACAGCACCCTCCTGCAACACCATGTGTAAAAGTGGATGTAGAGGCTGGCTCTGTGCAGGGTGCGGGGTGGGGGGGAGGTTCAGAGAGAATTTGAGATGCTCACAGCCCGGCCAATCCACACTGTGAGGCGAGATGAGCCTCACGGCTTCAACGCCTTGCTTTGCAGTCAGCAAACAGTTCTTTAAAAAAAAATAATCAAATAACACATTAAGAAAAACAACAACAATGTCTTCAAGAGGCTTCCAAAAAAAAAAACGTCTCTCTGTACTCTTCTCTCTGGCAGATTTCTGGGCGGTCCTTGAGGCCTCTCGTGAATGTTTGGCGTGCACTGCAGGTACGAGGGCGGGCGGGCCAGGCTGAGGCCCCGCCCACTACACTGTGACAGGGCTACTGCGACTGCTCCTGCTGCTGCTGTTGACAGGAAATGATGCGATACTATCTCGAGTTCCATTGGCCGCTTTCCCCTCAGTGACATCACAGTGTGGCACGGCGCCTGCAAGCAGATGGGGGGTTTTTGCCCATGATATACCCACAGAGGAGACCAACCACATATCACATCAATATCCCGCACTCTGCCGACAGCTTCAAAAGACACTACTTAGAGGGCGGTGAAAAGATTCATTTTACAGTGTGCAGGAAGGTCAAGTGCGCAATAGCTCCTACATTGTTCTTTCAATTCCCATTTGTAACAACAATAGCAAAAACCAGATCCATTTTGCATGCTGTTCTTTTCTGCCAGCAGCACTGGAACAGGATGTGTCGTTCTTGGACGGGTGGGTGCTCTGAGAGTGCTATCTGTTTCAGCAACAAGAAAAATAGGAGGGCAGTGGCAGCATTTTTCCAACTCATGACAACTAAATTTCACTCAATTGAAACTCTACCAGATAATCACTCACATGCATTGAGACAACCAGCACATAAAAAGGTCCTAGTTGGTCTTTTAATTCACAGACTGGGAATGCAATTTCTAAAATATTTTCGATGCCAAATTTTCCTTTCATCTCTTTGAAGCAAAAGTGTTTGTTTTTTTAGGTGAGCCGTGGAATGATTAAATGCATTGTTAATGACAGAAAGAGTTACCAGAAGGTAAACCAGATGGACACTGCAATGAGTGAGAGATGGAGAGCAGGCAGTACATGTAGAAATGCTGTTGTGGTTGTTAGCACACACAGTAGTAGTACATCAGGAAACTGTGCTACCTTTGTGAGCATTATAAACTTCTGTCTCGTTGGTGAGACTCACTGCTAAAGGTTCATCTGCTGTAGGGCTCGAAGGCTTTCTGAGAAATGGTAAAAATAAAGTCATCACTGGAATTTTTAAAAAAGCAACAAAGGGTTCTGAGTTTTCTCTCAATTACAACATGAATCACTATGCATTGAGACAGCACCCTACAAACCTAGAGTCTCTCCAGATCGTCCTGTTTTTATCCCACCTAGCTCACATTTTAATTAGTTAATTGAATGAATTATTGACTGAAAGACAGGGGACTCTCAGGGAGTAGAATAGATTCCCTGAGTCCTTATCAAGACATTGAGAAACAAACGCAATTGCAGGCACATGTTGACACAGTAACTAGCTCTGACAGCTGTCACAGAAAGTGAAGCAGTCACTCGTAGCATCTCGTGGAAGAGATTAAGGCTCATAAATATCTGTCAATTTCAGCCCACCTGGCAGTGAACCTAACATAATAACAAAATAGAAATAGTTTGTGTTTTATTTTAACCTGCAAGCTGTACCATTAAAAAGACTTTAATCAAAATGAATATATTTAGAAAACCAAAAAATAAAAACAGTCAACTCACACTGACAGTTCTGCATCCCGTTCCTTTTTAGCTATGCAAAAGAAAGAACCAAGAGTTACAAAAATACCACGGCGCTCTTCGGCGTTCATGCGGAAAGGAGAGCTGTGTCTTTACCTTTCCGGGACCTGAACCACAGGACGCAGAACCCAGCGACGCAGACGAGCATCAGGACGGTGACAACAGCGATGACCGTCGTCTTCCATTCCGCTAAATTAACTGCAGAGGAGAGAAGGAGGTTCAGCCTCTCTGCACAGCTTGTGCAATTCTCTGGCCAAGGGCAGCGCTGGATCTGGGAGCGAGAGCCTGCCACGGCGGGGCCGTTCCTGCAGCTCGGGCCCCTCGGGGCCCCGGCGGTATTCTCATGGCTCTCACGTCGCGCGCTCTCCCATTGATCTTGGCGCGCGAACAAACTACAAAGGAGGCAGCGAGGAGGCAGGATGTGTCAGGCTCTCAGTTAAAAGCGCGCCTGAAGTCCCTGCCTGGGTGAATACTAATACCCACCCTTGACTCTATGGCATCGCTGATGTGAAGCTGTGTTTTTTTTCCCCATTCTCACAGCGCTGTTGCAGCAGCCGCTCGGATTCCAGCGAGTTATCTCTGGGTCCTGTAGCTTTCCGTTAGGCTGGAGCAATGCCAAGCACAGTGCACTGCCTCTCTAACTTCACCAGCAGGTCGCTAACACTGCTGTCTCTCGAACCCTGGCTGGTGTCTGAGCGCCCGACAGCCATGACAGCAAGGACTGAGTCACCCGAAGGAGACGTCTGTGGAGTCTGAGTGCCCTGGAGAAAGCCACTCGTTTTAACTCTGAAGGGGCCGTCCTACAGGGTGGATGTAATTTGTACACTACTGGAGATGCAAACAAGATACTGCAGAAGCACTCAGAAACTGCAAGACTGCATACATATAATAGTATCATAACATGCATTGCATACATTTATAGAATTTTAACAGCAAGCAGAGTAACACCACATGTATGAAATATCTGGTACTTAATGCAGCCTCTCATGTGCTCATCAAAACTGAACTGTCATGTAAAGATGGTCTCCCTGGCATTTAACACAAAGATTCCATTTGCACAGACTAGAAAGTAAGAGTGTTGAGAGAAGACCAAGGCCTCACCAGATATAGCCGTCTGATTGCTGTATTTGGTTTCAAGGGCTCTGTTTGTGGCCGTGCAGTAGTAGGTCCCACTCTGATCCCTGCTGGCTCTGAAGGTGTAGATTCCAACATTGTTGGTACTGAAGTTGGTGTGCAGGGGTTTCCTATTCCCAGTTTGGTACCATTTAAAAGTTATGGGCGGCGTCCCGCTTTGCACAGCGCAGGACAGAGACGTGTTCGTGCCTTCCACGATGTTGGGGAGGGCTGTTAAAACAGCTGCAGATACTGGCTCTGTGAGGGGGAAAGCAGAGGCAGTTTTTCTTTTACCGACGGCTGTCAGAAGGGGCTGGAGGGAGACTCACATGGGGCTGCAGTTTGATCCTATCAAGTATTAAATGTTGCCGGTTCTTATACAAACTGTGTTAGTGAAGAATAATGACATACTGTACATTTATAAAATTATACAGTAAGCAGATACCCACATTTTGTCAGTTTTCTCTGTATGGGAACTTGTGTACTTTCTATTACGCTGTTACCAGATTGTGGCTGAAAGGCCCCCTCACTTTAGATTCCTGCCCCATTAATTTCAGTCCATTGATGATTTGGTGAGGAGAACAAAAGAAGGTCTACAGATTAGAGGAGGCCATTCAGCTTTTTCAGCCCATTCAATAGTTAGAAGATAACTGATCCAAAGGTGTCATCCAGCTGTGAAAGAAGCCAGGGTAGCAGCACAATCCACAAGGTGACTGAGAAACCTGTTCTGCACCCTCATAACTCTTTGTGGAAAATAGTGCTGCCTATTCTCAGCCTGCAACAAAATGTGAAATGTGAGGAATTTATACTAAGGAGCTACAAATTAGATTCAGGAGACTGAAATAATAGAAACACTGCTAAAGATATAATTCATCCCAACTGGCATTTTGACTGTGACGAGGGGTCCTGTAGGGATCTGTTCGTGCCCTCTGCAGATGCTGGCTAGCCCAGGTTAACTCAGGTGACCGAGCCCCTGTCTGTGCTTGTGCCTAAACTGTGGAACGGTTTTCTTGAGCCCATAAAAGTCTGTGAAAATCAGCTGAAGATTTCACTTCATACACAATCTTTTAACTGTTTAAAGTCCTTTTTGGTTTTCCTTTTAATTTTTACTTTGCCACATCAGTTTATTTTGATGAATTGTTGTACAGTGGCTTGAGATGCTTTATACAGTAAATATAATAAGACTGACAGATTGCTTAAGAAAGTGAGCTCTCGTGCTTTTACTGTCCCCGAATCAATGCATTTAACCCCGCTGTTTCTGAATACGATCAGCCAGCAGAGGTAAAGTACAATACAGTATCTTCTGCAGTAGTCAAATCTACCAGTAAAATTTTACACTGCATCATCGTGCATCATTAAGCAAAGACAAACAAGAAATGGGCAGCAGCTCAGAACAGTACAGATAGGCTGGTTACTTTTTTCTAAAATGCGGCAATAACAACAGTGAAGGACCACAGGCATTTGCACCCAGATTCCAAACATTACAAGGAAAGTGAGGAAAAGTCACATGTGCTCTGTGAGTAATTTTGCTGTGTCAATGGCCAAGGTTTTTATGAAGATTTAAAGGTAATTCATCACAGAGTTTTCTGACGAGAGGAAACTCACACAGGCCTGAATCCAAGCTGCCATATTTTATTCGCCCTTAGAGAGTCATCAGATACGAAAATGTGAGAAACTATAGGAAAGGCGCCCCAGTGCTGAACAGAAAAATCTTACAACAGGGTGAGCCTTATGATTTGTTCTAAGGCAAAGACGTCAGCTAAATGAAACGGTGGATGAATTGGCATGCAGTCATAGGTATGGTTTCAAACTGATGGCCCATGCCGATTTCTGCACAGTTTTGGATTACATTGTAAGGTGTTGTGAAGTACAGTACTGTCTCACCTATCACTTGGACGTTGAGCATGCCACTCTGCTTAACAGAGTGGGGGCCTCGGTTTTGAGCCTCGCACTTGAATTCCGCAATTTCTTCCTTCCTCTTTATTCTGACAGGAAACAGAGCGCGATCCCTGCTGTGCCTCTGTACTGTAGTATTTATGGTTTCGTGGGCTTTCAGCAGCGTATAACTGATGGGAAGTGTTCCCCACTCAGAGAAACATTCAATCTTGAAGTCTTTACCTAAGATCACGTCATCAGTGACTCTAATTGTGGGATTGGAAACGAGAGCTGTCACAAAAGAAAAACAGAAAGAGAGAGACATTTTTACTATCAGGATTTCAGCTTGATTTCAGAAAGCAATCCTTGTTATGTTAAGAAGAAAATGATGATGATAAGGGTGATTAACCTCATGGAGTTACACTTTCTCTAAAAGTGGGTGAGGGGAAGAGCTTATTGCCAGAAGGTTCCCAGTTCAAATCCCATTTCTTTGCCTAGCCCGCTGTGACACCCTGAGCAATGTACTAGTCCCCTTGGACGATGCATTAAACTGTAGCAGCAGCTTCCTTCCCCCAACTCCTAGAGACGTCTGCACCATCTGCTTTGGATAATGAACTTTTGTGAGTTTTATGCTTGTGAAACATCTGGGATAAAGGGAGCTGCACGCAGCCCGGAGGGGACTGCACCTGTGACAGTAGTGAAGAGGCAGTAAGGGTGGTTAAGGTGGTTTCAGGGAACAGGCCAGAGCTCAGACAACCTGCTGCTTACACAGGGATGTGGGGGAGGCTCCCTGCAGACGTGCACATCGGGCTGCATGACCCAGATGTGTGGCCCGATGCCCAGCAGGGGAGCAGGCATCGGCACGGGTGGACAGAATGTGTCAGAAGGAGAGGACAAATGAGAGCTCATATAGTGCACCTCCCGAGCCTGAACAGCACTGCAGAGGGATCCCTGCCCTTTCCGGTGGGAAATCACGACTGTTTTACAGAGGGGCATGGCAAAGGAGATGAAAAACCATAGAAACACTGTAAACAAGTGAACACCAAGATGCACGTTCACAAGGGTGAGAGCAGGACATAGAGTCCGGAGGTTTTTAAAATTAATGCTTGTGGACTGCCCTCCCCCCGAAAATGAGGCAGATCATGTCCTGCTATGGTGCAGCAGTGTGTTTTGCGTATTCACCGCGGGTTCCTACCGTAGACTCTGAAGTGCATGACCTCGCTGCTCTTGGTGATGTTTTTGGCTGAAGCGTTGCAGAAGTAGGACTCTCCGTCTTCCAGAGTGGCTCCTTTCTTGCTGTAAACTCCATTGACATGCTCTGGAGATAGTAACTGACTGCCCTTGTAAATGCTGTACTTCACATCATCAGCAGAAATCCTCTCTTTTGTTATGCTGGTGCTCCTGCAGGTCAGATTGAAGCTCTCCCCTTCATTTACTTCCTGTGGCTGTGGTGTTAAGACAGGCCTGGAAAATAGCTCTGTGGTTGAAAGAGACTGTTGGTCAGTTTCATATAAACCTGGTTGAAAGTCACCTGTGGAACTTTCAGAGAAGCTGAAATTCTCTCTGCAAAGTTTCTCATGTTGACAGTAACCATGAATCCCCAGGATTTCTGTAGCAAAAGAAGATTCTCAAAAGCAGGAATGCAGAAGTGTTATTCTACTTAGCTGATATCTTTGGAGCACTGGGGTACTTGTTGAGAATATATAACTCACCCACACACCTGCCAGTGTGTGAGCTAATTCGCTTACTGAAAAAAAAAAGACCACTGCTGGGCTATATAGGCATGGCTTTCAAAAGAAAATCCAGAAAGACTTGACCTGAGCTGGCAAAGATCAACTTTAATACCCCTGCACCTGACAAAAACTGACAACGTGCACAACGCAGGCCTGTAAATCCTACAGGAAAATTTATCTGAACACAGTTTAGTTTGTAGGGCTCATCTGCATTCACATACGCATCCACCACAGATTTGAACATTTCTAGCGGACTTCAAAAGATTACACTAAGATCACGCTAGTCAGAGACAACTAGAAACACTGCATAACAACACTTGCACAACTTGCGCCATGCTGCAGGTACTACAATTTACCTGGGCTGTACAGCACTTTCTACCCAGCATGTCTGTGCACTGCATGGGTAGTGAATTTTACTACATATCAAATCGGTTTAAAGCTTTGACTAGCCACAAGTCGACAGCACACTTCGGAGCAGATACTGAACACCTTCCAAGAGAGTAAGAATGTCTCACCTTGTACACTCACAGTTTTTGCAGTCTCCTTCTTCACCAAGCTGAGCTCAGCCACACACACATACTCTCCAGCGTCCTCAGCCCGAGGGGTCCAGCTGTAGGTCACACGGCCCCTGGTGACATTCAGTATGTTGGCACCCTTTTTCAGGAGGATCTGGGTGTCTGCGGAGGACTGGGGGTAGGCACTGCACTCTGCCTCCAGACTGTCCCCCTCGATGATGTGCTCTGATGGTTTAATTACGAACAGCGGCTCTTTCAGTAATTCTGGAAAACAAGCATTGAAGAGCACCGGAAGAACGTTAGAGGCTAGGAAGAGGGGCGCTTGGCCGATCAGGGATCAGCAGAGATACGGCAGACTAGGCCACTCCTCCCTTCCACTGGCTGGTGCTGTTCTCTTACCTCGGATGGTGACGTTCACAGCGTTACTGCGGTCCGACTCTCCAGCTTCGGGCAAAGTCATGATTCGGAAATTGCAATAAATGACGGCACTCCTTTCTCCTGGGTGAAACACAATTTTCTTCTCCGCGTAGTTTGTGGTTGCATGGGATTGCATGGACTCGCTGGACCCCTTGTGAAAATAGAATATGAAGGAGCCTGTTTCCTTTGGCGCACTGCAGTGTGCCAGGACCTCCTGACCCTCCATCACCGTCGGGGAACTCAGGGTCAGAGTGGGTTTCTGCAGGCCTGGACACACAAGAACACACCTTTTAAACACTTTTGAACAGCCTTTACTTTTTGCCAGGAGCTGGAGAAGCCCCAACGGAAGAACACCTTCAGCAGAAAGGAGATGGAGTGAACAGCAGTACAGTTGTACAATTATAAAATAACAGCTGCTCACAATAAAAGCACCCTGAACCCAGGAGGGAAATTAATCATTTTCACTAGCATGAGACCTACTGTAGGAAAGACTCAATGACTGCTAATTACTTTGTACAGTAACATTGTTTCAAGACAGGTACTGTATGTAGGTGGAAATTATATACAGCACAAATAAAGTTTACAGCAAAAAGAAAAAATGACTTTACCTACCTGATATGTTTAAGCGTTTGGTTTGGCTGTCCTGGCTCTTGCTTTCCACTGTGACGGAACACTTGTACCTCCCAGAGTGAGAAGCTCTGGCCCCCACAATGGGGTAGAATAGAGTCTGCTCGGTGTGGTTCTTGGAGTACACCACCTCATCGTTCTTCAGGAGCTTGTACTGGAACAGCAGGGGCTGGCTGCCCAGGACGCTGATGTCCACTGTGCAGTTCAGGCTGACATTCGTCCCGCTGGCCACACTGGTGCTGGGCAGGATCACCAGGCCGACCGAGTTGATCGTCACAGCTGCACAGCAAAGAGCAGGGGAAAAGGCCAGTCGTGAGTGCCGGGCTTCTTTCTGCCTTCACTTAACCAGCAGCCACGTCACCCTGCAGCTCACCACTGGAGCTCAGCAGGCGTGAGCCGGGCCAGTACCTCGAGGGGAGACTCCTGGGAAAAACTAAAGTTGCTGCTGGAAGAGGTGTTAGTGGAGCCAGTAGGGGGCGCTCACCCTGATGCTGTGTGGGTCCTAATGCCCTAGTATTGTAATGGGGGGCACTAAATCTTAAAAAAGGTGCCATCTTTCAGATGAGATGTAAAACTGAGGTCCTGACTCTCTGTGATCATTAAAAATCCCAGGGCGTTTCTCGAAAAGAACTTGTCCTGGCCAAATTTCCCCTTGGTCTTTATCAATCAAGGCTTTCTAATAATCCCCATCTCTGAACTGGCTTCAACCCTTTGCTCTCCTTCCCACTGAGAGCTGGTGTGTGGGGAGCATACTGGCACATCATCCAGGTGGGGGTGCACACTGGTGGTAGTGGAGGGGATCCCCATTACCTGTAAAGCGCTATATAAGTGTAAGGAATTTTCATTAGTAGTTATATTATTATTAACTTCAATTTAAGTAGGAGACTGAGTGGTGGTGGGTATCTGCAAGACGGTCCAGAAGAGCCCAGAGTGCTCAGTGGCACTGAAGCCAGCTGGAGAGCTACAGTATAGTAATGTCAGCTGTTCTCAGCACTGCAGTTGAGCACCCGTAAAACCGACTACACTGTAGGCCACAGACTCTGACGAGCGTTCTGGTGCACTATGGCTGCCGTCGCATCATCCAGGTGGATGCTGCACATTGGTGGTGGTGGAGGTGATCCCCATTACCTGTAAAGCGCTTTGAGTGGAGTGTCCAGAAAAGCGCTATATAAGTGTAAGCAATTATTATTAATTATTATTATTATTATTAGTTTTTCCCCAAATCATTTCTTACTAATTGTATAGAAAGCATTACTGAGTATTTACTCACATAAAAAGATTGATAATATATGAGTAGTAGTCCATGTTACTTTTTCAAATGCATTTTTACTGTTTATAACAAACAATATTAACAATCTTTTATATGCGTCGTAAATTCTACAACAATTTATGTGCGGACCAAACCCATGTTTGTGCACTGGTACAAAAGGATATTTTTTTTCTTGAAGAGCAGATAAAGAATACTGCAATGGACACTTAATAAATAATGAAAGGTTTTCGGCATTATTACAGTAAAGGAACGATAAGGGGAGAAGTTACATTTCTCAGGGATAATCAAGGAGAATCCTGTGCTTGATGAAAGGTAAATAGCTCATGGCTGAAATGAATGTCGGTCAGGGGTTTTCCAAGAAAAAATAGGTAACATATTAGGTCCAGTGCTCTTCCTAATTTATAGAAGTGATCTAGATTCTGATAGCAAACTAGTGAGACACACTGGTGATACCAAAACAGGACACTTAGCATACAATCTAATTCTCTGTGGGTGTTTACTAGAGGTTGCTGGAGTTTTTTACAGGTTGCTAAAGACGACAAATTTCCCCTCCAAAATGACCAAGACGATATAGCTGCTCCGCACTTATTCCAGATACATTCCTGGGCTCAATGCATTGTCCTCGACTGATGGGCTAAACAAACAACCTTCTTGGTCTTTAACAGAGAATATTGACTGGACCCGATTCAAGTATTTCAAACCCTCGAAGGCACCGACAAGATCAGCCCCGAGGACCTCGGTCACCAGCGAAGCACGGACCCGCAGACACAAGTGCAAACTGTGTGGGAACGCGTGAAAGTCTGAAATAAGCTACAGCACACAGCCATGATCTCAAAACCGATACCCCGGCTTCTTTCAAACAAGAAACTGAAATGCTAATTAGCTACTACGGTAACTACTAAACACACTAAACATTATAGGCTGAATGGCCTTCTCTTGTTTAGGACCTTTATTAGTGGTTCAGAATATTGCGGGGAGAATGTCAATTGACTAATAGGTGCTACCGTTTGTAATGTTCTCATTGTTTAAAAATACTGCTGTGGCTGATTGACACGATAGAGTGGTTAAATGCACAATCAAATCCACGCCTAAAGGCTCTCAGGTTGCCATGAAGTCGTGAAAACCATGCCGAAGGAGGGGGAAAAAACAGGTTTCGAAACAATTCTGGCAAGAGGTCGGTTCTATTGTCCTGTAGCCCCGCGCGCTCAGTGCTGCAGCAGAATTCCTTTCCTACGAGAACAGAGGAATGCCAAGACCCCATCAGTAAACAGAGGAGGCCTCAGGAAGGAAAGCCGCCTTTTTAGAGCAACAGAAAATCAGAGCCCCAGGGGAGTGGCAGCACAAGGCACAGGGAGCATTATTTTAGTATCCTGTCCCACCCAGGGCCACAGCAAGCCAAGCCACAAACACCAGCGGCCAGGCCGTAGCACAGCGAACAGGAGTGGCCCATGAACTGTATCCCCACTGCCTGCTCTCTTCGACATGAGCCTCAGAGGCCACTGTTTAACACTAAGCAGCACCCGACCTCCTGATTGCAGTGGAGATTTACCCCCTTGGGATCCTGGCTCCTGCACCACCAGCATGGGCTGATGGGGTCAGATCAAGCAACTGACTCCTCTCTTTCTCACACACGTCTCATTTCAGACAATTCATGTGATCACCAGTCTCCAAAAACATGTCCCTCAAAGCCTCAGACTGCAAACCTCTTAAGCACCTTCATCGAACAGGTTTACGTAGCTACTCAGAAAAAAAAAGATTCTGAAGTCCTTTAAAATGTACACGTCAGCTTTGGATTTTGACTTTTTGTTGTTTTTCTTTCAGTACTAATTTTGCGCAAATGAGACGTCGGTGTCTCACGGCTTAAGAAAAGTTTTGTCCCCTCCCTGGCTTTGTGAACTGTTGAGTGAAATTCATTTCTAAAAGAATTATTTGTACGTTTTTTTTTCTGGACACTTGTGCCGCTACCAGCTGCCTTCGCTGGACAAAGCGGACCCCCAGAAGCTCAAGAGTCACCCTGGAAAGACACAACATGGTGACCCTAGAACACGTTTGCTTGTGCTTTTGAAAAACTATTCAAAAAATATTTTTTGAATAAAATAGGACGAAAAGATTTGAAAGCAAAAACAAAACAGCAGCCCTGACAAAGCAGAAACGTGAGTTTTCACTCTTTCCTCTGCTAGTTCTTCCGTCCACAAATACAACATTTTCCCAGCCCAAAACAGAGGAAGCAGAGGTTGGGAAAATTTCCACTCCAAAAGATAACTATTGACTGAGGATGAGGAGATAAGGTGCTTCAGCTGGCTGTCCTGTGAATTAAAGTGTTTTTGTTCTGCTTTCCTGCATAAAAAGATGGTAATTGCCTGAGGTTAAAACAAAACTGTCGAAGGAATAAAATTTCCACACTTACCAGTGTGAGGTTTGACACCCGGTACAGCTGGGGTGGGGAAAAAAGAAGAGAATTATTTCACTTCTAACAGTCGTGTTTGAAAAGGATTTCTAAAGCAAAACCATCAGACAACTGAAAATAACACTCATGTCTGCACGCACAGGTCAGGAGAACCACTGCGAGGAAGAGGTAGCACTTCATCCCGGGAGAGGCTGGAGTCCTCCTGTCGAACCCTGGCGCAGGAGCCTTGGTCCCAGAACCCATGGCTGTGGTGGTGTCTCTGAAATGGCAACCAGTGTGGAGGGAGTGAGCCGAGCTCCGGAGTGCAGCGGCAGGGAGGCTCTGGCACAGGGGGGTGTGAGTCCGTGTGTTGTGTGTGTGTGTGTGTGTGTGGAGGCTGGAGCCTGTGCAGGGCGGGGGGGCTATAGTTATCACTCGGAACCTTCTTGGCTTTGTTGAATTTTCCAGGAAGTGACTGCTGCTTCCTGAGGATGTGCGCTCCAGCTCAGCGCAGTCTGGGATTTTCGTTGTGGAGCACACTCCTCTCACACCCCCCAGCGGCACAGGAACCTGTTTTGGACCCGATGTGCCCCGAGACGCCCCCCCCACCCTCACCCACCTGCCTCACACACACTCCTGCAGCCCTGTCTCTCCAGACGGTCTGGTCCATAAAGGATGCCTCTCTCCTGACTGCAGAATATGTGCAGCACTCTCCTCCCCAGTCTGAGCAGTAGCAGATCCCACTTGTTTCTGCCCATCAGCCTCTAAATCCTATATTGTTTTCCCAATCCCTCGCTTGTTTAAATTGGAATATTATTTGCATGACCAAGAGACACAAATACCAACACTAAAATAAGTTCACTCCTTTTATAGTGTTGACTAAAAATAACTTTAATATATAGCTTACATATTTTTTAAGGGATACCTTTTTCTGTAGTGCTTGAAAGAGCCCAGGCTAATGCCTTCCACACGGTGGCTGGGTAGGTTGTTCCGCGCTCCCACCACCCTTTGTGTAAAGCAGTCCTTCCTGTTCGCGGTTTACACCTGTGCCCTCCTGCTTTAAGAATTGCATCAGAGAGCGAAGAGAACATGCATGTACATTTGTTCCCACGGTCTAACACAACAGACACTGTGAAGTATGTTTCTGAAAATATATTTGGTAGTGATCCCGTGACCATTAGCTTCTTTGAAAATTGGTCTGGTGGTTTCAGATGTGAAGACGGTTAAGGGTGTAGTCGACCCACGTGAGAAACTATTAGCTGAAGTGCGAAAAGAGTATCTTGTCTGTGCATCTATGATGTCTTTGGTAGGGCTGGTGAAAGGAGAAGTGAGGGAGGTCAAGTTATTTTTTATTTCTCCGTTTATGAGTCAGACTGCCCTTTCGTTCTGAACACTCTCCCGTGTCCGGAGATGGCAGCAGCCTCCTGCTCAACAGGGTCAAACTCCTGTGTGCTGCTGTGTTTGGACTCCTGCGTCTCTGATGCCCATCCAGCTGGCTTCAAACTAAACACCTGGTCCCCCTCTACTGGCCATGTGTGGGAATGACAAGGCAAGCCTCAGTCGAAGGGGCTTCCCTCTGCTGCTTGCTCAGTGTATTAACAATGGGGGAAAAAAACCCAACTGCAGGCACAAGTCACAAGTTACCTGTCTGGATTGGACTTTTCACAGCTCTCACCTGCCAGCACAGAGAGGAGAGGGTTGCAATAGAGTCAGGCTGGGGTAGGTTCTGCTCACACGCACCGGGATCAGATTAGACATATGGTCGCTGCCTGAGCCACCCCTGCAACCAACATTCAGAGCAACGTTGACCTTTTTTCTGCATTTCGGCACACTTCTATAATCTGGTCTAATAATCGCATTTTGGGGGGATTTATTGTTCATCTTATTGGCTTGATGGAACTATTGCTTTTCTTACAAACACTATTGATTCTAGCAAACATGATTGATGAAAGTGTGAGCGACTTAAGGGCGCTAGCAAGGATTACTTTTGCATTCACAGCTTTGCCACTTGCTGCAAAGCAAAACAGGTGTGTGTGTGTTGCTCTTCGCATTACACACCCCCAACACGACAAAACCAGTTTGAGGGAAATGTGAAGAAGAGCATTACCTCTTCTGCCGAGTTCATGCTCTGTCCATTCCTGACCTTCTGGTCTCATTTCAGGGGTGTTCTGCTCCCTGTGACCCCACAACAACCCAACACTCCTTCCAGGGGGATCTCCTGCACTTTGGGGTGCTAAAAGGTCCCGAGAACCGGAGAAGCTCCACACTCCACACTGGCGAACCTCTGGTGTACGGCATGCACTTTCTTCCAAGTGTTTCTTATACAGTACCTCATTCCTCTGAGCGCTGAAAGCAACGAGCACGGATAGCAGTGGGTTAACATTTCTACAAAGGAAACTCCCTCTTGACATAACGTACCAGTATGCAGCAGGAAGATTTCACTGATGCCTCCCTTCTCCACCTTAGGCCTAAATAAAAGAGGCTGTGTACTGTAGTTCAAGGATCCCAGACTTTGAATCCAGAAACAAAGCTAATGAAATGAAAGTTATCCGACATGAAACTACTAAGCGCCTGCCGGACACACAGGACTGATAACACAATCTACGGTGTCTGGCGTTAGCTTAAACAAAGAGCTTTGAAGGGTGGAGGGTTTTGTTCATTGATGTGCTTAAAAAAATAAAATGTTTCAACGTAGCAAAATCTACATACAGGGCAGCGCCTCCCCGGTACTTTCACTCCATTTCAGCAGACGCGGTCAAGCTCACTGTGTGACAGGCAGGATCTTCAACCCAAGCACTGGCGCGCAACCAAGGAACAGGCGTGAAAAAGGTTTCGTGTGTATTTGGTTTATTTCATTGCCGAGTTTTCTCCTGTTTTACAAACCACATTCAACAAAGCAGTCTCTACAGCCAAGGAGAACACCTGATTGTTTTTTTAAATCATTCGTTTATATATATATGTTTTAGTTTTTCTTATTCTAAAATGTTAAAACGTCTCACAGCAGGTTTTAACAGAGGAGGACATAGTGGCTGGACAGTGGCAGCTGTGCTGTCTGTGAATATAAGCTAGTAATGCCACCCCCCTTCCACTAGGGGGAGATAGTGCGAAGTGGAGCACAATACGTGGATTAGACAGCAGACCAAGTGTTGCTGGCGGCCATGCCAGTCTGTGGGCCTCCTTTAGTAGCCTTTAGTATCCTCTCTAACTATGACAAGTCAAACAGAGACACCAAGCCAAGCAGATATCTGAACTGATGAAAGATTTTTACCACATTTTAAAAAAACTGGGAAGCCTAACCGCTTGAAGAAGTCCAAGGCCATCGCGTGGCCCATCACCCTGTTCACCCCTAATGTCTTCCCTACACGGCCCAGGGAGGAGTCCGGTTCACAAAGCCAAAAACTAAAAAGCCCCCCCCCCCCCCAAAAAAAAAGAAAGAAAATCTCCAATAATAAAAACAAAAACATACAAAGCACACCCAAAGAGATGCAATTAACAGATTAATATACGTGATACAAGCTGAATATGAACGCCGCTGGACAACGAGATCCAACGTGGAGCCCCGCACGCACACAGTCAGTCGGGACAAAGCAGGGGTGTGAAAGCACCAGTCTGTGCGGTTCCGAGTCTCGCAGGGAAGCTGCGGGCAGCGGGGCGACCTCCTCCTGCCCCACGGCCTCCGCGGTCGCCTCCGCTCCTGCGCACAGACCGGCTCGAGACCTCCTGCTCGGTCATCCTCGTCCTACAAACGGACGTTCGCAATGAAACCCCCGTCTTCTGAAGGAAAAACAACAACAACGGAAAAAAGCATGTCCGTCGCTCGTAGAAGACAATATCCCTTTATCCCTTTTAATCGGAAGGGGGGAGGGAGGGAGGGGTAGGCGTCCTCAGCAGGTCCAGAATACGAGCCTCTGCGCAACACACAGGCCCGCTGTGCAGCGCTGCAGGGAGGCCCGCAGGTCTGTCTCGTGATCCGACAGGCCGGGGTGGGGGGGGGGTCAGACGCAGACCCGGGCTCCCCCAGGTCGCACGCGGCAGAGGGGGCCCTCTGCGGTCGGCACGAAACAGCCCAACAGGGAAGGAGGACGCAGGAAAAAAAAAACCACCACCCCGAAAGGAAGGCAATGCTGGTGTGTTAAAACTCCCTGGCAGCGGCTGGGTGGCAGTGCCACACTCCCATCGCCCACGGGTGCAGGGGGAGTCGGCCACCGGCTGCGCTCTCTCTCTCTCTCGCGGCTGCCCGCTCCGGGAGGTCCTGAGAGGGGCGCAGGAACCCAACGAGGAAGGGGACGGACCCAGAGAGAGCCAATCACGCGCAGGCCACTCCTCCACACGGGGCCCGTCCATTGGCCTGGGGGGCACTGTGGGGGCGGGGGCACTCTCCCCTTCGATCACAGTTCTGCTGTCAAAACACCCCTGGAGCAAAACCCGATACCATCCCAGCGTGAACGTCAGCACAGCGGGATAGAACAAGAACAAGAACAATAAAAGGTGAAAAGGGCTGAAGTACAATTTCATAGCTCAAACAGCTATACGAAGGGAATCTCCTGGTTCAAGAGCAACCCGAGTCCTTACTGGAGTTATTTCAGACACGAGGGCGCAATACCAGATATCCCCATCGGGTGTAACTTAGTGATAAGGCTGTGCCACAGTGGGAGTCTTAATTGTCAATTTGACACTTTATTGCTTTGCCGTGTGCCACGCCCCCTCGCAGGGCCTCCAGCGGGACGATAAACTGCAAGGCCGCCCGCCACTCCGCGCCACGCCCTCTTCAGGGGGTGCAAGCGACAAACCCTCGCCCCCCCCGTCCTCGGACAGGCGCGGATCACACAGCAAGGAACCCACAAAGGCAGCGTACCCCCATTGTGTGGTTTAAAATATTTCTATAACCTGTATAGGCAAATAAATATACACGCTCCTCAGCGCAGCCAAATCTACAATCAGTAGCTCATAATAATAATAATAATAATATAATAATAATAATAATATAATAATAATGACAATTTATGAGTAGCAGCAGCCATCACTAGACATTCAAGTTGGTATTTGGATATGTACACTATAAGTAATTTACATCAGTTTTCGGGGGTTCGTGAGGCAGGGGCCAGTGTGCTGGCGTTATCTCAGTCTCTTTTCCGCAGAGTAGATGGACATGTAGAAGTCGTTGCTGCCGACCGCCAGGTGGGGCTGCGAGAGAGAAGAACAGCGAGGTCACACATGATGCAGAACTCACGGCCGTGTGGACGAGCAGCTGGGCACGCCCTTAACAAGACCAGGAACAGCGGCGCACACAAGACAGGCTACAAACAAGAGGAAGCCCCGCAGCCACTTCCTGTCTGGATTCTCCGGCTGCGGTGACCGGTTACGCCGGGAGGGTGATCCATCGCTGTGAGCATTCCAAGGAAAACAGGGAGCTGGACTTGGATAGTCAGGCAGGGACTCATGCTCAGCTGGGGATACCAGCTTTAGGGTCAGCTAACACAAGGGGGAGACAACAGCAAAGGCAAGATCCGCAGCCAAGTATCAGGGTTACCCAGTAAGGATGGAAAGCGAGACAGCTGATGGCCCCGATCCTCTGTCCCATGAACCCATCGTAGTATTTGATGTTGCTGATGACGTCTCCGTTGGAGTTGTAGACGGCGATGAACTGGTTCATTGAGCCACTGCAGAGGGGAAGAAGACAGAGGCAGCTCAGTGCTCTGTTCCTGGAACAAACTGAGCTCTGGCCGAGTGGTGGCACTGTGGCTAAGGATCTGCGCCCGTGGCTGGAAGGTTGCCGGTTGGCCCCTGAGCAAGGCCCTTAACCCCAACTGCTTCAGGGGGGCCATATAAATGGCTGGCCCTGCGCTCTGACCCCCAGCTTGTTACTCCCCTTCTGTGTGCCTGTGTGTCTCTTGGAGAGCAAGTTGGGGTGAAAAGACAAGTCCTAATGCAAGAAATTGTATATGGCTAAGAAAGAGCCATATACAATTTCTATATAGGCCATATAGGGGCGGAGCGGTGGCTCTGTGGCTAAGGATCTGCGCCTGTGACTGGAAGGTTGCCGGTTCAAATCCCGCGGCCGGCAGAGGAATCCTACTCCGTTGGGCCCCTGAGCAAGGCCCTTAACCCCAACTGCTCCAGGGGCGCCGTACAATGGCAGACCCTGCGCTCTGACCCCCAGCTTCTCTCCCCGTCTGTGTGTCTGTGTCTCCCTGGAGAAAAGCTGGGGTATGTGAAAAGACGCATTCCTAATGCAAGAAATTGTATAGGGATAATAAAGAAACATTATTATTATTATTAAGAGGTCTTATCTTACCCTCTCCGCACTTGCTCGCTTGCTCTCTCACACTGTCTCCTGGCACCCAATTCTAATTCCAGTCCCACTTTCTGCTCTCTACCCACTGGACATCCAGTGATATCCTGCCAAGCCACCTGGCCAACACTGTAGTGGCTCTCCACTGCCTTGCATGAATTTCTGCTCCTGCTCTCGCCCAACCAGACCACAGCAGAGGCCTTGCTCTGTCTCCCATCCCTGAACAGCAGAAAACACCGCCACCCCCCCGAGCCCCTGCTGTTGCTCAGCTCCAAGTCCTTCAGCTCTCACCACTGTCTTGTAGTGAAATACTAATCAAAGCAGGGTGAGGGCTCAAGACTATTGATTGCCTGAGGCTGATTATTAGTCCAGTTTCACAGTCTTCCATAACTCAAGCAGGAGAAGGCAAGAGATGAGCGCAGATCTCTGCGCAGGGATGAGCACACAAACACGCTGACATGCACGCCTTATAACCACTTTGATTTTTTTCCCCAAGTCGATATCTCACCATGGGGCGCCAGTTATCACCATTCACCTCTCACCTTCAACCTGTGAGACACCTGTAGACGTACTGCACGGCTTACCAGGCAAACAGGTTGGCTTGTGGGTGGATGTCGAGGGCTGTTAAGCCTTTCACAGTCTGCAGCACGTTCACAGAGTCTGGACTCCGAGGCTCAAAGAAGCGGACATCCCCATTGACGCTGCGTCAGAGAGAACAGATAGGTCAGAGCTTCAGATATGTTATGTTATTACATGTTACTGTTATTGCTATTGTGTAACTGTCTATTGTCTTATCTTCTGTCCTATTTATATACTGCACCTGAGTGACTAATGAGAAACACTTTTCATTATACTATGCACCTGTGTAAGTTTAATGACAATAAAGTTGAATTGAATTGAATGTGTTCAGCACCTGGCCACCAGCGGTGCACCACTCTAGTCTGCTTTACTCTTCTGCAGGCAGCGCATAATGCTGAACGCTGAAAACCCAACTTTAAAAAACACAGTGCACCACACCTGGCACATCTGCAAAGGCTGGCTTCGGTTCTCATTGCTCCCCATCATCACAAAGCTTGATCACAGCAAAACTAGCCTCAATCAAATGCAATGTTTGCAAAAGACAAAAGATAATTAAGGCACAGCGCCAACTTGCTCACATCCAAGTTCACTCGTCATGTGTCAAGAACTGGCAGCACAGACCATGCCTCCTCTTGCATTAGGCTCAGAGCTTCTCCAGCCCCCACATAGACTGTACATCTAATGAACCCCCACTGCCAGCTTCACTGGGGATATCAGCAAAGACTGGGGCCGCCGCAAAAGCCATGATCAAAGGGCTGCTGTCACTTAGCCCAGAGTCCGACACTGCTCAAGATCCTCAAAGGGAGTTTTAATCGGTTTTACCTTTTAATTCAACACGAGCGGAGACAAAAGTGATGTCTGAGCTCTGTAATGAAGAGCGAGTGGGCTCCTGCCCCTGTATCGCTCGACTCTGCTCTCGGTGCATAAACGTTCAAACAACGGGGAGAGGAAATAAATTAAGGAATAATAACAACAGACCGTAAAGCTGTTTGAAGGCTTCTAGTGTCTAATCACGTCTTACGAACCCCCTCGCTTGGCAACACAAATATTTAATGTGTCTTTTTATGCCAGCATTGATGGTCCGTATAAATTATAAGCAAAATAAAACAAAGTCTCTCACGAGAGCTCTCGGAGCACTCACATCTCGTGGGGGACCCCCATGAAGAAGTGAAAATTAACGAGCTGCAGATGAATAAATAATGTGACAAAAGAAAGCAGGGGAACTAGCTCTCTTCTCTGAGTTGCTGCACCGTCAGGGAGTCAATAAAGGCCTGCTGCAGCTGTTAAATACACTGTCAGGAGTGCACCGGCCTGACAGCCCTGCAGAACCAGGAGCCCGGAGCTGGGCGACTGCTCTGGACCGGGCCGGGCCGGGCGTGGTACCTGACACTGATGATGTGGCCCTCCGTCTCCTTCTGCAGGTGCGCCTTCACCACCCAGGCGCCGTGCTCGCGGTAGGTCATCACGCGGCTGCGGGCGACACACACACACACACACACGTCACATGGCCGCTCCTCTGAAACAGGCTGGATGAACCTGAGATCTGGGCATTGCCACTCCAGGCAGAACGCCACCGTAACTGAAACACTTCAGCAGTTAGAGAAAGAACCCTGTGTAGATACAGACAAATCTACACACAATATTACACAGAAAGTTAACTGATGAAGTTGCAATGGTTTATTTTTCAAACAATTTGAACTGCCAATAGTATTTATTGCTTGGAGAGAAGCTGTAAGCTACCGCAAAACCTGCACTGCACCATGGCCAACACCAGGGGGAGACTAGAACACACCCATCAGCAGGCTGCAAGGAATTCTGTGCGCCTCTGAAAGCAAACTCCTTTGAACGCTTTGTTCAAGCGTTGCTGAGCCTGTTTCCATGACAACAGCTTCCTAAGCCCCGTTTTGCCTTCAGGAGTGAGAGACCCTCTTGAACTGCGCTTGAGTGAAGTTTCTGTATTTTTTTCTAACTCGCAGCTGAGCCAGAACACGAACAGGCAATGTCAACCTGACATCGTGCTGTTTAACCCCTTCAAGGGGACTGTCTGACCTGGAGTTCGTGCCAACACACTGGCAAAGCATGTTTTGTTGGTTTGCTGGAAACCTGCAATGCGCTGCTTAGGGAGAGAAGTGATGAAATGTGTCTGTCCATGTGGCCTGGGCCAGTTAGGGTGATCAAAAGCAGTGGAGGCCTCTAGTGGTGGGGAAGGGAGGCACTGCTCCTAAAAACTTTCACATGGGGCTTTGTGAGCCAATCAGACCTTTTCATTTAATAATGATCTATTCCTTTTAATGCTATCAGCCACACAACTGGTATTCGTGCACACAAAAGCCTTTTCTTTGCACTGAAACCTATTTTTATCATGGACATTGAAGTCGCACAGCAGCAAACTTTGGCCTCATTAAGCAACGCCACTAGCTAGGTCACCGTTCCTTCTCTGGAGTGGGGTGAGCCGGAGCTCGGGGTGCTGGGATTAGGGGGCGGCGGTCTCACCACTCATTAGGGGGCATCCTCCTGTCATAGACGCGCACCGAGCCGTCGCCCAGCCCCGCCACTATCAGGGAGCGCTGGGAGTCACACGACAGGCTGGTCACACAGCTGTCCGCACCAGTCGGGATGTCCTGTGTAAACAGATGCACGCACGCACACACGCACGCACGCACACAAAGGTCAGAAGGCAACAGGGTGCCGGCCGGCTCGGACGCTCTCTGTCCGGCTCTCTTCCCAACACGCCAGGGCAGTCCCTTCTCAAGGCACGCTGGACTACCTGCCTTCAGGCTGCAAGGTCTGTACAAGCAGCAACTTCCTGCGAGCAGAGATTCGGCTCCCTGCTCTGAAAGGCTCACGCTGCGATTACTGGTTTCGCCTGGGACACTCGCCATCGCTCTCAACTACATACGAGTTGAAGGACAGAACGAAATTTGAATCTGATGGCAGTGACCCAGCGGCCTAATGGCTGAATCGTGATCCTCCAGAGCTGGGTTCGGACGTCACCACGTTTGGGATTGTGGAACAAGTGACCAACCATGTAATTCGAGCCAATAACTGGTTTCTTTCAAGAAGGGGATGGACAAGATCCTGGAATCAATTATCTTCTAACTACCAAATGAGCAATATGGCTTGAACAGCCTCCTTTTATTTGCAGCCTTACTAAAATAAAATATTAATACAGAGTAACATTGCATATACATTACAAGAGAACACCCTAAGAATTACAAGATGATTCAGAGAAACTGGTAAAATATCTAAAACAGTTAATGGAAATATCTACAGAGGAGTATTAGAAGCAAGTGCAACTCTGACATTTCACTGCTACACGGGTGCTCTGCCAATTGCAGGGCAAAGACTGGGGGCTGGTGGTCTCTTCTTTTACCTGGACCTTTGTTTCCCTGTCCGTGTCCCAGATCCGAATAACCCGCACGTCCCCGGAGGTCATCAACAGTCCGGTTTCCTGCTCCCAGTCCACGACCATTCCAGCCCCTGGGGAGAGACAGCCATCACTGCCTGCACACACAGCACGACCGCAAGCACATGGAGTATGTCAGAGGACGGAGGTGAGGTCACTAAGGTACGGTCATTTCTAACTTCTTGGTGGTCAATGATGTCCCATACCCAGCGAAAACTGGCACAAACACAGGGAGAACATGCAAACTGCACTGTACGTGCAGTATGTGCGTCATTCTGTTCTGGATGCAAGAGAAAAGCGCTGGGCCCATTCCAAGCAGGGCATCAATTCCTACTACAAGACTTCAGATATTCTCTTTCATGGAGTGAGAGTCATGCATTTTTCATCTGGCTTAAAACATAAAAGTAGCGCAGAATGCTAAATTAATGATGCTACAGAGAGTCGGTCTTTGGCTTGCGTTCACCAGGAGAGGCTCTTATGAGAGAAAGGCAGTACTTTTCTGTCTTTCCGTCTGCCTCTGAGCCACCAACATCAGCAAGCTGTGAGGGTGCAGGTGAGCGAACCTCCCGCTTCACTAGGAAATGGGGTCTCGGCCGAAGGCTCCTGCTTAAGCGAGGATCTCTCAGACGGCAAGGTAATTACAGCCCTCAACACACTGAAAAGACATCAGCTCAATCAGGGAAGCACGGAGACTATTCACACAGAATTATTCCCAAACGGGCAGAGAGACGGTGAATGGAACTGCAGTTCCCTGGAAAAGCCACACTCCTGCCAGTAGGAGGGGGGGCCAGAGTCCTGGTGTCCTCCAAACCACATCCGTCGGCAATCGGACACGCCCCACCCAAGGGAGCTCAACCGCGGGTATGAGATCGGGCCGTCATTGGCCAGCTGCGGCCTGCTTTCCGAGCTCGGACAACTGGGAGAGGCTAACTGGCAATTACAATTTTAAAAATAACTATGGAAAACAAAACAAACAAACAAACAAACAAACAAACAAACAAACAAACAAACAAACAAACAAACAAACAAACAAACAAACAAACAAACAAACCATTAAACACTGGCACCTGCTGACTCCCAGCCAGCTGTCTGCTATTCCCCCAGAGATGACGGACACAGAGGCAAACCACAACCTTACATCTGCTCTAAAGCTCCTAGCCCTTAGGGCGACAGGTTAAATCCCAAATACAATTTTTTATTTGTATTTCTTTCCAGAAGGAGGAGAGTGGCTTCAGATGGGACCGAAGACGCTGCTGTGCTACCCCCTTAATGGCCACAGCCAGACTTGTATTCAGGAGGACTGCAGTGCCCAGAAAACGGGGAGTAAGGTAGTCCCTATTTCCAGGTTTAGGAAAGGATTTAAAATAATGTGGATACCGGCTATGTTGACACCCCACCTCGGGCTAGGTTTGGACGCTTGATGGAAGAAAGAATGTGGAATGAAAAAAACTGGAATCGAACTACACCGAATGACATGCAATACAACCTGGTTGTGCAGCAGTGCACAGTCATTCCACCAGAGGGGACAATGGGTTCTTTTAGAGTTGGGTTTTACGCAGATGATTCGGAGATCCGTTGAGCTCCATTTTGACAGAAAGCGAGCATGTGCCTCCCACCCCTGGGATAAAGGACAGGAATCACTACTAACAGCTGGCAGCTCAGGTGCAAGTGACGCTGAGATGCTGCTGGCAGACCCCAGATCCATAAGAGTGAGGCAAGAACAGCGGATGGCCAGAAAGAGCATGAAACGAGTGCACCTGACAGAGCACGGCAATCAGCGGTGTTTCCTAAACCCACAGGGAGCATCAGCTGAGCAGTGGGCTGACGCTCAGTAGTCGAGCGGACTGGCTCAGAACCGAGCCAGTGAACGGGTCAGGCACTCTATGAAGCGCGCGCCGTGAGGGCAGCACCATGTCGACAATTTAACCTAAAGCCATACTTGGTTTCCGAGCGGCAGACATCTTTTACAGCTCCCTACTCCAGCGGATAAAACAGAGGAGGCGGATCATTCACAAAGCAAGTGGCCCCGGCTCACAGAGCCATGTTCTGAATGGGAGCAAATGCAGTTCAGAAGCTCTGCAGAGCCCCAGGCAAAGCCTCCCTTTGTTCTGTAGTCATCTGCAGTCTTATTAAAACTAGCAACCTTCACACAGACCAAACCCTGCAGCTGCAGAACCCATGCAACATTCCTGCACATCAGTGGGCACCTGCGCTCGCCATAACCAGCTGCAGAGTTCAGCTCAAAGAGCCGGAACTGGTAACTGGACAGGAGAGGAGTGTCTTGTGGCTTGAGTTTACAGTCACACACACCAGAGACGGAGCCCCCAGCCTGAGTGAGGAGAAAGGTTCCAGTCTTAGTCTCCTGGACTTTCTCTCCATTATTATCGCAACAGTTGGCACTGTTTGCCCAGACCCAGGAACAGGAGCTCACAGCACACGTTTTGTATTGCGCTTAGCCAAAATCAATAAAGAAATGATCAGAAGGGTTTTAGACTCACAGGGCTTTAATGTAACGTTTTGAAAGGCAGCTTCGGAGACGCTATGACGCGAGAGCTGCTGCTACAGAAAGACAGAACCCGGAACGGAAAGGGCGAGGTGTACTGTATTTTACAAAACCATGGATCAAAGCTTTAGACTGCTCTGCTGCGGCACAGCCTTCTGATGTTCAATTCTCATTTTTAATCTAACTTTTATTTCTCTCTTTTATTAATGGAAATGCAGATCATGAGGGATTCCCAATTCCAGTCATCAGCTCCTAGGAACATTCCGTCTGAAAGTTTTAAATAGAACGTTAAAGCCGTTCAGTGTCAAATTAACCCAGTTTTTCAGACGCTGGATTAACATGCAAAGGTTGGGAGAAAAGTTTTGCTGTGGTTTTTTTTTAGAGAACCTTAAAATTAAGTGCTTATTTGTAACTGCTGAATAAGGAGAGAAACATAATTCCATCCCAAGACAGGACTGCTGTAGGCCTAAGACAGTCCGTAATGGGTGCATTCTGCTTGCACTTTTTACTGATCCCTGTCCATGGCACTGTTTGACAGAGGAGCACGTGACATGTGGCAGATCAATTCAAAAGGCTGATCTGTAAAAATACCTAAGAAACTTTTGAGACAAAGCCATGAAGAGAAAAGACTAAATACTAACTACCAGATGGGCAAAATTGGTCAAATGGCCTCATCCCTTCTTCCATTTTCATGGTAGTGTTTGCTCAAAGAAGGAATTGCTATCCATCTCCTCTCTAATAGAAAGCACATCTTGAAATAATGAGAAATAATGAGTGGTGCTGTTTTCCTCTATGAAAAAACCCATTGGGAGATTCCAGCGTTTGCAGCCTCCATAAAGTGTCAGGGCAACAGATTTAAAAAAAGCAACATTTGTCTTACTCTGTTCATTTCACAGATCCAAAGCTTCTTCTAATAAAATTGGGATCGGACAGGAATGGGAACGCAGAAATTGCAAATCGCTGTGGTTCCCAAGTAAAAAGCACCGAAAGAAGCCAAATTGTTTGACACAAGTTTCTCACAAGCTTGCTGGCACGTTCTCCCCCGGCTGCTCGCAGGGAGAGCTCGAAGACAGCGGCCGTCAGGACGGGGAGCAAGACTGCTCCGGAGCAAGACTGCAGCGGAAACACGGAGGCTCTCCGGGGCCCCGAGAGCTTGTGTGTGTCGCAAGCCAGCCGCTTCAACGCCACGCACTCAAGTACCAGACCCTTGCCCCCACCTCCACCTCGGCTCAGCCTGAGTCACGGCACGGCTCAGTCCTTTTCTCTGCACATCACAGGAGGTCGCCACTGGTGCCCAGGTTTGCCCTCCTGCGCCAAGGCCAGGTACACCTTCGCTCCCTCCCTGCTCCTGCTCCTTCCTCCAGAACACCCCCCCGCCCCCCCCGGGGGAGCGACGGAGCTCTCAGCCGAGCCCACGCGGAAATCAAAGCTTACCCGCATCGCATCTCCGTACGAATCCCAGATAAAGAGCCGGAGAGGGAAAAAGAAAAAAAAAACTATAAAGAAGAAAAGCGGCGGATCCAAAGGGGTGAAAAGGCAGTGAGAGGAAGGGACAGACTGAGAACAAAAAGATGAAAGAGAAGGGAGACGAGATCGCTCCCCCGCTCCTCGGGCTTCGACTCATGGTGCCAGCGAAGCAGGTGAATGCCCGCGAGCACCTGGCCACCAATTACACAGAAGCGCAGTCGCTCCAGGAGTCGAGAGCCAGCCGTGGGACTTCCTGCCTCCGCAGGCAGACGACGAAACCTGCTTTGCCTCCCTGCCACACATTACTGCACGCTTAAGAGTCTTCTGGTATTGTTTAAAGGCTTCTAGTAATATATCCGGAGAGGCTCTAAAAACACAGCAGATGAGAACTGGGACACACAGGGAATACCTCCCTGTATGTACACGTCTCGATGTGCTCTGCGCCACTCACACACGATGCGCTCTCCCCTCCACGAGCTCAATGAAAAGGCAGGCCATGTCGCCCAGCTTCATCTCACGCTTGTTTTGAAATCTGTTCATCTAGGATTGGCTGGCACGGACAGGGTTGTGTAGGTTTTACCAACACGCGCTGTATGTTCTTCTGGTCGAACAAGCTGTCTTTTCACAAAACAAACTACTTCCGGCAGAGCTCACACCTCAGGGGCCAGCCTGCAGAGGGGCTCGGAGAAGACTGCACGATGGAAACGCTGCCCATTCTTCCCCCATTAATAATTAGGCATGTATTCCCTTTCTTGGAATTGCAACGATTGCAGCCTGTGCTCTGATGTCACTGTGTCCCGACTGGACAAGGAGAGCTCTCGGCTGGGTTATTACCGTTAAAGAATCGGCTGGATTGCAGACGAAGCTTTTTTCTTTCAGGATGTAATTATATATTTTGAGATTTTTTCTCGAATTCATCTTGCTCCACATCAACAGAACAAAATGGATAATATCAGAACACCTGCCCACGTTTCCACCCAGTTTGACCTCTGGGACATCCAGTGCACGACAGGATAGGACACAGTACTCTAAGTGCCCACTGGCCCTCTGACAGCAAGGATCACATGAACACTGTCCAGAGAGGAGAGGACACAGAGTCTGCCAAAGAAACACTGACACTTTTTGAGCTGCTGTGTGACCAGTGACCCAGATGTGGTGCTGTCACTGGGTGAGACTGAGCTCCGGGACACCGTCAAGCAAAAGCACTTAGCACTTTTCGGATCTGGCATTTAGTGAGGTACATCTTTGTGGAGAATAACGGGCAAGAAGAAAGACATGATTCCAGCACCACTCCCGAAGCGCGGACTGCAGAGAGAGACGCACATGCTCTTGCAGACAGCAGTCCGATCCTGTGCTCCACGCCTCAGCAGACATGGCTCCTACAAATGTGGACTGGAGGCAGCTTCTACTGCAAACCACATCTTTTCAGGCCACCAAGCTCTGAATAAAAAACGCTCCTTCCTACATCGCTCTTGGTAATCAACAATTCAGTAAAAAACTCTTACTCTCACTCCCTTTCGATCCAGTTACTCCATATGGGACTGTCGGTCATGTCACCACGTACTCAGTGGTTCCCACGAGTGGGAACTGACAGGATGGGCTGCCACCCCATCGCCATGCAGTCCCACATGGTGCCGGGCCCTGGACTAGTCTTAGGAGCTACCCAGTGATCCAGTCCCATTAACGAACCTGGTGGGAAGACCATTCTGAATACAACCACAAGTTCAGCAGCCCAGCTCTGAACTTGGAGACGGAAAAATAATTTATGGCTATGTCCACTGGATCTTTTTTAAGAAACAGTTTTATCCGGTCCTTACCCTATTCTTTAGATGATCCTCAATCCGTACCTATAAAGTATTTACAGGGCTGTGTGCCTGGGTTTCTCCGGTCCAGTCGGACCTGCTGACTGGTCTGAACACAAGACCTCACAGCAGTGGCATCACCCTCATGAAACTAGTTTCCAGCCCCATTTTTATTAAATGCTAACTAGAGCAGGACAGTCTGACTTAGAAACAGGCCAGAGCTGTCCTATTTTTCCCCGACGTGCCAGCAAACAACAAGTTTTGAAAAAAATAATTAAATCAAAAGATAAAAATTAACAAACACAGCAGAGCATATTAATGAGGTGCAGGCTAAACCTGTGTGCACAGAACTGTTTTGTTTAGCTAGAGGGCGTGTTGGACATGACATCTGACACCCCCAGTCTCCTTTCAAACACACCTATGTTTATCAGCAGCAGGTGACCAGGTGACCCCATCAAACTTGCACCACAATACAGTGAAGCAAAGCTGCCCCCAGAGTTTATAACAACTCAGGTCTCCAGTCTCTAATCTTGCAGATCTGGACTTCAACTGTAATCAATTAAGGAGGTGAGTTGTGCCATTAAGCAATTTAGAGATCATTAGGATCCAAAATGGAAGTACTCTTCACCCCCGAATGCCTGAGTTCTCTCCACTGAACAGATCTCTTGCTTAATTCATCAATACTCTTATCATTTTCAATGATATCAAGAACTAACTGGATTTGTGCCAGGGCTGTAGTACCAGGGCTACAGATTCCTGATGTAACTATAACGAGAGAATTAAAGAACTGATGTTAGCGATTCACCTCACTTTCTCCTTTGCAGACGGCAGAAGGCAGGTATACTGTAAGTCTCATTTGGCCACACGAGCCTGGCACAGCAATAGCTGTCTCAGACTTTGTGATGCCCTCTATCACACTCCTGGACCAGAATCTGCATTTCGCATCATCATCATTATTATAATAGTGATTATTTTGTGGCCAATCAACCCTGCTTCAGGGCACAAAATTCTCTCAGAGGTCCAAATTCAGAGAGAAGGAGGAAGGCAAGCTCTGTCCACATGTCAGACCATTTAATCAGAAACTGAATCTAATAACTGAAAACTAAAAACTTAATTGAAATTGAAAACTAATAACTTATATAAAGAACTCAGCGCAAATCTGACCAGTGAAATGAAATGCTGGATTCCTGCACGCGATCAAACATCCCGCCTCCTCTCCTGCTCACACACAAGAAAACGCTCGCTGCTTCGCTTGATAAGACTTTCACTGAGTGATGCTGATTAAGCCGCAGTGCCATCAGGAGTGCAGTGCTGTGACCCCACAAACTCCTTCTGTAAACCCAGGCACCAAAAACAAAAAGGTGAAAGCAGGGACAGCGCCTCTTTGAACCCTGAAAAAAGGAAGTGAGACATCCGAGCCGATACCTGATCTGCTCCGGCAGTGAAGCCGGCTTCAGGACCATGGGAGGAAGGGAAGGAGAGGAGGATTATGGGGCAAAGAAGGACTGCCAACAGGGAGATCCTGTTCACGTCAAAACTCAGGAGGGCCCAGTTTTTTGGTATTAGTGTTGCTGGAGACAGGCAGAGGGAGGAACAGGCAGGGGGACAGGGCGACAGTAAGAGTGAAAGATGGAACCACTCACCTCCCTGCTTACTCCTGTCAAGATAGATTGAAACCCTTCTGGCCAGACCTGCGAGGGGAGGAGCAGACAGCGGGTTCAGCGGATTAGCGTGGGGCCCAGCGCGGCCGCCAGAGACTCCACTGCCACTGGGCAGCACCTCTGTTAGCGAGCACCGCTCTGAGCAAGGCCTTTCCAGGAGCAGAAAGAGCAGTGCAGCACGAGCTGGCTTCTCCAGGGCCAACCCACACGACTGCACCTCTCTACAGCCTCAACCCCTCGAGCCAACCCCAGCCCTAGCCTGGCACTAGCCCTTCCATTGACCTTATCTTCTTTCCAAACCCAGACACCACCACTGGCATAGCTGGCAGGGCTCTGACCTTTGACCCCAACCTTACCCACAGCAAACATTTACAGCGCTGGTCTGCAGTCAACACAGCAGCTGAGCTGAGCTGTCTACCTTCTCCTTCTGCTAACACTGAGGTGTCTGGGGTGTCTAAAATACTGAAACAGCAGAACTCTGCAAATTCAAGGCTGTGGGCCTCAGCAAAAAACAAATCAATGAGAATTAGAAAAGGCTACACCCTACTGCCGCAAGGCTGCACTGCTCTTTCGGAGGAAGAAAAGAAAAAAGCACCAACAAAGGAAAAGCACAGGAGACAAAATAAAGGCTTAACAAAAGGTAAATAATCAGCATGTAGGACCAGACAATGCGCTTGCCACAGGAAACACCAGGCTTGCTGTTAAAGGACAGTCCTCACTCTCGGAGGGGCTGAGTGACGAGGGAGACACAGAGACACCACAGGGATGCAAGTGGCCTGAACACAACACACCCATCGGTGGTTAGGTGGCAGACTGTGTTAATGCTCCCAAACTCTCAAACACGAGCTGTCAAGGCTGGAGGGGGAGAGGTAGAGCTGGGGGCGCGGGGTTCATCCGGACTCCCAGGGAGCTGCAGGAAGGGTCTGAATCTTCGCACGGGTGTCACCAGTTCTCCAGCCCTGGGACCGTCCCCCCGCTGCTGCACTCCCCCCCAAACCCCCCTAACTACCACAGGCTTTCAGCCTTTCCCAGCAGCCTGCCACTGACGGTCCTTCTCTCAAGGGTGGCACCTCGGACACACTGACCTAGTATTCTGGCTTACTTTCCAAACACGGTTTCTCGGGTGTGAGATGCTGCCGATTTTGGAACGAGAGGGGGCAACTGGACTGGGAGAATAAGCTCATTACGGCACAGCCCCCTGAGGTGGGCAGAGATCTGTAAAGCCGAGAGCCTGTATGCATTTCTGCTCCAGCTTCCTTAGCCCTGTCTCGACGGCCGCCCCAGCTCTTCATTTTTAAACGGAACGCCCAACGCCATGGGCTCTCTTTATAGCTCCCCTGAAGCCTTAACACAAGACATAGATTATGAACACCATAAGCGGACTGAAGAACTTCAGCCCAACTTGGCGCAGAGGATAGGAGTCTGTGTTGAAAGGCATGCACCAACTACGTGCGAGATAAAAAATACATCCTACACAGCTTAAAACGTGTCAATCCTCGTTTGTGCTGGCTGCCAGCAGAGCCTGACTTTAAAATACTCGTTTGTTACATTATTCAATTTCATGGGGAGCCCGTCGTAACAGCTCCTTCATTTACAAATGCACATTCGTCTTTTGGCTTTAATTACCAGAGTTATTCTCCTAATGACATCCCTCAGATGTCTGTTGTTTTCAATCTGCCTTCCACCTCCTCTTCCCCCAGCTCTCTGTCGCCTGTCACTGTCTGGTTCCAGGCACCCAGGGGAGCAGAGAGAGGGGACTGCGCAGATCTCTGCACCCCGACACCCGAACTCTGCTGTGGGGAGCAGGAGGTGGTGGTGCCGGAGGGGCTTGCTGTAGCTGGGGCACGTGCATCGCTTCATCAGCTTCAGCACAATAGCAGCCATTTTTCCCCCCCAATTTGTCATGCATTTTGATTCTTTAAGTAGTGTCAGCTCTTCTGCTTCACTTTAATGAGACATATGGCAAGATTTTCTCTTTTTGTTTCTACAATCTAAGTCATCCCCTGAAATATATTAAACATTTCTCTGCCATCATTTCACGAATGTTTAATGCTAAGCAGTTACATGTTAAGCCTTTGCAAATGTTCCCTGCAATCTCAAATTACAGCACACTCCTTAGAAGATCTCGTTACACATTGGAGGACGCAGCTTCAAAAAAGCCCCAAATAAAACAAAAAGAGAAATGAAAGCATCCTCACCAGGACTGACACACCTGTGCAATTTTTGCTCTTCTTTCACTGGTTAAAAAAATGGACTAAAAAAAGTTATTCAGTTCTCTTCACTTTCAGGCATGGGGAAGATTACATAAATCATCAGATGTCTAGCAGGCATTCATAGGTTTAATGCCCAGAATTGGAAATGTATACCAAGAATGCTTGTGAAAAAATAAGCAACTTAAATGAAGCATGATTGTGTTTTACTTCAGTCTACCAGAAATCTGAAAGTTTGATTCTGAAGCAGGGATTGAGGTGGTTGGAGAGCAGAACGAGGTGAATAGGACTGGGAAGGATTCCCTGCAAGCCAGAGAAGGGATGGCCGTTATTGGCTGGGAAGGCAGGGGGCAGGGACAAGGAAATGGCCAGGGTCAGAGAAATGCGGGGGTGGGGGGTGGGGGCTGACCTCGTGTGGTGGGCAGCATGTCGGACAGGCCCTGCCACGCCGTCACCATCTCCGGGTTCCTCTCCAGGTCAGCGAAATTCTTCCAGATCCGGAGCGCCCCATCGTCTGAAGGCAGAGGGAGGGAGTGGGTACAGGACAGCGCACTAGGGAGACGACTTCTTTCAGCTCCCTACATGCCCACCTGTCCGAGAGCAACTGTAGGCCCCACACCGACTCCGCCGGCCCTGCTGACTGCTGAGCTGCTCTGCAACCCGGCTGTGCCTTTTTCCAGCTCCAGGGGGCGACTCGCCTCTCCGCACTTGTCTTTCATGGGTTCAGCACAACACGCTAATGAGCTCCAGGCATCCCTTGCTCTTGGGAATCGTATAGGCCTTGTGCCATTTTCAAAGAGCAAGAAATCTCTGCTCAAAGGCAGGCTCTGGGGCTGAATCAGGGTCTGATTCACAGGGTGTGCGACGATGCACAGGAAACAGATTGCAGCTGGTACAGCAGAGCAGCACAAAACCCAGAGACAGAGAGCAGCTGACTTGTGAAAGTAAGATAACTCCTCAACAGGCAGCTTTAGTGGTCAACTGAAGCCTTGTCTATGTTTGCATCTTCACCAAGACAAGGCCTTGCTGTCAATCTCCTCTCCCATGTCTGAAAGCACTCTGTCTGCTCATTCACACTCTTCAGCTCTGGGTGTCTGGCTATTTTAATACTGACTCTGTTCTGTAAATGTCTTTTCCTCCACAAAAAAAAGACAAATTTCACTTTCACTTCACATATCGATGTAAAACAAAATCTCTTGAATGTCTGCAGAAGTAGATGTTAATAGTACTGCAGGTGACCTGTTGATACAGCCCTTCGCCACAGGGTGAAAGGTCACTGTGCCAATCTTGGCCTTCCATTTCTCATCTGTGATCTATCAGCTCCACTCTCTTCTGCCTCTCTGTGAGTGCTTTACCTGTGGCAGTGAGAAGCAGAGAGCAGTCATGTCCATTCAAGTATTCCACAGCCGTGATGCGTGTGTAGCGAGGATTCCCGTTGTAGAAGTAGTCCAGCTTCTCTCCCTTCTCCCAGTCCCAGAAACTGAGGGGAGGGAACCAGAGTGAGCACTGAGGTTTTGGGGAGTTCCACTTCAACACTGCCCCCACCCTCTGACTGTTCCTTCGATTCAAAGACTAAGCTCTCAAGGTTAAAGGCACCTCCTCTAGGTGCTCATTCGTTTGCCAGTTTGATTAATTAACCGAACAATTAACCACTTAAAAAGGGGGCATTTTTCATCTTTCTGGGGCATTATGAAAAAGTAAAGCTAGGACACTGACAGCAGAGCAGCAGGGAGACCAGGCCCCATCTTAGGTGAGTTCTCAATGATGACCTGACCGGCTTAAACTAGCACCGCGTCTTCAGCTACGGATGTCAGGTTGCCCACGACGCCTGCAGGGCTGCAGCTCTCCAAGCGCGGGAGAGAGGATCACAGACGCCGAGTATCAGCTTTCCCGGCTGCCTGCTCACACCTGAGCCGCCCAGGTGATGTCGGGATAGTTGTATACCAGTTTACTGAACCCCTGTTGACAGAATAAGCGTACCAGCTTCTGCCTCGAAAGTTGAGGCATGGGGAGGAGAAGGAACCTCCCCACAGGAATGAGAACTGCTCTCGCCAAGGCACTGCCCGCCGAGGATGCTGGGAGCGTCCTTCCACCTCCTTAGCGCGAGGCCTTCTGGAAAATCCAGCCGCGAGGCCTTCTGGAATTGTAGCGTCGCGGCTAATCTCGTTAGGCCACAGCCTGCCCGGAGCTTCCCAGCATTCAGAGCGCCTTCTAGCCACAATCTAATTGCGTGCGTTAATGCTGGGAACCATTAACGAGGCCTGTATGGGTTGCTTGTGCCCCATGTGTTAACTTCGAAGAGAGCTACAGGAAAACTCTACCACCACTGCATTGGAATAACCCACTGTGAGAGTATGCTCTTGACCACCTGCCCCCGCTCCGCTGTGCAAACGTCTCCTCTCCTCCCTCACCAGATGCTGTCTTTGTCCGCCACGGCGATGCAGGGGTTGAAGGGGTGGAACTTCACCACAGAGGGCACCCCCGGGTTCCGGTTGATGAAGATCTGGTCATCCAGCCGGGTCACACCTACGAGGCGGTGGGGGGGGGGGAGAGAGAGAGAGAGAGAGAGAGAGAGAGAGAGAGAGAGAGAGAGAGAGAGAGAGAGATGCATGCAGTGTGAGGAACCCAGTCTGACAGAACCCAATTCCCGGCACCAGCGCCGACCCATAACCACGAGCCCGGCAGCATCCCCCTCCTCGGGAATCACCTGCTCCAGCTACAGCCCCTACCACCTGACTGCTGTTATTTTACTACTGCAGCTGGACACCAGCACGGCTGTCTGCGCGCCTCAGCAGCTGACCTAATTCTGTGCTGCCTAGCCCCATGTCCTTCAGTTACTCACTGCACTCCTGCTTTAACTGTATCTGTAAGTGCAACACAAGGTGTCGGGGGAACTGTAATGTGGACAAATCAGTCACTCATTTCTGGTACCTTACCCCCGGCCCTCCAGTAGCACCAAAAGTGTCAGAAAGTGTCATTTTGAGGGAGAGCTAAGAGTATTAATAATTGTTGGACATATTTAAATTCAGTTTTTTCTGCAGTTCATTTAGCGCTGTACTGACAGCACATACACAAAAGGCAAATGGGCAGTTTCAGGACTTCACTTAATTTAAAGATGATTAATATCCAAAAATAAAGCAGGGTTCCTTAAATGTAAACTGTATGGAGCACTGAAGTCACAAGTAACAGGTGATATTCAAAATGTAATGTCATCCTCTCCATGCGGGTTGAACGATCCTCAGATCATCAAAACGTTTTACTGGCCATAATGAAATGCAGTAACCAGGGTAATAACGTCAATACGTCACACTTCAGTGGTCATTCAGTTGCCAGAATCTGACTCACTGCTTTCTCAGGCATCGTGCAAGATCTGCTCTTTTTTTTTCCTGTGATACAGTTAAAAAAAGGATTAGCAATATCAGATGGACTGTTTCTTTGTTGTCGTGGGTATTGTTTAGTAATCAGAAGCAGATGTGTGGACTAATGCAGCCCACACACTGAATAAATATTAACAGAAGTCTCACAGCAGCGGTTTAGACTGAGCAAGTCTGAGGCCAGATAGTCAGTTCTCAAACGTGATAATGCTCTCAGAAAGTGCGCTTTTGCACAACGATATGCAAACAATTACTCTTCCTCCTAAAGATACAGTACAGACAGAACAATAGCAAAAGCTGATGTCATTTAGAAACCAGAAGTGTAACTGGAGAAAGAATTGAATTTCTTTGCTGAAGTATTTGAGATTGTAAGTTATTATTCTCCAAAGATACTTGGTTTGGTCAGGTGGGTGTTTTCTGCTTACTCTGATATTTATCATCAGTTAACGTTCCGCATCGTTGAGTTTATTGTTAGTCCCTATCTCAACAGTAGTTTTGAAGCAAAAAACCTGGTTCGAATTCTAATAAAATATTGCCTATCCACTCCCAGGTTAAAGAAAAAAATAATTTCATTTTTGAGAGAGGGTCCCAATGACATTCGGAAAATGAACCGAGTTGAAAAGAAATGTTTCTGAAGGGGGCTAATTTTCCTCAGGTAGTATGTTTTGAAAATGCCCATTGGAGATCATCCGTCTTGCACGAAACGGACTTCAACACACACTTCACCAACAGCAAGCAGACTTGAAAATAATCTTTCAAAAGCACAGCACCATCTAGGGACTGCAATCTCTACAGTAAACTCAAACACGCCAAGAGCCACTTCCAGGAAGTACACTGCTGGAATAACCAGCGCTGTGAAAAACAGAATATTATTTTCCTTACGTTTTTCGTGCTCCCTAGTTTGAAAGCCTCTTTCTTTAGAGGATTTTTCTAATCCTTGTTACCTGGGTGGGAGGAGAAGGTACATTTCCTTCACATTCATTAGTGGTTTCTCAGTTTGCCTTTCATGAGCCTTTCCTTCATGAAGCCCTGGCTGAGCAGAACGACTCTCCTCATATGAATCCCTGTTTCCCCAGAACCCCTCTTTTAGACTGTGTGAGAGACCGGAGCAGAGCCATTCTGTCTGTGCTGGCCGCTGGCTTCACAAAGACTGCTGGGAGGAAATCAGCCTGAGCCTTTTGAATGCAGATGGAGAGCAATGATTCAGGGAGAGCTCACGCTGGGCTCCCAGCACGGTGCCCAGTCAGAGGAGCTTGGGCTTAGTGGGAGGATGCGAGGTTTGGGGTGGGGGGTGGTGGTGGTGCTCTGCATGATCATCAGCACCCTGAGTTCAGAGACAGCAGCCGTCAAAAAGCAGCCTGTAGCATCTCTTCAGCTGCATCTCAAGAGGCCCAGGAGAAAGTTCAGAGCCCAACTCCTCAATCCTGTGCCTCGCCTCTCTCTTCTCCATCCCGCCATCTCTCCCTCTCGCCACCTTATCTTTCTCTCCAATATAGCCTCATCATCTACGATCTGTTAAGGCAGTTTCCTGGAAACGTGAGCGTAGGTGGCGTCTTTCTGGCCTAATTGTAAATCATCAGGCTTGGAAAGATTACTTGTCTGAATCTAAGGATATGATAGAATCTGCTAGATCCTATCTGCTAGATCCAAAATTCAGCAGCCAGAATCCTGACCAGGTCTAGTGCAAGTGATCACATAACTCCTATCCTGGAGTCCTTGCACTGGCTTCCTGTCACGTTTCGTGTTGGCTTGGCACCTTAGTACCTGTCTGAGCTATTATCGCCCTACTCCCCACCTCGCAACCTTCGCGCTTCTACTTCTGGTCTCCTAAATGTCCCCCAAGCCCGTCTACACTCTAGGGGTGGCAGGGCCTTCCCCTCTTATGCCCCCCCAAGCTCTGGAAGTCTCTCCCCAAGGATATCCGAGAGTCACCTTCTCTAAACTCCTTCAAATCCACACTCAAAACCTTCTTCTTTAGAAAAGCCTTTACTTAACTGGTTCCGTTCTTTACCCCCAGCTACTCCTACCGTATTTAGTACCACTATCTACAAATTCTCAGCATGTTTATCTTGTGTATTATTTTTTATTGTTGATGTTGCTGTTGTCTTTCTGTAAAGCGCTTTGATAAGCCACCTTTAAAGGCGCTATATAAAATAAAGTTTATTATTATTATCACCCCCCCCCCCCCCACACACACACACACACACACACACAAACACACAGCTGCCCTGCCCCCTTTCAGACACCCCTGGCATTCATACCCTTTCCCCCCTCTCCTGCCTCACCCTTCTGAATGATGCGCTGGCTCTGTCTCCTCACGCGGGCGTTCCTCAGAAACCTCCACTCCCTCTCCTTCCGGACCTGACTCTCCACGTCGTGCTCCTCTGGGATCTGCGGGGGGGGGGGGGGGGGGGGGGGGGAGGAGTCAGAGAGGCCGTGAGCATCGACCTTGACACACACAATCCGCCCAAAGCCACCTTCCGGGGGGGGGGCGCTGCTTGACACAAAGAGCGGAGGGAACCCGGGACAAGAGACCGACAAGCCATGTGACCAGGCATATTTCAACACATGGCGGAACCAGGACGTGCCGTCTCTTGGATCAGACCGAGGCTAGTGACAAAACGAGCCCTCGCTCGTGCAAGGACACAGAAGTGACTTTACTGCACAGTGGGTGGAGTTCGGTAGATGACATCACTGCTCTGGATGACACTACACCACTCCGCCCACCACCGACTCTTGCGAGTCCTGCAGGTGATGAATAAATTAGCCAAGAACGCCCCCCACCAGCTTCCTTTTCCTCCAGAAGCCCGCGGGACTCAAGAGGGCTGGAGACTGGCGGCAGAGATTCAGTGAACTGTCTCCCATCAGTGTCACACGGCCAGGTTCAGTTTCCTTCCGTTTTATTTCTCTTTCATTACCAGGCTTTGGAATCTTTAAAAAGGACCCACAATCACACCGGATCTTAAAATAACCTGTAGCAGCTGACATGCTGTGAGAAAAAGATACTGCAAGATTTCCCTGAAAATCCACTTAAAAGACCTTCGAGGCCCCTGTGAGATCTACAACGCAAAAAGGCTCATGCACGCTCCCTGCGAGAGAGGGGTAAGGATGTGTTGCCCACACAGGTGGGCCAGGTCACACACATCATGACCGAGATGAGCGCACACAAAATCACAGCGCAGCTCTCTTTCTAGTTTTGCCCGACATCCCTGGATGATGAATTAATTTCATTTACAGCTGGTATGATGATGCATGTTCCAGCGCCTCTCATTAAACACACTCCATGTAACACAATAGATATTAATGATCTGCTCACGTTATCCACCACATTCTCGTTAGAGTTCTGCTTAATTAAAGAACTAAGCCTTGTTCAAGTTTTATCTTTCGGAATACTTCATGACACCATACGCAGTCAGTGGGTCAGACTTAGCTGCTCCTTATGAGGATGCTGGTCCAGAGCAAACAGCCCAATTTGCAAGCTCAGCTCTTCCGTATTTTTCAAGAAAAGTAACTCTTCTGTTAGAAGCTACTGCCTCATCTAAAGAGAAACAAACCAGTCTGCTTCTTGAGGAGAAAAAAACACTCCTCTGAACGTGTTCCCTGGCGAGTAGTAATCAATAGACGTTCTCACGGACTCTTCTGAATGTTGTGAAACAGCCATAAAAATCACAGCTTAACTGTAATGAGGATCAAGGCGCAGGGAGTCTGGAAAACGTGCCTGGTATTATGCAGGCAAGAGCTGGCTAGTCGCTGGGTCCTTATGATGAGGGGAGAGATGGTGTAAGAAGGTATATTTGCACATCCTTCCCAAATTACTATCTGCACCACCAAAATATTGTGGGGTGGGACTGGCCTGGTGTCCCCCCCACCCTGCCAAAAAATCTACCCTGTGTCCATGGCACAAAAACCTGCCTCCTGCATGATAATCTGCTAATGAACAGCCCTGAAGCACAAAGGCCGATCCTGCCAGATTCTGAGCTGTTTGTGTGTGCTCTTTTTGGTGCTTGGAGCTGTGCTGTATCATTTTCACACAGCAGAGCTCTGGATACCCTCATGAAGTTTTCCTGTAGGTTCTTTGCAAGGTGAAGGTACAGCAAAGCGAGGCAAAACAAGGTTCAAATGACAAGAGATCACACATGCAGTTTAAAGGGGAACTGCAGTCACAATTTCTCAGACCGGTTATTAAATCTTGGCAACAAAACAAAATAACTGAAGTTACAGAAAATATTTTCAAATGTCGGATTAAGCCCAAAATGATGAGCTTTGTGAAAGTACTGTAAGCCACTATGTTGTCGTAAACGGCAGGACTTGCCACGGGTCAGAGGGAGAGCTTGCGAGAAATGTGACGTGACGTGGCCCTTCCTGCTCACTAGTCACTGTGAAGTACTGCACTAATGTACACAGACTAACGTACTGTGATGTACGAGATAAGATAAGATAAGTACGGGACAGCAGCTGATATTTCACTGCAGAAATGTTCCAACGTGACCTGCATGCAGAGTTAACAAGAAAGTTCCATTTACTGGCAAAACTGTCTCAAAGGCGAGAGAAATACTTCTACTGGATTAACAGAGACGTATTCACAAGTCAGCCTGTTTACAATGTCACAGGGCTGCTTCACCTCACCAGTTTCGTTGCCCCGTTATGAAGCGCAGAAGATGGCGCCACGCATACCTGGAAGTTTTGTAAATTGGAGGTTTTACAATTTACTGTCTACATTCTACTTTTATTCTGATCTGAAATGCACTCTTCCACGCCGATTGATTCTTTCTAACCCCTGAAATGTAAACATAGCGCTCCAGTTCCCCTTTAAGATCCTGAAGAGCTTTCTCACAGCAACCTAAGTGTGCACAGTGCACCACAGCCTCGGGCTCAGGCTGGCCTTCTGCAGCCGCCACGCCACGCCACGCCACGACCGCAACAAGGCAGCAGCACGACAGGGCAGCGGGTCAGGGCTTCTCATTCATTTCTAGCTTTTATCCACAAATGGGTGGACGTCCGAAAGAGAACTTCAGACACTTCAGCCCGAGACCGAGGGCACAGAGACCGACAGCAGGGAGCGGACGCCTCTCTGCCGCATAAACAAAATACACCCGTCACAGCACCAGGCACGGGACCCCGAAGTAAAGCCTCATTAAGCTCAACAACCCTTTTAAGAAGAAGTAATGCTTTTTCGAGAGGCTGTTACACTGCAGACCGAGTCCTGCAGGAGCGGGAGGCGTGATTGCTTTCTGCATTAGCGAGGAGGAAGGCGAGTGTAATAATGCTGGGATTACTGTAATGGACTCTAATGGGCCTTCTCTCGCCATCCTTCTCCTCGACTACGCTGCCTTATTAAACACATTTCCAGGCTCTGGCTGCAGCAACTGCCCCTGAATATTAAACACCGCTCTGCAGCCGCATGTTGCTACATATGATCTGTTAATCCTTGACCGTGCACAGGCCTGCCCTAGTGCCAGCACAGGACAGGACAGGGGAGGAGGGAAGGGGGGGGTAGAGAGAACAAGAGAGCACGCTATTATCGTGTGCGGCTCATGCTTAAAACAAAACAAAATGAATCGTCAAACTGGTCCCTTGACCCATAATTCAGGAACGATCTCAGCATACAGGGGTGATTGAATGACACCCGTTTCAGCCTCTGGAATGGCGCGGCCACTCTGTCATGCGGCAGAGTTAACAATGCCTCTGCCTTTATACTCTCACCGTGCTCTACAGATGAACAATAACATCTGCACACAGCTGCATGCTTTTCATGCGAAACAAGGGAAACTGCACCTCCACAATGCACATCACGGCTTTTCTTCTGCTCTCATTCATCTTTGACATTCAGGAGAGACATACAGAACGACCTACTTTATGAATTCATGATTCATAAACTGTGGAGAAAAAGGAGCATATTTGGATGGAAGCTGATTCCTTAAAGTCGCTTACTGAGAGGACACAAAATGTAGAAAACGGCTACTTATGCATGTTCTGGTTTGCTTCATATCAAGGTTTAAAGACTATTTATTTTCTGCAAGACAGACGTTTTGACTCATCTCCCTAAACCTCATAAGATGTGTGGTCATTTTATTTTATTATTTATTTTGTTTTTTTAATCATGATTAAAGCAAAAAAACCACACCTGGAGACAAGTGTTAGTGATCTAGCTGTTACTGCATCATCGCAGCAGTCAGGAAGAGACAGGAGCACCTGAACAGGGCACAGAGCTCCCAGGGCCCAGCCTCACTCAGCCAATCGCCGAGCTCGAAGGACAAGCGGCCCTCACATCAGAGCCCCATCGGCACCTGGGACAGCTCCCCACGAGGAGGGCAGTGACGTCTGTGCTCTCAGCCCGATTTCAGTACAAGGCCCCGTGATCAGATGCAACACTCCGGCGCAGGAAAGGGTGCCCAATTTCGAAATCCCCTGCATCATTTCCATTAGGTACAACTGGGACAGCTTTCCAGACTTATCCGTTTCTGGTCCAAGAGTAGGCTTCGGTGTTTCCTAACTCCAACCTACCCGCAGCTAGTTTTGCAATAATAATAATAATAATAATAATAATAATAATAATAATAATAATAATAATAATAATTGCTTACACTTATATAGCGCTTTTCTGGACACTCCACTCAAAGCACTTTACAGGTAATGGGGATCCTTCTCCACCACCACCAGTGTGCAGCCCCACCTGGATGATGCGACGGCAGCCATAGTGCACCAGTACTCTCCCCACACACCAGCTCTCAGTGGGGATGAGAGCAGAGTAATGAAGCCAGTTCAGAGATGGGGATTATTAGGAGGCCATGATTGGTAAGGCCCAAAGGGAAATTTGGCCAGGACGCTGGGGTTAAACCCCTACTCTTTTCAAGAAATGCCCTGGGATTTTTAATGACCACAGAGAGTGAGGACCTCGGTTTTATATCTCATCCAAAGGACGGCGCCTGTTTACAGTATAGTGTCCCCGTCACTATACTGGGGCATTAGGACCCACATGAACCGCAGGGTGAGCGCCCCCTACTGGCCCCACTAACACCTCTTCCAGCAGCAAGCTTAGTTTTTCCCAGGAGGTCTCCCATCCAGGTACTGACCAGGCTCACACCTGCTGAGCTTCAGTGGGCTGCCAGTGGTGAGCTGCAGAGTGATTTGGCTGCTGCAACCTCATTCAAGTATGTGTGTGTGTCTGAGGGAGCGGGGTGGGGGGTGGGGGGGGGTCGCACTTATTTGTGTGTATGGGAGTGAGAGAAACTGTTTAGAAGAGGCTGAATAATTAACGCAGGGAAAATCTGGAAAATAAATTCAGCTGGGTGTCAAGAGAGACACGAGAGCTCCAATCGCAGACAAGAGCTGCACAGAAAAAGGTCAGGTAGGTATAACTCCTGGACAAGCTGATCTCCAGCTTTGTGCGTCACCAGCCGCCCTCCGACACGTAGATGTATGTCAGCCAGGGCCTCGGAGGAAGACCTCCAGACCAGGCGCGCTCATCTGGAAGGCATCTTGAGGCGGCAAACAATGACGACCAAGAAAAGCAGAGCAGCCGGTGTCACAGCATCACACACGGACACAAGCCAACTGGCACCCCTTCAGGAAAAGAACATGGCAGGAACCCGAGGGACTCCAAAAATAAAATCTGTTCTTTTTTCCCCCCAGTGCAAGTGAGCTTTTAAAAAACAGTTCACCCATTAGGTGTATTTAACTCAAGGAGGCTATTTATCACAATCCCTGGGATTGTGCTGCTGCCCCTGAGGCTCCTCTGAGAGGTCATGTTAAGATCCAGTCGGATTTACGGGAAAACAAGCAGGACACGGGAAGAGATCATCCCGTACTTCTCCGCTGTCGCTGCTGCACCTCACTGGCGGGACACACCCAGTCCAAGCCACAAAGAACAGCCCTTCGGGCCCAGGAAGAGCAGGAAGACGCAGCCGGCATGAATTAAAACTCATTAACAAAGCGATAACACTCTTAACATTTCACTCCAACTAGGAGTGCGTCACAGCTGATAATGAAGCAGGGCCTAGCGGTAAATTATTAATGCCTCAGCCTGGTCGTCAATTACAGCGGACGTGCAGACTACAGGGAGCAATGCAAATTTCACTTTATGCCACGTTGGGGGAAAAAAAAGAATTTTAAAAGCATAGTAAAGGGGCCGTGCTTCATTTGAGAGAGTGAACAGCAGAGAATTCTGATGACTCTCCGTCAGCCTGTAAGGTTTTGACAAAGGAGCTACAGCTGGCTGGAGCCGATGAGGTTTAACCACAGCTGAAAGACAGACTTCGGCCCATTTAAGCACCCGCATAGTAGGGAAACGCGAGAAGCCATCAGGGGTTTTCGATTATTACTCCTGCCTCTCAGACACACGTGCACTTCCGCCCTGAGCGCACTGAGGCCTCTGCTGTACCTGCGAAGGAAGCTACGCCATTTAACGAGAGGACATTCCGTGTATTTCTTGTCAAAGCGCCGCAAGCATGAAAGCCCTTGTACAAGCTGAGACTGCTCACATGTGAGTACAGCGTGGTCAGTTACCCACAGTGCCCTGGCCCCTGGGGAAGACGGCTGAAGATCAGTGGCTGGGCCGACGGCAGGATGACTCTCGAGTCCCGCCTGCCCAGCACACGGGCACAGGGGCACAGGGGCCTGCGATACAGGGAAGGGCAACGGCTCTGGAGCAGCTGTGCATCGCGCCGAGGCTGCCGGGTCTGTAGCTGGAAGCTTTGGTCGGATTCCTGCTTTTCAGTTTTGTACATTTCTGACCCAGGGCAGGAAATGAGATTCCAGCGACGGTGCGTTTCAGCCGCAGGGCTCTAGTTCTGTATATACGAGCCAACGCTCCGTTCCTTCCTTGCATCATGTTTTGGAATTAATTCCAAAATACTCTGCTGTCTTGGGACCATGTCTACGTGTGGACCTGGGAACCGCAGAATCCACAGGGAAAAGCTCCTGTCAGGAGCGCCGCACGGCAGCCGCACGAGTGCACGGGAGGTGGAGGCCGGCTCTGCCTCTTCGTGCGCACAGGAGGGGAAACGTGGCGCCGACTGGGGGGGCCTGGACAGAGTCCGCTGCCTCCCTCTGTGGCCCGTGAACAGCCGGCGGCCATAGAAGGGGTAAGGACCACGCCACTCACAGGCAGGGGGAACCCCCAGACTGCAGCGCAGACAGAGCACTGATGACCCTGTGACTGGGGCCACTCACAGGCAGGGGGAACCCCCAGACTCCAGCGCAGACAGAGCACTGATGACCCTGTGACAGGGGCCACTCACAGGCAGAGGGAACCCCCAGACTCCAGCGCAGACAGAGCACTGATGACCCTGTGACTGGGGTCGCTCACAGGCAGGGGGAACCCCCAGACTGCAGCGCAGACAGAGCACTGATGACCCTGTGACTGGGGTCGCTCACAGGCAGGGGGAACCCCCAGACTGCAGCACAGACAGAGCGCTGATGACCCTGTGACTGGGGCCACTCACAGGCAGGGGGAACCCCCAGACTCCAGCGCAGACAGAGCACTGATGACCCTGTGACTGTGGTTGCTCACAGGCAGGGGGAACCCCCAGACTGCAGCGCAGACAGAGCACTGATGACCCTATGACTGGGGCCACTCACAGGCAGGAGGAACCCCCAGACTGCAGCGCAGACAGAGCGCTGATGACCCTGTGACTGGGGTCGCTCACAGGCAGGGGGAACCCCCAGACTGCAGCGCAGACAGAGCACTAATGACCCTGTGACTGGGGTCGCTCACAGGCAGGGGGAACCCCCAGACTGCAGCGCAGACAGAGCACTGATGACCCTGTGACTGGGGTCGCTCACAGGCAGGGGGAACCCCCAGACTGCAGCACAGACAGAGCACTGATGACCCTGTGACTGGGGTCGCTCACAGGCAGGGGGAACCCCCAGACTGCAGCGCAGACAGAGCACTGATGACCCTGTGACTGGGGTCGCTCACAGGCAGGGGGAACCCCCAGACTGCAGCACAGACAGAGCACTGATGACCCTGTGACTGGGGTCACTCACAGGCAGGGGGAACCCCCAGACTGCAGCGCAGACAGAGCACTGATGACCCTGTGACTGGGGCCGGAGAGACACGGGGGCAGATGGCAGGAAGGAGGACGAGACAGAGAGAAACACAGGGGACAAGTTGTAGACAGGAAGGACAGAGGCGAGAGTGTGGAAGGAAGGACAAGAGCCTCTCTGGTAAAGGAAAAAGAGGAGAGAAGAGTGAAAGGCATGAAACAGACAGGAGGGACAGAGGCATACAGAACTGAGTGAAACAAGAAAAACAGAGAAAGAGAAACTGAGACAATGTGCGAGAGAGAGGGAATCAGCTGTAGGGATGGGAAATGAAAAGAGAAGGGTGGAGAATGATCTGTGCAGTGCAGAGCCCATTTACATTCCAGCACGGAGAAAAAAACAACTATTAATGTTATGTATATGATTTATGTATTATTTTCTTTTCTCCCGCTGGCAAAACATCTGATGTAACTGAATTAATTCGTCACTGTCCTGTTAGCTGGTTTCTTTATAGGTTCTAATTACAATTCGTTATTTACCGCTGCCGCGCTCTGCGGCACCGCGGCTCATCGGTCACGCCCGCAGAGCGCGCGCCGAGCTCGACTCGGGCGGGGGCGGGGGGGGAGAGGGCTGGAGAGGGGAGCCCACCTTCATGACGGGCTGGGCGAAGTACTTGGCGCTCCAGTCGCACAGGCCGGTCTGCAGGGCGGCGCTGATGAGGTTCCGGTGGGCCCCCGGCTCGTCGGCGTCATCGGCCGTCTGCAACGCGTGCACACACACACACACACACGAACACACACAGAGCACCGGGGGTTAGTGCAGCACAGCAACGGGCCCCGGAGAGGACACAAACTCACAATCAACGCAGCTGTCGGCTGACTGCGCCTGGCCTACAGTGGGCAGACACACGCCTGGGCTATAGCATCTGACCGCTAACACGGCTTTCACACAGTGCTTCCCGGGGGAATGGAGGGGCAGCGCGCGCTCGGCGGGAGGGCGGGCGGGCGCACGGGGGCAGGGCGATACCTGGTCCGGCCCCTTGTCGAACATCTTGCGCGTGCGCGGGAACTGGTGCGAGTGCGGCGCCTGGCCGCCCAGCGTGGGGGTGTACGGCGGCCGGGCGGGTGGCAGGTCCCTGGCGGGCGGCTTGGGCACCTCGTTGGTCAGGCTGGAGCTGCTGGTGCTGGGCATGGGCGGGGAGCCACTGGGAAGAGCGAAGAGAGAAGGGGGCAAAGGGTAACAACGAGGCCTCGGGCACACAGCTCTGCATATCTCACTGGGCACGTGTGTGATGTCCCATTCAGCCACACTGTAACTCCAACCACCCCTCGCCTCCCTGCAGCAGCACTGGTGTTGGAGAGAAGGTATCGAACCCCTGCAGAGGTGGGGGGGCAGGTTGGCTTACCCGGCCTGGTGAATATGGGCACCTTTGCTGGTGGGGCTGGCGGGGGCAGACTGGGTGAGGGACCCCGAGTCCAGGATCCTCTGGGGGCGAGCGTTCACTGTGGCCTGAGGAGAACACAGACAGAGAGGGGGAGGCACGTTGAGCGGAGAGCCCGGGACAGGCAGGGAGCGGGAGAAACTCGATTCTCTGGAAGGCTGGGCCTGGTCTGGATCCACGCCAGGGCTGGCGGTCTCAACCTGCTGCACACAGCCTGACAAGACGGGCACAGACCGGGGAGGGGGGTTACGATTTTTTGCAGCATTTAAGGAACTGGACGGTAACAAAAGGGAGAGAAAACTGCAGTTCTCCCACATCAGAAAAAATATCCATATTGCCTAGAAGGAAGAGCGGGGGACAGTCTTTTTGTGATGGTGATATTCTGGAGAGACGCACGTTTGACTTTTAAGTTCCCTGCTGAGATGTGACCATGATTCCTGTGTTCCAGCACAGAGCCGTGATAATCTCACAATTATTTGCACTCATCTCATCTGCACTACTACTAGCACTGGAAAGATTTTCTTATTCGGGTGTTTCATGTTGAGTCAGAATATCTGACTACAGATGGTCTGACTGTGATTTTGGTCCCCTGGACATTGGACAACATATTTTTGAATGTACATTCGGCATCCAAAAACTGCAAGATGTACCCATTTCACCACAGCTTCCAGTAACAATGGGTGGACTGTCACTGTCTCTCACTAATTTGTGGTCTAATTATTTTGCTGAGAGAGGTCAGTAGGAAGAGGATGAGGAGTAAGGAAGTTACAGGCAGCTGCACCCTCATATACTAATAAAGATGCAGTCAGGAAGTAAAACAGCTTCTAACTACCAAACAGGCAACATGGGACAAAGGCCTTCTTTGCATTTGTAATCGTTCTTGTGTTCGTATGACAGAAAAAAAACCCAGCACATCTGCAGGGGTTTGAGAAAATAAACAAGTGGAGGAATGAAGCAGTGTGGTTTGCTCCGTCCCACGAAGCCGAGGACTCGGCGCCCGTAGGCGGGTGGGGGCGGGTGCTGCTCTTGCTGTAGGTGTCACCTCTGCAGCTCCGGCACCAACAGCCTGTTTTCAGATTCACGACAGCCCGAGGGCTCTGCACCTCGCCGAGCACCCAGAACCACAGGAAAGTCAGGGGGGTGTCACATATCGTGCAAATGCTGAGCAGTGCTCGTCCCACAACTTTCCACACTTTGGAACAGAGCAGATGGGCACAAAAACCGAGAACAACTCTCTTTTTAAACAACTCATGCAAACTTGTTGACTCTGTTGAAGAAAAAACATAATATCACCTGCCCTGCAGGAAAAACAAATCATTTTTCAATAAGACAACAGTACATTACAAATATTTGACTAAAAATTGTTCTTTTTGCGGAGGTGAGCTTGAAAGTCTTTTGTTTGCATCCCTCGAACTGCGGGTTTCTACTCCTGACAGCATCCAAAACATTAAGAGCTCATGCTGCATTGCATCTGATTCGTTTTGTGATTCACCGAAGGGATCGATCACGCTGAATCACGGCAGCGCTAATGGACAGAGGGGCGCTAGGAGCTGAACCCCAACAGCGTCTCCAGTACCCCTAAGTCGAATGGATGCTGTCTCTTCAGGGGGCTGGGAAAGCAGAGAAAAGAAGTTAATAAAGAGGTAAATGCAATCCGATATCATGCAAACAGCCATTAAAACATAAATGCATGCCAATACTAAAAGACAGACCCCCCCCCAGAAAAAAAAAGTCTTTCATCTATTTCTGAAACCTGCCTGTCACTGAATCTTTTTTCCTCCACCCTCGTTCTCGCCCCTTAGTAACGAATTCCTCCGCGCAAACGAAAAACTTCTTTCCTTTCAAGAAAACAGACATAGGCATGAAAATAAAAGTTATCTTCTTTTTTAGAAACCAGCCCAACGCTCCATCACTTGTGGAAGGGTGCTCATTTATTTGCGCCACGTGGGCTCGCCAGCCAGCGCCCCTTCGCAGAGGAGCGCCGCCGCCTCGCCTCCGCGCTCACCTTGGACGCCACCGACGTCCCGACACGCCACAGAAGCGCGTGACCGGGGCCATCCTCAACCTCAGGCTCCCTGCAGACTTCCTGCTTTGCATTCACTACTCCACACCGCGCGCTGCTAAAGACATCTGAAACCATCAAAGTTCGCCTCCCTGCTCGTCGGCAGAGCGTGCAGCATCCCCGGGCAGAGAAACGAGAGACAATTACTGCTGCTGCAGATTTAAACCAGGCCATTAAAAAGGAATGTTTGTGGCATCTCCTAACAGCGAGATTAAGTTATTTCTTGATGTGCTGCCTAATATCTAATGAAAGGGTGGATGCAGTCGGGGGGAATGTATGTGACAGTTGCCTTGTAGCTCGTAAATGATGCCAAGCTAAAGACCCACTCCACTGTGGCGAGCCGGAGTCTCTCTCCCTTTATTTATCACCCCTGCCCACCCCCCTCTCCAAGGTGGCATGATTTACACCATTTCTTAACGATGCTTCAGAGGAGCATTTCTCCATCTCTTCATTTATGTAGGGTAGTAAAACAAATGTGCTTTCAACCTCGCCCAGAGGCTGATCAGCACGAGGGCTTAAGCGACCTCCCAGCCTTGTGAGCAGGCAGAGCAAGAGCACAGGTGTGCACGGCTCACAGCAGAACGCTAGTGTCTGGATGTTCAAAGCAGTCTGTCTCTAGCCCACTGCTCAAAACCTGATGAAATCCTGGATCCCTGCTTCTGTGGAAGGTTCTGTCAAGCAGAGTGAATCGTTTTCTTTTTTACACTGTTTAACAGGTGAAATAAGAACACAGGCACGGACAGCTTGTTCCAGACCCCCACCACCCTTTGCGTAAAGAAGTGCGTCCTGCTCCCATTTCTAAATGCACCCTCTTTCACCCCGTGTCCTGCCATGCTTCAGTTGCTCTTTCGGAAGAAGTCTGTTAGTTCGTCTCCGTCATCCTTGGGGATTTTGAATATTTGTATCAGGTCATCTTGTTACACAGTGGCTGGTGACCTTCCAGGCCCTGGCAGGCAGCCCAGACTTCTTAGGAAAGTGATCATGGCTGCTCCACGCACCGGAAACATCCTTTCCGAGCACCCCGCCAACCCCCCGCGGTTCTGGGTTCGATATGTCCATTGACCAGGGCAGAGAGAGCGAGAGGTCGAGGAGGGAGAAAAAGTAGAAAGAAGAAGAGAGCGAACGGCGATCACAAGAGGCAGCAGATCCGCAGTGGAAACTGCTGGGAGCGCAGGTCGGCACTGGCAGCGAGGCACGGGACAGAATGCCTTGCTCGCGGCCAAGTCAAAGCCTGATTTATCCCGCGACTATTAAGATAGTCAACTAAGAAACAGAATCTGTCTTCCTAACCATCTACCCATCTGTCGGAACTTTACCAGACAAACTCACAAAACATTTTCTTTCTCCCCTGTCAAAGATGACTAAGCGCTTCTCAGCAAGGGGACATTAACCATGTTCTTACGCCGAATGCAGTGACGCCAAACCAAGGCAGAACAAAGCCCCACGGCTCAGGCGGCAGCCAAAGGGTTCTGCTTTTGGCTGAGAGCAGATCTCGTTCCTCACTCGCACGTTGACAATAACGACAGCTTCCTGACTCAGCCTTCCTGGATGCATGAAAAGAAATTATTTTCCCAATAAGAGCTATATAACAAAGCCCATTGAAAAGGTACTGAATTAAAAGCAGCCTTTATTGATGCCGGGATCAGAAAGTAATTAGTTTTCTTTTTTTTTGGCTATGACCTAGTATCATTATGCCTTTCCGTATGACCATTGAAAGCCTGGGTGGGGCGAAGTGCTCTAATACAGGCGCTTTTTGAGCGCTGTTAATTAAGGCTGCCTCTTCAGTGCACTGTTGACACCAGCTTTTATCACATAAGAGTCTTGTGTCTCGAATGCTGTGCGACGCCGAAAGGACAGCGCGGCGCTGACGGGGGGGAAAAAAAACACGCTCTTGTCAAGAGACCCAGTTCTACTTCTCGTAAAGGGCACCCTTATTAAAAGATCACTCCATCTTGAAAAAGCCTCGGCCTAGATACCAAGATTGACTTCATCTTTTCAAAAGCCCCCCCCATCTGCAAATACGCCTCCATTCTTACGCCTCCTCTCTCGTCGGAGTCTGAGCTGTCTTCTCCATGCCCTCGCTATCTGAAGAGGAGCCCCGTGTTCAAAGACGGGGGGCGCTGCTCCCCTGCACCCCCCTTTCTTCTGGAGGGAAAACTGCGGCGTGAAGGAAGCCGAGTGAGTGAGGTGAGGCGAGCTGAATTCTAACAAGAGGCTTCCCTTGTGCTGCCCAGTCTGCACACGCTCGGTTTCCTCCCTGCTCCCCGCTGGCTCTCCTCCAGGGAGAGAGGAAGAATTCACAGCCCGTCCCATGTTGAGGGGGGGGGGGGAAGGGTGTGAACCCCTTCAGGAGCTCTCAGGCAGGCAGTGTGTCAGAAGCACAGAGAGCACCCCGAGCAGGGCAGGATGGAGAACAAACACGCGCATGATAAGCAACGCGGATGAGGAGGCAATAGGTTACACAGAAGAGCCGTTAGCTCGGAAAAGAGTTTTTTTTTTTACCGAAAAAGAATTCAAATTGCACACTCCTAATTGCACACAAAGACTGAAGCAGTGTATTTTGGTGTGCAGCTTGTTTCACTGCAATGCAGTAGAAAGAGGGGCCTCTGCTTCACTGCTGATAAACCTAGATTGTTGTCGACTCCGGCGCAAATCTTTCACGTTGTCGTTAACATTGAAGCCTACTCAGTGCAGAAAAAAAATCAGTTTTTGCTCTGGCCCACGTGACCGCAGTATCTGCCAGCTTCCACACCAGCTCGGTTACTTCATCGACCTTTTAATCGAATTCATAATTGGCTTAATTGGAATTTTTAATTTTTAACTGCTGGAAAAGAAACGGCAGATTTCAAGTTGCTTGCAAAAATCTCTCACAGCTTAAGAGCTGGAGACATTCAAAGAATTTCAATTTCTCACGCCGTTTGTTCAGCTGAAGGTTCAATTATGTAACCGAGGGCCAGGCTGGAAAGAAATCCAGCAGAGGCACTGGAGTCAGGAGGAGCGGGATTTGCTGGCTAAAACTCTCCGAAATCTTTTTGCACATCTCCTGCTGGTGTGCCTCCCGCCTTTCTCCAACCGCCCGTGTTAAGATCCGGCGCACAAGGCGAGGTGGGCGGCGGGGCGTGCGCAAGCGGCACGTTGTGGACACTGAGTCACTCGCAACTCCGGGCTTCTGGGACGGACAAGCTACAGGGAAACTGGACAGGCCTTGGCAACTGGCGGAGCACCTCGGCACACGGGCACGGCTCACACCTGCTAACTCGCCAGGCCACAGGCACAGACGCAGCAGGGGCAGTGAGGTACAAAAGGGAACAGTAAAAAAAAAAAAAAAGATCTGTAGCCACAGGGGACTCGGGGAAACCGCTGCGACAACAAGAGAGATGAGACGGGACTTATATAATCTTTAGTTATTACCTCCTTAAGCTGCACTGGAAGTTCATGGTCATCTTTCAGTGTTTCTCAGACTTCAGGGAACAATTTCGATTTAATCGCATTTGCACAAAACTAAATGCTTTGGGTCACGTGAGGGAAGAGCTGGGGGAGCCGGCCTGCTCCGCAGCACACGGGGGAGGGGGAGGAGGTATCAAATCAAACGCTGGCAAGAGGAATTAACCCTTTCCTCAGCAGGAGGAAACGCACACATGGGGGAATCGGCCGGGGAGAGATAAGTGCATCTGTCCACTCACTGCACACACAAATGAGGAAGGACAGGGGAACAGAGGGGGGTGGGGCAGGGACAAGCAGGCAAGGAAAGAGGGAATGAGTGGTGGGGAGAGAGGAAGAGAAGGAGCAAAGAGAGAGAAGCACGGCCCTACTGGCAGTGAAGGAGGATCTCACCTTGTAGGCGATGCTGTTGAGGACCTTCATGGCCAGGTCGGACACCTCAGGGAAGGGATCAGCAGCCAGGTGAAGCAGCACCCTCCAGATCTGCGTGTAGACGCTGTTGAAGGACACCCCTGCACAACACACAGACACAGAGACAAGACACTGAGCCGGAGCTCCATTCAGGGCTTGAAATGTTGGCAACGGATCCCAAGCCACCCCTTTGACGAGGAAAAAATAAACAAATTGAAGAACAGTGTGTAAGAACAGCAAGGACGAGCTGCTTCTGGGTTTTACACTCTGCTTCTGCTTTCTGCCAGTGTCACACTCTCCCCAAGCTGGACCGTGACAGGAGCGAAGGCAAATCACTGAAGTGAGCTGAACACTGTCAGCAAACTAATGTCTAGTGTAAGGAGAGGAGGCGGCAGACCCAGGGGAAGAGCCATGTGGCGAGAGTATTTATCTCCTGATCATCAAGCATGTGTAGCACAACAGCAATGACAGCTCTCCATCAGTCACTCGCATCTAAGCGGTATTCGGCAGCACCCTAATCTTGGCTCTACCATTATGGGCAAGATCTATTAGAGAACCGACATTGTATTATTACTGATCTCTCACTGCATACGGAGCTTGCACACATGCTGACAGACGTGACTGCAGAACAGCGATGGAGTCCTGCGAGGCTGGTGTCAGGGGTGGGGGGTATGGGGGGGCTAGCACTGAAGGATTGAGAAGTGCTGCTTTTGCAGATTTTGCCACATCGTCTTTTTAGAGGGTTTCGCGAAATCTCTCACTGCAGCTCAGCGCACAGCGAGGTGGAGGAGCACGGCTCATAACTGAACACCCCAGGGACGACCCAAGGCTAGCGGAAGAACCGGCAACGCGAGCACTTAAAAGTTCAAGGTTCTCCGCAAGGTCTCAGAGAACCTGCATGGAGCAACTGATCCGAGACCTAGACGTTAAAGTTCTCAGGAGGGACACAAACCGGAAACTACTCTGCCGCTCGAGAAGAGGGGCTGCCCCAGACGGTTTTAATCTCCTCAAACCTGAAACGGCAGGGACTTTACAAACGTCGATCAGCTGGTTTATTTTCAGCCATTCCGCTCGTGCTACCGCGGAACATTTTCCACACGGAACCCGCAGAGAAAAAGGCGCACACGAGCGGAACAGACCGCTGGGCTTCACAAACGGCCAGCCTTTGACTGGGCCGCCCATGAGCAAGACACACTCACACACGCTGCCGGGATCAGCCAGGGGAGTCAGACAGACAGGGCCGTACCGAAGATCTAAGGGCTAATCCGGAGCAGAGGAGGGAACTGTGCCTCTGGCAGGCAGGGCCGGCTCTCCAGGCGCTGCTGATCGGCAGCCAGAGAGCATGCAGGGGGCTATGTACGGACTGGAGGGGTCCACGGGGGGGGAGAATCGCTGAGACAGGGCAGAGAGCGCTGGGAGCGGAGGAGCCAGGGAGCGCTGGTGTCCCGACACCGGAGCTGGTTGACCCCCGGGGGCACCACCAGCCACCCTTCCCATGGGAGTGCTTTTCTGTTTTTCCAAGGAGACATTTCTCCGTGGGGCACAAGGGGCAGAGGGGCAGGAGCCTTCTCAAGGGGTCCTGTATCAGCCTACGACGTGCAACTTCACAACCTGAAGGGGCCGGCCACTCCCCGGCCACTCCCCAATAGAAGGAGTATTCATTAATCTTGAGAAACATGGTTTCAAAACGTTATAAGAAATGACTGGGTGTGCAACTGCTGAGGAGGTAAACCTCTCGTTAAACTTTCTTCTCACCTGGTTCTTTTCACCTTGAAAAAAGAGGGAAACAGAAGTAGCACTTTTTTTCCCCTGTCAGTTTAAGACCCTTTGCTATCAGGTGCACTGACATGTTCAGACAGTCCTGAGGAAAAGAAAAGCACACCTGCCAGACATAGCAGAACGTCATCCCCTCGCCTGTTAGAAACTGGGGACATGTAACCCCACCCCAGCTGTAGTCAGGGCAGGGGGGGGGGGGATACACTCCTCAGTGGAAAAAACAGCCGGGCCCAGACACTGCAGTGCTCGCAGCCTGAGAAAGGCATCCCTGACAGCTCACGCTGCAAAGGGCGTGGTAATCCCATGTAAGAGCTGCATCAAGCATGCTGACAGCCACAGATCCCACAGCGGACACAGCGGTCACTCTGGCACACTAAGAAGCTGCAATCGCGCACTGGGAATGCATTTTGGGATTGCATGGGAGATGCCGATTAATTTGGACTCCTGGTTCTGAGGTGGGACATGTATATATCTCACTTATCCAGCATCAAAGTATCACCACTTAAGTGCATTGTGAGAGCTGTTGATGGGGTCTGTTAACTTAGCCTCAAGCAAAAGTTACACTAAGATGCCATAAAGCTGACTTGCTTTAGCAGACCCAGTGGCTTAACGCTACATAATAAACGACAGGAACAGCACCCACAAACAGGATAAACCAGACCAATGTCTGCTGCGTATCAGAGGACAGAACCTAGATCGAAGAACAGAACAAAAAGTAATTACATATCAAAGAACAAGACAAGCACTCAGATTGTGAAACAAACTTTCTTCTGACTGTATATAAGAGCTGGGAAACCCTTGCAGGTTGTCTGTTCTGCGGGGCAGAACCAACATGCGTTGATGTCATTATTGAGCTCAATAAAACTGAATCTGCACAAGATTGTGTCCTGCTCCTCCGATGAAGAATTTCCCACAACAGTTCCATCGACGGACAGAGGAGCTGTGGACTGTCCTATTGATCAGCATTCTGCAATGACCCTTAGCCCCAGCTGGTACAGCAATTTACGTACAGTCAGACATTGGTCAAGCCATGTGAAGGTCATTTAGAAACAACGTGATCATTATTTTAGGAGAACCCACAGAAGATGATATGCCCAAAAAACCTCTGGATGTAAGTGTTATTACACACATGTACATGCCAGGTCGGCAATGGAATTTGGTACACCTGGGTCACACTGCAGTTGTTTGAATAGGCCAACTAGCTGTATAGTACACCCGGTATTTACAGTCAGAACTGGCCATCTGTTTTAGGTATGATTTCTAAATGCATATCGGCAACTACTGGATGTAGAAATATGAGGATTCATTGTGTTTACTCTCATTTTTAAAACCTAGTTGAATTAAAAAAAATCAGAAAACAGGCAAACGGCCAGGATGTTATTTACTATAAATCAGAGGGATATACCAGGTTTATAAAGATCTCAGATTACAAAGCAATGTTCTTTTGCTCTGCATTACAAAAGCTTTTTTACATAAGTTAGAATCCGACCAATGCTGAGGATACAGGACAGCTTGCGACAGATACTTCGCCTTCGGCACTAGTAAAGCCAAACTTCAGGGGGCAATGTCAGCTGAGGCTGTGAGCCGAGGCCCATCACTGCAGAGGGGCTCCGCGCTGGATATCGTTCATTAGCAGAGGAAGACTTGGTACACAGTGCACTGACAGAGAGCCGGAGTGTTAAGTGACAGAGGGCACCGAAGATTACGGCAATCCATAGACTCCTTGATTATCAAGGATTACGCCAACATCACGTAACAGTAGCTAAGAGGGTTGCCGGGCCTCATTCTGACAGAATCCCTGTCCTGATTCCTGTGTGTTAGAAATGCAGTGCTTTTAAAGCTTTAAAGTAATGCACCACTTCTTCTGCACTGACCAGCCATGCATACGTGCTGTGTGCTGAGGGGAGACCTCGCTGTGGCGTACTTTTACTATCTACAGCTCCTGGGACAACCACTTCCAAAGCCCTAGCCCTAACAGAGCACACCTGCGTCCCCTAGCAGAGCAGGCAGGGAGCTTACCGCCTGCAAGCCAGTGTTGAAAGCAGTATCAAACACAGAATCCAACGCCAGATTCAGGAAATTGAATTACTCTTCCAAAGACAAGAGAGAACAACAAAAGAGATGTACTGTGCTGGACTGCTATGTGTCTTGGGGCCAAGTTTACAAAGCGGTACTACAGCAAGTGTGCATCTATATATCTGGTCATTTACTTGCTAGCACACAGTCTGCCTGAAATATGATGACAAACAAATGGATGGGGGTGAGTGTTATCTGTGAAGCTGAAGCAAGACAGACAGTAAAGCAGCAGATGTTGCGAATTTCACTCCTGTTTCTGGGGATTCCTTGTCATGCTTTTGCAGATCCCTCAAGGGGCTGTGGGCTCTATGATGGGCTCCGGTGTGGCAGAGCGAGGGGGTGGGTCAGCTCAATCAGGAGCCGTACCCTCGGGAAGCACTCGAGCCTGTGGTATGAACTGCGCTGGTCAGGGCATCTTGTAAAGAGGCTGATCGAGAAGAGAAGAGATGCCCGAAGGATGTGGTTGTCCTCGTCCCGAAGCAAGCCCGAACTCAAGCAGTAACATATACAGGATGGCGCCAATGACGTGCCTGCTTGAGAGAGTGCCTTGGACTGACCAGGGAAAGCACTCTCTTGCCCTAGGGGCTCAGCCTGCCCGGCTGGAGTCAACAGCTGGGATGGTGGGAGCTCTCTCCCTCTCTTCTTCCCAGATGTGCATGTGCCTCAGACATCTGTCCTTGCGCTGTGCAGTAAACGCTGTACTGGACAGCCCCTCACGTTCCTGTTCGGCGGGACAGCCCATGTGCTTTTCAAAGGGTCCCCAATACGCAACCCAGAATTGACAGCACAGATCTTTCACTGAAAGATCACTGAAACCTAGTCGTGCTAGTCCAGTACACCTAGCTCTGGACAGCAGCATCCTCCTCATTTCTAGTGTCCACTTCGGAAAGGAACCATTGTTTTTGGCTAAAGATCTCCACGTGGACAACATGGCAAACCCATGCAGCCCAGCACGGCCTTTGTGTAAAAAAGCAAGTTAATTTAAAAACAGGCCATACCACACAGCCACTGTATGTGCTACGGTAATACCTCAGCCATCTGCTCTCGCAATAATTACATGAGCAGCAAAAACGAGTTGAATCTTTCTGCTGGCCAAGAACTCCTCCAGCCTGGCAGGACTCACCCAAGGCCTCGTGAAGTGGAGCTGTAATTGATTGAAGGTGGCTGGAATCGAGCAGTGTGGGAGAACTGCAAAACGACTCGCCGCACGCTCCTCAGCCACATGGCAGCGCCACTGATACAACACACGGAGGCACGCGTACGCACTTGGGAGGACCTCCGCATGACAACGAGCGGCCTCGAGGAGATCACAGACCGGCCGCGACGCGCCCTACACAGAAATGCAGCAGACCGCAAGGCTGGCGGTGCTTGGCGCTGTGACCTGTGGTTTGTGAAGCCCATGCCTGCCACAAGCATCCACGCAGATCCTGCAGAAAACACTTCTGAACTCTTTGCAGAGAACGGCTGTGCCTAACCTTGAGGGTTGTTTCTTGGGAGGGTGGAGAGGGGGGGCGGGGCACTAATAATCATGTATCGGGGCCCCGAGTGGGTTTTTTTTCCCCCAGGAAGGCAAGACTGCCATGACAGCAGCCGTGCACGCCGGAGACTCACCGATGAGGGAGTTGAGGGAGGAGTAGGAGCTGACCCTCCTCATTTTGTCGATGGTCTCGAAGGACAGGATATATTCGTCGTTGTCGGGACTGCCCAGGGTGCTGCTGGCGCTGCTGCTGGTGCTCAGGTTCCCCGGTGAAAAGACAATGTGGCCCCCTACTGGCAGGAAGGAACATACACACCTTGGTCAAGAATACAAAAACCCAAGATTGCTCTTCCAGCGAACATGCCAAGCCCTTTACGTCAAAATATGCCAGAAATTCTTAGTTTACCACAAAAAAGAAAAAAAATGCTTGCTTGCACGGAAAAAATTACACAAAGGAATAAAATGATTTTTTTGTGCACACACTCGTTTTACTTGCAAACAATGACGAAGGCCCCAAACAGCCCAGGATGACTGCAAAACGCAAAATCATCCCAACAGGAAACAATGCTACCAGTGCGACAACTAGACTGCTTGACAAAACCATGTCATTCAACCGAACCTGAAAGCCCCCTTAGAAGGTCACTTGTTTCTGCTCCTTTGGAATGTATTTTTCCACACTAAATGGCTGACTTTCCTGCGCTGCTCTGGACTGAGAAGGAGATACGTGAATAAGCGATCTCCAGCGGGGGTCCTGCACCAGCAGTGCCTGGCTCAGACTGCACTGTGCTGCGGTATGAGGAACCCCAAGGCACAGCACAGCCTCTGACCGCTGCCCTGGGCACGCACACTGCTGGCTGTCCCAGCCCCAGGACCGGACCCTGGGTCTCACCGCCCCCGGTCCCCCGCTGGTCTCACCCTCCTCGTTCAGGTTGAGGTTCTGCAGGCTCTTGTTCAGGTTCCGGGCCGTGGTGGCTGCTCGGATGTTGCCGTAGGAACTGACGGTGCGAAGGCGAGGGATGGCCGGGCTGTCCCTCACCGGGGTCAGGTTCCCGGACTCTGCACGCGCAGGACAGAGGGAGAGACGCAGAGACACCTCGTCAGGGAGAGAGCCACCGCCGCCGAAGAGCAGGAGGCTGGCGTGTCTTCGGATTTGAGCTCCAGAGCTAGTAACTGTCTCCACGCACGAATGAACTTTATCAGACCAGCAAGCTCTTTTAAGGCTGGAAATGGGAAACCCTGGTCTATGGGGAGATAGCAGCATTTTCAAATGGGCAACTAGCTTAGACAGCAGACCTTATGCACAGAGAGAGAGAAGCCATCCATGATAAAATATATAAAAGCAGCCCTGGGCCTCTGCTCTTTTAAAAGCCGGCTGGTGGCAGGTTTTGTGTGGGCACCTGTGTTGCTGGCGGGCGAGGGGACAGCGTAGTTCTTCTCTTCCTCCATGAACTGTAGCGCCACAGTGCAGAAGTTGCTCTCGTACTGGACCACCAGGTGACTGAGCGCCACCACCAGCTCCTGTGGGCACACACAGTGTTGGCACGTCCATGGTTCCTCAGTCCCTTGTCCGACAGATCTACAAAGCTTTGTCTACAGCATGCTTGTCTGCTTTCTCCTTCCTACACTCGACTGAGAAAATGAAAGTTTCCTGCAGCTATAGATTGCACAAGGATTTCTGGCTGCACAGTTGCACAGCACCCCATATTTGACACAAGGCCACTAACTAATTCAAGAAGTTCAATAAATGTTTCGTGGTGAACTGTATTTACACATTCACGGCAACTTTTCCAACTTAACATTCACGTAGTCTAAAAAAAATAAAAAAATAGCAGTTCTGCAACAGTAGGTCTACACATCACAAACGTACATCTGTTCTATAATTATTACACCTCTACTATGCTTAGCAGTTCAAAACGCAATCCAGCAAAAAAGTACAAGCTCCTTTACGCATCTGTTAATTACCCTTCTCTTTGACGTCCTTTACAAGCCTGCTTCTTCCCAGTGCCAGTGTAGCTAGCAGGCATTGGCAGACAGAGCGTCTTGGTAGCGTGCACCCACTCTCTGCATCTGTCTTTACAGCAGTGTACATGATCGCAGTGCGGTTCCCCAGCTGGATTCACTTTAAAGAGGCCCCCTGTGGCACCACCGCACTGGCAGTGCCAATGTCCTGGATCGGGTATCACACACCCACCTTGCGCACAACGGGGCTGCCATCGTTGATGAGCTGCGCCAGCATCATGGCCACGTTGTGGTCGATGGTGGTGGAGTGGTCAGTTCGCTCCGCTGAGTTGCCCACAAAGGTGCCCAGAGCGAAGACCGCGGCACAGCGTACCTGCGAGGCATCACAATGTCACAATGAGAGCAGTCTTTAATAAAGGCACTGATTATACTTATACGCATTCATCAGGAAAAACCCTTAAATATGAGGACAATACATATAAACTAACGAAAGAACAATACATTACACAGCTGGCGCTACCGTGCAAGTGCCATTTGGACTTTGGACTGCTCAGAGGGAGAGTGTATAACAAGGGCTCCCGATCCTGGTGCTGATGACCCACACACCTGTTCGCTTTCATTCCATCCCACCTTAATTGGACAACTGAGGCCTTAATTGATCTAAGATGTTGCCTCGTTGGAATATTTGCATTTCGTTTCTAGTTCAGAAGTTTGGGATTTTGTTTCTTTACAAAATGCAACGTTTAAAGCTCCAACAAGCTTAAGAGCTGGGAACAAACATTCACGTTCATCTTATTATTATTAAGTTCATGAAGAGTCCGATTGTGTAACCGAGGGCTCGGCTGGAGCAAAAACCGACAGGTGTGTGAGTCATCAGGCCTGGGCACCTCAGGTGTACTGCTCCCTGCTTCTTGGTCTTCATTATAAATCATTCATATTTGAAAGCAACTTTCATGACGCATCGTCTCAAAGCACTTTCACCGTCTCCCAAAGTTGTGGGATCTGAGTGAAGGCTAGAGGCCAACGAGCTAAAAAACCAAGCAGATGCACAACAGCTCACAGCTGCAGCCAGAAGTCAAAGGATTTGAGCCCTTATAGGCGATGATGCAGTGTTGTTAGCCACTAGCCCACACACAGACGTACCCCACACTCCTAATGATACACAAAAACTCCATTCAAAAATACCGCCCAATCAAAGAGGCAAATCATAACAAGAGGCAAATGAAGGCTTGAGCCTTCACAAGTGAAGCTTAACCCTGGAACACAAATAATCGCTTAAATAGGGGCTGTCACGAAAAAAATCATCCCTATGCCATAAACCTACCATACACCGATCTCAGATATTATAGAAACACGGACTGAATATAAAGAAACAAATCACAGGCATTCACTTCGCACCCTAGGGTAATTCAGAAAACTACAGCACAAACCATGATCGAAGCAGATCATGAACAAAGTCACGTGGATTTTGCTTTTTAGATTCAGAGCACTGGAAACGGAGAGAAAAGGCCACTGAGCAAATCACATATATATATTTGCTGCTTTCAGATGTTCACTGCTGCAAGATCACCAAGACCATCTGACACAGCCCACCTCACACAGCTGGTTGTCAGGTGGTCCTGCAAACCAGTATTGAGACGATCTTGCCCTAAAATCCCTTAAGGAGAAGACAGGTAACCGAACACCAAAGAAACATTTCTTCCAGTGGTATTTTAGAAAAAGCTCTAATTTTATTTGAGCAACTCCCCCATCTCGTCACACAGGATGCAAGTTCACAGTGAATCTCCTGTGTCCTAATAGCAGATTGACCTGCACACCTAAGGTCAGCTTTCTAAAACAATTATTACAGCCCAGTACTCGCAAAGAACAAGAACAAATATTTTTATTTAAGCGAATTACCAAAATCCCTTGGTTTCCCTCTCTCTACTCCCTAATTATTTAGCTTTGTGGATCTGCAATCCATTTTTTTCTGCATCCCCTGAGCTGCAAACCACAGCCCTGGGCTCACATATTTGCGACTTAAAACGATTCCCATTCGTTAACACAACAGACTAGAAACAGGCACGTTTAAACAGCATTAATCCACACAGACCTCCAGACGGTGCACAGAGACAGAAAGGATATCAAGAAAGCAAAGTTAAACAGAGGAAAGTGTAGTTGTGAACAAAGACATGATGTCACCTAGAGCTGCAAATCAGCAGATTAAGAGAACTCCCAAGCACAGTTGTTGAGCCGCAGTCCGGCTCTGTTTCACATCACGCAAACGTTTCGCTTGTTTCGCTTGGGAAGCGAAGGGGCAGCAGAGTCCCCCTTCACTGGCTGATCAATGCACTTGAAGTACATATAAGGGCTCGCTTCCCCGAGAGCCATTAGGCAAACGAGCCTCAGCCCTCCGACAACAGGATGAATGCCTAGCTGGGCTGCGGGAGCCTCCATTAGCACACAAGTAAGCCCTTGAAGAGAGAGGGCTGTCAGCACAGCCAGCTTAAATCACTTATGAAAGAAAAGAACACACGTCCAAATGAAACAAAATCCACTCTCACTTCACATCCCTGACATGTGCAGCACTGAATTCTTTAACCTCTGAGGCAGGGACAGCCTCCGTAGTTTTCCGCACACGGGGCAAGAAACTGCTTATTGGAAAGAGAGGGAGAGAAATCGGGGGGGGAGGGGGGAGGGAGGTTGGGAAGGGAAGAGGGGAAGACATGAGGGAGGAAGATTTAAGGGGGTTTTACTACAGCAGGCGGTTGCCATGGTGATTTTTTCAAGTCGGGAGAATCACTGCTGAACGATTTCGCCCTGATGCCAAGAGATCAGCCGCTATCGAGCTGACAGTGACACGGGGCAAAATGCCACCTGTGCAGGGACGAGAGGTGCACGCTGATACAGCGGGCCGGGGGGTGGGGGGCGGGGCTCATCAGTCTGCAAGCATGAGTGCGGGATACGCGAGTGGGATTTCGAGGCGCGCCTCTTCGCCTGGCCCCGGTGGAGATTCAGCCGCCTGTGTGATTCCCCAGGAGCTGTGCATCCCAGTTCACCTTACTGTGCTGCGGGAGAGCAGCACGCCAGCCTCCTCCTGACACGGAGAGAAGGCACGGACTGGGCCTTCCCTTTGCTTCGGGAGGCAGGCTTCCCGAGCCCCAGTCTAACGGAGGAGAGCTGTGGGATCTCCCGGCTTTGCAACGAGAGGCGCCTTTTGTCAGCGAGCAGCTGCTGAAAGTGGCACGTTGATGGAAGTCCCCCAGGCGCAGAGAGTTCCTCCTAAGCCTGCTGCTCAGAAGTGAGAAAGAATGGCGGGAGATACGACAGCCGAATCGAGCAGGACAGTCCCAACGACAGATGTCGTGTCCCCTAATCCCTTTCAAGAGTGCAGATGGGAGCTTTACACTGAACCGCCATGGCTCTGAGAAAATACGAACCAGACCGCAATCCCCCCCTTCCCCACCCGGGGGCACCCGTGAACACACCTCCATGCGTTTAAAAACGACTGGAGCCAGGCAGGAGTCGAACCTTCAAACTCATGATCCGTAGTCAGACGTGTTATCCATTGCGCCACTGGCCTTGGTGTGACACTGCAGGACTGTAACCCAGTGAGCTCAGCCCTGCAACTAGCAAAATATTACCCCCGGTCCATTGTTTTCCAAAAGTGAGAAACACCTGTTTTCTACATGTTGTCTGTTTTAAAACCATATCTCTTTAAACCAAACCAGGAGTTTGTCTTTTGCACTGATATTCTGATTCATTTCGATTTCAAAGAAATCCCCGCCAACCCGTACCTCAGGAATGGGGTCCGACAGCAGGCTGTAGAGCTTCTCGTGGGCGCTGTCGCGCACACCGCACCAGCGCGCGGAGTCGAAGTTCTGCCAGATGCGGCCCAGGCAGATGGCCACCCACTGGCGCAGGAGAGGGTGGGGGTCACTGAGCTGCTCGAGGCAAATAGCAATGAGGTTTCCCTGCAGACAGGCCTCCTGGGGGGCAGGAGAGTGAAAGACAGAGACAGAGAGATACGTCAGGGCGTTGCTAACTGGGAGCTGCCCTTTATGAGCTCCTATCCTGCAGAACTGCAGGCACAAGGCACTGTGAAGTTACAGTACAGTTAAATTACAACGAAGCATGGAACTTTGTAACACCAAGTGCGGTCGAATGCGGCGCGGTGACAGTGAATGATATATATGCACACAAGGAAACCAAGAGAAAATCTGTAAATTTACCAGGTAAATTCACTATTGTAAACTAAAAGATCAAAGAAAACCTAGAGCAAGAAAACAAACTCAACCCAAATTAAAAAAAAGCACAATGATATTACTTTGAGTAAACATTAAAAGCCAAACAACCCTGTTCTGATAGGGAAAAGGAAAAAAAGCTCATTTGACATTTTCAACTCAAAACACAAAGATAGGCACAAGTGTTTCTGCCTGTTTCAAGGAAAAACTCTGATTTGGGCTAAAAAGCGAACATGTTTCTTTGTAAATTTCGAACACTAAGAATAATTCTTAAAACAAATGTTACCGGGTTAGACCTGTCATCTCTGTTTCTGTTTCTTTTCCCGAGTTTTATCGGTACATGCAGAATGATTGATGCCTATAGTACACTCAGATCTACGAATGCAGTGTTAATGCAGCAAATATTTTGAAACACATGACAATGTCTGGATTGGCTCAGACACTCACAAAGTTCATTAGCCAGAATATTTAAGCAACACAGAAGACACCGGACAGACCACTGAAGGGGTGACCGAAAGCTGAGAAACATATATTAAAAATCCAAATCAAAAGAGAACTGTATAAATAATCTAATAGAGAAAGCCAAAAACATCATCCCTGTAATGTTGCCACTCATCTATAATTCAGCAAGGAAAACAAATGTACTAACAAAAAACTAATATAAGAGACTGGAAACATTGCCGTAACTTAATGACGAAGGATGTGAATCTCCGAAAGAAGGAAGGGGAAGGAGCAGAGTCACCGGATAAAGAGCTAGTCTGATTAATATGCTGGGAAGTTTGCACTGTCAGTTTGTACCCTATTGGTGCATAAATAACAGCTCAAGTGTAATAAAGATTCAACCATACTGTTTTTGGAAAATAAAATACAAACTTCATGCAGTACACATTTCAAAGAGAGAAGCGTGCCGGACAAGTCATGAATAATCAGGTCTGTCTAAACACTGACCCTCCTGCAGATTGCCAAATCATAACCACCTGATCTTCCAGCAGGTGAACCAGTACCCAACTGACCCTCCAGCAGGTGCCCAACCCGTACCCCACCTGATCTTCCAAGCAGGTGTCCAACCAGCACTCGTCTGACCATCCAGCAGGTGCCCAACCTGTACCCACCTGACCCTCCAGCAGGTGCCCAACCCGTACCCACCTGATCCTCCAACAGGTACCCAACCTGTAATCACCTGACCCTCCAGCATGTGCCCAACCCATAACCTCCTGAGCCTCCAGCAGATGCCCAACTCGTGCCTACTGGACCCTCTTGACAGTGCCCAGGCTGTACCCACCTGTCCTGTGTTATAACTGTTCACGATCACTGCCAGGATAAATGCTGCCATGGTACGGTGCTCAGCCTGGGACAGAAAACACAAAACAGTGATACGGCAGTCTCCTCGTATTGCATTTACATTTAACCCATTTTAGTTTTCAGCAGGAGCTACAGATAAGCACATATTAGATCCTTTCAGGCTTCGAATAACCCAAAAAGGACCTTCTACATCTGTGCATTTTCACCTGAATGTTGTTTTGTTGTCTAGGTAATAGCACTTTACTTAGAAATGGTACAGGTAACAAGTATAAGCTTTGTAAATGTTCCAGGAGCTCGAAGCAGTTGACACTCACTGGCATGTAGGGATCCGCCAAGACCGACAGGAAGTACTTGTGGCCGTTGTCCTTCACCAGGTCAGCTTGACAAGACTGTGAGATCCCAGTGGGATAGAGAGAGGATAAGAAAGAAAGGGAAAGGACGATGAAAGAATACAGAATCACTGTGTACACCCGCCTGTCCTGTAACACATTTTCTCCTCCCTGTGGGCTGATTAATACCAAAGGGATTAACAAGGCACTGGAAAAGGAATGGTCCCCAGTGAATCAGGCAAATCTGCACCTGATGCCTGGGGCCATTTCTGCAAAACTAGCCCAGATCCTGCCTTAGTAATGGGCAGCACTGTCATCTCCACTCCCACACTCTCAGCTGCAGTTCTTCCATTTATAAAGGCCCTTCCATCACAGCTGAGGATTTTTAAAATGATTCACAGTGGTGACCAAGCATCGTTACGGTTCTTATTTTACAATTTCTCATCTTTAACTTTATGTGGGAATGCAATGCTGGGGTAAATTGCTATAAAAAAAAACAAAGGCCAAGTGTGTGAATTAGATGCCTCATTGACACTTGTTCCATCATCTTCATCCAAGCACTTTTTTTCAAATTGTTACCAGGACTTGTTAAGCTGCTGGCTCAGTGTGAAAAGTGACTATCATATCTATCACACTGACTGCTCTTGTATTCTACAAAAGAGCGCATGATTAAGGAACTGAAATGAATAACTAAATGCAGCACAGCAGCGTGCCAGTTAGCACTGCTGCCTGACAGCAATCGAGTCCTGAGTCCTCAGCTGATCAGGGCATCTTAGGTTTAGAGTCAGTACGCGGTCCTCCGGTCTGCATGGGTTTTCTCTTCGCTATTCGATCCGCTATTTCTACAGGCAAACTGGCTAGGCTAAATGGTGTCAGTAAATTATCTGTGTCTCTGAACAGAGTGCATTCTCTGCGATGGGCATTACCCACGCCCACCTGGCTCCCTGAACCTTACAAGGAATGAGCTGCTTTGATAATGAAAGAATTAATTCACTATATCAAAGGTGAGAGCCAAGAGCCCCCGCCAGGGCATCTCATCTGTTCGAAATAATCCGTTTTTATTTTTCTTATTGGGGAAAACTGTGTCAAGAGTTAGCAGCGGCCCCGCGATGTGTCAGAGGAGGAGGAGAACAGGGTCTGCAGCGCAGAGGAGGAGTTGGAGATTACGCACTGCTGAAAAAGCCTCAAGGTTAAGAGGAATCAGGCAAGGAGCAAGCAGTTTCCTCCACCACTGGTTTTTAACTAGAGACTCACCGCCTCTCTGCCACCTAAAAAAAGTTTATAAAGTTTTTTTCCTACTTAGACTTGCACAACTTTAGGAACTTCAGAGCTCCCCTTCTCCTGCACAACCCTACCTGAAGGCCGATTGTATTATAATTCAAAAGGCAAAAAAAAATCCATTCAACATTCAGCATTTCATTCCAAAGTCAGGATGTCAGAACGAGCAGTGCACCGCGGAATGAAAGCCTCCCCCCAACCCCCTCCTTCCAGCCTCTAAAAACTTCCACCCCAGCTCCGGCACTCAAGACACCACTTCAGTCCCCAAGGACTAGCTGCTCAGCAGGCATCCGAGAGAGCGGAGGTGAGTCTGACAGCTTCATTAAACAAGAATGCTTCCGACTCAAGACTTAAACTGGTTCGCCAGCCAAGGGAGAGCAAGGGAGGGAAAAAAAGTCTGTCTACCGACAGACTGTGTCCCGACCTCTTTACTGTCTCCTGTAAGCCTGTTTATCAGCATCTTCATCTGGAGGTGTAAAGCCCGGGTCTTGACTTTTCAAAGAAATTAAACTGTGCCACAGACCCTAGGTGCGGATTTTTAGTGCGGTGCCTCTCGCCTTTCTTCACTCTGCAAATTCCTGATGAGGAATGCTAAGCCCCCTGCTCCACACATGCTTCCTGACTCTCTACCTCAATCGTTCCTTCCAAATCAGCCACAGTGGTGAAAAAAAGAAAACGGCATTGATCTCACCTAAGGGGTCTAACCAATTAGTGGTGGTTGTGAAGTACCCTGTAGCCCAAACAAAAACCCACATGGGCTTGGATAAGGGCTGGCATGAAGGACAAGGAGCTGATGCAGAGATCCTCCAAGCCAAACACCAACAAAACGCACTCGGAGGCAGAGAGACCCAAACACTACCGCTATTACTGAAAAGCTTTCCTGGGTCACAGATATGACCTGCGGCCTGCGACGTGCAGAAGAATCTGCAAAAGTGAGGAGCCTAAAACTGTCTGAGAGCGTGTGTTCTACAGGCTTACATCAACACATTCACTCAGAGAGCACATGGCCAGCTCACTCAGATCATATTAAAAGTAACTCATGGGAAAGAGGTCGACACTCACGCTGTCCACAGCCAGGATCTTGGCCCAGATGAAAACCAGCAGGGGGCGCAGCTCGCGAGCAGAGCTCTGCAGGAGCTTGAGAACGTAAGGGAAGATGCCCACAGAAAGAGCCTGGGGAGAGACAGAGATTACAGCCGTTAAAGAGCATTGATGTGCGCTACCAATAGGGGTGGAGCGGTGGCTCTGTGGCTCAGGACACGCGCCCGTGACTGGAAGGCTGCCGGTTTGAATCCCGCGGCCGGCAGAGGACTCCTACTCCATTGGGCCCCTGAGCAAGGCCCTTAACCCCAGCTGCTCCAGGGGTGCTGTGTAAATGGCTGACCCTGCGCTTTGATCCCAAGCTTCTCTCCCCGTCTGTGGGTCTCATGGAGAGCAAGCTGGGGTATGCGAAAAGACAAATTCCTAATGCAAGAAATTTTATATGGCCAATAAAGTGATCTTATCTAATCTAAATATGCTGTGAACATTGTTCTACAAGTAAACTGGTGTTTGGATTTTGATTACAAAGCCCTCAACCACCATCCCGCTTTTTTGCGCCATACGTGAGCTTTTTAAGAAGGTCATTCGTTTAAGGTGTGAAAATAGCATGAACACGGCCCTGTGGGCTTTCAGAACCAGGGTGCCACAATCCTGATTAAAATCACCACAATATACATTACTCGCTAAACTTGATTTCTTAAGCATTTTGATAAAACTGTTGAGGGTGAACTATAACACTTGCCTGATTATGACAAGTGTTAAAATCAGGACCAGTCCCCTGTGGTAAAGGGTGTTTACCAAGAGTGTGCTTTCTGTATGGGTGCTCTGAGCCTCTAGGGGCACAATGTGTGACCGGGCCACGCGCACTTCCTCACCAGGCTGACAGCCCAGGGTCCCAGGTCCAGGAACCGGCCAAGCAGGTCCAGAGCTCTCAACCGGTGCACCTGACTCAGAAGCACCTGAGAAAGAGATCAGATCTCGATCAGCCCTTCCCATGGTTCCCAAAACGCCCAGCCCGTTCTCATCACATCGCCACGTCAGGATACACAAAAAGAATAGACAAAACTAATACGGGGCAAGAGAGCATTAGACGGCATATCGATTGCTCATGGACAGGAGCGACCGAGGAAATACAACATCTCCTTGTTCAAGATGTGTTCAGGACAGTTTCAGTACCGTCCACCGCTCACACAATAGTGACGTCATGGCTGTGATGAGACTGTCCAGTTCGCAGGCAGAGGGCAACCGAATGGTTCATGAGGGAAAAACGCTTCCGTTAAGAGCAACGCACACCCCGGCGCCGGCTGCCCTTGAGCGCGTCAGATGCTGGCGTGTGTCATCGCGAAGGCCTGGGCCTGTGACCGCAGCCCTCGCTGTCACTGCGTGCACGAGACACGCTGGGCTTCTGGACGGGAGGCAGAGAAACATTTAAGCACTGCCCACTTGCCACAGAGAGGAAAACAACAAAAAAAAGACAGCGTTAAAGAAATAATGCAAAAAAAAAAGCCTGTCTTCTTGGCACAGGAGGTATTATTGCAGAATGAATTTGCGCAGTGGCACTCCAAGTGCTCTTCCATGAGGCGAGGGGTGTGATGGCAAAAAGAGAACAAGATGGGTTAGAGGATATTCAGGATCTCGCCCTTAAAAAGGGATAATCGGAGTGGCACAGTGTCCGGAAGTTAACAGGGAAGGCCATGACCCCCCCCCCCCCCCCCCTCCCCCTCCCCAGAGGAGATTAGCGAGGGGCTCTCCCTTACGAGAGGGTCCACCTTCAAAACCTCCCGGCGCTTAATTCCATCAGCGCGGGAGATGACGTCCCTCGTGGCTCAAGGTCCGTGAATGAAATTCTCTTCCGCAGTTTGTGTCTTTGGGCGGCAGGATTAGCAGACAGATGGCGGCCCGGGAGCGGGGGTATTAAAGCCGTCCTCGGAATCAATGCGCGATGGAGCAGAAAGCAGGTCAATCCCGCTGAAATGATATAGTGCCCAAGCGGAGGAAGTGCCGCGCGCAGAGATCCGAGCTCCTGGCACCGGGCCCGGACGCTCCCTCCACCCGCGGTCCCCCGCGCTTCCGGCGCAAGGAAGCTCCCCGAGACACGACCTCCCCGCGGCCGGTGTGGGAGCAACCTGCCGAACTGCCACTTGAAGTCACGCCCCACGCAGAGCTGTTGCTCATTCTCTTAGCCGGAAAGGCAGGATGAGCCAGGCACAGCTCGCCCGGGCAGAACGCGTGACTTCATATTGGTAGCCGACTGGGAAAGGCGGGCCTGCCTAGAGCTGCTCGGGAACTCTGTACCTTTACGTGCCCGAAGTATGGAAATCAGAAAGGCTCTGAGCTGTCAGCTTAAATTAGCCATTAAATTAAACCATATCTTACAATTTGGGTGTGGTTGATGCCAAATCTGTTTTTAAACTGCTTAAACAAAAAACTCATGTATGGAATTTGAGGTACTTCCAATCAGTAAGATACAGACTGACTCTCGTGTGGCCATGTGCATCAACCACACATACAAAATCCAGAAGGCAGGCAGGCTTTAATCCTGGCACCGACTGAACAGTGTGAAGTTCACGCTGCAGAATTACGAGGCTTGACTTTACGGCACAGGGGACACACATGCAGGCTTTGCTGCAGTGCACAAGCTGAAATTGACGGCACTTGTGAGGATTAATTAAGGTGAACTACAGGCCAGGTTATGAAGGAGTGTCTGGACTGGCTTTGCCTTGCAGTGCTGTAATGATGCAAACGGGAGGAACTCTGCCCCCACAGGTGTTGTAAATTAACTCAGAACTGCCCTGAAGGCAGTGAGGCAGGGCTCTCTTTCGCAGCCCAGCGCAGTGCCCGGCCTCACACAGCACTGGTCTGAAGACTCCCACCGAGGTGTCCTGCAGACGCCGAGCAAGAAAGGACCACAGCCAAGGCCACATTCATATTGAAAGTAAAGACTTGAAAGCTTGAAAAACAAATAAACTGTGTCTTAGCATGGCAAAAGAACAGTGATCTGTAACAAAGTGCCACAGATACACGGTGAACGTATAAGACACATGAATGTGAAAGATATGGGCAACTAGACTGAATATGGGACTATGGGAAACTGCTGACATGCTCGTAATTTAGCATGCAAAACTTTCATGAGGGACACAAATGGCCCAAACACGTTCACCTCTGGGAGAAAACATCCTTTACAAGGTTTGTTTTCAGTTTAACCCTCGACTGGTTACATCAGACGTGAAAAAGAAACCGTCTGTCAGCTCTCTGAAGACATGGCAGCAGAGATCTGTCTCCCCACACGCGTGTGAGCCGTGAGCTGGCCACACCCTACACTCCAGCCTCTACACGCCTCGGCTGGCTTCCGTCCTGCACCAGGACCGATCCGCTCGAGCCCGGTCTGGGAAGGAGTCTCTGGCGCATGGATACCAGTGCTGTGAGCCTGTCTGTATTATCCCCTTCCTCTCAGCTCCCCTGTTCATTTCCAAGCTCCTTATCAATGGATTATTTTCACAGATTTCCATATTACAGCCTCCTCCCACAGCAGAGTAATATTCTGTTCAAGTGCGGGGCTGCATTACTTGGTCAGGCAGATTTGTCAACATGTTTACGTCAGCGTGTAACAGCATGTGCTGCTGGTGGGAGGAGGGTGATATAATGAAAAAGGGGGCCCTTACAGTAAATCCACATGATTGCAGAAAATGGACTGTTCATTTTTTTTTTTAAATGTAAACTCATATTATGTAACTCGTAAGCTGAAGTAAGATGAAAAAAACTGTGACTGCATGAGGCTGTTGCCATCTTTTGTGGTTGTGAATGTCAAAAGGCAAGGACCGAGCAGTAGCAACAGTGATGGTAATAATAATAATAGCTTACATGTAATGTGTGTGCTTGAATTTGTGTTGTGTTTCATATCCCAAAGGATCTCGCAGTGCTTCGAATACCGGAGCACCTGGGTGATGCTTTTCGGCCCCACTGCCAGGATAAATGCTTCCATGGTATGGCTGTGCATGGTACCCTGAGAGAGAGAGACTGCCCCGCTGGCTGATGGAAGGCAGAATTTTTGGGAAGGTCGGATAGTTCAGTGGACATTAGCTAGGACGCCAGGTTTCACATACCATACTCTAACAAACAGCATGGTGGGATCACAGCATAATATGCTAGGAGCCAACCAGCACGATATGATCGTAGCAGTGAACTCTACATCAAGCAAATAGTATGGAGGGCCAATATGATCACTGTCATCACCAGCCCTTGCACAGTGAATTTCAGCTCCTCCTGTCAGGTCAGCGATTTCTCTTTTATACCCACAGCTATTACCCTGCTGAACCTGGACAACTCATTGTGCATTTTACTTTCTTATCTATATATATTTTTTTCTTTTTCATCACACTTGTATGTGTCTTATTGGTTAATGGGTCCATGCTGTGCTAAATGGATTGTATTGTGTCTTTTACCCTCTTGCAAGGCGAATTCCCCCTTCTGGGACAATAAAAAGAAATCAGAAAGACATGGAAAATTCTGGTGCAGAGGGCAGAGTGCCACCAGTCGCCAACACCAACACCCCTTACAACAGCACCTGGTTTTCCCTGGAGGTCTACCATCCCAGCAAAACCAGACCCCGGCCTCGCTTAGTTTCTGAGATCTGAGCAGGTCACCCCCCTAAGATCTGCTTGTATATTTCTAAAGATCTGAAACGAAATCAGTGAAGTCTTTACTGAACAGAATGTTTCAAATACTTTAAACTCGAAAGAGGCCAGGAGGGAACAATTTTGCCATCGTTAAGAATTCTCTGTCGCCAAAACACCAAAAAGAACAAAAGCCCTACACTTTTTGTAACGACGTTAGCTGTATTTCTAAATTAAGTACTGTATCCTGACTTAAGACTGAATTTAGGGAACACGTTTCAAAGAAAAAAATACCACCTTCCCGCTCGGAAAGTGTCTCATTGTTAAAGAACACAAAGTAGCACAGAGATATGAAAAACAACTGTAATACAACAGACTGTCCTATTCATTTTATCTCAGGAATTCAGATGTGACACACCAAGGTGACGCCACACAAACCTCCTCTTGACCGAACTGACCCCCACCCACCCAGCGCAACACATCCCAAGTGCCCCGTATAAGTCGGTGAACCCCTTGCCCACTAGCTGGGCAGGGGCACCCTCGCTCTAACCCTGAGCTGCTCTTGGCCGTTAATAAGCGAGAAGCGAGAAACAAGTCGTCGGTCACAATTACTGTGGGGCCCTGTCCGCTCCCACTCTCGCCCCGTCACCCCGGCCCCTGCCCCCCCGCCCCAGGGCCCCCACACACCTGCAGCACGATGGGCAGCTGCTCAGGCGGGTTCCTGTTCTCCACACCCATGGTCAGCCACACCTGGAAAGCTGTCAGCTGCTCTGCAAAGAAGGGGCTGTGCTGTAGAGACAAAGGCAGGCAGGTGTGAGGAGGAGGAAGGGCAGAGAGCCACACACACACACATAGGCAGGAGGAGGAAGGGCAGAGAGCCACACACACACACACACACACACACACATAGGCAGGAGGAGGAAGGGCAGAGAGCCACACACACACACACAGGCAGGAGGAGGAAGGGCAGAGAGCCACACACACACACATAGGCAGGAGGAGGAAGGGCAGAGAGCCACACACACACACACATAGGCAGAAGGAGGAAGGATGGTTAAACAGAGAGAGAGGGAGAAAGAGAGAGAGACCATCATTCTTTTAAACACGGCACACAGCACATTCTCCATCACCTGTACAGTATATCTTCATCCCAAAATAACACCCCAAGATTCCTTGTTTTTTGGCAGCGAAGTGTCACAAACCTGTGCCATCTTTCTTGCTCTTTCTGGCTGGATCTGACAGTTTCTTCACTGACTGCCTGATTTTTTTTTTTTTGCTGGTCTGTTTTTTTTCCCATTATTGAAGATTAAATTAAATCCTTCTTCATGCACCCCACCCCCCCCCACCTCCCTCACAGCACTGCAGCAGTAATATTACCAGCAACTGAGTAAATGAATTTGAAAAAGTTCTCCTCGCCCCACAAGGGACCAAACAGTCAGCAATACACCACAGAAATCTTCGCCAATAAATGTTAACTCCCAACCTTATTAATAAAGCTTCTTTACCATAGGATAGGAGCATTTTTTTCTTACTGTAATCCTGAACATCAGTTATTAAACACAGACTAATACTCTTTTCTCAGATACTCAATACGCACTCTAAAACACGCAGTGCCATAATTTCACTCAGGGGAACGTCCCTTCGAAAGAAACTACAGCTGGGAACAAACGGGAAAGAGTTCATGTGCGCGAACTCTCACAAAGCTGTTCATTATTTCGTTGGGCTTTCTGCAGCGCGCAGATGCTGACGCACCTCTGCTGCACACCGGCCCAGGAGGGAGGATGGCGACGCGAGCCGCCATCCCTGCGGCCAGTTCGTCACACACCCACGGGAAAGGGGTTCAGCTAGAGCCACGCCGAGCCCCTTCTGGATTTCTACACTGGCAAGGGAGCCCTGCTGAGTGGAACGCACAGCCCTGCCACACGTACAGGAGCCCTGCCCAAAGAGCAGCACCACTGCCCACGGATCCCACAGGACACTCTTGATGGGGAACAAAGAGCTTCTGCGTGACCATCTGCACCAGGGCCCTTTGGGGCGGAGCGGTGGCTCTGTGGCTCAGGATCTGCGCCCGTGGCTGGAAGACGGCCGGCAGAGGACTCCTACTCCGTTGGGCCCCTGAGCAAGGCCCTTAACCCCAGCTGCTCCAGGGGCGCCGTATGAATGGCTGACCCTGCGCTCTGACCCCCAGCTTCTCTCCCCGTCTGTGTGTCTCATGGAGAGCAAGCTGCAGTATGTGAAAAAACAAATTCCTAATGCAAGAAACTGTGTATGGTCAATAAAGTGATCTGATCTCATCTTGAATGGGGATGCTGTGTGGTAAGTGTATTAATTCCACGTCAGGGCTCCACGCTAGCAAACCCCGCAGTGCACACAGACAGGGAAAAGAGTGGCTTCAATTGCATGGCTCTGACATCATCTTGCAGAAGAGAGAAGCACATGGCAGGCAGGACAGAGCAGCACGGAGACCCCACATGGCCTGTTACACAACTGCGGGTAATCTTGAGCACACAACTCCCGTCTTCCTAAACCGCCTCTTTTTTTTCCATTGCAGGATTACAAGTTCAATGCATTAAGAGACAGCCCCGGTACACAGAAAGGCTGTGCAAACAGATTAGCGATTAAACTGTGGCACCCGATTGCTTCCTCCCCGCAGCCAGAGCGCCAAGCGGAGAGGAGTGAGCCCTGTTACACAAGTTTCCCTCTTAGCACACTCAGACAAAGTGAAATGGACGAACCACGTGAGGGAGTTCTCTCTCTCTCTCTCTCTCTCGACCAATCAGATGTTGTTTTTTGCTCCACCCTATGCTTTTCATTACGCCCTATGTTTTTCATTACTAAAATGAATTGATTATCTACTTCATAGATAATTCTAGGTTATTTAACTTCACTGATGATTTAAAGAACAGGTCACATTCTTCCTCCAGATTCTCGATCCTTTAGTTTGTATAGTTTATCTTCAATAACAGGTTAAAGATCAATCTGAACTACAGCAACCAATAGGACAAGCATCAATGACAACCGAAAGACTCTAATTGTCCAGGGCCAGGATTTGAGACCCCTGGACCGTGATTTCCAAGACGTTAAGAAGCTCACCCTGAATGCTGTGCCCTCCTCAATGATGGTGGGCAGCTGAGAGAGACAGATGTCGACTGCCAAGTCCCAGGCCTGCCTGGTGAAAGAGAAAAGGAGAGTTTAGATCAACTCTGCTCACAGTGTGAGATTATAAGCAGGTCTGTCAAGCCATAAATCAGGACAAGGGCAAACAAACTTGACTTTCTTTTCACACCACTGCAAGGCTCTATTCAGACCGGTTCTCGATTATTGAAACCATCTTTAGCAGCAGGGACATTAAAGCAATTAAAGGTCAATTAAGCAATTAAGGGTCAATTAAGCCTTGAAAGTGCAGGCTGGATGCTGCGAAGAGTGGAAGGCCACAGGCTGTCCGCTCCCAGGCAAATCCAATTACAATGGCATTGTGCAGCCAAGATTTTGTTGGCTGTGTTAAAATGGAATTCCACTGGGTTTTTAAAAAGGGAACATCAGACGGTGCTCGTGGTTCATTCAGCTCGCCGCCTGAGGACGAGTTCTGTGTCTGAGCGACCTGCTGCGACGAGAGGAGCAGGTGATGAAGAAGCACCCAGTTCCATCCACCAGGAACAGGCTCCGCAGGCTAAGCACTCCCTAACACGCTGCCCGCAGCGCTTACAAAGAACCCCTCATCCTGCTGGTCTTTCACTACGCATGAGCTGCTGTCTGAACTCTGAAGGAGGAAGATAAAACGCATAAAATAAAAATTTGCAAACGAACCGAAGCTACGGCACAGTTTAACTCCGACTTCTCCCTCTGTTCGAGCCAAAGCACCTTCAGATAAATCCTTCTGAACATAAGAATGGTTCGCAACCAACTGACTATGTAGCTTGGTTAGTTTTTCCCAGCTAATTGATCTGGGGATCTCATCCAGCGGTTCTTTGAAAGAAGCCAGGGTATCAGCTTCAAAAACAATGACTCCCACAACCCTTTGTGTTAAGCAGTGCCGACTGCCCTCCACTCTGAACGCACTGTGACTCCGTTTCCACTTGTGGTCCCTGGTTCGTATTTCAGAATTAATTCTGAAGAGGCCCCTCTCCTCAGCACTATCCCGATATTCCTGCCTATTCAAAAGGAGCAACGTCTTGTCGTCTTCAGACAGCAGAGGACTCCCCCACAGTGAGGGCACTGCTCATCTCCCAGACGAAAGGCTAGCCAGCTCTATTTTCTGTGTTGGGCCATTTTCCTGGAATGGTCCAATTTAAATGGTCAAATTCACTACACAAACACTACACTACTGTTGATGTCCCTTTCAAACAGCTGCTTCGCCTGCATGTTGTTTACGGCCACAAGACTAACTCAGGTGAACAGCCGAGGATTTCAGAGTTTGACGTTTGTCCCCGGAGACATGCTGAAACCTCAGAGCACTAACCTGCTCGAACAGCTGCATGCGTTAAAAATTCTCTAAAAAACGGAGAATGAAAACAACTTGCTATTATTCGTTTAAAATGAACACAGAGAAAATGCCTTTGTTCAAAGGATGACAGAAAGTATACTGCACTTTAATGCCCTGCTGCTAAATTCAAATGACAGTTTGAGGAAATGTAATGGGACCTTTTTATGAGATGTATGAGAGAGAGAGAGTCAGAGCCGTGGAATGAATGCTGCAGTGTTGAAAAGAGCTTTTCAAAATAACATTACAAATATTAAATAGTAACATTCATTTTCAACAGTGATAATTATAGCAGGCAGCTTCGAATTTAGCACGTATAGACACCAATAATACAATAACAGCCTAATTCACACAATGTATTCTCTACAGCATCCTTAGGCACTTAATTTGACTGTAAAATTTAATTTATGAGATTACTGAGTCAGGAATGCGCAAGTACAGAATTCTGCCACCTACAGTTAACCCTTTCACTTCTGGTTCTGGCTGTAATTAAAGAGTCAGATGTTAAAAATTAAACTAACAAAAGAGAGGCAGGATCTTCTTTTCACCCACATGAAAGCAAAGCAGGAATGCAAGACCGAGTCACAGAGCTCAGCAGGGCCAGTCTTCACTCCTGGCATGGCTGAGATCCATGTGAATGGGGGGATTATGACACACTGCTCCTAACCTCTAGGAAAGGCAAAGTCACGGGGGCGGGTGAGTCCTGACCCAAAGGAGGGGTCAAAAGGTATGGCTTCATATTTTGGGACCATCCCAGCAAGATCCTGGACCATCATGAAGACTTCGCCATATCTGGGTTCACCAAGGTGTACCATCAGGCTCTGAGGAAGTACTCTTACGCATGCTGCTGTGCTTTACATTGAGTGTGCCTTAACTACACCAGCTGGGAACCGTAAGTCCACATATGGTTGTAACCATGGGCTCTGACAGAGCAAAGACAGGAGACCAGGTAAGGCGCATGGATTCCCCAGGCGACAGTGAGATGTCTTACCACATGGCGTGCATGTAGGTAGGGGGCAGGCGTGGGCTGCTGACAGGCGTGCAGTTGTACGACCTCATTATCCTTTCGGCCAACAGGAAGTTGCGGAACAAACTGGCCACCAGCAGGTCTTGGCGGAAGAGTTTCTGGAAGAGGTCTACAGGAAGAGAGGGGGAGGGGAAGAGGGGGAAAGAGTGAGAGGAGGAGGTTTGGACATTGAAAATGAGAGGGAGGCAAAAAGAGAGAACAGCTGGTTGGAGCACAAGTGCATCTGAAGAGATTTTAATGTATAAAACTGTTCAGTATCTGCTCTAAAACCTTGCGTTTTAAGTAACTGTACCATATCTTATTGTACTAAACTGCAGACTTGTGAACAATTCTGACCACATCTGCGCTCTGATCTGTTTAATACACTTTAGTGTGCTGAATGTTTGCTGTTCTAATTCTTCAATAAATTTTAATAATTTTTAATCTGTCTGTGATGGGGATTATACAGAACGTGCCGTGATTATACACATTTTGCAGTGCTTGGTGATTAATTACCATCAATCCCTAGATGAGGATTATCAGAGGAAATCAGCCACAGAGATATAAATCTTGATTCATGTTTGCAAAGCGACAGCACTGAACCACTGAGGGTTTTCGGGGAAAATAACTTCTACAACAAAAGACGTGCAAGCGTGAATATTCAGTATATTCAGACTTCTCGCTCAATGCCACAAATTTTAAAATATGTACAGTATGTTCTCACTTCAGCCCTGTGCGCTTTCTGCACCCCTGATGGCATTGCGGTGATAAAGAGCACTGTCAACATCTGGCCAGCTGTGGCACTGCAGGCCCTGCAGTCCCCAGGAGGAGAGAAAACGTGAGCGAGGAAGCAGGTGACAGCAGATCGTGAATGAGGGAGTGGGTCAGTTACTGAGTCAAGGGCAGCAAGCGGCTCTAACATATACATCCCTCTAAAAACCACTAGACCTCAATCCCGTTTAATCTGATGCAAGGCCTATCCTAAATAAGCCAATCACTGTTGTTTTAATAATACGAATATACAAATCAACAGTCTTGATTATAAATCAGTAACCAATAGCAGGACTTGTTTTGGCAAATGAGAAAAGGAAGGTATCTTCAGTTTAATTTCAATCAGATTAAGGACTGGAATCCTGCTGCTCTTAGCTATTGCTCTCAGTACTCCAGGATTACAGGGTCACAGGATTCCTTTTTTCACTGCCTTCATTGCTCAGAGAGCTCAAGGGCACTGGCTCCTCTGCAGTACAGGAATGGGAGAGAAACGTCCAGTTGCACGGCTCTCTTGGCTCTTGTGAAATCTCAAACAGGCTTGAAACATTCAGTACCAGAGGCTTGCCTATACTAGCGTTATTCCAGGTCAGCCCTTGCTTGCAGGCCACAGACTCTTTTCACTCTAGCGGAGCTCGTCTTTGGGTAATTGAACTCTTAATTCTAACTACACTCCTTCCCTATGTCGCCAACGGACAAGGCTTAAAAGAACATTTCAAGACTTGGTGAACGGGGGCCCTCAAGGGCCAGATTTCAAGAGAGCTGGTTTACGCACAATGGCCAGGCCCAAGCCCCGCCCAGACCGCCAAACCCAAGCCCCACCCACAATCCCATAACCAAGACCCGCCCACAATCCAAAGTCCCACCCAGAACCCCAACCCCAAGACTCGCCCACGGTCTCACCCACAATCCCAGAACCAAGATCTGCCCACAATCCAAAGTCCCACCCAGAACCCCAACCCCAAGACTTGCCCACGGTCTCACCCACAATCCCAGAACCAAGATCTTCCCACAATCCAAAGTCCCACCCAGAACCCCAACCCCAAGACTCACCCACGGTCTCACCCACAATCCCATACCCAAGACCCGCCCACAACTCAGTCCCACCCAGAATCCCAAACCCAAGACTCGCCCACAGTCCCACCCACAATCCCAAACCCAACCCCCCCCCCCCCCCACAGCCCAAGTCCCACCCACAATCCCATACCCAAGACCCGCCCACAACTCAGTCCCACCCAGAATCCCAAACCCAAGACTCGCCCACAGTCTCACCCACAATCCCAAACCCAACCACCCCCCCCCACAACCCAAGTCCCACCCAGAATCCCAAACCCAACCGCCCCCCCCCCCCCAACTCAGTCCCACCCAGAATCCCAAACCCAACCGCCCCCCCCCACAACCCAAGTCCCACCCACAATCCCATACCCAAGACCAGCCCACAATCCCAAGATCAAACCCAGGAGCGGAGCTGGGGGCTCAGACTCACCTCTGGGGAGGACATTCCAGGCGATGGTGTCGGTGATGGCGGTGAAGATCCAGTTCAGCTCTCCCAGCGGGGTGCGCCTGTCGTTGAGCCGGCCGGGGATCCTGCCAACGCAACAGGGCAACAGCTGAAGGCTCACCTGGGCCTCTATCGGGGACGGATCTGTTCCCTCAGAGCTCCACTTCAACAGCCAGTCCCAGAGAAATACTGTGCAGCCCCTGCTGATGCGAACACCAGCAGGCTGCCATCTGCAGATATCAAACTTATTTTGACAGCAGACTTGCAACAGCTGCCCGTGATCCCTCCAATTCCATCCCCTATTACAGTGGCATCAATTAAATCAGTGGCTGTGACGTTAACCCGAGCTCAAACCTTTTCAACACCCCATAGCTTCAGGGCCGACCTGCAACACCTACCCTGAGCAGCAGATACACACAATTTAGCTTCATTTGCTAATGTTTTATTTGGTCAGTGAAAAATGGGTGGCTTTCGTCCATTGTTATTTCCTTATGGAGCCATTTAAAGAGGTCATTCTCAATAAGATTCCCCCCGATTCCAGAAGACAGACTAATTTAATATTATATATATAATGAGTCATAAATAAAACTGCTGTTAATCTCAAGTGATTAAAAGCAGAAATGAGTATTAGCAGAGAAAGATCTGATCTGAGAGTGAAAAGGACTTGGAATGAAACGTTTTCAGCTCTTCATCAGCTGTGATTATTAATTAAAAAACACGCTCCTCATCCTGCCTTTGACGAGCCGACACACATAAAGCAGGTCAGCGACGTACGTAGCTTCATGCCACGCTAAAACCATGACGACAGTGGTTGGCTTTTACGCAAGGACTACTACGGCAGTCGTGCACTGGAGACGCAGAGCAAGATCACATCAAGGAGGGGATTTCATCAGCGGCGGGGTGAAGAGACTCTCATCACGCCAGGCTGGCATAAAGGCGCACTGCACCTGGTGCAGCTCTCCAGGGAACCTGCGTCTGCGATCAGACCGACCCCGCAACGGGACAGCAGCCCGCAGGAGGCATCCGGCAGCCCTCCTTTCATCAGCACCGCGACCCCACGGGGGGCCCGCACGACAACAGATTCCGATATCCAGCGTTGCGTAAAAAAAAACGGCGGCAGACCGACGAGTGAAAAGATTTTTACACCACGCCTATAAATAACAAAAAGAGCTGCGATGACTGATGGCGGGGTTTCAAAGAAGTCACGGCGCTTTCGTTAAAATGAGCGGTTAGATGCGAGACTCAATAAACTTGCATGTATAAAAGTGACAGCTCCGGCATCAGGCCATCGATAAAGTATCGCCCTGCGGATTATGATCTTATATGAGGATTATGAAATACACCTTGTGTGCGTCTCCTTCAGTTTGCCCATTTTCGTTACAATTAAACTCATCTCAGGCCCTAAATGTGTTCCTAACTCCCATACCCCTTCGAATGAAAAGATGTGCCTGCTATTCTTGCTTATAAATGCCCTACATTGTAGTTTAAACTTGTTCATTCGGAAGAAGTCTGTCAGTGTCTTTGTTGGACTTTGTCAGTGTCCTTGAGGTGTCAGAATAGTTGCAGCAAGTCCTCTAAATCCTAAAATCTTGTAGTGAAGCTAAATAATAATAATAATTGCTTACACTTATATAGCGCTTTCCTGGACACTCCACTCAAAGTGCTTTACAGGTAATGGGGATCCCCTCCACCACCCCCAGTGTGCAGCCCCACCTGGATGATGCGACGGCAGCCATAGTGCGCCAGAACGCCCACCACACAACAGCTCTCAGTGGGGAGGGGAGCAGAGTAATGAAGCCAGTTCAGAGATGGGGATTATTAGGAGGCCATGATTGGTAAGGCCCAAAGCGAAATTTGGCCAGGACGCCGGGGTTACACCCCTACTCTTTTCAAGAAACGCCCTGGGATTTTTAATGACCACAGAGAGTCAGGACCTCGGTTTTACCTCTCATCCGAAGGACGGTGCCTGTTTACAGTATAGCGTCCCCGTCACTACACTGGGGCATTAGGACCCACATGAGCCGCAGGGTGAGCGCCCCCTGCTGGCCCCACTAACACCTCTTCCAGCAGCAACCTTAGTTTTTTCCCAGGAGGTCTCCCATCCAGGTACTGACCAGGCTCACACCTGCTGAGCTTCAGTAGCTTAAATGTGTCTGTAAAACAAAGGCCACAATAATTCTGCAAAATTTAACTACAAACCAAAGGTGGGTAAACCCACTACAGGTGGATAATGCTGCAAGCGTTCCATACCATGTAGATACTGGGCAGATCACTCACTTCACTGTGACCTCTGACCTTGGTTTCAACACCACGGAGCTATGGGACAAGGGACGTGTTGGGAGCAGCCATCACAGTAAAAACTGACCGGGGGCAGGAGCAAAGAGGAGAGGGAGAGAGTGTGCAACAGAGAACGAGAGACTTGTCTGAATTAAAGGCACGGAGAGGGTATTCAAGACCAACATGATTGAAGATGTCACATTAAAAAATCACCCCACACTCCGACGGACCGCAAGTCTCTGGAGGAAGGCTCCGTTTCCACGCGAGTGACTGCTGAGAGCGCCATTTGCTGTGCTTTACACTTCTGCTGGCAGTTCCCCTGACGAGTCTCACTAGCAGGACTTTTGGCACTTTAGCGGGGAGTCGTACTGAGTGTCGCACCACCCTCTGCAGCGAGAGAATGCAGCGGGCTGTTTCACTGCTGCCCCACCCAAATACTAAGCTGCCCAGCCGTGACATCCCCTCCCATCACTTCTTTATGTGCCCCATTCTACCACAAGCCCCACTGGATACTCTACTCCTAAGAGCAGGACTACTGTACTGGGATACATTCAATACTGTCACAAAAAAAGAGTGTTGCAAATATTTCCTCTAAACCTGATGTGCAGTTCAAATAAATCCATCATTTTTTTTATGCTCACCTTTTATTTATGATGCTCACCTACCCAGGAATGCTATAAGTGAGCTCACAACATTCTGGCACCAAAACACCAGCTGAAACCCCTGGCATGATGGGTAAGAGGCCAGAGGTTTCACCACATGGCCTCCAAATTGCAGGACCCCCCCCAGACTGGGGGGTAATATCACTGGGTAATGCTCTGCTCTACGCCTGCCTGACCCATCCTGCTTCTTACTTTTTCGCTTATGGAACCAATCACTTCCCTTGCTCAGAAACTGGCCAGTCTCAGACCACTGACCAATGGCTCTGTTTGGCGCTTCACAGCCCAGCAATCCTCCAAGCAGAAACAGCACAGCAAACACAAAGGAAGCACAAGACCAGGCAAACGTTTGACTTATCTTCACTGTGGATGAAGAAGTGAGCAGGAGACGAGGGGCCATCAAGTGGACAAGACAGAGGGCAGAGAGTGTCAGAGGAGATGAGAAAGGCAAGACAGAAGGAGAAGGAGCAGAGAATGAGGAAAGAGAGAGCTGGAGGAGGAAGAGAGAAGAGGAGAGACAGAATGAGGAAAGAGAAGGAGAAGGAGGAGAGACAAGCAGAGAGAGGAGAGAATGCCGCCTGCTTGGCTCTTCAACAGAAAAGGCAAAAAATGAATTTAGGAGGACAGAACATTTAAGAGGAAAATGAAAGGCAAAAAACACATAATAAAAAAGCTGCAGTCGCAGCAGTACAGTGATAAGGTCAGCTTGCTTCAACAAGCTGAATAATAGCCCTCAATTACTGAAGGGGAGCTGCTTCAGCGACTCACGTTTTAATGATGCCAGGAGCCAAAAGGTAAGCCCTTGGTGTAAATGGGCTCTCCAGTGTGCCCACATCACTTACAGCACACTGCTTTACCATATAGTCTTTTTATCTTTCCTGGCATTATTTTACACAGCCGACTTACACGCAAAAGAGCAATACTATCATCACTACAAGTAGAGAATGACTTAAAAGGCAACTGAGATAAGACGGGCTGTCAGTGGCAAACAAGGCTCATATCACTGAAACCTCCATCATCAGCTGAATTCATCTTTTGATCACTGATGTGTCTGGATACCTTGATGAAACCTGGGCAGCCAGCAGCGTCACTCGTGCCGACAGAAAAGGGAGTTACCTCCCTCCAAGCAGTAGGAAATCTATTCCACCTTCTGCTAGCTTAGGTGACTTTGCTGGGCGTAAGGGGGAAAAGACACGGAACAACGTAACTTCTATTAATATCGTAAGAAGATTTCATCGCAGTGGGCTGTCCAGCAGCGTGAGGCATAATCTTCTGTACAGCATCTTAGCGATCCGCTATGCTCAGGGCAGGATTCTCACATTGGGTAACTGACAATCCATACAAATGATAAGTAAATATGACTCCTTTAGTGATGGAATCAGCAGGCAGGTTATAATTTTCTTCCAGGCCACACTTTGGATAATAATCACTCTGTTTTTACTTTGTTTTGTTTCTTCAATATTTATCTCAAAACGCGAGTGTGCGCATTACACATTACTGTTCGGCATGAGACCTTACCTCGGAAGTCGTCTGGATAGAAATACTTTTTACTGGCTTACTGCGCGTGTAATCGATGAACGACGGCTATAAAACAATAACAGTGCTAAATTTACTTGATCATTCTCATCAGCTCAGACTGGAAAGAACTGAGGAAGAGGGGGAGAGAAACTGCTGCCCCTTCGGGGGGAAAAGCTCGGCAACGTGGAATCAAAGAAGCATTACAGACCTAGCAAGGAACAGACGATTGCCGCAGCTGTCACTTACGGCACCGCAAGACCGGGGGAGCCTGCTGGGTGGCCTGTCCGTGCCACAGCCTCCCCACCCGGCCGGACCCAAACCCAGCTGTGTCACCGCTGAGGGAATCCCGGTCACAGCGGCCTCCTGGCCGAGACATAGGACACGGGGGTCAACCTGCTCTCTGAAGAGCACTTGCAGTGGACCACCTGGGACCACCTGGGACCCCTGGCCGACAACACGGTGAACCCCTCACGCCGAGAAGTGCCAGCCCGCAGCTGGTGGCACAAACCAACCCCATCCCTGCGCAGCAGGTAATCGCTGGCCTACAGCTGTAGTGTCCTTGGATTTCTGCGTCGGTCCCGGAAAATTGCGCAGGTTAATGTCCAGCTTTCATGCAAGGGAAGCCACTCCTTGGCTTGGATGTGTGTCCCTAATTGCTGCCGCCAGGAACATTAGCAAGGGCTACATCCTGCGAGTGGTTGTCCACAGACTTAAGAAAACCCAGAAGCTTTGTTATTGGATATTATCTGCAATTAAATGTCTATGTACGTTTCCTGCAAGCCATTTAAAAGGTTCTCCTGAGATAACAATTCTCGCCTGATGCGTTAACAAATCCCGGATGTCATGGGATCTGATCTGCACTGCGCCGCAAAGCCCAGATCTTAGGCCCAGCCCTTACTCCTGTTTTCTCCCACACAGCAAGTTAAACTACAGGAACGTACACATTAAAGCACATGCAATGCACACAACCTTCCTCCTGCGTCCTAAAAGAAAACTGCAAATAGAAGGATCTTGCAAGTATTTAAAGTATTCTAAGTTTAAAAATAATGGGGATAGCCAATTCATTTATCCAGGAATGAAGTCAGTTTCTCCTCAAGATGCACAAGGACACAGTGGTCATGAACTACTTTGTCAGTATGTAAAGTGTCCAAAAGAATTGAACATTTTTGTACGTGTCCTTGCATGTGACATAGCAACTTTTGCTGTGCATATCCAGGGGTTCACATGGCTGACATGCAAGCATGCAATTAAAACAAGAACAGCGCAGCCCCACATATTTTTGGGATGCAAAGGGTTGTAGAGAACATGTAGCCCTTTTCCACTTCCATCCGAGGTTATAAGCTCTCAGCGCAACGGGGGGTGGGGAAAGCATACCATGTCAAGAAAGAAAAATTAATGGATGAAGTTGCTGTTTGATAAAGACCTGAATAATAATTTTAAAAACCTGGCAACATTAAAAGAGCTACAGGCAAAAATTACACGGACCCTGGACAGCACAGCGGATCGTAAACATCCAAGTTACACTTCTAAAAGCCTCCAGTCCTTATCTCTCCTCTGCTTATTTAGCTGCTTAATGTTCTAGGTGCTGATTTAGCATGTGCAACTAAGTGTGTCTGGCTGCCATACATCATCCTAATGGACTTGAGAGAGCAAGGCACACAGAGCAGTGCTGGAAAGAGCAAACCGGCACGACAGAGGCAGAACTCGCTGACATGACTGAGCACAGCAGCGGATTCAAAACACAGGGATCGCAAACCTCAGATACTCAACAGGTCAAAACACTAGACAGTACCGTGGAGGCAGGAGGCGGCACAGATGACTTGCATCTCTCCTCCCAGGAGAAATGAAAGACTAATCGGTTTACATTCGTGGATGAAAGTTTCCCGGCCTTTCTGCGGAGAGAGCACGGCGTTTTCAAACTCATTTGTTCCACGATGACAGATTCGAGCCATGTATCTTTGTTAGGTTGATATTCTCAAACTTCTAAGATTCTTATCATTTTCACTTCATCACGGCGCCTTTATTGGCGCTTTATGCAAATCTGAGTGTTAATTGACACAGTTATTACATTCCTTAATGATGTGCCGAGGCTGTGCAAACACCAGTCCCTGGCAGTGGGAGCTCAGCAAGCACGCACTGCTAGATCATAAAGGACGGGAAGAAAAAAAAATGATAATAAAGGCAGAACCTGACATCTCTTCATTCCCACTTCTTCCATCTTCTTCCATCATGTCTGAACAAACAGAACCTTCTGGCACTGCCGGCATGTTCTGTATGGATGAAACTCCTGACCCCGGGGCACAAAGTCTGGGCCCAGTCCATGTCCCGCACGTTCATGTGCCCTCTGAGCCCTGAGTCAGGCAGCCTGCACGGGACATTCAAGGAAGTACGACATGGGGGGGGGGGCGGGACAGGACCTGCGCTGTTCCTTCGCCAGTGCGGCGCGCAAGGAGCGAGCCTCTGTTTGCGGTGGAACGTGGTGTCAGTGCCCTGCCTTGCCCACAGCCTGCTGAGGGCTGCTTGATTCCTTCCTGTAGTTCAAATCCGCTCCACCTTTTCATTGACAATTTATGACTCAGAACGGACCCACTTGCCGCCTTAAACGCACGGGCAGAGGGCGAGGAGGGAATCAGTGAGGTTCCGCTTATGACTTACAAAAGGCACTTTGCAGCAGAATTTCCCCTTATCCTTCCCCCTGAGGTGCCTGAGGGTTTTGAAGGTAAAGGGATCCTCAAAAACAGGCTTCAGTCAAAATACCTCAGGAGTTCAGTACAGTTGTCCATTGTGAAACCTCGGTTCCAAGCGTTAACACTGGTATACACCCCATAAAAGTGCACGCTGACCCTGAATGTATCACACCTGACACAGCACCTCACTAAGGAACCAGTCTCCTGAAAACCAAGACTGACTTCCGAGAGCAAAAAACACCTACCAGTTCATTTCAACAATTACCAGCACTTTAATGAACTGCACGGTGCAACATTACATTAACAATTAGTGTTCCATGCCTAAAACTAAAATAGTGCATTTACTGTGAGATTCACAACACTTATTCATTCATTTACATTCCTGCAATTGTCTTCAGCTTTTTTCTGCCATTTTTTTTTCCCTCTGGTGCCTTCTGTCAAATATCAAAGAGGGAAATCCCCGATTTATAGAGGATGCTCTTGACTTAAAAGCTTAAAGAATATCTTTCAAGACGAAATAAATACTCTCAATTCTGTGAGCTGGGGGAACAACAAAACCCTAGTTTCAAAGGCATTCCTCTTTCCTCTGCCTTTCTGCTTGCCTTTTATTACTTGTTTAAAGCCTGGGACGGGATCTGTGCTTCAGTCTCCAGTGTGTAGTTTTCTCTGCCTTCTGCGGGAGGAGGGAGCCTCCGTTTGAAGAGGAGCTCGGCAGGCACACTCCATCTTACCCAGCTGCGACTTCAACAGCAAGGGAGAACTAACTCTAGTACAGATGAGAGGTCAGGCCGACTCAGAAATCTGCAAAGTCGTGTGTTTAGCAGAGCACGCCCTTTCCTCCTGACAGGTAATAACAATAAATAAACGGGCCTTAATTTTATGTTCATGTAGCTGTCAGATGTTTGGATACACCAGGCTACTTCAGTTGAATGTCTTAATTGAATTAAAGATGACAACCAGGAAAGAAACTCAAAGCCCCCGCCCCCAACACAAATCCTAAATATGGCCTGAACACTTCATTGAAATGACACTTCTGGACTGTATACAGGGTCACTGCTTACTCCCTGCACAGTGTAATTATACAATTAACTCAACACTCCCCCTCTCCCTTGTGTATTACCAGCTTCAGGTACTGACAAACGGCACAGAATTATTTTTCTTACACAAAAACAGGCTCTCCATCCGCTCTGCATAAAAGAAACAATAAACATTAATCATCCTAACCTTCCCCTGGAGCTACGCTGTGACAGAACTCAACTTTCAGCTGTGGAATAAAATATACCTGTGCTTTATTAAATACATAACAACAAAGACAAAGCAGCTGCAGAAACTTCCAAACTGGGCTGAAAGGGTCAAATAAACAGACACTCAAAGACGCACTCGAACTTGGAGAGCGGCGGCGACTGCGAGAGTTTGCGCTGAGCAGAAAAACCCAGCGCCACCTACTTCTCGATGAGGTCCAGGGTCACCCCGGGCACCAGCCTGGCACTCTTCTGCATGCAGAACCTGTGGGGACGAACGGAGACAGAGAGGCCGGCGTCAGCAAAGGAGAGGGACAGCGGACCTGGGCTCCGCGGAGAGGACGCCGAGGGAGAGATGCCAAACTCGCCAAGTGATCCTGTCTTTTTCAGGAAGCCGGACCAAGGGGGAGCGGAGCGGTGGCACTGTGGCTCAGGATCTGCGCCTGTGTCTGGAAGGTTGCCGGTTCAAATCCCGCGGCCGGCAGAGGACTCCTACTCTGTTGGGCCCCTGAGCAAGGCCCTTAACCCCAGCTGCTCCAGGGGTGCTGTACAATGGCTGACCCTGCGCTCTGACCCCCAGCTTCTCTTCCTGTCTGTGTGTCTCATGGAGAGCAAGCTGGGGTATGCGAAAAAGACTAATTCCTAATGCAAGAAATTGTATATGACCAATAAAGTGATCTTATCTTATCAAGAGAGCAAGGGGGCAGGGTAGTTATTTTGCCACGGGCAGCAGGCAGAAGACTCGCATTCTCAAACGCATGCGAGGTCCAGCAGAGAGGCGAAAGGGGGTGTGTGATTGCAGAGATGTGGTGGCTACAAGGACACCTAGTCAAGCTAACCGACTGCCTCATCCTTTCAGTGATCAGAAGAAGTACACACGCTTGCAGGCTGCACTTAAAATGATCAAACCATCTTTACTTGCAGAAGCAACTTAAAAGTCAGACTGAAACTTTTATCCTCTTATTTCTTACGGTGAATACAATTTTACAATTGACCAAAACATGTTTTTCTGCTCTGATAAATGTTTCTAGCAGGCAGAGGTAGCAGGGATTTCACTTTCAGCCCAGAGCCACGTTCATGTTTTTTCCAAGTGAAAAGGTAATGGACTGTTCTTCCTCCTGCTCCACAGGGACCACCAACAAGAAAGTGATCCAAGCAGTATGCTAACAGAGTCCTGTGTAAAAGTTTTTCTTCTGATCTACTGCATTTCAGATTCTAGATCTGCTACTTTAATGACATTGTTTTTTAATTAAAAAAGCAGAAATCAATGTTTTTGTTTTGTTTGCTTTTGGGCACGTCTCTCAAAAATGTAAGCCTCTTTAGAAATGCAATTTCTGCCAAATCAGACAAGCTTCCTCCGAGGCAAAGAGGTTAATTGCATTTTGACGGCAGCAATCCAGCTTTCTGGTGACATTTTGGCTCTTTTCAGAGAGAATGCTGGTTAAGTCTTTGCAGGGTAAAAAAAAGTTGTTCTTCACATCTCACAGTTCTGAAAGCCCTCTTCTGCATCAAAACTGTCTTTAGACAATAAGCTAATTTCCTTTCAATCATGTACCTTATCCAGGCAGGTCTGGCTGTGGAGCATCTAATAATTAATGGGCATAAATGTTTGCAATCTGCAACAGCCTTCTTAACTAGCAAATTATATAATACTCCCACCCACCACCACTGACACGGCTCAGGTGAGGATCTGCACAGCCACTGCACTCTGGGTCATACTTGGCACCAGGGCAATCAAAACAAATGAGAGGGGAAAAAAAGAGAAGCTCTTCAGAAAAAAAAAAGGCTGAGCCTTTCTTTTTTAAGGTCATCCAACAGCTTGCGTTTTCCTGTTTGCATCCAGAGTAGCACCTCTGAGATTAAACTCTTGCCCTCCGTGTACAGGGCATGTAACACGCCGCTCAATTCCTTTTCACATTTCAGAACCCCCGCCCTCCGGCTCCACACACTCATACCTCAAGAGCTATAAAAAAAAAGAGGAAGAGTTGAGGAACATCTGCCAGGCCTGCTGCTCCTCTGCAGTGCAGCCCTGAGAGGCGAGAGCTGGGCTCTGCCCCACTGCCTGCGATCCACGCTTTCTTGTAAAGGTCAAGCTGCAGCACGAGTCCTCGCGTCAAGCCTGCTCACACATGGCCAAGGCTGGCTCTGCTAGTCACCGACGCCAGCGCCTTTCCCTTGCAAACTGATCCCAGAGCAGCTCACACAGAAAAGTCTGGTGTACGACTAGGGAAGAGAACTGCCTGAGCATCTGTTTGGCAGCAAGTACACGGACACTGTATTGCACAGACATGACATAGGCACGTTCTTTGCACTGGTCGACATTTGTCATCGGCAGGGTTGATCAACAGGGGCTCTGGCTGTGAACATCATAGGCCAGAAGCATCCGTGGCCACTGCTGGAAGCAGTATGAGCTCTACATCGGTGCTACATGCTCCATATCATCCCGTCTTGACAGATTCTGTGCAGTTCCTCACACAGAGCCTGGAGAAGCCCGTGCCTGTTCACTGGTCTCTGAGCCCTGGATGCCACATTTCGTACCAGCTTGTCCCATCCTGCACTTGCTCACTGGGGCTCAGGCCTGTTGAGTAAGAAAGCTGCTGTCACAACGAGCAACATGAGAAGGTATGATGCCCTGTTGGAGTGCAACGATGTCAGGATAAGCACACAGGAAGGGCAGCAAGTGAGATCCCCACACTTGATCAAGGCAGTCAGGTTGTTACCAATCACTACAAGAAGAATTTGGTAGCAACTAGACACTTCTGCCCAGACCCGCATACTAAACCTTACAATCAACTGGTCTGTTGTATGCAACAATTAACGGAATCGTTCTGTACATACAGATTGTTTCACACTGTCCATCGGTGTGTTCGACACAAAATCTTGATTCAGCACTCGAGCAGACCTGACTCCACTGTTGGCGGTTGCTGCTCCAACATGACAAAAGGCATAAAGGTGTTGTTCTCTTGACAAACAGGACATAGTGGTCCCTTCCTATTTTATGTTCTTGACTTCCACCAGGCTTGACATTTCACGGGTCAAATCATCTCGTCCCCTGTGGTCAGTCAGCTCTCAAAGACCCGATTTAGTGCTTGCGCGACAGTCACGAATGGTTTAAATGAAAAAAGATCACTCTAAAAACATTTAATCGTATCCAAAAATAAGAGACTATTTCTCTAAATACATAAAGGCACAGAGCAGTTCTTGTGATGGTCAGACTGCTACACAATACATAAGACGCAGTATGAGCCATAACCCACAAGCGATGCTTCTGAACTGGTATATTCTTGCCACGCCACGGATTGCAGCTCCTCTCGCAGCACAGGAGAGAAGACGGGAAGGCAACCCTGAGCACGCGCACAGGGTGGGAGAGGCCCTGCGCGGCCGGCCGCTCCAGCACAAAACAAGAACTCCTGGGGTTCCAGCCTCCAGAGTCCGTGAACAGCAGGGGAGGCTTGGAAGCATGAAGAGGAAAACGGATCACCTCTCAGGATGCAGCTAACAGACGTGTCACAAAGACGCATCTTTGCAGATAAAAAGTGTCCCCGGATCGCTTTCATGCAGCAGGCTGGAGAACAGAATCTCCAGCCTGCGGAGCAGAAGGGCGGAGCAGTGGCTCTGCGGCTCAGGATCTGCGCCTGTGACTGGAAGGTTGCCGGTTCAAATCCCGCGGCCGGCAGAGGAATCCTACTCCGTTGGGCCCCTGAGCAAGGCCCTTAACCCTAAACTGCTCCAGGGGCGCCGTACAATGGCTGACCCTGCGCTCTGACCCCAAGCTTCTCTCCCTGTCTGTGTGTCTGTGTCTCCATGGAGAAAAGCTGGGGTATGCGAAAAGACGAATTCCTAAAGCAAGAAATTGTATAGGGCTAATTAAGAAACATTATTACATTATTAGAATATGGCGTCTCTACTTGCTGCGAGTTGTGAAGAGAGCCCCTCTACTGCACTGACTCCCCACCCACACTAGACCAACACTGTCGGCCACACAAGTCTCACAAGGCAACACAAAGTGCTCAAATAAACGCACAGACGTTTCATTTCTCTTTGTTCGTATTGCTGTTATTTTCTACATCGGTCGCAGTATATGTATATATACATGTGCATGTTTGCTACAGTTTGTCTCTAATACTATAAAAACTGCTCTTGACACCTCCCTCTTGGAAGGCTAAAATTTTCTGGCTAGGCTGAATTAGTTTTGCACTACTACTACTACTACTACTGGATTCCTTACAAATTCTTTCCTATTTGGTGTTGACTGGACTGAGCCTCTATAAGTATGAAACAGTGGCAGGTCTGAGGGTATTCACAGAGCATGCTAAAGTGCTAGCTTTTCCAATACTGTGCACAAATGTCGTGGGGAAATAAGGACGCAACCTGCCTGGGCACTCGAGGGGCCCGTCCACTACAGACATTGGCCAGGAGCACAGACTGAGGCAGTCCTCTCCTATTTTTCTCCATGCTGCACACTGTCGCTGCCGATTCTTGGCATCTTGAACAGGTGTTTTGATGGAGCACCTCAAGTCACAGACGTGGGAGGTCGAGGCCACAGCTTGCCCCCTGTCAAACCGGAGCGCGTCGCCAGAGCCGCCACTGGAGGGAATTCTCCCTCTGCTAGCACAGCAGAGCTGGCCGGAGGCCACTGCGATGATGGCACAGAGCGGCGCGGCTCTCCGAGGAGGGGCTGGCAGTCCCAGATCCCCCCAGCATCCCTGCTCGTATTTTAGGAGAGAGACTGGACGGCAGCCCTTTGGCTCTGCAGCGAGAGAGCAAGCGCTCGTCAGTCTGACACAGGGCGGCGGATCAAAGGGATTTCCGCGGCGGGGCGGGGCAGTGCACGTGCTAGGTCTTGCCATCTCGAAGCACGACTGAGAGAAGGCTTTCTGCTCGCTATCTTTTTTTCCTCTTTTGTCTAAAAAAATAAATAATTTTCCACAAGAAAATGGGCGGAGCGGTGGCTCTGTGGCTCAGGATCTGCGCCTGTGACCGGAAGGTTGCCGGTTCAAATCCCGCGGCCGGCAGAGGAATCCTACTCCGTTGGGCCCCTGAGCAAGGCCCTTAACCCCAACTGCTCCAGGGGCGCCGTACAATGGCTGACCCTGCGCTCTGACCCCCAGCTTCTCTCCCTGTCTGTGTGTCTGTTTCTCCATGGAGAAAAGCTGGGGAGAAAAGGGGGAGTATGCGAAAAGACGAATTCCTAATGCAAGAAATTGTATAGGGCTAATAAAGAAACATTAAAAACATTAAGAAAACATTAAAAACATTAACATTAAAAACATTAAGAAAAGCCTAACCAAAGAACCTTAGAAATATCACCGGAGAGCATTCTAATTTGAGCCAGCAGAGAAGAGGGGCGGGGTTGGGGGGAATGTCCCAGTGTGAAGACAGGACCAGAGAGAATTAACTGGGAAGCTCGGAGCAGGCAGGAGCATGAGTCTCTCTCGCCCTCCTCCCACAGGCTCTGACGCAAATTAATTTCAAGGCAACAGGGGAGAGCCCCGAGGAAGCACGAGAAAGAGTGCGAGAGAGAGAGAGGGAGGGAGAGGGAGAGGTAGAGATGAGTGCCTGTACCCTCCATGGAGTCTGTTTATCTGCCTGTCAGATCATGTGCCATGATTGTGGATGGTGGGCAAGAGTCCCAGGCTGGCTTTGCATACTGATTGATAAGACTAACGCCCGCACCGCTGCGCGCCAGGCAGCGGGGGGGACAGGCGTTTGGTAGGGATATTTTTCCAGTGCGTTTTCAAACCTTTATTTCACGACTTCCCGACAAAATAACAAATCTCAGCGCTGGGAGCTGCGGGGGGGGGGGGGTGGAGGTTGGAGAAGGGCGCAGCGGAGAAAATCTGAAAAAGCGCCACATCAGCCAAAAACGCACCGGCGACTCCTCGGAAGCTACCGCAGGGAAGCCTCCACGCGGCGAAGAGCCCTCATTTGCCTGGGTAATATTCACACGCGCACAAACACAAACACACACACACACACACCCCCTCCCTCCCTGTAAAGGCATCGCACATTCATCTCCCAGCACACCGGCCCCCGCAGGCAGGGAGGGATCCTGTTTAGTCATCACGTTTCGCGCCATTTATCTCACTTTTTGCACGTTTAACGAATTTATAAGAGCGGCGGCCTCTCCTCTCTCTCGTGCGTGCAGGTGTGCTCACCGACAAAACCAGCATGGCCACCGCTCACTCCCAGTTCCACGCTGGAGTCCTGCTGGGGGGGCTGAAAAGGAAAGGCAATGGATGGAGCGGCCCGGGCGTGGCCCGCACTGCAACGTGCAAGGAGCCGCGTGTGGCCTTCATCAACGATTTTACCTCGCCTGCATGCACCTCGTTTGTGATTACTGAAACCCAGGATGTACTGGACTTCACGCCATTGCAGCAAGACCCTTTAGCATGCACAAGCACTTGGAATGTCACCACGAGGCAAGATTCTGATACATAAGCAAGATTCAGAGGAAGACACTTTTGGTTAAATAGTGTGAAGTACCGCTTCCCCTGGTGCTGACTGCTTAAGCATCCGGATGGTTTTAAAAAAAAAAAAAAGCTTCCCAAGTGGGGTGACCCACTTCTTTCTTCAAAACACAGATTTAAAACCAGCAGTGGCGGTGCTCTTCCCATAACGAACTCTCCTGACAGATATTCGCGGAAAGAAAAACCAGAACACCACGTGCCTGTTTTTCGAGGAAGACGGCAAATCGGTGGCATCCATGCGGCAAAGACAATTAATTTTTTAAAGGGGGAGCAGCCCATCCCGCCGGCTGGAAAGTGCTCATCGGATCTCAGGAAATAAGGGAACTCTTTAAAAAATGCAGCAGTCTTTCAGAATCCGCCCACGCGCCTTGGTACCTGCAGTTTCGCAAACCAGAGTGACCCCCCCACCCCCACCCCCAGTCCTACAGAGCAGGGGAAACCCCTTCAAGACAGTGCTCCATCAGCATTGATTTTCTGCTTCAGCAAACTGCGAAATCGGTCTCTCTCTCTCTCTCTCTCTCTCTCACTGCCTTACTCTCGAGCGACGGCTTTATTCATTGCAAGTTCGGAGCCTAGGCAAAGCCGTTCAGACTTAAGGAGACTCTCGCTCTCTCTCCATTCTTCAGTGGGAACACAAGGGGCCCTGCATTAAAAAGAAAATAACGCAGTAATGCCAGGGCCATGCACTTGAGGAAAACTCTTCTTCAGTTCCTGCTTACTAAGGTGCTGGAGTGCAGCATGTCGTTCTCCATGCTGCCTACGAGACCTGCACTGTGTTCTGTGCTGCAGTAACACACTGAATTCTGCAGGAATACCTGGCATATTTCCTAGGTTTTATAAAACTCAGATTTATTGGAAAAACTCTTTCTGCAAAACTTGGCGTGGCAAGGCACCGGGCACACAAGGCAAAACTGAAATCTTACGGAAGATTACAGAATAAAAGTGTGGTCACGGAAATACTCGCCATGAGTCCTGGAAAGGTTTAGAGTGAGGTCACACTGGCTTGCCTTTTCATCAGCAGTGAACAGAGGAAGCAGGTATGTTGTGAGTATTTATTCTCTGCACCCCACTCACAGGACCTCTCTCCCACTCCTGAAACTCGTCAGGACAGTTTTCTAGCTATTTTATTTAGATACAGGGTCTGTCACATGACCAGACTGAAACAGGTCTCCAGAATGACTCCCTATTTGTGCAAGCCAAGGCTGGCGAGAGAGGACCCTCTTACTGTCGAATATCTTTTAATGATCAAATCCAGAATATCCTGCAGAGCTCCCAAGCCCAGGTGAACAGGGCTCAGCTCAGCTGATCTCTGCCCTGCACCCAGTGTGGGGCACTGGTTCATGGAGCTGTGAAAAGCGAGTCTGGGCTCGATGTGAACCCAAAATCAAATCAAGCAGCTTGGTGTCTCTTCATCAAGACTAATCCTGTAGAGCTAAACATTGGAAACTGAAGGAGTTACAGGACTTCAGTCATTTAACACCAGGGACGGACAGCCTAGGTTCTTCCATGTCCTGCCACAGCAGGGATGGAGTCCAACTGTTGCTTTAACTACTTAATTGAGCCTCAGCTGCTTAACAGACTTCGCTTAATGGCTACCTGATTTAATTAGTCTTTAATTACTTAATTGACTTTGCAGCTGAAGATCTCTTTCAGCATGACTCTCAGTGGCACAGAATGGAACAGAACAAATTGTCCAGGTCCGTCCCTCCACCTCCCCTTCTGAGCCATCCCTGCCTCTCATTATAAAAACACCCCAACAGCAAGAAAAAGCCCCCTTCTCTCCCCTCTCTATAGCAGTGTGAGCTGCCACTGTCTCTTGAGTAATGAAGAGGTAGCACACACATTAGGCACTTGCCACTGCAATTAACAGAGAATCAGAGTAAAGCTCTTGCTGCACATTTAATAAGAGGACAAGCCAGTCTACCTAGCATTATCGAGCGGAATTACAGGAGTGTTGATAAAGCAAAGTGTTGCCTCCCTTCACACACCATGTCAGGAAAGTAGCTTCACATGCAATCTGTGAGAATACCCTTTCAGTGCAGCTGTTTTATACACTGGTCATTGGACCTCAAATATCAAGAGCTTAGCAGCTTCTCAAGGCCAAAAGGCTCAAGACTGGAGTGTCAAGGCAGCAAAAAGCCTGGTCTCTAAGCTGTAACGGTCTAGAACAATCTCCCGGCCCAGATCTGCACTGACCACTAGTACTCAAAACAGCTCAATCTCCTGCTTTGCGCACACAAACTGAACTTCAGCTGCACTGACCTAAATGCAACAGTTTCTGTAAATCCACTGTCCTGTCATTAGAGGGACTGCGCGTGGGAGTACTTTGAGACTTAGGACAATAGTAGACCTGGTGGGTTGTACAGCACTGTGCTAAAGAATATGCAGGTCAGGCAAACTGCAGTGTGAAAAGAGCTAAACTAATCCGAACGTTAGAAAAGAAAATAATTAAAACGGGTTTTGAGTGGGGAGCCTGTCATGGAACAGGCTGAGGTCAATTTCATATTTCATAAGCAGAAAAAAAAAGAAGAAAAAACAGCCCTTGACTATGCATATTAAATCAAACTGCTCTGACAGGACTGATCTTGGATGATACCTCAATCCTTCTGGGGGTTAAGCTTGTTGCTGTGACTAAATAAGCTATGTCATTCTGCACTAAAGCAAGGGTGGACAACTCCAAAACAGTACCCCATTAACGAACAGCATCACAGCCAACATTACCAACTCTTTCTGCCAGACTGTACCCAGAGAGATAAAAAAATGATTTCCCAAGATAAATCAGCCATTTATCCATTCCTATTCCCGCTTAGGTGATGAGGTTTAGTTGTCCAAGATCCTCATGGGGTTCCCTGTTGGTCCTCATCAAGTTGCAGTTGGGATATTACTCTCCAGAGATAAGTTGACAGTAAATGCTGAATCCAAACACCAACTGTTTTATGATCTTATTTAGGTCAATTTAGCAGCAATAATTAAGTTTAAGTTTATCAAGCTTTGCCACACTTTAGGCTCGATTTAACTGATCACATAAAGGTTTCACAAAACTCTGAAGGAACAAATTTGTCTCAACAGTTCAGTTATTAAATCAATCCTTTACAGGAAGGGGAAAGTGTGAAACTCTCTCGCCTGAGCTGGCCCCCGTCGGCACACTCTGGAAATGGAGGAACCTGAATGAGGTGGGGTCTCACCAGCGCAGGGCGATCTTGATGGGCGTGGTCAGGCAGGAGGTGAAGAGGTCCGCCGGGAGGTCAGGGTTCATGGGCAGGAGCTCGCTGGCCTCGCAGGCAGCCAGCTGGATGCAGTTTTTCATGGAAGGGGGCAGGGGCATCTGAGCCAGAGGGTGGTTGGGATTGATGGCTGCAACCTGGAGAGGCAGAGAGGGGCAGAATGAGAAATTCTGGGATAATGAATGCGGGATACGCACAGGCATAAGACACAGGACACACAAGTTCCATGGAAGCCACAGCCCTTCGACCTCGCATTCGGTTTGACGCTTGAATCGCTAGCGGGCTGCTGAAGGCACAGCAGAATAACGACACAGCCACGGTTTCCCCAGGGGCGACACTGTGGATTACCCACTTTCCGACCCGGTTTGAGCGCAGTTCTTGATGAGGTCCCTGAAAAAGCTCTTCAACAACCATCTGAAACCAATCCCCACCCCCTAAAAACGCCCCCAAAAAAGTTTCAGGAAAAGCCAACCCGCATGTATCGGCTTAGAATAAATGTACAGATGTTGCAAAAGGGCTGTGAAGAGCGAGCAACACTGATGACACGAGCCAGAGGCAAGGGACAACAAGACCAGCAGAGAGACGTGTATTATTTCTTCTGGAGACCTGATGGGCTGGTCAAACCATCACAGGCGCGTGAAGACGTTGGCCAAGGCCAGGGCGGTCAGCGGCGATGCTGTATCAGTAATCCGAATTCCCCGAGGTCCAAAGAGTGAATTTACGAAACGCTGGACAGAAAGCAGCCGCTGCATCTTCAAACCACAACGCATAGGAAGAGTGTTATTTTTAGAGGGTTATTTATTTTTGCACAGCTTATTGGAAACTACAATGGTTATTTTCCCCGGAGCACCCTTTAGAGTGTCTTTTAATATTTATTTTACGCTGACTGAGCTGGGGCAGGGTTCCACGCACGTCTCCGGGCGCTGCAAACCCAGCGAGCTGGTGCCAACGGAAAAAGGCCTTAAAGCTTCGGCGGAACATTTGATGACAAACTGACAACCTCGGATGCAGCAAGGAGATCTTCAAGGTTAAAAATCCGGGCTCGCCTTTTCTCTGCAAAAACAGAATTCTATAATAATCCTCTCAGCCAGGAGCAGCGCCTCCGCAGACTGCTCCCACGGCCTTCTCTGAAAGGCGAGCCAGCCTGCCGTCCGGTCTCTGTGTGTCAGCTGAACAGGGCAATTCAGGACAGCAGGAAAACTAAAAACAGTTATGACAGATAAAAAACAAAAACTGGAATCTGCAGCTTGCTACCAAGTTGCAGAAAGGCTTCTGTTAAACTGGGCCAGATCTGGTGCTGCCGTCTCTCTCTCAGTGAAGTTCATGCACAGAGGCTGCAACCCCAACGCTGCAGCAGACAGGGGGCCCTCGCCTTATACCCGCTAAACGAACACGCCACCAACCGCTAATGGAGCTGAAACGCCTATAGTCATCACCACCCTCATCATTATGGTCGCAGCTGTCAGTCAAGCCGTGGGCGCCAGCGTTTCTGGAGGGTCGGCCTCGGCAGGCTCGCTCCAGGTAAGCCAACTGTGTCCTTCTTCTGCAAAAATGGACACAATCTTCTGGCCACCTCCACACCCCATCCCACACCAAGTGAGGCTGAATCCACAGCAGACTGGCCTCCAGCTGGAGTTCTTAAGATCTTACAGTACACACAAAAGCATTGTTTTCTACTAAAAAACAGGACATCAAAGAGAGGTCCTTCTGTACAGTTCCACAAAAAGTACAGCCATTAGTTCCTTCTCATTTGCCCAAACCAAACCACAAAGGGCTCCAGTGTTCTCCTGCCTTCCACAGACTGCCCCCGATCCGTTAACTGAGCTCTATCCCCAGCAGTACCAGCTGCAATTCTCCATACATTCAGGCTGGGTTTGTTGGAGCACAAACAAGTGGAAACAGCAGCAGCACTGGCCATTAAGCCCGTCTTGGCGGCTTGGACTCAATTAAGCAATGTACAAATCAGACATCACTGCCAGATTAATCAGTCAGTCCAATCAAAACACTGGTGAGGAATGTCTCTCCTGTACTGCAGAGCTGAGTGCGTATCTGTCTGTCAGGCAGGGGATTTTGAGCAGACAGCCTGCCGAGAACAACAGAGAATGAACAATGACAAACGCTGGTGAAGGCTGCTGCTCAATTCCAGACTGGAAGAAAGCTGCACGCCCTGGGACACAGCACAGGATGCCCGAACACAACCAGAACAGGTGCCTTCCTCTGCCCCTCCTCCCCTGCTCCACGCCACCCATCATTAATGCCTTCGCACTCAGCCGTGGAGCAAATGAGACATGGCACTGGAGCACAAGCGGGACTCCGCGCGCAATCAAACCCGCCGCGCTGCTCCGAGGCAGGGGGAGGCGCGGCGCTGATTTAGCGTATAATAGCTCAGTCACTTCCAACAAAGCAGGGTAGTCCGCGAAGTGGAACGCGGCTCAGTCATACAAACCTTGCTCCGACCCCCGCCTCCCTCCCTCCCTCCGCATGAGGAGGTGGGGGGGGGGACCCGAGAACGCCAACAAGAGTGAAACCGCGCCACGATTTCATCACAACAAAGATGAGACAATCAGGGAGTGGGGTCGGCAAAGCCCACATTTGTTTTAATTCAGCTGTTCGCTCCAGGCAGCCCATGCAATCCCTCTGTACCTCTGAACTAATGAAGCTATTGTAATGTAACAGCAGTGCCGTCAACATCATCATCATCATCATCGGGGTATTACCTGATCCTGTTCCAGGCAGGCAGCTCGGATGGTCTTAGTTGATCATGACGGGGTGCGCTGCCTGCTCCCTTTGGGCCCAGTGCGATGGACTGGGTGTGCCCAGTTGTCCTACTGAAACCAGTAGTGGGCAGCAGTATCCAGGACAGTGGGGCACTCGGTTCTACCAAATTCGCATCATCACATTATTCCTGGCAACATGGCACAACCAACAGCCAGAACGAGGGGAAAGCGGACACCAGGATGGACGCCTGATGACACGAGGACATGTGGAAGTGCCGAGCAACGCACTGTGAACAGATACAGGCTTGGCAGGATGAGCTGGATGGGAACCCCAACTCAACGAACCACGAGCAGGGCAGGCTGAGCGGCCGCCTTTCTTTAACGGCTTTCTTCCGATGCTCACCTGCACGTGCCGTGTGAAAACAGCGCTGGTGTGGACTCAAAAAACAAGACGCGTGCTTTGCCCATCTGCTTAAAATAAACTTAACAAATCCTGCAAAAGGGCTGCAAGGAGTGAATAATTGATTATGCTGAAGGTCCACTGAAGCGAACTGAGGATCATCCTCAAAAGCTGTATAGCTCTATCTATAAAACACGGGGGCGGAGTGGCGTATGTACTCACTCAGTGAGCATGATGCACTCTCTTGACTTAAATGCTTTACACTCCAGCGAAGGAGAGATCAGAGAAAAAATGCCTCTGCGAGCAAACTCGACACAAGGTAAAGAATGTTGGTATTTTTAATAAATAAAAAGAAGGCTTAATCCCAAGTGGTGTTTGTGCAACTTCCCTGAATGTACATGAAATAAGCAGGATAAGGGATGTACAATGACTAACACGCCATGTCCTGTGGTGCCCATGGAAGATATGCAATCACATGCAAGGATGACATGCCCTGACCAAGCCTGCCGAGAAGCAACTGTGGAATCTCTCTCAGTCTCCCTCCCCTGCTCTTATGTGTTAAATATCATTGACAGGTTTCGTCTGCACGCTGTCAATGCACACCTGCTGGATTTGCTGCAGGTGAATGTCTCCATTTCAAAGATATGACCACTCAAGCAGAGTCAAACTTCAAGCAGTTTATTAAAATAATCCCCTTAACTAGGGCTCTGCTGGGGCACAGAGGCAATAATGCAAAGGACAATAGAAGCAACACATGAAAAAGGAGGTATTCCGCATGTGGATTCCCATGCCGAAACTGGAGAATGTACATCAATGGGTTTAGGAAAAATAGGAAAACCCTTTGCGTCATCCGCTGTTCAGCTGCAGGTCTCCATTTCAACACCTTCACCATCAATGTAGTGGATTTAACAGAGAGTGGCCCCCTGGGATCGACATCTTATTTTCAAGAGATTCCCAGCCAGAGGGAGAAGTGGGTGGGGGTAAAACACAGAGAATGCACACAGTGAAGGAGAGAATGGAGGCAATACGTTGATGCAGTGGGCTCCTGATCCATGAAAGCATGCTGGCTGGCACTCTCTCAATTTGCTGGGGATTCTGAATGTGGGCATGTCAGCCACTTGCTCAAAGTGTGCAAACAGGATTACACAGCTCTAATAGAAGCCACAAGCAGGGGCATCCCTTTTCTAAACTGGAAGAAGGAGGGGGGTCCCCATCTGTTGCCAGGAAACCCTGTGGACTAATTTGTTTCACAGCATGCCACTGTGCACATTCCTATCCTCTGTCCTATCCTCTGTTCTCTGTGGAGGCTGAATTTCAAATTTGGGGTTGCCCAGACACTTAACTCTATGCTCCCTTCTTTCAAGGGTCTGGGGGAGGGGGTACCAGGCACCCCTTTAAGCAAGCCCTGCCCCAACAGCTCCCCACTTTTCCAATACAGACATAGAAAGCTAAGCAAAAATGAGTGGCTCACGCCCACTCAAAGGGGTTCTATGATACACAGCGATGCCAACTGAAATAATACTTTACAGAACTGTTCCAGCTCTATTAAAAAACTGATGACTTTGCCACTTGAGAACGGGAAGCCACTAACATCTGCTGATGGAAGGCAGGAGCAGGATAGGTCAGCACTGCTTATGGGCTATAACCAAGACTGACCGGCTGTCCAGCAGTTCTCCCAGATCACACTTAATTAGTGGGTTCAAACAAGCAAGAATTAACCACTTGTAAATGACTTGTCATGGAAAGCAAGACAATACCAAAAAAATAATAATAATAATAACCCACCCTGCTGTCAAGGTAAGATCGTGTTACCAGGAAAGCAGTTAGATGCAATGCCCCCCTTCTCTTAAGTGCAGGATTGATTTAGTATGGATTTTCCTAGTGCAATTAGTTTTTAAATACATTTCAGGTATCCCCTCCATTCAGGCGCTGCAGGTGCCTCTCGGGACGATTCCTGTAAACCACGCATGTGTGTGAGAAATAGATTACTACTCAATCACGATGCTGCTGAAGAGGCAGATGAAAGATGCACTTCCCTTCTTGGAACAGATTCATAGACTCGTTCCCCTGGGACAAAGCAAGGAAGATCCAACACTGAACCACTGGGGCCTGGCTAGTGCTTTCATTTCATACTCCACTTTTGCCTACCTCATCCTATGGCTTAAAGAGGTCTTGTGCAAGTTTTTTTTCTTTCCTTCACTGGAATACTGCCCTCGTCGCACTGCACAAAAACATAGCAGGCTAACTTGACTGCGGTCTGTCAGCTGCGAGCTTTAAACCATCCACATTGATGTGGGCAGGGTGATGCAGCCACCCAGCTACAGTCAGGAGGTTTTGCCAGAGTTACAGTACAGGCATTTTTCTGTTCTGTTTTTCCAGATAATCTACCACAATTTAAAACTTTCTACTGAATTATTTAAAGTGAGCTGCAGCAATGACGGCTTTTTAAAAATTCACAGGAGATGCCACAATAAAAAAAAAATCCAAAGCAAACTGAATCCTATTATTTATTCATACAGCTCCAGCTGCCCACATATTATATGGAAACAGAATAAAAAGCAACTCCAAAGTCTTTTCAGTAAATGTATTTTTATTTTTTTCCTGGGTACGTATTCTAAGCACATACCCCTGGTAGGTAAACACTCACTTAGAAATTCACATGCCCTTAAACATATAGCTGCTACTGAACAGGTAATTTAATGCATTTTAATACACATGCAGTAGAGCTTTAAACTCTGCCCAGAGTACAGGATAATTCCTAATTATCGTCCCCTGCTTTTTTCCACCTGGATCTCAGCATGGCTACTTGTCGTTTAGTAAGTGTGATGTACAGTAATTTCAATTTTCTGCCATAACCTTGTCCTATCAATACGGATTTAGAATCGCCCTCAATCTTCGACTGATTCATCCTAGGTAGCGTGACCAGGAATATATAAAATAGAATCAAGTCTATTTATTTACGAGGCAGCGAGGTGTGGAATACTGATGTTTATCAGACTCAGGGTATGTGGACTACATAAACTACATTTAGATGCCAGTAGGTCGACAAATAGTCCCCAAAAGCAGCGCCCATTTGTGCTGGGCCTAAATTTCTATTTACACTCCTCACTTTCTGAGTCACTCGAGGGAACACCTCTGAAAACTTAAAAACAGCAGGCCACTTTCTCCTGCGTTCAACGTTCACCTTCAGCAATGGCTGATGGTTAAAATCCAAAACTTAAAAAAATATATATGTAAAAAGAGAAAGTGCATGGCTGCCATTGATCACCAGCCCGCCCTCCTTGTTCAGCCATAGCTCTTCTCCTCCAGGATAACAACCTGGGCACTTCAAGGATAAGCAGAACGATTAGGGGGAAAAATGAATATGAATAAGCTATGCTAACAGGTGTTTTAAAACAAAATCCCTACAGGTTTACCCCCAGAATAACTCCAAGATAATCTCTTACCACGATAGACCCAGACTCACACCACAACCACATATTTATCTTGCTCACCTTGGTGTGCTTTTCTATGTTCTGACCAATGCAGTTAATAACCTTTGTTACAAAATAAAACAAGAGATACCAGCGAGTCCACGACTCTGCACGAAGACGGTGCTGCTTAAATTCACCACCCACCTCCAGCTCCTGCTCCCTCTGCAGGGCGAACTGCTTGAAAGACTTGACGATGATGCCGGCGTTGGAGCAGTCGTACACGAAGATCGATGGACTGCCCATCCAGGTCTGCAGGTCATAGATGGACAAGGGGATGTACTGTGTGTAGTTCTGCAACAGACAGGAAGGCAGCACACTGCAATCAGCACCCACCCAGGGACTGGAAGTGGAAGAACACTGAAAACCAGAGAGCTGAAGGGAGGGGGGGGGATTCTTTACACAAAGGGGTGTGGGAGTATGGAACAAGCTACCCAGCTGTAGTGTTGAGACCAATACCCTTGTTTCTTTCAAGAAACACCCGGAAGAGGTCCTTGGATCAAATCGTTACTAACTACCAAAGGGCTAGAGAGGCCAAAAACGGCATCACTGTCTTGGTAACTGTTCTTATGTTCAGAGGCAGACTGTTGTGTGTAAGGCCACTTAAACACAACAGTAATAATAAGATGACAGCGGCCGTGAACCACGCCAAGCGCCGGCTTTTCATCTAAGACACAAACAGCACGATCCAAATGGGCCACATGTTGAAACCTGACCCATTCACAACACGTCAAAACTGCGAATCTGTCTAACGATCTGTAATTTGTCATCTGAAGATCCGTCACACGTCTTCCAGCTGTCCTCTTACCACAGGGGGCAGAGCACATGGTAAGAAACATCACATTGCGGGGCTGGAGCTCCAAGATCTAATCTCACATCTATTATGTACATCCAAATGTTTCCATTTAATTACACATTTCCTTTCCGGGCTGCTTTGCTCACAGCTTCACGGGCCGGGTCAGCGCACGGTAATATATCATCTAGTTGTAAACCAAAAGAAAACACCGTTGCGAGTTCAGATCAATGTCATCTTGGCACGATAGCAGCTTCTCTCTGGGGTTTTTGTGAGTTATGAGTTCTTCGGCTCAACTCCAGAACCGAAACTACCCTCCCCCTCCCCTGGCTGACCCGGGCCCGCTCGGGATGAGAGCCGCCGGCCCTCAATGTGGACCCGAGCCAGTCTGAGGCCCGTCGGCTCACAGTGCTACAGCAGCGGACCGGACCGGACCGGACGCAGCGGACAAACAGGCCGTTGGGGGCCCGGCAGCGGCGTAGGGGATCTCAGAGTATTTGTTCGTTAGGATCAGCACCCTGCTCATCCCAACCAGCTTTCAGGGATTTAGCGGAGGAGACATGACACGCTGTAATGAGAAAAGTGAATGATGGGCAAGGGGGTGGGGGGGGGGGGAGAATCATAAAAATAAAAATGAGACCTCAATCTCTCAGCAAAACAAAAACTACAAAAGGATGAATGGATTGGCGAGGATGAAAACATGGACACAGCGGAAATTGGCTCGGAGTCACGGATTAGCCGCGCAGGTAGGGGCAGGGAAACGTGCTGCGCAGGAACATGGCCCCGTGTGACACGGAGGGCCAAGCCGGGCCGGACAAGCACGCATCCCTCTGTCACAGGCACTCGCCCTGGCCTCCTGATCCCCACAGGAGCCCCTCTACCCCCAAAAACCCCTCGCTTCCACTGCTGGGCCCTGTGGAAATCAGCTCTCCCCCCAAGCACCCCCCCCAGCTAACGCTGACAAGTGCCGTGGAGCCAAGTTCAACAGGAAGCGAACCTTTTCCCAGTCTGCGTTACACTTTTAATTTTTACTATATTTGAATATAGTAAAAACAACGACAAAAGTAAAAAAAAAAAAAAGAATGTTTTTTGAAAGATAATCTCTGTGGCTTTTTAAAATAAACACTGCCCGTTACGTGCTTGACTGCGTGCAGGATATGCAGGCGGCAGGCCTTTGCCACAAACGCTACACGCCGTGGTTTTTCTGGACACGGACGGCGAATTCCCCAGAGAGGTCTGACAGCTCCAAGACACGTGCAAGCAGAACGCCCAGCACTCGCAGGTCAGGTGCACTGGGTCTGGCGATTAGCAAGACAAGGCCTTGCTAAACGTGCACATAAAGGATCTGAGCAATCAGACCTCTTTATGAGCCTCCAGGACCAAGCGCCGGGCAGAAGCAGCCAGCAGGGGCCAGCTGTGAGCAGGGCCAACAGGGCGGCGCCATACCTTGTTGAAAACCCAGATCTCTCCGTTGACGGTGGGCCGCGGCACGCCATGCCCATTGTAGTGGAACAGCACCCGCTCCTCCTTGGCGTTGCGGCGCAGGGAGGTGCACAGCTTCTTCACCTCATCCACCGTGGGGTCCAGACTCTGCTTGTAGCGAGCCTGCAAGGGCCGAAGAGGAGGGAGGGAGGGAGAGAGAGAGAACAGCTGAGGCACGGGTCTGCACTGCTGGTGCTCCACTGCCACCCTTCCGAAAGAAAACCACTTGCCCCCCACATCAGGACCTGCACCCCTGCGTTGCACCATGTCGGCCGCTCGCGTGTCGGGATCCGAACACACTGGGCCTCCTGCAGCAATGCGCTTAACAAGTGGTGTGTGTTGCACTTACGATGCCTCTAAAAAAAAAGGCATTTGAAGGCAGCTTTTTGTCCTTTTTTTACAGTACAACAGGGAATCTCGCACTCTGCCGCAGTGCAAAATCGCCAGTCCGCTAGCAGCACACTGCCAGGGCAGCAGTCGCCTATGCAGTCCAGCTCGGCAGGCGCCCCGGCCCTCCTCACCCCACACTGAAGCTGCAACATGGGAAATGCGTGATCACTAGACAAGCACGAGACCGCACTGACAGCCGGAACAGAAAACGGGGCCTTACAGCTGAAATCTTATCAGAAAATATGTTTCCAATCGCAACTCTTATCTCTTTACCTTAGCAAATTCATAGGACGAATTCTGGTTTGCGTTCGGCTTCTTTCACGGGCTGATTAATTCAATTTTTAAAGCTTTAATCTACCCGGCCCTTTTATCCCAGCCTGTACATCTGTGGAGAGACAGGTACACTGAGGCACAGATGGGGGCAGGGGGGGGTTGGGGGTATTAATACCTGTCGCTGTCTCACAAATGTGGAGCAGGAGGCCCACAAGCCCCGGGATTAGACCCCACAGGGACAAATAGACAACACGCATCACAAACACAACTGATCCTGAATAAGCCAAGAATGACACTGACAGTCAGGCTAGGATTCCCCCCCCCGGCCATAATCCTTAGAAATCTCCCCTCCTAGGGAGGGGCAAACAGGAACACCTCACTTCTCTTTCTGAAAAAAAAAAAGATTTTTTGCCATGTAATCTGCATCCGTATTTTAAAATTGAGAATGACTGTCAAAACCACACTATAAAATATATTTCAGTTCAGTTAAAATGGCTCATTAGACTAGAAATAGAACAGCAAGACACTGCAGCCCAATACTGTTACTGAACTGCAGCTACAGTACAGCATAGACCAGTCACTACAGAATAACGACTACAATCCAGTACATCATGGATAAAGATCAACAGAGAATTGCAACTACGAGAGGACAATTCACATTGAACACAATTCTAGACCAATACTACTACTAAATAATAGCTAGCATGGCCCCACACTTTCCCCTGAACCTTTGAGCTGTATTCCTCTAGGCTGCAAGATATCTGAGAAACTCGACAGCATGGGATCAGCAACTAATCTCTCCCAATGCATTTGCTTGGAAACCTCATTGTGAGATTAGTTAAGATCCACACAGCTATGACGGCTTTGCACTTCTCCGTTACAAAGTAAGATGTCTAAATCCAACTGCCTCTGTGACTGAAGTAACGACAGCCACATGGCCAGTCCCTGTGATAGCATATCTTGAGTCTCATCAGCAGTCTGTGGAGAAAACAGACACTTTCAGTTTTTTTTTTTCCAAACCTTTCCAGCTGGAATCCATCTGCCTGGCTCAGTTTCCCAAATAGTAAGATCTTACATAATCAGATGTTACATACAGCCTGTTTGTTCACAGTGCATTCATTAAGGCTCACCTCACCAGTGAGCCAGGCCTGAACATCACAGCACTCTTATTAAACCTTCATCTCCCCTTTCACAGTCTGCAGCAAAAACCTTTCCTTACCAAGTACAAGTATCCTGTATCCAAACAGACACATTTTGCCGGTGTATTGTACCTTACAGTAGACGAAGATGATGTGGCATTTCCATGTGGAAGTCAATTACTATGCTACTCCCTGGGGTCCCGATGTGCAAATTCGTACTTGATAATGCGATATCTTATAATAAGGAAAACTCTGATCTTTGGTACCGAGACAAATGTTTCGAGATGTATGATTAGACATCCAGTATCAAAACACCCGGGTGTGCTCTTGATCCACATCCTATTGGATTAATAGTAAATAATAATTGCTTACACTTATATATAGCGCTTTTCTGGAAACGCCACTCAAAGCGCTTTACAGGTAATGGGGCTCCCCTCCACCACCACCAATGTGCAGCATCCACCTGGGTCCTTCTCGGAAGCAGATCTGCTTACTACATTACTTCTGGGGAAGGCGGAAATAAACAACCTGAAGTATCAAATACTACAAAAACAAAGATAGGAAAGGACTGACTCAAAAGGCAACTTTAAGAGTCCTGCTGCTCCTACGGCACTGTTGAAGCTCAGGAGGGAGTAGGATAGAGCCCCAGCTGTGTGAAGCAGAGAAAGGGTGTCACTTGCCCCGTCAGGCCTGCAGGGGGAGCTCCTGGCCATCTCTAGAAGACCCAGCAGTCATGCTGTCCAGGCAGAGTGGAGAGCAGGGGGCTACTATGACGAGCCATTACAAAAGGCTGCGATAATGGAACTCAATCGCATTCAGAAAGGACTTCCTACATTTTAAGGCTTAATGTCAATACTAACTGGGAATGCGAAGAGATGAAGGATAAAAAAAAAATAAAACTAACATTTTACAGGCCCTTGCAGTCTGTGGTCTAAATTTAAGAACTTAATAACCCAATTGAGCTGAGAGTACTGATGGAGAGGCATCTGAAATGAAATTATCCTGTACTTATGTGGACAATTTCCACTATCTCCACTGAAATATAACACAGTATAACACATTTAGTTAAGCCCAGCACAGTTCAGTGCATTATAATTAGCGAATGTGACGACCTCATTTTGCCTATAACAACGCCAGAAAACGAAACAAATTATATTTTGACAGGCACATATGAGTATACTATGTGGCCATTATTTGTTTTCCACACAATTCAGCCACTCGGAGCATAATTGTTGCATTTCTATTGTGAGCTACACTGCAAAATCCTCTGAAGGCTGGCCAACCTACATGAAATTCATATGTATATAGAAATTGACAGCAGCCATATCACCCTGCAACTCACAACTTGCAGCCTACCAAAGCAAGACAGGTGTGAGCCTGGACAGTACCTGGATGATACACCAGGTTGGTTGCTGCTGGAAGAGGTGTTAGTGGGGCCAGTAGGGGGCGCTCACCCTGCAGTCTGTGTAGGTCCAACTGCCCCAGTATAGTGATGGGGACACTATAGTGTAAAATGGCGCCGTCCTTCAGATGAGACATAAAAACGAGGTCCTGACTCTCTGTGGTCATTAAAAATTCCAGGGTGTTTCTCGACAAGTACACACTGGCCTTTACCAATCATGGCCTCCTAATAATCCCCATCTCTGAACTGGCTTCATCACTCTGCTCTCCTCCCCACTGAGAGCTGGTATGCGAAAAGACAATTCCTAATGCAATAATTTTTATATGGCCAATAAAGGGATCTTATCTTATCTCAGCATGACTTCCATACCCTGCAGCTCCTCTACACTGGATTTTTATTTTTTTTTAAACACCACAAAATCGTAATGGCTATCCGAGCTACCGAAGCACGATCACCGCAAACAGGAGCCCGATTTAAATTATTTCAAATAACTGAAAACAAAAAATTCCACTGCTGTCTGCCACCTTCACGGCCTGCCTCCATTCAGTCAGCAATTTCCTCTTGCCATCTGGAACGGACCATAAAAAAAATTGAGCGCCTTTGGAATAAAACTAGCATGCTGGGTCGGCTGAAGCATACATACCCCTTCAGATGAAAACAGACAACAATGCCCTCCTTCAGTGGCCTGGAGGCTCTCCGTTCGCCTTCAGCATTGCGTTACATTACATAACAGCACTCACAGGCTCCCGGGACACTGCAGCTGAAGGATTGTCAGCTTTTAATCCTAGGATTCTGCTCATTTCGCTTCGTATTTGAACTTTTTATTGTTTTGATTCTAAGGAGCTTGTGCTCAGAGCAGGATCAGAGACCTTACCCCTCATCTGCAGTGTTCGATGGATCCGATGCAACTTTAATCCCACGAAACCGTGGCCATGCGGAAACACTCCTCATCCAGCCTCACCGCGTTACTCGGCCTGACTCGGGGCCTTCGACTCATCTGTTTTTCCCGGATTATAAATGGACGTAAGCTATATCCAATGCAGAGATAAAGAGTACATGCAGAGTACAATTTTCAAGGAACCTAGATCCTTTTGGTGATCATATACAAACCACAAAGCATGAGACCGGATCAAGAGATGGTGAAGCATTCAGAATACTTTATGATGCTGGGGGCAAAAACTAATCTTTACAATGATCCTGCCTAATGATCCTGACAGAGCTGGAGCCCCTGCACAGCTCCGTACAGAGTGTCAGGACTTCACAAATTATTTGCAGTTTTTATTGCACAAATTAGCGTTTGAGGGCAAATGCTGCCTCTCCATTTAGGTGGTACTTGTGTTATGTCGTTTTCTCATACGTGACGGTTCAGCTTATAAAAAGAAAAATGTTCACATATTGTAGATGAGGAGATGGGGAATCTGCAGAGCTGAAAGTTTCTTCTTTTTGCCTATTATCTCTGACCTTTAATAATATACACCACACAGCGCCTGAGGGGAACTAGTGTGGAGGAAACAATGGAATGAACAGGACCTCAGGAGGTTAACAATGCATGTTTCACGAGTTAAAATGTATGCGCTCTGATGAAAATACAGTAAGGTCTCGAAATGACAACTACTCCCCATGTGCCTGTCCAAAACCCTAAAACCTGAATATTTATATACACATGCATTACACTGAACTGGTTATTAGGATATCTGTTTTTGTTTACAGTTCAATCGATTATTGTGGTGATTTGTCTTTTACCATCCATTGCATTGTGTGTGAACTTTAGATTGTCCTCTGCATCTTGCTCCCACCACTGCAAGGCGACCATGAAGATTATGAACGCGTTTAGAAAATGAGACAAGGACATTACCAATACCAAGGGACAACTCACTAGACAGAGACAGAGCCGGCTTCCATCCCTTCTGGCCAAGATCCCATGTCACTGCACAGCTCTGCAGAGCTGGACCAGAGCCAGGAGTGGATCAAACGCACTTTACACACAAAAAGACCCAAAAAGCCACATGCCCGCCCCACTGGGATCACAGCAGCATGAAACGCAGACACGCAGAACTGTAGAGCTCTGCACAAACGCATCAAGTCTTCGGGTTTACAATATTCTCTCTGCGGCTGTACTACTGGAACAGAAACGTCCCGGGACATCTGACATTGCAGGACCTTGGCCCCTCTGTGCCGGGTACTTCAGAGCCTCGTGTGCACTGAGGAGCTGACGGGGCATTTTCTCGATTTTCTAGACTTCCCAGGACATGAATGACAGGAAGGCGTGGGGATGTGAAACAGAGTGGCTCTTTCACATCCACCTGAACTTGATCCTTCTGCAACACGGTCTTTAAAATCTGTATTTCACTGGGAGAGACAGAAGTATGCCTCACCCCTTCAGTGCAAGGAAGGAGTTCAAGTGCTTTCAGGTGTAAAAACAAAGTCCAATCTCCTGGCAGAGCTTTCCTAAACGCGGTCTTCCAAATACAGTGGTCATTGCACCTGGGCAATCGGGAAACTGTGAGAGGCTTGCTACTGGAGCTGCCTACAATAAAAACCAAGTTTTTTGGGACAAACTCTAGTGTCCTCGGTTGGCCCCGCAGTTCACTGGTACCTTTCCTTCTGCTACTGAGCTGAATGAAAAAAACATGAATGACACTGCTACATAACTTGCATTCACTCAGAGGGGAGCTGAACTTAAAAAAAAAAGCGAAACATTCAGTTCAGCTGCCTACGTCTTAGTTTACTAACATTCTTCCAAATCCCCACCCCGCACATCAACATACAAAATATTAACTGTTCATCATCCTTTCATTTTAATCCCCCCATTCAATTCATCATGCAAATCCGAGCACACTTGAGGATAGTGCCTTAGCTGAGCCCTCTGCAGAGAAATGTCTTATGCCAATTCAGGTTGCATTATCGCAGTGCAATAACACAGGCATCTGCCCTGAGAGACTGGGGCTCCACCAAGTTTTGCAAAGTAATTAAATGCAGCCAAGAAGACTAATCAAAACGAGTTCTGCTGGCCTCCACCTGACACAAGCTTGCTCTACGCATCGCCAAACCATCTCTCCTGCACGCTGCATGGCTCAAAGGAATCCCACTTTTGCGCTCAGGATGAGTGAAAAAAGTTCGACTGATCCCATCAAAGTGGTCTTGCCAAAACTAACAGCACTTCCCTGAAAATATCTGGTTATTCCAAGATTGCTAAACCCAGTCAGTGCAGATTCAAAACTTGTAAATGAGCAGCTTGGTATAGCGATGGCTTTCTGAAGACTACACTGATAAAGTATTCTGAAAAACAAGCTCAGCGCATGGCAAATGACCATTCACACAGCTCCTTCTCTGCTAGAGTGACATGACATTGAGCCTGTATAGACTCAGTATTATAACTCCAGCTCAAAGTGAATTGGCTGGGAACATATTAATGGACTGCTATTTCTCGCTGCTAGGGTTATAATTAGGTTCTTTTAATGATAAAGTCACACGCAGGGAGCTATTTTAAGAATAGGTTCTAAATCTGACTAGAAAATAGTAAAAAAATGAAAGTGTGGTAATGTGGGGGGGGAAAATTCTATCCTCCCTCACCTGGTTTATCAGTCTCTTTCATTTCTGCCCCCAGAAGTAGAACTGATACAGAATCTCACTAGAGCGGTAATAAAGGATCGTTTTATGCGCCTTAGAGAGAATACAATAATATACCAACAAGCATTTTTATACATTTCTAATCTTTAAATACTGTGTTTATCACTAGGACTGGATTTCTTTTTACATTTACACATACATGTGCGCGAGTCTGAATATTTGCTTTTAATCCCTCTCTTTTTTCTTGCGCCTCTTGCCAGCCAATGTGTCGACTACATAACAGCGTTATAAATTCTGGACAGCTTCTCTGGAGAGGAGAGCAGAATGTGCGTCTTGTGGCCAAAAACTGCTGTGAGACGACGTGGAGTGTCAGCGTGAGGCAAATAATGTGACTGTTTGCATGACTAAGCGACAGGATTATGTAAAGTGCAGGGAGTTTGACAGAGCACAATGTGTGTGGTGTGTGGCTGGACCGGACCCATCCCGCGCCGAGACGCGGGCGCCGGGCCTCTCGTTCCAGAGCCGCTCCACCTCCGGAGCTGCAGAGCGACGGCTCTCGCGGTGGTGACTCATGGGAACGTGAACAACAGTGGCGCCGGGGCGGCAGGGAGGCCAGTCGCTCCATCTTGTTCACCCGGCTGTTCGGGTCGCGGCGATCCAAGAACCCCACGAAGACTCTCCTCCAGTGCCCCCAGTGACTCAGCATCCACAACATGGAAGCTGGCAGTTTGCTCCGCACTCCTACAGCACTGGTGGACAGCTCAGTGCCTTCTGTTTGCAACGGAAAAGTTGCCCAGTTCCTGGATGATTTGCAAACGCCACAGGAAGGTGGCTAAATATCCTGTCTCCCACCCCAACTTTCAAAACACTTTTCCACACTTTTCTACATTTTAAAGAAAAAAAGAAATAACCCAAGGCTGCCAGAGAATGCTTAGCGACAGGACTTCGGACGTGGCATGTAAATCTAGACTCAAATGGCACCATGTGATTTTTTTTTTTCAAACATGTTTTGTCAAACAATCAGGAATGGGGATTAAGGCGACTTCTTGCTCCTCCAACCAAAAACATAAGTTATCTGCCTAAGCAACTTATATTCCTGGCTGCTGTTATGAGATCTGTGTTAGGACACCAATCAGCAATACTTAAGCCCATTAGAAGAAGCACACATTACTCAGGGATTCTGTAAATTCAACAAGCATTACCAATAGAAACCAAAAGGCAACACTCAAAAAGCAACAGGCCAGCCCCAAGTACCCTTCCCTAAACACACACCATCTTGTTCTGCTTCTAAGATGCCAGGTTTAATTGTTAAACACGAAGCCTAAAATACATGGGTAATAACATCAAATTAAACAGCTTTCAATCACCCTAGGATCTGCACAGCAGACGCACTTTTAATGGAGTCTGAACTGTTTTTTAAGAAGCTGGCACACTTCCTGATGCAAACAACACTCAAGTGGGCCTGACAAGGCGCAATTAATCAATTCCTATCTGTGTCCGTGCTGTACCAGGTAATTGCCTTTTATTATTTATAGGAAGAGGAGGAAGGACTGGAGTTTCTGGAGGTCAGAGGACAATCGCCTCATCGATTTCTCTCATCCCTAAACTGTGATACAGCCAGGTCCCTAGCAGTGACAGGTCCAGGGACAGCTCCTCCCTCCCAACATGCCCACCCAGCTGTAACTCCTCTACTAGCTTCATTCCTGGCTGGAACATCAAAGTTAGCAAAGTGACGGCCTTACTTGTTTGTACAGAACCTGATTAAATAAACAGTACATACACTGGCCTCTGTAGGTAATGAAAACTAAAAGGAAAGCTTGCCAATTCCACAACTCATTTCTGTTTCCTTTTGCCTGACTCCTTAGCCCTGTCACCTATACAAAAGGACCCTTCAAGTGTGCGCCCTTCACTCCAGCTCAGTCTCTGAAACGCACAGCAGCCTGAGTGGCTGCCAACTGGCTCCCACCAGAAGACAGGAAGTTTCATTCTTCTGCCTCTCCAGGCTGCATCTCGCTGTATCATGAGTGGGCCTTCAGGATGTAAATTCCCTATTAATTTAGAAAAGCTCAGCGCAGCTCATTCAGGCAAGATCAAAACCTCGCAGAACTCATTAAGGTGTTGGGAAAGCATGATAAACATTTGTTAGAAATATATTAAAAATGTGTTAGAAGTGCAAATTTCAACTTCTGTGGGGCTTCTGCCTTAGTTTTTCCACCTTCACTCTCTCTCCAGTGGAGCCCAGGGGTCAACAGTAACATCTTTTTAGCTGAGTCACAGGTGAAAAAGAACACAGAGAATCAGCATGCAGCTGAACAAGGACCCAGGACTCTGAAGGGGCCATCATATGAACACACGCATATCACAAGGCTTCTCTTACAAGTTCTGAACGGACTATATCATCAGGGAGGCTTGACAGTACATAAAAGTGTCAAACGTCACTAGATGCTTTGAGGGCCAGCAACGAAACAAGGACACAAATCACAATTATGAGGACTATCATATGAGGGTGAGAGCATTTTGTGCGCCTTTACACCGAGATGTGTACGTGTCTAGGGATGACACATTGCCCAGTCTGACTGCTGAGGCAGATTTACTTTGACATTACTGACAAGACATGCAATTGGCAGCCAGATCCACAGGCAGCCAATGAGCAAGATGAGTGGAAAGAGTTCCTCTTGTCGGGAATCTCTCTCGTGCTCTTCAATGGAGAGGGGGGACAGCAGAGGCATGGACAGAACGCGAGACCATGCGGCATGTCACAATCGACATTTAGCCCCTCCAGCAGGATTCAAAGGTGCAAGCAGCGTCTCGGAGACAGAAAGATGGTCAATGTCAGGATATCTCACACAGATTTAGGACAGTGTGGCATAGGAGACTGTAGTTTAACATGAGGACAGATAGGACTTGTTGCCTATAAAAGCCTAAGGCACAATGCCAGAATTAAGCTATTTTTCCTGAAGGATTGTCAAGATCTCACACCAAAAATTACATTTGTCATACATGCAGCCAACCATTCTGATTGGAGCTGGATTAAACACCACTTTCAGGTTTGAGAACTCTGGCACTGAAGAAGAGAAGCATTATTTACAGTCTGTAAGGTAAGAGGCTGGAATATAAAAACATTCATTGTGTGCAACAGTCCTACAACTACAATGACAGCAAAAGTCTAGGGACTGATCTGAATGAACGTTGCGGTGATCCACAGACTACGTAAACCTGCGTGGATCAGGGGATACTGAAATACAACCTAGTGCTTTACTCAGAGCTGTGAAGCGCTGATCTGGTGCCAACAGAGCAGAAGAATTTAAAACACATTGGTTATATCCAGAGGACAACCAATTAAAATAAAGGGTATATGTAATGTAACGCAAAAAACAGAAGTTGGCCAATTTAAAGACTGACAAGACCAAACTACTAGGTTGTTGGGACAAGGCACAGATATGTGGTGTACTGCTGTGTGTGTGTGCGTGCGCCCGTGTGCTTGTCTAATTAAAGCAGACAAGCGCTTGAACACAGATGCGTGTGCGCGCGTGTCGGTAGAAGATGTCTAAATCACAAGATTTATATTTGCCATCATTAAATTAAACAAGCCAAACTGGCTGATGTAGCCGGAATAGCAATCATTCCGTTAACCACCTGACGGGTGCCTGTCGGTTTCCACAGACTGCCTTCCCAGACTGCCTGACGAGAGACGGGGCTGCGGCACTCTGAGATCTTTACAGAGGGGCCTTGTCCCAGAACGGGAGACAGCGGTCTCCCCAGCCACTGCTGGCACCCACCGAGCGGTTTCGGGGTGCAGAGATCAAGGACGTGTGCACGCGGGGCCTCTTCCCCGGCCTGGTAGCGATCAGTGGCCTTGGTCGGGCTACAGGCGATGCTGTCCAAACGCCCCAACCCCACACCCCCCCCCTCATCTCATCTGTGGGCCCTATGAGAGACTGCTGCTAAACCTGAGGGCTGAACTGCCGGCGCTCTGCTTCCAGCCACGACTGGAATTTGCACCACTCATGCAGCCCTAAGATCTGTAGCGGTCAAATACCTCAATCTCAATGTTACAAGCTCTTCCAAACAGTCAATTTCAAACATCAATTTCCCTTCGGGATCAATAAAGTCTTATCTTATCTTAAACAGGCCAGGTATGTGCAGGGAGCCACACTCCTACTTGATACTTGGGGGGGGTTAAACTGCAAGGACAAGAGGATAGCGTCCATTCAGTCTTTGCAGTTCCAGAGAAGTCTTTACTTGTTCAGCACCTTATTTTTTCACTCTGACCAATACCTGTAAACTGCAAAGAGCTGGGTCAAGTATGCTTCAGTTTAGACATCCTAGGTACCATATATCACATCATGGCTTCATTATATCCTCCCACAGCATCTACATGCAGTGAATGTGCATTGATTAACTATTTTAAACCAAACTCCTTTCCGTCAAGCTATGCAGCATCCATCACTTTTACCATCACGCACGGGTCCCCATGTCCCGAGCTGTAGACTACAGTGAGGTGGATTTCAATTACACTAAGAGATTTACAGCTTTATAAGTCCCAGAACAAATTCTTTTCTACTTTAAACCAACAGAGAAAATGACAAGCTTGGTGGCTCCCTGCAGTCATAAATTATTCCATTACACAGGATCCCTGTCTGCGGGAGAGTGGTCTAGCAGCCTCGAAGATGAAAGAGAGCTCATCTCACTTTACCCACAAGCAGCAAACCATGTGGGACCACGTGCTCGCAGCCAGGCTGCTGTCCCTCAGACATGAAAGTGAAAGCACAGAATACACCTCCAATGGGTCTGCAAGGCACCAGTCCACCACAAAAATACATACCCTTTATGGACTGTCGTCTGCCTCATCAGGGCTGGAACTAGGCAGTGACGGCAGCCACAGGGGCTGTCATGACTGAGCCACTCGACGAGGAGCCGCTCGAGAGGGGGGCGTGCACGGAGAGAGGCCAACACGGACACCTTCACCTGCAGGAAGGACGAGGCTGCTTTCCAGCTCGGTGCAGCCCTGCCCTTCTTCGACGATATCCCACGTGCATCCACACCGCGCACGTTTTCTTTGCATTTCGTCCCGCTGCCCCTTCTCTACTTCCACTTAAGCACATTTTTCATCTGAGCCTCCTGTCTCCAGCGTGCCGCCCCCCTTGTATTCAGGACGCCAGGGAGTCCTGCGAGTAAACATCACACGAGCTGCAAACACTATTTTCGGCCCAGCGGATTTTTCTCTAATAGCTGTGTTACTTTTTTTGTATTTTACAGTAAATGGCCGTGCTTCCAGCCCCTTCCGCCCAACCCCCCGCCCCACTCCCAGCCCGGAGACCGCGCGCTCTTTGACAACGAGTCACAAGCACAACATTGCAAATCTCAGGTCGGATCACGTGTCATACTCCGGGATTTAAATTTAGACCTATTGATCCGTTTAAAAATACACCTCCTGTTCCACGCAGCTCCAGCGTCACAGTGCCCAGTGCTCCTTCCTTCCCAGGCTTGGATCAATAAGAGGTATAATCTACAGCCGGAGCAGCCCCTCTTCCTGTCAAGAGCTACTCCTCATTGTCACCAGCCTCAGTGAGGCCTCATGTGCAGAGCATCACCTCCGTTAAGGGGCACTGCTAAGCCCCACCCCTGAGTCTCATTCGGCTCTGGCAGAAACACACTGGTCGATGCCACAGGCGATCATTAGCAACAGTGGAGCTGGTGGAGCAGGTGGGCTGGGAAACGGGAAAGCGCACCTAGAGTGTGTTAAAGCGGCACAACCTGCTGAGGATTTATGGGCTGAACTGGAGCAGGCGAGCAGCCGGACAATGAAGCATTTATGATTCACTCTTCCCCATCAGCAGCCTTCGCCATTACTTTAATAAATACACCCCAATACGCTGAAGGGGCCATTAGCGAGACTGTGATTCACTACTGTACTGAGGACTGAGCTCGTGCTTCTGTCAAGGGGATAATTTGGGAGAAAGTTGGGGAGGGCTCCAGGATGGATTTTCAACCTTAGAGACACCTGCGACCTCATAATTATAAAAAACCAACAGCCCGCGGCTCAGAACAAAATGGAAAATAATCAAGTTTCTGCCTCCCAGCAGAGTTTGGGCTATGTGTTAAGACAAACAGAACACAGGATGTGCGTCTGCACCTTAAATAGAGCTTAGTGTAACTGGTGTGTCTCGAGGATGACTGCACTTCTGAACGCTTGTGATGCACGTTTGTACATTTTACACCACTGGCATCCTCTGTCCCAAACCAGGTTATTTCCTCATTTATCGAGTGAAAGAGAAACTGCAGTTTACTCATCTGTACGTGTTTGTCAATGAAACTGCTCTCTCGCGTCGACTGAGCTCCCATTCTTCCTAGGAATCGGTGGTTAAGATGCCCTAGCCCAGCGAACTGACTAATTCCATATACAGGTCCCACATACGGCACGCAGCTGGGTATTCACAACACCTATCCAGCACACATGCGAGTGTGCGTGTTGTGTTCTGTATGTGACGGCACCTCTGTTGTGCCTGCTGGGGTGTGCACTGCCCATGCTATCTCTGCTGTCCGCGTGCACCCTGGCACACTCATTTAGCAGCTACACTGAGTTGTAGCAGCACAGCTGCCACTCCTCCCACTCACTCCCTCCTAAGATATGCTGGTCCCCTTCCAGCTATTGGCTCTCTACAGGCTCCTTGCTCCTCTCTCCGGCATTAAACCCCCCCCTCCCAGCTGGGTTGCTGTGGGACTGCTATGCAGGTCACGCATAACCCCTTTTAACGCCACCCCGAGTTTGTCACAACCCAGGCGACGCCACCCCCCAGAGAGTTCGCTGCTCACCGTGTTGCACAGAGCATTCCTGCGATTACTAAAAAAATCTGCCAATCTCAAAGCAGAACCTTCAGTGCCTCAGTGCAAAGTCATGTGTCATTGCGTCTTTAAATAATGCATATAATTGTGCTATGCAGCATTTGACTGGTGATCTATAAGCTTAATGCAAAATATTATATCTGAGCTCCTGCAGTCTGGCTTCAAAGCAGTACATAGAAAAACTATGCACCTGCAGGGTAGGGGTGTGCAATATGATTCCTTTGCGGCTACCACACAACCCCTGAGCCCCCAAGCTAAAAAGGTTGCAGGCAGAAAGAAACTGTGCCTTCCAGATCACTCTTGCAACACAAGGTATTTAACAGCAAGGAGCTGCTAATACAGTACCCACTGTTGTCAGTCTTTTAAATAACAACAGAACAAAGATACAAAACAAAGGGACATCCAGCAATTCTCTTGGTATCTTGTAACACGCTGAGAATCTGTTCACCAGCTCTTCATGCATTTTTAAGCATCCTAAGGCATAGTGAGAATCTTCACTCAAGCCCGAGTAAAAAAAAAAAAAAAAAAACAGTTCTAACACTCCCAACTTGATGAGAACTTCTGGGATGTCGTGAAATGAATTAGCTTGCCACCTATTCACTCTCTCTGCTCCACTCCCGGTCCCCCTTTCTCTCGTTCTCCCTGCTCTGCTCTTTCGGCTCCTTCCCTTGGTCCCGAAGCTCAGCGTGTTCCAGCGATGGCCCGCTATCACGCTCCAGCAGGGGAGAGGATGGGGGGTGACGCTCACAAGGTGACTGTGCTGTGCCCTTTTCGCACATCTGACCACAGTGGGAGTGCAGTCACAGGCTTGTCCTGGACTTCCCTTGAGCTCAGCAAAGACAGTGTGTAGGAGAGTTGCATGGACAGGGACAAGTCAGAGAATTACGAAAGAGAAAGTAACTGGTATATAACGATATGGGACCACTGACTTAGAGGCCCAGAACTCCTACAGCTGTGACCAGATGTACCAAAGACACGTATACATTTAAACGTTAAATAGCACCACTAAATAACCTGCTTTTAAGGCTTTCTGTAAACTGCATTTTCACCTGTCACCTAAATGAAAAGAAGGCCAATATCGTACAAAGGCAAGACGAATATTTCAACACCAGTGTTCAGTCGCACTGTCTGCCCTCAGAACTTGTTTCAGTTGTACCTGTTAGAGAGATCTGTCCATACCTTCACACGTAGTGTGACTGTCTCCTCAGATCCAAGGGCCAGCATTAAGCACACTGAAGCACCCTGTCATTTGTAATTTGACACCTGTTTATATCGGTAAAGGAGATGAGCCTAGAGTAATTGTCGTTAGCACTTCTGTACACTGCTATTGGCATCTGGCAGGCAAGGACTGAGGAAGGTGGCAAAAGCACAAATACATAATTGACTAAATTCTCTGAGAGTGAGTGGTATTGCAAATGTCCGAGTCCTCCAGGGAAAAAACAAACCTGTTCCATTATTTTGTCAGTAAAAGGCCCTTCTGAACAATCAATGGCTATTTTCATCTTCCACACACACTTTGACTGAAATTCGGAGCACTTTTTCGCAAAAGTCATTCTGCATTGACCCAAATGGTTCAGAACTGGAGTGGCCTCTCCCTAACCTTTTATCTTTTATTTCCTACCCCAAGTATTCCTCTTTTAATCTAATTAATTCCTCCTTTAATCTAACTCCTTTCTTCCTCTGTTCCAAATCCCCATTTTTCTTTCAAACGAATTCACTTCACTGCGCATCCTCCTCTCCGAGCGCGCTGCAGCGCAGGTATTTATTATTCCGCAATGATTTTGAACCTTCACAGCGCCACATGCACTGCTGTTCCCCTCCACAGCACCTTCGGCTCGCACTGCAATCTGCTTGAGGTATCTGGGTCATCGGCAGCAGGATTTCTGCAAGAAACCGGGCTGGGAGAGTGGAGCGGATCCACCTGCCTCCCCCTGCAGGGACAGGTGAAAAAAACGAAAAGGAAAAACATTCTAACCAAGCCACGGCGTCCTTGGGATGCCCAAGAAGGAAGAAAATAAACCGCACAAAAGGCTGACATATTTAGCTACTTCCATGACAACCCTGGGACGGATCTAAGATCGAGGATCTAGGCTGTCTGCTGCAGCTTGTTCCCTCAAGCGCCATGACCTCATCTCCACCGTGACCTTTCGCTGGACTTCAATCACAGGAGGACAACCGAGCCCTGGAGACGTCAGTGAGCCTTTGCTCATTTTTTGCCCCCCCAAAAAAGAGGCATGGCTTTTTCAGCACCTGATGTTTTGTCCTACCTTACCCATGGCCTAGATTTAATGTAATAAAATAATACTAGTAATAAAAACAACAATAATAGTAATTCCCTACACTTATATAGCACTTATATAACACAGGTCATGGGGATCCCCTCCACCACCACCAGTGTGCAGCCCCACCTGGATGATGCGATAGCAGCCAGAGTGCACCAGTCCGCTCCCCACACACCAGCTCTCCATTGGGAGAACAGAGTGATGAAGCCAGTTCATAGAGGGGAATTTTTAGGAGGCCATAAATGGGTAAAGATCAGGGGAAAATTTGGCCAGGACGCTGAGGTTACACCCCTACTCTTTCTGAGAAACGCCCTGGGATTTTTAATGGCCACAGAGAGTCAGGACCTCGGTTTTACATCTCATCCGAAGGACGGCGCCTTACAAAGCATGAGTGTGCCCGGGTGTGCTTTAATATTCCTTTCTTTAAACGTACTTTCCCGGAGAGCCTAGAAAAAAAAACTGTATGGTTTTTCGGAAAATGTCTTACAGACAACCTGATAACTGTCTACCCATTATCCCATTGCACCTATAAGCTCGTTCAGCCACAGTGACGGAATAATGCATCACGCAGCGCACTCACGTCAGGTGGGGAACCAACGCAAGCAGTCCCCCGTCGGGACAAAGAGCCCCACTTCCTCTGCGGCAACATCCACTCCACTAAGACAAGAGGGGTAGCCAGCGGGGCGGCCCTTAGAGAAATCGAGACATCAGAAAAGAGCAGGACAGCACAACGGGCCGGGGTCCTTTGCCGGAGCTATTTCCAAGCCCCCCAGCCCTCTGTGCTGTGAGAACACAGTCCCAGATGAATGCGCCTTCACACATCAGGTGTCAGAGCTATTACCAACTCACGCCCTCGGCGGCATTATTAGCAGTGCTCAATAGTGCACCGCTGTACTTTACATAACCCTGCTGTGCCTGTCTAGCGCAGCAATTTCTAAAGGCATTATACCTTGCCCTGCTTCTGCGTTTATGAGCCTTATCCTGCGCTGCAGATACATAATGCATTCCAGACAACCACAGCACAGTGAAATGCCAGCATCTGTTTATTCTGTTTTACAGTAAAGCGATGAGTTGCCAAGCAATTCGGGGGGGAGTCTGATGAGCACAGCTAGCCCTTTTCTTCTCTGCTGCCTGTATCAGGGCTATCCACAACATGTCTGACAAGTGTTTTACCTTCCTGAAATTGTTTTATCTTGTCGTTTTTTTTATTCCCTCCCCCTCGCCTTCGCCCAGGGTCGCCCACTGCTCAGCGCAGTGAAGTCGGCCCGCATTCCTCGAGGTTGGGGGCGCTGTGGTGGAGGAGTGGGGTCTTAAGACACATGGGGATCGCAAGAGGCTGCTTGTCCACCCTCCCCCGAGCTCGCTGGGTTGCAGTTTCCCCTTGTGTGATCTGACAGACAGCGCCTCCTCGTTCTCTAGGGCTCGGGCCTGCTCTGTCCTGGCACAGGTCCCAGGAGGGAACTCTGGGAATGTGAAGATGAAAAGGCTAAGGTGCATCCGTGATTTTCATTTTTTCTGCGATTCGGAATCGAGCCCGTCTCCATAGCAGTTTCTTCTATGCTCACTGCTTCCGGGTCAGTGCTGGAGACTGCAGCAGGAAGGGCCCGGCTCAGGAGTAATAAAGCACTGCGGATATTGCTCTAACCCTGCTGCACTTTCAGCAATCACAGAGCACGAACTTCCCAACTCTGCTGTGATCACACAACACGGGTGCTTTGATTTGCAACTCCCAAGGTTTGCAGCAATTTTACACATTTTCTGTTCCCCCACCGTTATTTCACCATGATTTACAACCATTCTGTGCAGCACACTTCCATCAAGGACCAGGGTAGGGTGGTTGTGTGCATTCTCGGGTTATCCAAAACATACACAACATGCCACTGTGATCTGCTGAGCTCTGCGCAGGGTTGTGCGAACCCAATGTAAGAAAGTCTCAAGATTGCTTTTCATCATATGTCCGAACATTAAATATCCTGTAGGGAAATAAACCCTAGAGCACCGAGCTACCCTCTGCACAGGCTGCAGCTCTGCTCCGATACAAGGTCTGCTCCTTGTCTATTCCAGCTGAGTGGTGTCTCATCTTTTTTTCCTCTCCCATACTTAAGGTGGGAGCAAATCAATCTTCTTACGCAACGGCAATCCCTCAAGGTCGACGGTGTTCAACCGGGCAGCTCGCGAGCAGTAGAGGAATGTCCCGCTGTGGAAGAGAGAGCTGTCTGACACGAACCCCCCCCCAAACACACACACCTCCAGAGGTGCAGGTTCCCCTCAGACTCTATACGACTTCACGGCTCATTTCTAGCGAGGCCAAGAGGAAAACGACAAGCATCCCAGAGTGGCCTGTGGGTCAACTCATGTGAGCCATCTGCTATAGGGAGGGGGGATAAGAGGTGTTCAAAGCAACTGCTTTGATATTAAACGTGAACAAGCAACATGACTGTTGGAAAAAAGGAGTACCACTACCATATGAAAGTGCATTAAAAATAGGGAACGAGAAAATTCTTTACACAAAGCATTGTGGGAGTGAAATAAGCTACCTGGCCATGTTGTTGAAGGTGATACCCTTGCTGCTTTTAAGAAACAGGTGGATGAGATCCCTAGATTGATTAGCAACTGGCTACCACATGCTCTGGATGGGCAGACTGGCCTCCTCTCATGTTCTTGAACTGTGCAGCTGGGTAACTTACAGTTCCAGGGCTGGCCAACACACAAGAGCCTGAGCTGCATCTCTCTGGGCTGCGTGGTGCAGTGAGGGGCAGGGGAGGCCCAGGGAAGCCAGAGGAGGCAGGAGAGAGGGAGGGAAAACAGCCAAGAGAAATGGAAAGAGGGAAAGGGGAAAGCTCCTGAGCAAGAGGGCGCTAAGGGGAAACGTGAAAGCGAGACGGTGAGAGGCATCTCTGAAAGGGAGGACACTTCAAGTCAAGGTCTGGAAACAAAGACAGATAAAGAAAGAGACAGTGGCGAGGAAAGGGGAGAATTTAAATCCGAAGGTCTGGTTATGTTTGGGAGTTGAGATGCTGGACAGCTGCGCCCGCAAACATCAGGGAAAACAAGAATGTTTAGCTAGAGCTCAGAGACAGACAGTATTTGTTTTCATTGATTTGATTTTGAGAAGACAGCGATGCTTTGCGGGAAAAATAAAGTCCATGGAAAGAAACTGTTTCATTTTAGTTCTTTTTTTTCTGTGCCTTTGCTCTTTTGCTCATCAAACAACACCTCTAACACTGGGGGGGGCGGCGCCATCACACCCCCTCCGCAACACTACGGCCTTTAAAACGTGAGTAAAAATGCTCAGTCCAGATTTATTATTTGTCTTAAACCCACTGCTGCACAAAGCAAAGTCAACAAAACATCTCCATGGGCAAAAGCAAGACCATTATAATTTAAGCTCCTCTTTCAAACCAGTCTCTCCAGGCCCACTTTAAGTTACAGCCCCTGGCTCCTGCTTTTTAAACATACCAGGTGCTAAAAGAACAGTATTACTGTCCTGCTGACATCTTCTTGTTTATAACCTTATCTTGCAGAGAGCATTAATTTCACCGTGCCACTGCGTGGAGAGAAGGCTGTAAGAAAAACTACATTTTCCTCTGCTTTCAGCTGCAGGGATTAGTGCCCTGGCCAACCCCACTCTGTGGGCACAGGGGGGCATGGTGCACTCCAGGGCTGCCGAGGGAACAGGTCAGGGAATCAAGACCAACAGCTCGGAACCTGGTGAAACCCCCTCTCCTCCTTACAGCAAAAACCAACGGGTCCTTCTCAGGGGGATCACAGGTTTTATTGAAACTGCACCTCTCTGAAAAGGTGCACAAAGAAATCAGCTCAGATAAATGGGTTTCCCGAGGCGGTACCTATAATGAATCTCCCCTTTTCTGAACCGCAAAAGGAGGCAAAGACAATAATGCTAACCAGTCTGGGGTCCGAAGGATGAGCCCTCTCTGTTCAGAGCAAGACAACAGGCAAAGCAATCAAGAATTTACTTGTGGCGGTGCCCCTTAATGTGCTACAACACAAACAAGGCTGTTTCATTTGTACACACAGTGGCACAAACACATAAACAGTAATCTGCAAGAGGCAGCAATTTGCATCCTCCCTCAACATCTCTGTGCCGAATTAGCAGGAATCAAGGCAGTGTGAGCCAAGCAGCGCCCAGGAAAAAGTAGGGGGGCTGAGAACGGAGCCTACACAAGACAGAGAGCCACCAAATTAGCAGCCATCAGGGGACACCCAGATCTTATTTGGTACGAAGATGCCTGTTAAAAAAAGGCTGCTTTTCCATTTCAAGAGTTGGCTCCACCAGTGCATCACTCTGAGAAGGTTACCAAGCCTCCTTCAGCTTGGGTCTTATGAGGCCTTGCAGTAAGAGCAACAGTAGCCACAGATCCATCTTTCACGTGTAGACACTGATACAGAGCCTGATACAGGCTTTAATGCCATTCTTATTATTACATGAAAAACGAACATACTATTAACATAAGCAGGACTTTTCCAGCACAGCCTGCAAAACATTTTACTCTCTGTTCAATCAAGTATAAAAGTTGTTTGCCGGTAGCAAGCAGAATAATGACGAAGGGCTTCTATCTCAAAAACACAGTCAGAAATGAAGGAAAGCAGAGATCATAACTGAATCACACAATATCCCCCAAGACTAATATTTCCTTCCTCGGGTTATGGCTTCAGAAGGATGAACTACAGATACACTGCGAAGCTGTACAGGAAGTAGCAGGCTCAGCAGAATGCCCAGCAGCCTAGAGCAAGGACATTCCTCCCCAGAATAAAACAAGTGCATTCAGAATAGCAGGACACAGCTTAAACAGTCATGATTAGACCAACCCTTGCCAATAAGGGGAGGGCAAGCAAATCTACTGAATCTAAATTACATCTCCAAAACTCCAAAATATATACTGAGCACCAAGAAAGCAACTACAGTTCCTTGTCCTTGTTTCAATCACTAAAATGAGATTTAAAGAGAAAGTAACAAAACCATCTCAGACCATAGTCTGCAGTCACTTTTCTTAGAAGACAGGACAGGCTCTGTCCCCAACGTTTACAGCACACACAGTGGGCCATAACTGAATGATCAGTTTTACATGACAATCTCCTCATTTTACACACTATTCCCTAAACAGGTGAGTTACAGCATCGTGGAAACTTTTGACCGAGTTATTTAAGAAACCGCTCCTGGAAACGGTGGCTTACGGAAAAAGCCATGTTTCCTCTACTCTTTCCGGGGAAAAGACTGCAGAGAGGTTAATACTGCCAAACCTTCATCTCTCTCACAACAAGGACATGTACATGCTGGCGAAACAAACAAGCAGGGTCACGTGATGCCCCAAGGAACAGGCCACCGAAGGAAATGCCTTAACAAGCTTTGGAAAGGCATCCCAGGCCAGTGGTTCTTAGCCTCCTTAATGCAGCACCTAGGACATTTTGGACTAATCAAAACAGTTTTTTCTTTGGATGGCTTTTAGAAAGTGAACTACATAGGGGATCTATTTAAGGAAAAACCAACAGATGGGCTGAGCTTTGCTATACCCATAACTGAGACACCCTGAGTTCCGACTGCTAAATAATACGTAATCGAATTTGGACACGCGTCTCGCCACACGCAGGGGTAAAAATACATGGCAACAAACCTCCCCCTAACCTCTAAGCCCTGTGGCATCTCAGACTCAAGCCCAGGCGTCCTGCAAGCTGACACCGAGTCTGAAGACCTTTCAGAGATGCAAAACGCTTAACTGTGAACTTTCGTAATACCCGTGCAGGCAATGCTGAAGGACACTAAGCAACCAAGACCACTGCCAGAATTAAGACATCGAGGCCGGGACGGATGGGAAAAACAGGCTGTCAAATCCTGTACTCTTGCACTCTCCGGAGGACTCCGCCCACCCAGAAGTGTGAGAAACACAAAGAAGACTTAACCAAGCCACTCACGCCTCACGACAGCCTCACGCCTCACAAAAGCAGAGGGTGCAATTCATGCACTGGCACGCTCCACCCATCTTCTTCACCTACCTGCACCTGTGCTCACAGGTGGCAACAAAAGAGAAAAACTACAAACCCCTTTACTGGATTCTATTCATTCATGACACCCCCTCTGTCCACAGAAACATTTATGTTTGCCACTCAAAGTTATAATTACTCTGGTATTGGTATTGATTTGATGAGTGGCCCGTTTTCAACTTATTTTGACCCCCTATGAGACAGACTGGGCATACCCTACACTTATTGAAGCACATGGATCTGAGCAAAACAGGCTTTCCTCTATGGCAAAGCTTTTCAGCACAAAACACCGGCATTCGGACTTGTTTAATACTCGTCTACAGGAGTCACGAGGATAGGCCATGCCTTCAATTGAATGCTGTTTTAACAGTCATTTCTTCTAATTTTATCTTCATTTCTTCCAGGTCGTTTTGCGGTCAACTGGACTCTGTGCACACTACTGAGGAGTCAAAACGTCCAAGTTGAACTTTAATAAGACAGAATAATGGCACCCCTGAAACTGAACGACTCTTTTAATGTGACTGGACCTCAAACTCAATGACTGAATTGCAGAACCTCACAGCACACTGCAGGAGGCATGTGTAATCTGTGTCAGGAGGATTTGCAGAATTCTAACTGCAGTGATGTGAACAATTGTGACCCCCATGCTTTCTGGACTGTATCATAAATATTACAATGCCCTGTGCAATGCTGGTATGAGTACAATATAACATTTTTATACCCGTTTTAAGAAAGGCATTATCCAATCTGTAACTCTTTCTGTGGTTTAATTTGGGTCACAAACTAAAAACAATTATTTTAAATTAAAAAAATAATCGAAACTAAATTATCTTTTAAATCAAGTGCAAAAACAAATGAAATTCTGGAACTAAGAGACATTGTCCACCACACACGTTTACAAATATGCAAATTTAGAACCCATGCCAATACACGACATAGCAGTGCTCAGCATGAATGTGAAAGATGAATAAGCATTTAGCGCTTTCATGACGCTCCACTGTGCATTCGAACGTAGACTGCAAAAATGCTACGCTTGTTAGATATGTAAATTAGTCATGGCCATGTAAGGTTCAACACAGAACACAGACACCCGCCTGCTGATTTTATTGGAGCAATTAATATTCAAAATTGAGTTTCCTGGCAGTGTCCCAAAATCCTGGGATTGTGCGTTTTCCAATCCTGGTATTTCAGCACGAAAAAGAAGCCCAGAATCATGGGACTAGACTACCTCATAATAACTTTCTTGCTCCAAAACACAAGGTATTACTGATGGAGAAGGCAGTGATAATACAGCTGCAGGCTCCATGTCCATGAATCTGGAAAGCTTCTGCACTAAACATGTCTGAGCACCTGAGCACTGTGGGGATATTGGAGAAAACGCATCAAAGTAGACAGACAATGCTCAAATCACACTTTGGAAACACTGTTACCCCGAGGTAACTTATTGGAACGGGTGTTCGGTATCCTGTCCTGTTCTTGAGTATGGTACTAACCATCCTGCAGCCTTGACACAAAAATAAAGTTGAGTAGTTAAAGGTGCCTAATGTGGATTAGAAGGATCTCAGATTCAACCCCACCCCCCTTTAAAACATCCGACAGACTAATCAGAACCGTTAAGGAACGATGGGTGGGAAACGTGTGAACAGAGATGATTTATAAGCGGTGGGGTCACAGAACAAGCTGACGGGGAAGCTTTGAATCATGAAGGGTCGTCGGTTCAAAGGCACTAGAGTTAGGAGCCGACGATCAAAGGAGAGATTGGGAATAACACCACCGGGATAAAACGAAGTTCCTGATTTTCTCAGAAAACATCAGTTTGGATTAATTAAGGTGTGTGTGTGTGTGTACTTGCCAGCATTCCCTACACAGCTCCTTTACACACGTGTATGCAGGAGTTCTGTGACTGATCGTGCTTCCCCAGTACTCCCGGTGCGAAACTCATTTGAGTGCATTTGCTACTAAGGATGTTGTGGTCATCATCGGGAGGTAAAGAGTTGTGAAGGTTAGCAGGGGCAGGGGCAGGGGCAGGGGCAGGGACCCCCCCCAAATGGTGCCCAAACCAACCAAGCTTTTCTTACTTCTGCTTTCGTTCAGAGGGTAGGTCCACCTTGCCAGCTTCGGACTTGCTCAGGCAGCCTGGCGCTGGAGAGCTGCCTGCATCACTCGGTATGTCGCTTCTCCACGTTCTGGCAACACTCCCACTTGCCAAGTCACTTGCGTACAATTCAGATAGATATGTTGTTTAACTTCACTGGCGCTTAAACAAAACCTAAAGCCACTGAAGATTTAAAGAGGTTAAGAAGGACAGAGGTTATCCCAAAGGGCCCAGAGAGTTTAGTATCACCATATGGACCGGCTCATCACCAGAACCCTCTAATGCTCTTTGCGTATATGTCCGAGCGGTGCACTGGAAGAGCTAAGAAACACAGCCACAGGACAAACAAGTGGAGACCATGTCTCCCATCCAGCCTATGAGGTAGTTATTAGTTAATAGAGCCAAAGATCACTTCTAGCCCATTCTTGACATCAGCCAAGGTATCAGGTGAGAAGCCTTTTCCACACAACTCAAAGCCCTGAAAGACATTAGCATTAGCGGTTGCATAAAATGTCTGATTTTTCGCATTGTGTGCAAATGCCCAGGCATCTCGGGGGAGTTAACTGAGCCAGAGTATTTTTTTTGACAAATTAAATCTAATCTGACGAATATTAAATCTAATAGCTAAATAAAACGTTCTAACCCTGAAATGATCTTATTCACTTGCGGGGGTATCAATATTTGCATACAGATGCATTCTCATTCTTGATTTGAATGAGAACGCCTCCTCTTCTACCAACACTGATATTATTAGGGCTGGGCCCATAAAACTGACCTGCCAGCACTACCGGCTTCGGCTCCACGTAGGGTCTCTCAACCGGAGCTTGCCGAGCAAGATTACTGACAGAATAGCGCCAATTCACCTTGAAGAGCTTGGAATTGGGACAGGAGCCGACGAAACCATTCCACACGTATAAAAATACAGATCACACGGTATTTGTAATTGTCTCTCAGGTTTCAATCTCTTTGGGCAGTCTCACCGCCCTTCCAATATTCTCTCATCCTCCTCCCCCACCTCTCTGCCACGCACACTCCTGCTGTCTCCCTCCTTTCCCTTCACAGCTGAAGAGGCTCCATAGCAGAGATCTTGTTTCCTCCCCCCCTCTTTCTCCCCACTTGAATTATAACCACGTTTGTAAACGAATGCCTGCAACAACTCGCTCCGGTAATGTCTCGCCCTCACGAAAGCCCGCAACACTGCTCAGAGACGGCCACTGAGGGCCCATTATCTGCTGCTTGGAGATCCCCAAGCGCAACACAGCTGGGCCAGAGGTGGAGCGACGCCTCTCGGATTCCTGACAGTGACATCTGCGATTGTGTTTGACGGAGGAAAAATGAACGCAATAACGCCAGGTCGCAAACGAGAGGGATGCTATTCTGCCAATCTTGACCATCTCGCTCCAAGTAGCTAATTGATCCAAAGATCTCATCTAGCAGCTCCTTAAAAGAAGCCATTGTATCGGCTTTAACAGTGTGGCTGGGCAGCTTGGCAGCCTGTCAGCTTGTCCCGGACTCGCACAACAAGTTGGGTATGGAAGTGTCTCTTGTTCTCCATTTTAAACCCACTTCACTCTACTTCCGGCTCATGAATTGCGATTAGCGTTTCCCTCCTGAGTCACTCTGAAATCCACACAGTTCACTCTGTCAAAACTTCTGAGGATTTTGAGACTTGACCCAGGTCCCCTCCGGTCTTCTCCGATCAAGATTAAAACAACTGGGCTTTTTTTTAACCTGTCAGAGCAGGACACTCCTATACCCTTCCTTGGACTTTACCCTTTTTCACCAGGATGAGTCCAGAGTACCAATATTGTTTTCCATGTATGCAATATTCCACTTAAGGTCTTGCGGTGCATTGTAACTTTAACATAACATCCCTTGACTGAAACCCTACACTTGTACTATAAATACATTCCATCAGCTTTTATATTGCTTCTCCACATTGTTTTGAAGCTGAAAACGTGTCAACGAAAACACCAAAAGAGAAGGCAAATGCACAACCCGTAAAAAAAAAAAAAAAAAAAAAACGTTTCAAAAGCTAGACAAAAGACACTCGGCCTACAAGATGATCAAACATCTTCAGTATATTCCCCCACCCCACTCTTCAACCTCCTCAGAAATGAGCACAGACACCCACAAATAAAAGTGTGTCTGTAATATCATTTACGAGAAGGAAGAACTGTCAAGCCTGCAATTAAGGTTTTCGAATGCAAGCCCAAACGCTGTGATTTTCCTCATTTCAAAAACCTTTCCGAAAATAAGTTATTCAGTCCCTCCAGGATTCCATTACTTTGTGAAAAAAAATCCGGTACAGAAAAGAGAAGAATTCTGCAGGAGATTTTTAACAATTTAACAACATGTTTAAAAACCAAGCAAACAATAAAATGTTCACTAAATGTCGGAAATGTAGACTTTGAGACCCACAATTGTATGCATTAAAGAAAATTATTTAAAAACTCCAACAATCATTAGAAAAAGCACATGTAAAAAATGTAGCCATATAGTACACAAATAGTAGCCATAACAATCTACTGTGTGAAGGGCATGGAGCTCTACTGTGCATATAGGTGCACAGAGCTTACACTTCAACAATTTCAGAATTGCTGTTCCTTCATTCACTGATGGTGTGGGTCTCTGTCTTGCCTTGATTCAAATCAGAGACTTGTCTTTCGGTCCCATTAGCTCACAATTTGTTTTGTGGCTCTAGTGTGATATTTTGTGAGCTTCACAGCCGCTTCCTACCCCCTATATAGTGGGTAGTGAGATGCTGGACGATGTTTTGCAATGTCACAAGTTCCACCATCGAAATGCAAACAGAGTCATTACGGAACGTCTTGTACGGACAGGCTGAAGGAACCGAATCTTGAACAGACCTGACCCAAGTGCTCAACATCCTCAGATGGCTTGACAAACCCCACCTAGCAGCCTTGTTCAGAATCAACAGTAAAACATCAACCAGAGGATAAGGGATAAAACTAGTCTGAAGTGCATTAAAAACTGAGAACAGGAAGCATTTCTTCACCTTAAGGGCTATGGAACTGTGCATCAAACTGCCCAGCCATGTGGCTGAGGCCACTAACTACCAGAAGGGCTAAATGGCCTGATCTACCTTGTAACTATTTCTGTGTTTGCATGTGAGCACAGTTCAGCGGTACGATGGCACGCAGACATTCTGGGAACATTCCTGTGTGTGTCTTCTTTGCGGCAGTCAAATGAGTGCCAGATAATTCTGTGGATCTGCATTCCGGCGAATCCTCGATTTACAGCTTATTAAATATTGACACAGAAAACAATTCTTACAACTGATGAAACTGTGAAAAGCATAGAGAAGGGGGGAAGCGTTTCTGTTGCTAAAGGATAAAAAGCACACCTTTAAGAGCCTGCCAGCAGCAAAGGCAGAATTCTGGCACAAAGCCTTGACTCCTCAAGCTCTGGGATACTCTGTGATGCTCGTACTGTGTGAATATTTTCTTTTTGTATAGACGGTTATTCCCCTAGTAAATAACTATTCTAAACTCTCTCTCTCCAAGACAATTAAAAAAAAGCATGAAGGCATTGCTAGTTTCCTACATACTAGAGAATGCAAATGATGCACAAGCTTCAGGACACTGTGGAAGCCAGCAATTATCTTCCTCTACCCAATTCCAATAAGCCACTTAGAGAAACCTTTTCATGAAAATGCCTCTGATTGAATCAGAGGAACTCCCAGCAGGTGATGGCAGGGAAACGGCTGATTTGCTAAATGAGCGTGTCACTCAGGTGTTTAAAGACAGAGGAAGCGGGCTGCAGGCTTCGCGTGCCCCGTCCCATTGAACAGTCACGCCCAGACAGCGCAGAGCCCAGACAGCGCAGAGCCCAGACAGCGCAGAGCCCAGACAGCGCAGAGCCCAGACAGCGCAGAGCCCAGACAGCGCAGAGCCCAGACAGCGCAGAGCCCAGACAGCGCAGAGCCCAGACGTGCCCAGGTAGGTGAAAGACAAATAAACTCCATGTAGGTGGCGGTGCCATCCTTCACCAGAACCACAGATCTCCGTCAGGCAGTTGGTAACTTAGGAGAAAATTAATTGGCTTTGGGTGGGCGCAGAGGCTTAGTGTGACTGAAGCTACTCGAGTGACTTGCATCCCAGATCTCTGCTTCTGGCGTAGCACATGGGCTAACACCCATACACAAGTACGACTTCCTGCATAATGGCAGACACAGCCATACATTGACTGTTTAAATTTTGAAGCCATACTGAAAAATCCTACAGGCCTGTGCAGGAGTTTAACATTACTTAGAGACGGTGGATATGTTTAACTGGTACTTCACCTCCTGCAAAATTAGTACATAGTGTAATATGATGATGAAAGGTACACTTTACACAGATAAACAGATGAAATGTGTATTAGTTGTAGAGGAACAAATAAAGATTTATTCCATGCTGGGAAAAAATGAAAAGAAACACAATGTTCTGCCTGTGGAGCCTTCTTCAGGTGTGTGGGCATGTACTAGTTGTGCCCAGCAAACAGCAGGCTCACTACAGTGCACCCAAAGCGCTTTCCATATTTAAAGGAAGAGGTGAACACGCATAGTAGTCATAACAATCTACTGTCCGAAGTGCATGGAGGTCTACTGTGCATTTATGTGCACAGAACTTACACTTATTAGGTGTAAGGGTGTAATTCTGGGATCTTGGCAGTACAGTCACTCACAGAACTTATTAGGATGCAGACCACTTTAAGTTTAACTTTCTCTCAATATTTCCCTTAAAATATGACTCGAGATTGAGGAGTATCATTTTAAAAAAACATGAAAAGAAAATCTAAGCAAAATAAATAGATAAGGCCAATACTTAAGCTGTTTTATACAACCCACCCTTAAGCCAAAGAGTAGGAGAGTCTGTCTCCGGTACAAGAAGTACTACCAAGGGGTCTGTAATAATGGAATGTATTCACTGCCTTTCTTTCACAGCACCGAGGAAACGACGAGGAATTTTGATATATGCCTATTAACATATACAGTGCCCTCGCCAGATTGCGAGGGATGACAGCAGCAGAATGCAGAGAGGGTCTCACTCCCACCAGCAATCTCAATGTCATTAACTGTGCAGGCAGACGCACACTGCGCCAGCCTGGGACCTCACTCTCTCTCTCTCTCTCTCACACACACACACACACACACACACACACACACACACACACACACACACACATTAGTGTAAAGATACCAGGCAATCTCAGACAAGACTGCCAGAGACGTATTAGCACAACGAATAATACAAGTGTTAGGCATTGTTCAGGAAATGACAGCCTCCCGTAAATATTTACTGTCAAACAGCTCATAAATATTTTTACATTATGTCTTTTATAGACACAGAACAAAGGAACTTAGTAAATACCTCCAACATTAACGTGTTATTCATGAGTGTGGAACAAAGACCGATTTTATCTATAAAAGAAAAATGTTCAGCCAACTCGAAGTATCGCACCCTTGTACTTGAACACCGGTGGGCTTTAGCAGAGAGCTGTTCTGCACACCAGTGCTGAAGAAGGAGATGAGTTTCGGGCACTACAGAACTACAGCTCGACCACAGGGATTGATTGCACACCAAGTACCGGTACAGCATATCTGAAAAAACTTCAAGAACTAAATCCTTCTGCAATAATTAATATTGTTCAAAGATTAAACAAGGGTTCGGAAATTGCAAAATGCAGACAGACAGCTCACGAACGCTCAGCTTAAACATGCTCTAAATCCCTACCCTAGGGAACAGCAAAGAATGGGACTTGCCGATCAACTGCTCTGCATCCTGTATTCACTGTCCAAAATTCAGTACAGCAATTCTCCACTTCAGCCCTCTATGACAGTAAAAGCAGTACAGGGCTTAATTGTCCCTGAATATTTATTACATAGACGTGTGATGCACAGTGGCCTGTATCTGCACTGCTCACTGCAGACTCTCAGGTGAGCAACAGAATCACTCCTTGCAGGGGCTCTACCTCCAGTTGCACCTGGGCCACTGTCGAGCTCATCCTCCACCAACTCACGCTGGCACCACTAAACCCCCAGGGGGCGCCACAGCCCACAGCCTTACTCTGCCAGTGTTGATGTGTTCTGGTCTGTTCAGGCTGATTGCTATTCATTGGCTGGGACTGGCTGTAGGTGCCAAAGGATTTACCGGTTGCCACCCACATGTGGTCTTGCGCACGCGGAGACAAAGAAGCACAAAAAAGCCCAAAAATAACCAGCGAACGAGAGCCTGGCAAAGCCCCCTCCCCCAAGCAACGGCACTGTCATCCTCTGTCATCCCGAGCCGTGTGGAACTTGTTACATGCGACTCTTGACGGAAACAGACGAGAGCTCGGGAAAGGCCTGCCTACAATTAAAACAAGACAAAGAGCTGTTGACCTTTCTCTGCCTGCAGTTTGTTACAACTACTTGCCAATTCTCAGTGGTAAACACTGACTAATGTGAAGGTGAAGTGCACGACGCTTATGTGCTGATAAGCCTCGAAAGGGCACGCTGATCTAACGCAGGTTCTCTGGTCCGTCAATAATCCTGCCCTGCTGACACCCCGACTGGCCCAAAGACACAGTGAAGCAGTCTTTACGAAGTCAGGGGCGAGACGTGAGTGATTCTGTTAATTACGCTATAGATTTGGTTCCGGAAACTTGTTTTTTTTTTAGCTTCGGTGCACACCGACTGGCAGGGTCGGTTTTTAACATCGGTTATTTCTACTGTGTGTTTCTGAGTTTTGTTTATTCTGGCGATACATACTTAAAATAAAACAATAAAATGAAATACTGTGAAAGCACTAGACAGAGCTCATAACCACGAGGGCAATGTTGTTTAACTGCAGATTCCAATCAAATTCAGGTTATGAGCCTGCTTAAAGACTTCAAAGACCACCGATATATCCCTCAGATTAACAAACGTCTCAGTCTGATATTGCCTGACAAATCACCCCCAGAATTAAAGGAACTGGGAAGGCTTCCTGAAAGCTGGTGGTAACCTCTTAACACCTGCTGTCAGGGAAGGTCTCTGAGAGTTGAGCTTCGCTCTACTTGATCAGCTGTTCTGATCCATCAGCCCAGTATCTGCAGCTCTGCCACCGAAAGCTGGGGAGCAGATTTTTTTTATTCTTGACAACAGTAATAGGGTGTTGCAGACAAGTGGCATCCCATTATTCTGCAGCCCTTGCCGTTTATATAGCCCCCACCCCCCACCCCCCCACACCCCCAATCCCAGGGGCGGGACCTCTTCCACTGAGGCCGGACGGGGAGGGAGAAAATCTCATCTTCACTGCAGTCTTAGCAGAAGCGTTATCGCCCCTCTCCTCTCTTCCCTCTCCCCGCGATTTATACATCGCCTCAGCAATAAAACAAAGTCTTAAATTTAATCAGGAGAAATATTTCAGCGGGAGCGTACTGATAAATAATTCAGCTACAAGTTCGACAGCAGCCTGGCTCGGAAAAAAAAACTGAAGCTGCCGCACGGCTGTTAAAAAGGTAATGTCATTCTGAATAGCTGCCTCTTAAGTGCTTGCCTCATCGGAAGAATCCTAAGATCTGGCACATGCCAAGATCTATGCACCTGAATATCATTACTCTAAAGTCAAAAACGATTGGCCTGTTTTCTAACGCACCCAAACCCACTGAAGCAAACATGGTTTCGCCACAGGATGTGGAATATGCTGGCTGTTCTGAGGGAAGTGGGGAGCTCAGAGAGAGAGAAGTGATCGCTGGACCCACTCTTTGTAGTGTTAGGCTTGCTTACCCCCGCATTGCACTGCACAGGAGTGCAGAGACACAAGCGCAAGCACAGGAATGATGAACTGAATGCAATCACAATGCTGCTGTTCGCCTGAGTTTGAGAAAACAGCCGTATCAACAGACCTATTACTCATTAAAATTGCTCTATGCAATCTTGTTTCTCCAGAGCAATTAAAATCAAACACCGTTTTTAAGAGATCTTTGGTGGAAGGAAGGAGAGCAAAAGGAGAAATGAAATACAGAGAAAGCGTGCAGTTGCTGCAAAGCAGAGTCTCCTCGTTGGGCGGCATTTTCATACAAAAGTAATGTGCGGCTCTCCCACCTTCAAGCAGGCAATTTGGGCTGCAGATATTTCCCCCGATGTTGCTAGGGTCTGAACTCCAACCCAGGTCTCAGAAACTCTAAAACTCCAATTGCAAGACACAACAGGAATTTGTAAAAGAAAATAAAACCCAGCACAGACATGCCCGTTTCCAGCAGAGAAACCATCACCAAGGATACTCAAATCAGATTTTTGCTGAAATAACGCTCGGAAGGAAACTGCAGTACACAGGTCATTGTTCTCTTTCTGGGGAGATCACAACAACAACTTATTTATGGGGCTACTGTGGGTTAGCCAACTCTTTCGCGGCCCTGTTACAGCCATTTTGCAAACATAATGCACAGTGTCAACAGAAAGCAATAAACCATTATAAAATTAGTCTCCAGCTTGTATATCAGGCTGCTGCCCAGCCAGCCAAGAAATCCCTGCCAAGGTGAAGGCGTCGCTTCCTCTCTGCCTCTTAATCAAAAGGCAGCTGTCAGCACAGCAGAGTGCCCCCCACCCCCACCCCCAGGAAGCAGGAGCAGAGGGGGGGGCAGAGCTTGGGGAAACAGGTACCAGTAAAGCAGGACCGGAATGACAGAAGAAGGAAGAAAACTCAGCCAGTGCTTAAAACAGGCAAACAAATACACCTACGTGCACTGACGCACCACCTGGATGACACCGGGAGGTGCAGAGACTCTTCCTCCCCCCGCCATCTCTTTGATTCGCCCTCAGCCACCAGACCCACTGTCCAAGAACAGGCGTCAGGGAGGGGGGCGGGGAAGCAGGGCTGGAAGGCAGAACCGGACCTTGAGATTACAGCCAGAGAAGGAGGCCAAGAGTGTTCGCAGCTGCCGGTCCTCCTCCATCAAAGAGAAGCACCTGATCTCGGCACAGCCAGAGCCCTCAAGAGCAGGCCTACCCTGAACTGGCACAGCCCAGCCCTCAAGAGCAGGCCTACCCTGAGCTGGCACAGCCCAGCCCCCGAGAGGAGCCCTACCCTGAACTGGCACAGCCCAGCCCCCAAGAGCTGGCCTACCCTGAACTGGCACAGCCCAGCCCCCGAGAGCAGGCCTACCCTGAGCTGGCACAGCCCAGCCCTCAAGAGCAGGCCTACCCTGAGCTGGCACAGCCCAGCCCTCAAGAGCAGGCCTACCCTGAGCTGGCACAGCCCAGCCCTCAAGAGCAGGCCTACCCTGAGCTGGCACAGCCCAGCCCTCAAGAGCAGGCCTACCCTGAGCTGGCACAGCCCAGCCCCCGAGAGCAGGCCTACCCTGAGCTGGCACAGCCCAGCCCTCGAGAGCAGGCCTACCCTGAGCTGGCACAGCCCAGCCCCCGAGAGGAGCCCTACCCTGAACTGGCACAGCCCAGCCCTCGAGAGGAGCCCTGGCCTGAACTGGCACAGCCCAGCCCTCAAGAGGAGCCCTGGCCTGAACTGGCACAGCCCACCCTCAAGAGGAGCCCTGGCCTGAACTGGCACAGCCCAGCCCCCGAGAGCAGGCCTACCCTGAGCTGGCACAGCCCAGCCCCCGAGAGCAGGCCTACCCTGAACTGGCACAGCCCAGCCCTCAAGAGCAGGCCTACCCTGAACTGGCACAGCCCAGCCCTCAAGAGCAGGCCTACCCTGAGCTGGCACAGCCCAGCCCCCGAGAGCAGGCCTACCCTGAACTGGCACAGCCCAGCCCCCGAGAGCAGGCCTACCCTGAACTGGCACAGCCCAGCCCGCAAGAGCAGGCCTACCCTGAACTGGCACAGCCCAGCCCCCGAGAGCAGGCCTACCCTGAACTGGCACAGCCCAGCCCCCGAGAGCAGGCCTACCCTGAGCTGGCACAGCCCAGCCCTCAAGAGGAGCCCTGGCCTGAACTGGCACAGCCCACCCTCAAGAGGAGCCCTGGCCTGAACTGGCACAGCCCAGCCCCCGAGAGCAGGCCTACCCTGAGCTGGCACAGCCCAGCCCCCGAGAGCAGGCCTACCCTGAACTGGCACAGCCCAGCCCCCGAGAGCAGGCCTACCCTGAACTGGCACAGCCCAGCCCTCAAGAGCAGGCCTACCCTGAACTGGCACAGCCCAGCCCCCGAGAGCAGGCCTACCCTGAGCTGGCACAGCCCAGCCCCCGAGAGCAGGCCTACCCTGAGCTGGCACAGCCCAGCCCTCGAGAGCAGGCCTACCCTGAGCTGCTTGTTCCGTTGCCCGGATGACCGTGGTGGCGCGGACTGAAAACCGTGTGAAGATATGCTGCTCACTAACATCCCTCTCAAGCCAGAACACACTGTCCTGCTTTTTTAAAGGACCCAGAATGTGGGCAATGCTGGCGATCTGGCTATTCTGGGGGTAACGGGGAAGCTCAGAGACAGAAGAGAGAGCAGTTCCCACGATTCTCAGTGTTAAGCTTGCTTACCCCTGCCTAGGACTGCAGAGGAGTGTTGAAGATGAACAGAAGTGCATGAGTTTCAAGAAGGCCACTGCCAACAGCAGCCAACAGAAGACGTCAAAGAAAGGGTTTTTGCTATTTAAAATTGCAAAGGATACAGACCACAGTTTGCAATAATACAGCATCAGCACACCCATCCACAGATATAAAGCTGAGCACAGGTGTTTGTTACTCAATCCATCCCTACTGACAGCTCAGTAACATCAATAAAGCCTCGTCACAGCTCTTCCCAAGATTTCTAGGATATTCTTTAGTGCCAAAGTAATCAAAAGAAGGTATTCTCATCAAGATACAAGATGGTACAAGACAGAAAATGCAAAAAAACATGCCAGAAATAAAAGAAAATTAAAAAACAATGCATTACAAAAACCTTTCTCTACCTCTAGTGCTTTACACAAGGGTAACTTTGCTACAGGCATCAGTCCAACAGCAGCAATACTGCAATTGAAAGACACGTGCGCCTTGGTGCCAAATTTCTTTGCAAAAACAAAAAAGGTTTGTGGTCCAGGTAAAGCTTTTCCACTGTGGGTATAGCTGCAGACATAAAGGCAGTGCCTTTCAGAACTGATACGAAAAATATTTAAAGGTTTCAAAACAAGCCCTCCAGCTCCTGTTACTGAAAAAAAGCATTCTGTGCTTGGCTTGTTATCCTTATGGTGCAATGCAGAGCATAAAATGAATTTTAAAGGATGCTGTTGGCCAATAATGAACTATGGGGGAAAAAAATCGAGTTGGAGTGCACAGAAGACTGCACACACTACCCTCTCTTTTTATTTTATTTGGAATAAATACGAATCTGACATTACAGCCAAAAAGGAGGGGGTTGGGGGAGGATAATGCAGCCTAGTTAGACACAGACCACAGCAGGTAGGAGAGGTGCCGAGCCAGTCTGTCATATATGTCTGACACATGGGGCTCTGCTGATGTACTGTATGCAGCTCCTTGCGGACTCCGACTCAACTCATCACGTCTCTATACGGATTGCGGGAAAGTGTCTGGACCACTAATGACTGTTTTCACAGCTAATCTCCAGGGAGCCCATTCACAACAAGAGAGAGTACGGGGGACTGGGGGAACTTAACTGCCTTGTGTATTTCTCAACTGGAGAGCACCTCACAGATGCACGGCACAATCCGACGAGACGCGCTCACGGCAGCTACGCGTGGCCCTTCTGTGCTTAGCGCTCACCTTAAGCATAAATGAAGGATGCGCTGTTCTAGACCCCAGAGGGGAAAAGATCGCCGCAGTCATTAACGTGCCAGATAAAGACTCGTATTTCTGTGCCAAGCCTTTTTTTTTTAAAAAAAAAAGAGTAGGCAGACTGCACATCAATTTACTTCTAAGTTTTTTTTTTTTGCGGTCCTTACAAGGACCGAACCATGCTATGAAGAGCTTGCCTCACATGGTCATGCATGCTCTCGCACATATACATAACTCTGTGAGTCATTTATGACTGGTACACTGCGGATATGGTGTCCAGGCAAAGGAGCCAGCACTGCCTACTACACCATGGCAAGTACAAAGAGACTAAACTTCCAGCCCTGGTACCGCTGGCACAGACAGTGTCCAATTCTCAAATCTGAGGTGGCACACACATACATAAATACACAGGGCCCTGGAAACCTGGCTGCCACACAGACCAGCCAACACATCATCTGTCAAGCAATTCTTTGTTAAGCAAAACCTTCTGATGTTGAGGAATAAAGGAAAGAGGAGGAGGAGGAGGAGGGGGGGGGGGCAGCACGTGCCGGAACATGGAATGTGGCTCCAGCCCACATGAACAGCTATGCGGATGAGGTTACATCTCTCCGCACTGCACTGCATTGTGTTTTGTGAAAGAGTTGCCTGTTCTAGCCAGCAGAAACCAGCATGCTTTGACAGAGACTGACACGCACGCCACGCACAGCCTCCTCACTTCCTCACAAGACCACCAAAGTCAGTGTGACTATGACTAATGCCACACCATGTAACGCTGAACACAATGCACACAGGGACACATGATCCGCACACCTGAGTGCGCAGGCTTAGGAGACGCCAAAGCCACCACACAGAGTCGGAGGGGCGAATATTTAAATTTAAAACCAGGAATTCAAGTGTGGTTTTTAAAACGTGACAGAAATAAAGACAGAAATGTCATATTTAAGAAATGAAGCCGTCTGCTTTGTCCTTTATAAGATGATCTGCCTTTAGTCAGCACTTCCCTCGGAAATCTTTTAGGTTCCTTCTCAGCTTTATGATAAAATAAGGAACAAGGAGGAGGGCTAATGAACTCTGCCCTGAACCTGGCAGTCTGGCCCCTCTTCAGTCTTCACACCCCTGGTGCCTCCACTAACTCCTAGAAACAGCAGGTCCTTACCCTGGGCTGCCAGTTCTCATACTGTTTCTGGAGGTTGGCTCCAATGGTCTCCAGTGCCTTCTGTGGGCTCATAGACAGCGGGTCTGCAAGAGAAAGCCAGTATTACTTACCATTCAGAAGGTCAATAGCTACCCTGCTAGACCTGTACAGCATCTCTGCCATGCATTTACCACAGTCTCTGCTCTTTACCCTGCTTTTACCCCAGTCTCACTGTGCGCTACGCTTTCACTACGGTCTACAAAAGATGACTTTTTCCCCCAAAGAAGAAGGAAAAATCGTGGCGGCTTCTGTTTGGTTTTCGGGGCGAGAACTCGGTTTTGTGCCGAGACATTCTTCAGATCTTCCGCTACCCTTTCCTGACGAGTTGCTGCCTGGTGTAATTATGGGACTTTGGCAGTAAAGTCTTCTTGGGTAATGGATAATTAATGATAGATTAATGAGTTCATTAGTGAGATAGGAAAAGCAGGCCCCTACGTGAGGCTACTGCTCCTTCGTCCAGGAAGTGCTGTACAGACTGCTCCCACTTTGCACCACACACAGGCCATTGGGCACGGAGAGCGAGAGCCGTCAGTCTGGTAAATATCAGATCGAATAAAGGCAGACCAGCTAGGGAGAAGGACTCAGGAACTTTCAACCCATGCAGTCGTAAGAACTTAAGAAGGTTACAGACGAGAGCAGGCCGTTAGACTAATCGCACTCGTTTGGTAGATTATTGGCCATCACCCTGCTGCTTATTCGAAGGTTCCCAGGAATCTGCACAAACCAAACAACCTGGCAGCTTTTTCCAGACACCCACTACCTTTTGTGTAAAAAAAAAAATAAGTGTCCCCTGTTCTCAATGACGTAATTCCTATGCATTTACGGACACTGCACTGATGGAAAACCCGACTGCAAATGTCAGTTTCAACCTGTCTGGGTCTCTGATGCCTCACACCATCACTGCAGGGGCACATATATTTTTGGAGTGTGTTATGTATAATTATTTTTAGGCTGTTACAAGAGGGATCCAGTGGTAACTAAAGACCCCTTGCAGTCTAAATACAAAAGGCAAAGATTCCCTAAGCAAAAGCTTGAGTATTATTTTCTTTTTTGAGAAACTTTTATTGAATTTCAATATTTTCAAGGCTGAAACAAAACATGTTTCCCACCATGTCCTCATTAAGTATTGTGGTTTTTTTTAGAACTCTTTGGATATTCTCCAAAGCCAGCAGCCATATCACTCTGCAACTCACATCTGGCAGCCCACTGAAACTAAGCAGGTGTGAGCCTGGCCAGTACCTGGATGGGAGACCTCCTGGGAAAAACTACTGTTGCTGCTGGAAGAGGTGTTAGTGGGACCAGTAGGGGGCGCTCACCCTGCAGTCTGTGTGGGTCCTAATGCCCCAGTATAGTGATAGGGATACTATACTGTAAACAGGCCCCGTCCTTCAGATGACACGTAAAACCGAGGTCCTGACTCTCTGTGGTCATTATAAATCCCAGGGCATTTCTCTAAAAGAGTAGGGATGTTACCCCCGGTGTCCTGGCCAAATTTCCCATTGGCCCTTACCAATCATGGCCTCATAATAATCCCCATCTCTGAACTGGCTTCATCACTCTGCTCTCCTCCTCACTGAGAGCTGGTGTGTGGGGAGAGTACTGGAGCAGCATCCAGGTGTGGCTGCACACTGGGGGTGGTGGAGGGGAGTCCCCATTACCTGTAAAGTGCTTTGAATGGAGTGTCCAGAAAAGTGCTATATAAGTGTAAGCAATTATAATAATAAAAATAATAATAATATAATAATATTCTATTCGATGTCTGAAAACATCATGCTTCACTGAGGCTGTTTTTTTTCCTCACTAAAAGGAGGAAACAAGGCAGAATGATCACTGTGCCGCAGCTGGGGAAATAGCACAGGCTGGCTCATCTGCTTGTACTGCGATCACACGGACACATGGATGATTTGTATCGGACCTGTGTCACTTTGCTTTCCTGGAGGTTTCTGATCAAATTACTCAAAGGGAACCAGTGCCGCTAAAGGGGAGAAAAAGAATGGGAACCAGGAAGCTGTGGAGCTGGGAATGAACACGGAGAAAGAGCGAGAGGAAAGGGGAGAGAGGGACTGCAGCAGAGAGAGAGGGAGACAGAGTGAGGAGAGGACAGGAGGGAAGGAAGGGCCTCACCAATCCAGCACTCCAGCCTGGCGCAGGGAGATGTCTTCACCACATCTGGAGGGTCGACCCCCACGTTCAGGCACAGCACCAGCGCCACGCTCACAGTCTTCATCTGCAAGCACACAGCACAAGGTCTGAACACAGTCACGCCACCACCGCCGCTGCTGCTGCTCAATAGCTTGTATAAAGCACTGTGCCACTAGCATTGATTTCATTTAGACCCACATCTAAACTATCTGGGTACACCCTGCACACGTGGAGATGAATAATCCACCTAAGGTGCTTCCTTAAAGATTTTTTAATTAGAAAAGCTGCTTTTTATTTGCCTCGATTGGAAAAAAAACACACGCGAGCCAATTACCAAGTTAATGCAGGCAGAAGGAATTGAATAAAATCAGCAATATAGCTAGCATCGCAAAACAAAACAAATTGAATTAAAACTGCGCAAAAACCTTCAGAGTTCTGTTTTTTCCTCTTTTTATGGATTAAAAAAAATCTTTTTTTTTTTTCCTCCTTGAAATAACAGACAATCATCAGCATCACACATCCCTGCTATGCAAACCTTTAAGAACACTTCCTGGAGGAGCCAGCCCACATCCTCCTGTTGTCTGCTGTTACACAGGTGATTGATAAAGACATTAAGAACATTAAGGCTCAGAAATGTTTCAATCTTAAACTCTGTTTTGATTCATTAACAGCATCTGGCCATATTCATTACTGAGCCAGCAGCCGCTCCAGGCAATGGCCTCCACATTCTTCAGGAAGTTCAGTCACATGTTGCACGTTTCTGCTGCTGGACTGCACCTATATGAGCGATGCTGACAGTATCTGGCTCCTCTTGATTGAATCCTGCTAGAAACTGCAAGGCCTAGAGCATTAGATGCACAAAAGTTTATGAAGGGGAATTAAATAAAATGATTTTTATTTTTTGGGGATGCTTCTGTATTTTCCTTTGATGGAAAAACCTTTCAGCCGGAGAGCCCCCGACTCCCAAGACAATATATTTTTGGGGTGCCAAATCCATCACTGGCGCACTTGCTCACATTGTACTTTCAGGAGGGGTCCCCTCGCTCACTATGTTAGCGATACACGAGTCGCTGCCGCTGGTTGGGACTTCTTTTTAAATCAGCAGATGCAATTCTAGTGGGTTGCAGGCGCCAAGGGCTACAAGCCAAAAAAAAACGCCACCCAGTTTCTCACTCGGTTGCGTTTTAGCTGCGGTTCCAGCTACTGAACAGTAGCGCGCGTGCTGCACACGAAAGAGGTAAACGGCTGAAAAAGTGGAGAGGGGACAGGATGAGAAATCAGAGCCGTGCTGCGCTTACCAATGCAGACTGCGCAGAGAGCAGGGAACCCTGGGTCAGATAAACACATTAACGGGATCAGGAACGCCGATCGATCACCGGGTGGGCCGACGCACCCCGCCTGGCTGCAGGCCAGGCGACACTTCTGCAAGAGCAGAGCCCCGACCAACCAGGGCGCGTGTGTGCCGCGGCTCCACCACCGCTGCAGGGGGGGGCACGCGCCGCGCTCCAGCCACCAAGCGGGGCAGCAGAGCAGGAGTCCGCGCCGCTGCTCTACAGAACCCCTCCAGAAAGTTGGAACTGGTTCTCGACAATGCCGCGTCCCAGATTGCAGGTCTACTTCCTGTGCATAAAGTTAACTTTCTCAGAGCCTCTATCACAGCACTTGAACGCGATGGAGTGCGTGGGCAAGAGGCAGACTGACAGGAAAGCATTCTGTTTCTGCACCGGGAGAAGCTACTATTTCGAGTCAGCATGAACAGGTACTGTCCTGGATTTTATTTCAGTTCCCATACCTTTCAATCCATGTGTTTCACAGCACATGTGGCGCTTTTTATAAAACGTCTTTTTTTTTTAATCATCTCAAAAATGCTGTCCTGTCTCCCACAACATGTGAGCTCACCAGGCCTGATTTTAGATTTACATGACGAACACAGGACCTGCCTCCAGCTTCTGAAATTCGTGCTCTTCTAAAGACCACGCTGCAGCCTTATTTTAGCTCGAGCCAGAAGAGGAAACTCAAAAGTTGTTTTAGTTGTGATCCTGTGAAAACAGAGTGAGTGAAGAAGAGATGAGCCCCATCATAATCTGCAGTAAAATCTTTTGTCTAAGAATAGTTTTTATTATTGTTGTTTCTTGGTGATGGATGTATTCTGTTAGCTAATATGCAGAATATTGCATTCCTGTCAGCAGCAAAACAGACCATTATTCATCAGTGAAAACCCAGAACTGACAGCAGAACTCCAGATCTCACTTCCTCAGAACAGGACGCCTCAGTCTCTGCAAACACTAACCTCTTAAAATACCTCAACTGGACACCTGTCAACACAGAAAATTAAGTTTTAGGAGCTCTAGAAAGTGTGATCAAACTTTTGCAAATACTCCCAATCCATTGATTCCTGATTAAGCGTTGCCGTCCTGCCAGAAACTTTACCTTCCCGGCCTCTGAGACTTTCTCCTCAGCCCAGGCCTCCAGCTAGAGCTGAGTTAGTGCCTATTCAGCACTACAGAGTTGGATAACCTTCAGAGGTGGACAAGACACTGGGAGTGACTTTGCAGAAATGTGCAATATTGCATTTGTTTGAACTGGATAGTAATTGGTGAGGCGTTTCTTTGATCAATGCCACAGCTTATAAAACAGTCAGGGCAGAAATTCAACAAACAGAAGAACCAAAAGCAATACTAACAGCATAATGACTAGTCACCCATGACAGCTTTAGCACCAGGGCTTTGCATCTGCATTAAGGCTGGTGTTTTATTTTACTTAACACGAATAATTGCAAAGCAGAAATTAACAATGCTTGTAAATTCTGATCCCATGGACGAAAACAAAATGCGTTTTGCTGTGCTCTCACATCGCTAATGCTGGTGGTAATGCTTTCCTGCGGTTACTAAAATCAAACTGCTAACTCCAACATTAACATTATCCACCATTTTTAGTGTCTGCATTGCGCGGTCTTGCGCATTTCCTTACACAGGCATTAGAGACAGATTAAGCTGTTGAGAGCTAGAGACAGAGAGGGGATGAGGTAAACAGAGAGAAGGAGAGTGGAGAGAGGAAAGGAGACACCCCCAGGTCTCTATATAACCTCAGCACTCCTGGCTCCAGTGCTTCCTTCCTCATTACCACGGACACGCTCCCCCTCTCATCAGACTCCCACTCCGCCAGTCAATACTTCCTAATTGTTTTATCTGTAGCAGGAGCCCCAGGAGATTCCCCACTCAGCACAATCAGCCTGGGGCAGACAGGGTGGCCCGGGGCAGCAGACCACACTGATGACTGCAAAGGCTCCAACAGCTCCGGAGGCCGGGGACAAGGCTGCCTGCACACTCAGGAAGCCCGGAGATGACATCCCAACCTTCCCACCCCTTTGACCTTTCAGCACACTGCGCTACAGGTGCTGTAACCAAGCTTTCAGAGCCATTAAGCAAAAATGCCCCCGCCCCCCTCACAGGATAAAGGATACCTCTTTGTCTGACCCACAGACCCCCCGAGAAATAGCTACCAACACACAAAAACAAAGTCAAAGGGATCAAATGCTTACAAAGGGAAGGCAAGCCCTACATAATCAGCCCTGCCCAGACTTGTATAGTCAGCGCATCAGATGCACAGAGATGGGTGTGAGCCCATTGCGCCCCACGATCACGGTCTCCCGCCCTGGTAGAAGAGGAAGTGGGGAGCCAGACCGGGCCAGAAGAAGGAACCAGCCACTGATCCGGCAGTTTCGTTTCCCTGTCTGCTCCCCCAGAGGGCAGAGGAGGAAGACGGTCACCAACGAGTGGCAGCTGCCAAGCCCGTCATAGCTGACCATCAGCTGCACGCAATCCAGCGATGAAAGAGCATCTGAAAACCCACATTAGTTGTCAGATTTAACCTATCGCCACCATGTGCTCGGTTTCATTTAGAAATGCATTTACCTTCCAAAGCAAGCATCGTTCACATTGCAAAATCAAGAAGTGCACCGAGACTCAGAAACACCTGGATACGTCCATCAGCGTGTGGACTAGTCTCTCTGCAAAACGCTTGAGAAAAAAAAAAACACTGACGATTCTACCAAGCACATGCAACACATCTTGACATCTGAACCCACCATCCCTCTATCTGCGCAAGAATAATGTCAAATTTCTGACCTTAATTTGCAACAGATACAGTTCCATCCGGAAAAATAAAAGGAGAACCAAATAATTAAAGGCTCGCAAATTGTCCCAGTGACACCAAATTAAACAGGGTTTATCTTAATTCCATGGTAAAGAGCATATCCTCTAGGAATTTCCTAGCTGGCTATAAACCAAATGACACCAATTACACTCAGACACTTATTGGCTGAGCCAGATTCGCACAGAAGAATCACAAACTAGAGACCAATTCACACAGAGAAAGTAATTGGATGATTAGACTTGACATGGCTTTAAGAGTGCAGGCCATTTGGAACGCCAACGGTAGACTTGAATTAACAGCCAAGAAAGTTTTTAAAAAAAAACAAGCGAAGAAGACTGCGAACAAAGTGAGAGTGCAATCTGGCTTCGGAGGTCTTTAAACTGTCGGGGCTGCGGAGGTTCCACTGCAAAATGAAGTTTCTAAAATGAAGAAACTGGTGGCATTAGCCCAGCAACCAGGTTACACGAGCTCTGAAACTCGGGGGCATGGTTCTGCTGCAGAACTGTAAATAAAACAACGTGCTGCTCTTTCAATTCAAGGCGGCTCACTGATCCCATACTGCAAAGCTGGATTTCATGTGATACCGTGATGGAAATGTGAACAAGATTTTGAGCTCTAAACCTATTTAGGCAGAACGCAGCCCAGATTCCAAGTAAATAGACGACTGCAGTTATACGCACAGCCCAGTAAACTCTATTAATGATAATCCACAGCAAAGTACGATTCTTCAACATCACAAGAAAAAAAAACTGGTTAAAATAAGTATTAGTGTTGACATTAGAGCAGAGTGGTCCTTCATGACATACGTTGGGAAAAGGAAATAATATCTCGGCTTCTTAATGTGCAACCCAGACCAGCTGGCATCGTGTGCGAGGCTGGGAGGAAGGACAGTGTCCCATCCTGTACCCTCCTCTCAGAGAAGGGAGCTCACTGCAGTGAGATCAGGGAGAAAGCATTCAACTGGGGAGGGAAGAGGAGGAAGGGCAGCCCTCCTAGAGCAATGCTGATCCTTGGAAACTGCAGGCATTTCATCAAGTGGGGTAGCTTGAGCTATCAATCTGACCCACTCTCATTGATCTGACAGAAGCCCAAAACAAAATTAAAATTTAACAAGGGTCTTCCTGCTTTGTGGATTGCCAACAATCCTATAAATCCTGAAAGGTTTGGCCCGGGAGGGGGGGCACACTGCTCTCTGCAGCAGGGTCCTGTGGAGAATACACTGGGCAGCCCCAGGCTCATCTTCCCGAACCCCCTCCCTGCGCACAACCAGTGAGGCCCAAGAAACACCTTTTCCTTCCTGGACGGGAGGAACCAGCAAGCAAGAATGTGCGCAGCACTGCATTTTTTGATTGCAAAACTCCCGTTTAAATAAGCTTGCAAGGTTTGCATCTCCTAAAAATGAAACACAGATGAACTGCACTCCTAAAACGAAAGATTTGCAGGAACGAAGGACGAATTTTCCGGCAGCTGTTTTTCTAGCACTGTCACCTCCCCCCGCCCCACCAGCATCTCACATTTCCTGTCCTGCCCATCTTAATAATCCCCATCTCTGAACTGGCTTCATCACTCTGCTCTCCTCCCCACTGAGAGCTGGTGTGTGGGGAGAGTTCTGGTGCACTGCTGTCACATCATCCAGGTGGGGCTGCACACTAGTGGTGGTGGAAGAGGGGATCCCCATTACCTGTCAAGGGTTTTGAGTGGAGTGTCCAGAAAAGCGCTATATAAGTGTAAGGATTATTTGTTACTATAAAATCAGGAGGACAGAATCAAGCCCCCACTTCCACACACAGCACAGCTCTCCCTGGCCACCACACAGAAGAGGGAACGAGCCGGGCTGAGCTGGTATCCACAGGTCCGTGACCACTCCTCGATGAAGACCGGGAAGAGATGGCTGGACAGCAACAGCCCCCCGGTCACACCCACTCCCTGAACGCAAGCCATCCGCAGATCGCTGGAGAGCGATTATTCCGTTCGGTGGACGCAAAGCAAATAAAGGATTTGGACAGGAGGAGAGGTCATCGATGCTCTACCTCGTTCGGGCACCTCGCAGGAGTTCTCAATCAGAGACGCGATGGGGCAGCCGGCATGCCACTGGAAACCAGTCGCTGCTCAAAGGTCTCAAAGGAACTGCGTGCCAGGATTTTTATGAGCTGCAGATACAATTAGCTTGTTTTTTTCTTTACTACCTCGCTAATAAAAAGCAGGAGTACCCACAAAGCCCTGGAAACTCCTGCCCACGTTAACAGCAATAACACGTGGCACAAAACTACATCTTGGTTCAAACATCAATGGGGTGGTGCTATATAGCGCCTTACAGTGCATCAGGTCTCGGGGCCAAGAAAGGAAGAATGGGAGACTCAAACAGAAAGTAAAATCTGGAATTTAAAAAGTCACATGACTATGACTACACACATTAAACTACACGTATGGCTAGTATTAAGGGAACTCATGAGACTTTTCCTGTTTTGAACAGATTCAGGTCAGGAATTCTGATCTCTGTTTAATTCTGGAGAAGTATTTATAAACCAAATACAAAATGTTATGTGAAATGAAAGAATTTGGTTTGCAGTGGAATTATTTTGGTGTCAAACCGCACGACACAAAAACAGATAATGGGTTTTAAAATGTGAATACGTTTTTAAATGGAACTTGTAAATCTATTTCACAAATTGCAAGCCTCCAAGCTGTAAAATATGAGGGAGACCTTAACAGCTTCGCAATGGGAGTTTTATTACACAGTGGATCAATAACTCTGTGCAATGACCACACAATGTGCAGGTAACCACACAACCAGTCCTGACAGATAACAGCTCTATTCTGGAGATCCAGGTGTCAGTAAAGAGGAGGAAAACTACATTTCCCAGCTTGCCTCACCTTATTAGGGCCAATAGGATGTTTGCCCTAAGGTATCAGAGCCGAAATGTGGTCAAAGACTGGGGTGTTGTTCATATTGGTTTGTCACAGTCTGGACTCATTCTTGAAATGGTAAGGAGGGAAGAGAGAAAAGTACTTAGCCTTCTGTGTACAAAATCCTTCCACAAACACCGATCTTTCTGGCTCTTTTTATAATTACATATTTCAAAATCCCCACAGCTCTTAGTGCAGACCATTCAGACACAGAGCGCTAAAGTCAGTGTGGCAGCGCTTTGCCTACCACTGCCTTACAACAGACTAGAGAACTTCCCACCCCAGAACACAACTAAAGAGCAGACCCAAGCTCATAAGATACTGTTTCAGACTCTTCCTAAGTGCTCAATGAGGTCCTATACAAGAACGTCCTTTGCCTAGCAGTCTCAGAAAACCCTTAGACCTCTCCAGGAATATAGCTTAAGCGCTTGACTGCCTTGTAGCTCTTTTCAATGCTCTTCAAGGTACGCGATGCCAACTGGAGGAGGCTCTGGCCCATGTGGGACGAGAGGGATGCCAACGCTCAGCCGCGTCCTGCCTGTCCTGCTCCACTGCATCCGCTCCCAGCGGGCCAGCAGGGCACAGAGCGACACTGCTCCACCTGTCTCCCACGCCCCCGGGCAGCGGATCACGGGCTGCAGGTCGCTCGGCGCCACACCCACTCCCCGAGCTACCGCTCAGTAACCCGGGGCTTGCACCCGGGGGACAAATGTCAGCTGGGCTTGACGAGCCCTGCGATTTGAGCACGACCCCGCAGGGACAGGGCAGACTGCCGAGCAAGGGCCAGAGATGAGCGAGGACAGCAGCTGACAACCAGGACGTGGAGCTGTGGCCGGCAGGGCAGACCAGCCTTCAGGGCCTCCCGGCGGAAACTGCAGGCCTCCAGAACATTGTCAGACCCGTCAGGGCACTGTGATCCACTTTTTCCTCTGGCTGACCGGCCATGCCAGCCCCGAGGGCCTACCAGTCCTGGGTCCGACTGTTCTCTGCCCAAGCCAGAACCACAGACTCGCCACAGACTAACCTTCTCTTCAGGATGTACCTGAACCCCAGAGGCCCGAGACTGACTCCCCGCTTACTGACAAGGCTCTTGTGTTACTCTCTTCCCATCTGTAAAGCAGCACTGGAACACGTCAGCACTGTGCAGCATCCGGGCACCACGCTTACTCTGACCTGTGCTTTCACTGTTGTTTCATGCCACTGCTATCTGCACCCCGTGCACCCTGATCAAGTGTGATTTTGAGTCGCATTCGATAAAAGCGCCTCTCAAATGATCAAATGTCAACGTACAGTGTGTATCATGTCTCTGGAGGTGTGACTGATTTGTGATTGTTGTGCAAGTAGACTGAAGCCAAGGGTGACACAGGGGAGTATCACAGAGCACTGCAGAGTGTAGAAAAATAGATTCTAAGTTTGATTTGAGACTTAGCTGAAGTTACTTTTACTTTCTTTAACTTTTTCTGCTCTTCGTTGGTATATTCAGGCTGCACTGCAGATAAAATGCGAATTAAAGCCTGGAAGCTTTGCACAGTGAACAACAATGGCATTAGCAACAACTGCCTCGGTGACAAAGTGTTCTTGCTTTTAAAGAAAAAATAACTTTTTTTTTTTACTGTACTGAAACAAATAGCATGTTCTAAACAGCAGGTTTGGAGATTTATGTAAGTGAGTTATTGGATTCTCATGTCATATTTAAAAAGCAGCCATGTGAGTCATTCCTCTTAGGAAAGAGCAAAAGAGAAGATTTGAAGTCTGTACTTTCCCAGACCTGCAAAAATGGCTGTCAGTGCTAGCTGAAGGTGGCTCCTATAGAAATAGAAAAGAAATGGAGAAGTAATGTACTTTTTAAAATTCTGAATAATTCTGTAACTATTCATGCGCTGACAAATGGCTTGAGCTTTTATGTTTTTGCCATGCCTTTAACAAACAGTTATACCACTAAAGTAAAGATTTTTCTGCAGCCTGTAAGTTTTGGGGGTTTACTAGTTTTCTAGTGAGGTTTCTCTCTCTCTCACTCCTCCTACGCAGTAAGGTAGCAAACCAGCTCTTCCCACGCTTGCTCTGTTTAAACACCGTAAACATCATTAGCAACCCAACACCAGCGGTCCTGCAGTGTACCCTTCTGTAAAGCTGGCTCTCGCCTCAGTACCTTGGTACCATAACTTGTTAATGCAGAACAGGAGGGCAGCAAGTCCCAAGAAGAACCCCTTTAACAAAACTGGAACGCACATTCTGATGGCTTGCTGAAGCCTCCCGACCAGTCCCTGCTGTAGTTCAATGCCGGCTAGCGACTGACGTTTCAGAGCTGCTAGAGTGTTATCCTCACCAAAAGCCCCTAAATGACAAAATCATGCCGAAGACCCATGATCACAGCGAACAAACGATACCTAATTTTTTGCGAATACGATTCTGGGTTAACGAGTGTCAAGCTCAGGGTTTCAGTCACACTTGCAGCTCCTATCCTGCGAATGAGAACGTTGTGCGCAAGTGCTTTGCAAACACTTCTGGAGGTCCTAAGCACCTGGACAATGGGGCTGGAGACCATGTTGGGACCCACTGTCCAGGCAAAGCAGGTTTGCTCCGTGATCTGTCACCAAACAAGTGCGAGTGTGGATTCCCCTACAGGAGAGTCACGAGTGGACTTCAGGCTGGTTCACATCCCGGGTACCTATGAGCCTGCAGCTTTAGCAGGGGAAAACAGCATCACTTCTCCAACGAACGTGAACTCTCTTGTAAGGCACTGTGGATTTCGCTATGTGTAAAATGGCAAATGGCCCTCATTCACCCAGAGCTGGCACAAGGGCTGCAGTGGGCAGACGAAGAATCAAATAACTGACGGCCCAAAATAGGGATGACATACAAAATGACTTTCAGTTCCAAATTTGTATTTCTACAAAAATGCTCCTATTCCTTTTACCAGCCCCAAGCTAAGAGGGTACACTCCTAAACTTGACGCTAAACAGGAGAGAGTTTTGAAAATTACTAATCTGATGAAGGAAAACTGATGATCAGACCAAATGGAAGATGAAGTTGGAAACGTTTGCTGCTCTCTGCTTTGGTTTTTGTTCTTTTTTTTCTCTTTATTTCCAGAGATGCCGAAAATCAAAAGAGGCTTTGATTGCCAGCACCTCCTCCTGAAACTTCTCACATCTATCGCTGTGCTGGATCTGTTAAACAAGGGAATCCTCCCTTGCTGAGTTCATCTAATAACATGTAAAACAAAGCAGCTTTAATAGATTAAATTTCAAAAACAACCCTACCAATAAAATATCAACGAAGCGACTAAAAGACTGTAAACACATGCGACAGATTTTTTTTCCCTCCCCTTGATGAAAGCCAGGAAATAAGCAGGTTTTGCAGGAAAGATCAGAACACCTTCATAAAAATAATGACAGTTTCAATTAAGTCAGCTTGTCTGTTTCTCCATGCTGGCTTGAAGAGAAATCCCACCAACTCTTTCTGTGGGCACGGTGATAGCAAAGTGCACAGCTGATGCTCAGAAACAAATAAATTGACAAAGTAGTCATCATCTAAAATAACCACAAAGCCCTGAACTAATAAAAAATAAGGGATTCAACATTTTGCAGCATTATATTAAAAATAAGGCTGCCTCTCTTATTTTAAATCCCGAAGACAGCTCAAAGCAGAAATGCCCTTAGCCCCCTACTCCCTTCCAGCTCGCATCATATTTAGACAAGGATGCTGTGTAGTAAAAAAACAAGGTTAATAAATGACTTCAATACAAACAGGATGAATCATGTTTTAAAAGAAAAAAACACTTGAATCTGATTTCACTTATCACACAAGGCAGAGCCCAGTTTGGCTTGCAAAGGTTATCTGCTTGTAACCGATTTTCTAAGCCTGCTGCTCCAAAAGAGTGATTTGTTTGAATGTAACTAAAAAACTTAAAGATCCACATCTGGTCAGAGGTGCCACTGCCATGGTTATTCTGTTATTGCTGGTTGTTTTGGAGAATTATTTGGATTTTTTTGAAAGTTAGATAACAAATGTTACATTTAATATTTAATCTGAAAAGGTTTAAAAGATCACCCTGTCATTCTAGATAAAAAGAACCCCAGCCCTTCAACGGGTAAACAACCAGTGGTGCAGACTGAGCCTGCCTAGCTCTCAAATCCCAGCTCAAAGCTGTACACCACAGCTCTCCTTACAGCGAACGGAACACTGGCGACTCAATTTAAGCAGTCTCAGCTTTATCCGACCTCTGGAAAATAAAAAATACTCTGAAAAATGCTTTATTCTCTGAAAAATTAGCCAAGCACACCTACAAGAGGTAGTTAGTGAGCCTATACAGTCATTTTACTTGTATTTACTTTTATTTAGCATTTTTATACTTATATTTAATATTCTGAATTACCATAAGAGGTTTTTTTTCCATAAAGGTTTAGGGTAAAACCTGACAGTATGCGTATTTGACTAGACGCTACTCAAAATCCTTAACCCTACAGTAAGTTAAGAGTAAACTGTAAAGGACACATCACAAAGTAACCAACTCTCCCATATAAAAAAAAAAGAAACGTGCGCAAGAAGAGTGGCCAATTCACAGAGCAGTAGACATGCAAGAAAATGTGCAACGCTGATTAAAAACCAACAGGTATAAATCATGTGCATGGGACAGCCTCATGCAAAGACCCAATTCCACCTCACAACTGCTCGACACAACCTTCTTTCTCCACAGGTACACACAATTGTTTATGAGCATGTGCACGGGCCTTAAAAACCCACTTGCTCACTTGCTCCGATCTCCTGCAACTGAAACACACCTCTCATGCCTCAGAACGAAAACTGAATGCCTCCCAGCGCAAGAAACAGCAGTAATGCCCAGAAAACAAGGACACGTATCCGATTTGCTGCAATTAAAAGAGTACGTCTGTCTGCACTTGTAGAATGCAGATATCGACATATTTCGGTGCTGTGCTCTCAGGTCAAAAGGGACAGGGAACGAAAAATTCTTGGTGCCTACCCCTAGATTTCAAACAGCTCGAATGTGCTCACTAACATGGGAGTGCACAAGACTAGAAGCAGTACCTTCAAATCTCACTCACAACACAGTCATGTCGAGTTGCTGGGCTGAACGCAAGCAGGAAGCAGACGGGTCACTGCTTTGGACAAGACGCTCGTCAGCCCTGTGAGCGTTTGGCATTCCCGCCACGGCGGCGGCGATCGCGAAGGCAGGCGCGCGCGCTCACCCTGTCCTTCATCCTCCAGCTCTGGGCCAGCGCCTTGGAGCCCTCGATCTTCTCGCAGTGCCGCTTCTTCATGAAGGCCAGCGGCAGGTTCCAGTCCGTCATGTCGGCTTCCTCCTCCTCCCCGAGGCCCACGGCAGGAGAGTGAAGCAGCTCCGAGTCCATTCTCATCAGGGCCCTGCAAAGACCAGCGGCCGCCTCAGAGCACAACCCCATCACAGCATCGAGACCGCAGCCGGTCAGCGAATCGGTAGATCCACTCTTGTCTACTAGAACAGCCACTAGTTATGGACGCAGAGGAGGCTGATAAAGACCCAGGTGAACTCCTGACATGGAGCCTGAGAAAACCATGAAGGAAAGCTTTTCTGCCTGCCAGACAAGTGATCACTGGCAAGACCCACCTTGGGTTGCAGCTCTATTTTGCATCCCTGGTCAGTTATGATGACTCTCAAAAGTGACACAACTATCCATGAAGGTAAAGGCTCTCATTTGCACCAGTAAGTACTGTTTAGCTTGACCAGAGCTGGGCTGGAAGGAAACCCCACAGACACGGGTGGCCCTCCATGACCAGGACCGGACAGCCCTGAGAGTCTTAAAGCATGTGTGTGTTGTGCACGGTGGAGATCAGACGTCACTGGGTCAACAAATGCACAACGCGGAATCGGCTGCGGTTGTGTACCGACATGCGTGGAATGTCGTGATCGGCTTCATCGCCACGCAAGTATCACGACCTGAACAGCCAGCCACCCGTTCGGGCTTCAGTTCAGTGAAGGAAGTACACATGATCACCCCCCCCTCCCCGAAACACACAAACACGCGCGTACAATTAAGAATGTGTAACGATCTGATAGGTGAAGGGAGATATTCGTAGTCTTTAAAAAGTACTGCAACAATACTTATTTCTACCGGTCTTACCACCTAACAGTACCGCGCGCACCAAGATCCGAAATAAACACAACTAAGCAAGATTGTCATTTCCTTCTTGTAAAACAATAAAACAGACACATGAGAGAAATCTGCCAGTAAGGAAAACAAGAAGCCCTTTAAATGGGGATGATCTCGTTCGCAGATGACACGGACCTTATCTCCCCGCAATCCCTCACACGGGAAAGGGAAAATTAGGCGTCCTTCTCCCAAAACAGAGGCAGAGCCGAAAGGCAAAAATCCCGCATCAAATTCCTCTGCAAACTCAACAGGTTTGGCGAGGTGACTCTGCTGCCGTGTCCCAGGCCCCCGCTCTCCGTCCCCAGGCAGTATTTTCGAGGGCTCCTTTCGTCCACTCCTCGCTAGGGGCTGAAAGAGAGGCCCATTCTCGCACGGACTCGCCGCCTGAGCCTCGCCAAGGTCTGACCGGCTCCAACCAGGGACGTCACAGCCGAATATGCTGCCTCGTACTGCCGTTTATATCCCCGTCGGCGCTTCCTCTCGCTGTTGATACAGCACTGAGCCTGAATTCGCGTCTGTTTCTCCAGAGAGACACTATCTCAGCACAAACACAAGGGCGCCGCCATGTTCGGCTTGACCCAGCATGCACAGCGGTCGAAAGGGGAGGGGCTGTTGCGTGGGAGTCATTGCGCGCCCCATGTCTGTCGGTCTGGGGTTTTCAGTATGTACTATAGATTAAGCATTTTCTTAATAGCACATTTCATCATACCGAAGAAGCCCAAAGCACTGTACATACAGGATGGGACCCACCTCATTCACCATTTAGGTGCAGCACTTCAGAGCCAACTGTGGAAGCACAGGGCAGACGACCGAATGCCTGTCCAGCGCTGGGCAAAATTAAAGATGCCAGTTAACACAGCCAACTTGTCTTCAGAAACTGAAGAGGGACATGGGATAAGAGCTCTGTGAACAGAGGAGAACATGCAGACTCCTCTCAGTCCAGAATTGATCCCAGTGCCTGCATTGAATCTCTCAAAACTAAAATCGCCTGGTGGATGGGGAATGAAATCCATGTGACGCAACGTGTTTCTGCACTGAGCTCATTCAGCTTGGTGCCACACACATTTCCTTCCCCTCGCGTACTTCCTGGCAGTCTGCAGAGAAGCATTTTAGGGTTTGGGCTAGTTTAAGGCTTGGCCCTGACCAGCTGGGGAAAGAAAACGCATGAGAAAGAAACCGCTGAAACAAACCCCAAGTGCCGACAGCACAAGTGAATCCACCTGAAGCTCCAGCTTGTCCGTTTTGCAGCTGTCCCATGGTTTCGCTAAACTCGTCAAACATTCCCTCTGGTCTGTCACAGCAGCCCCATGTCCAAATCGTAGTTTAGGAGTCCTCCCCGTGCTTTGTCACTACTACTAGTAATAATAATTCCTTACATTTATATAGTGCTTTTCTCCACTCCAAGCACTCTACAGGTAATGGGGACTCCCCTCCACCAGATGGTGCCTTTACTACACTATAGTATCCCCATCACTATCCTGGAACATTTGGACCCCACACTGGCTGCAGGGTGAGCACCCCCTACTGGTCCCACTAACACCTCTTCCAGCAGCAGCCTTAGCTTTCCCAGGACGTCTCCCCTCCAGGTACTGGCCAGGCTCACACTTGCTGAGCTTCCATGGACTGCAAGCTATGAGCTGCAGGGTGATACAGCTGCTGGTTGTAAGTCTGCTCTGATACAGCACAGTGAAGCTGAACACAGGACTCTCTTAAGGCTCCTTTGTTTTATTTTGTTCTGCCCGCTGAGTTGCTCGGTGTGCCCCTCTCTGGCTCTTCCTGTCATGTGACCAGAGCACAGGAGGGTGAAGTGCCCTCAGGAAAGAGCCCCACAGCTCTTCCATTCCCTACCCACACCTGTGCAGAATCCCGCAGGGACAGCTGCACTGTGCCAGAGTAGGGAACAATAGTGGCACTAAGTCAGTGATCGGTATGCAGAGCACGGCCGCAGGGCCTAAAAAGTAAGTCAAGTCTCTCGTAGTCTTGTAGCTGCAGTTATTCACTGCAAATCTGTATTATGTCAAGTCCGAAATTATCCTACCCAAACTCCCCAAATCACGTCGTCTGAACGTGACGTTACAAAGAAAGTGAGAGGAAGGGCTTTTGTTTGAATAAGGGGAGATCATTCGATTTAAATGGCATGAACAGGATAACCACTGACTCACACACAGCCACAAACAGGATTCCTGCTACTACAGACACCTCAAGCAGAAAAAGATCTGTATAAAATGAATTGCTTGCACTGACATTAGTCTTGCATTAGTCTCAAAGACTAATAGGAAAAAAAAATCTCTCATTTTAATAACATCAGAACATAAGAAAGGTTACAAAGCACAGTAGACCATCTAGCCTGTTAGGTTGTTAAACAGGTAATTGATCCCAGAATTTCCCTAAATAAGCCAGGGTTTTGGCTTCAGTATCCTGGTTGGGAAGCTTGTTCCACACTTCCACAGCTCTTTGGCTAAAGGGTTCAGACTCCCGCAATCCTAGTTCAGCTATCTCCTGCCTGCAGAAACCGTAAGTTGGAAAGCAATGGATGCAAAATCTTATACTACAGAATTCATTTCTAAAAGATCTTAGGATCAACATTTGCACAGAAAGTTCCCATGAAACTTCTTCCTCGAATCTCACCAGCACACCTCGCCCACACGCACACCCACACTGTGGAGCTGTCAAAATCCTGATTGACTAATCACCCCGCAGCTCAAGCAGGGCCTTATGGCCAATCATGCAGTCGGGTGTGTGAGAAGTGTGTCAGAACCTCCATTCGCCCTTCGTCCTCCCGGACAAGGGGAGGAATGGATCCCACATTTAAAGAGCGATCCCCCTGAAAAAAGTCTGACATCTCTAATCTTAGATCCGAATAATAATATGAGTCTACCCCATGCAAGCATCAAATATATTTTGGAAAGGAATAATTTAATTGCAATTCAAGAAAGGCATGCTCCTTCTAAGGGTTTTACTGGGGCAAGATTGCATGACATTTGCTGTAGTCCAATGGGTTTACCATCATCATACCATTCTTTGCTGTTGTCTCCACAATAATTGCTCCCAAGGGAAACCATGGTGAGAAAAAGCCATACGCTGTCGTATGGACCATACACCTCAGGAATGCTGACAGATGTTGTACGTCCATTAACAGGAGCAGGAGGGCGGATGGGCTGCTGTTTACTGTAAGAAAACACTGGGAAAAGCCAAAAGGGCAACAGAAGCACCAAGCGTGAGCAAATATTGACAGTTAGATGAGAAAAAGCCACTCAATCTTCTTCCACTCGGATGAAGGGGATTCGGGAAGCTGCATGGCTTTTAGTAACGGGACCAGACGTCAGTGGCCATTCAATGTGCTGGAGATAAGGAAGGAAGTCAAGGGAGCAGAGGCGAGGGGGACCGCAGGCCTCCAGCGCCTCTGACCTGGAGCACCACGCGCAGCTACACGGACGCCTGCATGAGCCGCACTGTGAGCAGAGCAGGGTCTCCTTCCAGAGAGTCCCTGTAATCCTGACGAGTGCTGCCAGCAGCACAACCTGTTTAGGGGGTCGTGCGTTTGGCAACAGCGAGCACAAGAGGCTGCATCAAGATTTGCGTCAGCAAAAACATCAAGACTGAAAAAAGTGAAAGCAACAAGCCTAAAATGGGGTGTCCTTCTTGAGCTCATACAACGCATTCAAGAGCTTTTGGAGGAAGCCTTCTTCTAAAAGGCACACAAGTACTCACATTTCACTAAATGGCCTGCAACAAATCTTTTGAGGAGAGACATCATGTTCCTGCATCAGCTCACCAGACCGGAGCTGAAGCCAGTGTGTGCAGCGTTAAGTGGACTGACAGAAGTGGTCCCTCCCTCGATGGGATGCTAGTCAATGGCTAGGCTGACAGCTGCACTCATGCCAAATCTCAAGAGTACAACCACAGTACCCACAGCGCGGACACCAGCCCACAGCCTTCCAGCTAAGTGCCCACAGCCCACACTGCTAGCCGAGTCTAACAAAGACAAAACTCAGCCAGCAGAGCGCAAAGTGTGAAAGAGACGCCAAGAACACAAGACAAGCGAAAAAATAAAGAAATGGATCACATTCACCGTACAACCAGACTCTGGCCATCCACGTGGGGTCTCTACACGAGGACTCGAGCCCTGAGCTGGGGCTAATTGTTCCAGCTCACAGTGACTGAATGAGTGGGAACAATCTGGCAGCTGCTCCAGCTATGCACCGGGCCGCAGATGAAAACGGTAAGTGGGGAGCCCGCGTCTCCTCCGAGCCTGATTGACACAGGACTAGCAAGTCAGCAAAGTCAACAGACAAGGGAATGGGGGCTGTGGGGTTAGAGACCTAGGGCTTCAGTGGGAAAATTAAAACACAAAAGAAGAAAAGTTAAAAACTTCAACTCAAAAAAGCATACTGTGCTGATTGACTCCCAGCAACAGACCTAGAAGGTTACCACACATCACACAGGATATGAGAGTTTACTGCAAGTAAACTGTAATCAAGGCAGTTTAGAATGCAGGCAAGGGCACCGATCACATCATTCCGAGAGTGACATCATATCATTCCGAGAGTGCAACCAAGCAAACAGAGGGATGGTGAGGCAGAAAACAATGCTGTTTGACCACTGTGTCAAAACAAACGTCAACGGAAACCTATAAGAACTTTCATACAAACTGACTTCACAGACAACTGTCCATTGCACTGCATCAGCCACTTTTCAAAACCAGGTGTGTCTTGCTGAGCTTTGGAGATCACTCCTGTTTGCTTGGAGAGACCTGAACATCTCTGAAACATCTGTGCCACCAATTGATAACACAGATCAGGGCTGACATGGAAATTAGAGGAAGAAACTCCTCATCAGTCAAAATTCTTTGTGCAAACCTGTTTTCAGCTTAAGACATTTCCTGCAAGAGGTGTTTGACTGTTTTTACAATACAGCCTACTTCGTATACCATGCCAGATGGCACAGAAAGAGAAAAAAAATCGAATTGTCCAGTGCATGATTGTACTTTGATTAGTGGCCTTTAACACAGTTCCTGCATGAATTCTCCCATCACATTCATGATTAATCATTTTAATATTTTCATATTTGTAAATCAGTGTAATATGTGTTAAAACACTTTATTTCTTTCATCTTTCTTTTTCCAGTTTTATCCTTTTCTTCTTTTCATCTTTGTAAAGCACATCATTATTTTTTAATCTTGTTAATAAATCAAAAACATTGACTTTATGCCAGTTAATATTTTCATATTACTGTTGAACGCTGAAGAACAATCCAATGCTTACATATCATTATTCTAAGAAATGAAAAGCAGGAGCAATCACATTAATAATGATCTTCTTATTTTGTGTGAAAACAATTTGTCAGCATTGATCAGAGTAAATTTTAATTACTCAGTGTTTCCACTGTTTGTGGGTCAGCTTTGCCAGGTTAACAAAACATGTATGGAATAAAATCCTCCGTAACAATGAATTTTATCTTTTTAACTGAAGAGGAACAGCTTTTATTGTTTTGGGGGATGTGAAAATTATAGCATCAACACATTTTAACCTCAGTCTCCCACTGAGATTTTAGCATGCCACGTTCTGTAAGGCAATGCACAATTAAAAATCACAAGGGCTAGTCTATAAATTACTGGATCTATCACAGATACACCAGATAAGAATTTATTTGTTCTGGGTTTGGCTAAAACCATTCTTATTTTCAGTCTGAAGTGGGGCAATGGAAAACTGTGAGTCCAACATAGCTCAAACAGTGAAGGCATTAATTCAGAGCACAGATGGAGCTGGAGTTCAGACATCGACAGCTGCAGTCCGAGCTGTGGCTCAGGTGCACCGACTGAGTCCCAGTGGGGTTTTGATGTGTCTGGGCCAGTCAGGGCAACCTTAGTCAGCCCCGAGTTCATGTGTGGCTTAACAAGGAGCATGTTAGTTAGCAAGTGCATTACCCAAGGTCCACAGAGTTCCCTGGTTTTCATTCCACTCTTAATGATTAATTGATTAATTGAGGTAAGTATTTGATACAGAGACAAATTACCTGGTTGAGTTCAGGCCTTAATCAGTAGCTGATTGCAAAGTAACTGTACAAGGTGAAGCACATGCCTGACCTACGGCCCTGTGGTGTAACTGGTGAGAGATGCATCAGTCACCAGTCAGTGCTAACTGCTGCAGGGGGAGTGTGCCCTGGGCTTTTAAGTGCTGCCCTGTTTTCCTTGTCTCCTGACTAATTGTAAGACTACTGTTTTTATCCATGATAATGGCAGAATACTGAGCGAATTAGAGGACATGCAAACACTCCCGCTACCCCCCGTCCAAGTTTACACGCCACAGAGGTGCTCCAGGTTGATCGAGCGCCCCTGATCCACAACCTGGGGCTGGAGAGGAGCTACAGGAAATAAAATACGGATGTCTGACAAAAAGCACAGCAATGCAGGCCAGCCATCAGCTGGACACCCCTCTGTCTCTGTATCCGGCCACAAGGTGGGCAGAGGGGTGGACGTGAACCAGCCGCGAAACGGTCAGTTCCTGAAGACACTGCTGCCTCCTCCTTTGCCTTGCCTTCCGTAAGCATTAACAGAGGAGGCAGGAGAGGGAATGAAATATTCAACAAAAAAGAACATCTATTTTTAGAGCTGGGAGAGCTTCAGTTCTATTATTCATGCCGCTGCGCGGGGTGGGGCGGGCTGACAGCCCTCCAGGCCCGGCCTCTCTGCCCACCCGGGCAGCGAGTTCCGGCTGGGCCGCGCAGGAGGAGCAGGGGAGGCTGGACGAAGCAGCGACCCCCCCCCAGCCTCGCGGCCCACCTGCCCGACTCCGCCGCGCATCACCCAGCTCCGCCGGCGGGGCACTTGCAGGTTTCACCCTTCTGCTGCTCTTCCTGGGCGAGCCCCGGCGGCGTGCTGTGCTCCGGCCGGCCCGGCGGGGACAGGCCGGGCCGCGGAGGGGTGTGGGCGCGTGGGCCGCGCGGGAGCAGATGCGCGGTGGGTGTCTGTGTTGGCGGCGCAGGAAGGAAGCCTCCTTCCCCTCGCTGAGCCGCTTCCAGCAGTGCCAATTACGGAGCTGGTGAGTGTTCTTCAGTTTCACACACAGGGAGCTCTGACTGAGCCTGTCCGCCTTTTCCTCCACTGGCCATCTATGCCACAGCTTGATCTTGCTCTCAGGCTTCTGCGGGTCCAATCCAGGCAGGGCTGAAGTCATGTCTCCTGCCGAGCATCTTGCAGATGCTACAGGTAACACTGCAGACATCAGCACCGATTCCGTTCAACAAATTCCCTAGAACATCTGCGAGACCCAGGGAGTCTTTGTTACGGCGGGCATTACGAACCCTCTGATGGAGGCCGGGGTGAACGAGGGCGAGAAGGGCGAGGCAGGAGAGTGGTCGATGGGTCCTGGCGTGGCCGCGTCCAGAGAGGAGAGCTGGGCAGGGCCAGACCAAGGAATGGGCGCAAGGTCCGAGCTGGAAAGGGGCCCGAGGGGCAAGGTCCGAGAGCACAAGATGGCGAAGGTTGTCAGTAACGAGAGCTCAGGAAGTGGAAAGATTCCTGATACCGAGCAGTGAGCAGAGGGGTTAAGCAGTGAGGGAAGGGGTGTGGTGTGGTAACTGGGTAATGGGAGTTAATTAGGGCCAGCTGCGCTCGTAACCGTCTTCTGTTACTGCCAGAAAACTATAGTTCGGCATTTAAGAACACATTAATTACACTACATAATTGAGCAAAGTGCCTTGTTTAAGAACAGCGTTCGAATCCTCTCATCTGCCGCTGCACTATATGATCAATGAGCAGAGACCCGCACAAGCAGGTGGTGTAGAAGTCACCCCCCCCCTTCCAGAAATGAACAGCAACTCCCTAGGCCGAAAGCCCAGCCTGCTAAATAAACCAATAGATAATTACTTAAAGTACCTCCAATACTCAGTCCTTTAATTAGTGATCTTTCCCGCTAATTTAATACAATTCTATTCAGTATCCCCACATCTGAAAGACAGCACAGGTGTTTAAAAAGAGCGATCAATGAAGCCAGCTTTGAAGCGGTCAGCTGCAGGCGTCACAGAGCCCAGGGCAGCGGCCAAGGAGGGACCAGGGTCTGAGCCAGCCTTGATTCCGCAGAGGTCAAGCAGCTCTGGCCTCTCCCTCTCCCTCTTGTGTCCTGCCTCACATTAACTGGCTTTCTAATTCAAATGAACTCCCAGGAGGGAGGGGGGGTGTTTCAGTGGCTCTGTCTTTAACGTAATCCATAATCTTTTAGACTGGAAAAAAAAGATAACAGGCTATTTCTGTCCCTGTGCCCCCGCGGGAGCAGGCACTGGGCTGTAGTCAGGTTACACTTGCCCTCGGAGGCGGCCACGTGCTCAGATGGATGTGCGCCACACAATAACCTCGCATGGGTACCTGCTGCCTGCTCATCGACGGTGCTCTGATCGAGGACCCGACGAGCACTGTGGTGCAGCGAGCTGGCTGTGCTCTCTGGCCTCCATGAGGTTCTGAAGACATGTATGGAGAGACTTTTCAGAACTTCCTCTGCCAGGAAATACACTATATATGTAATGGAACGAGTAATATTGAGCAGTGAACAAGGTTTATTCCCTGCTGAAAAGAGAAGAAAGGAAAGGAAACACAATGTTTTGGGTGTGGAGCCTTCTTCAGGTGTAAGGCTCACACCTGAAGAAGGCTCCACAGCCGAAACGCTGTGTTTTCTCTCTTCTCTTTCCGGCAGGGAATAATCCTTTACTTGTTCCCTTGCAGCCTGACGCAGCTCCCCCCGCTGAACCACTATATATGCAGACGTGGATATACAGTACAGTGTGAGGGAGCTGCACAGGAAATATAAGGAAGATAAAAGTCACACAGGCAGATAAAATACTTGCACTGAAGAAATGTACAAATTAAAAAATGTAAAAAAAACAAGATTAAAAAAAGTTTTAGGTTGAAGCTCGTCTGATGAGATGGAGTCTGGGAGTCTGCTGCTGTCTGGAGATCCACAGCAGTGGAGACAGGACGCTGAAGGTGTGGCTGAGCAGTGATTTCATTTAGCCCCTGGGCAATGGATTAAACAGAAACATTACATCTATGGACCTCAAATCTAGTCGCTGGAATAGTTAGGAGTTATCCCATTCAGAGCCTTTTATAGTTGCAGTAAACTCTCGTCATCAGAGTTTATATTTGCCTGGCAGTCAGTGTGAAGAAGCCACAATGGGTGTTGCAGAACCTTGATAACATGCTCTTTGCTCTTCACATGCTGCAGTCCAGACGAGCTGGATGAGCAGAGCGCAGTGGCTTATGGTAATCGGTGCACCATTCAATTAAAGTGCCAACACGGATGGTCCTGTTTTGCAGATGGAAAGAAGGCACCTTTACATCCTCAGAGGACAGAGACCTCAGAGGACAGAGTTATGTCAGAAAGAAGAGCGATGTAGATTTACAGAGGTGTGGACGGACCGTGTTGGAGGGCAAGGTCGCTCTGGCAGTTTGAGCAGGGCTCTGTGTCCAACGCCTTTTCAGTGGCGCCTCTACCTGCGGCGACTAGCTGTGTTTCTGGGACTGAGTGTGAACAAACACACAGATGACAAAGACTGATCGTTTCCTCACCAGAAATTTAAATTTTATTAAATAATAAAGGGGAAGATAGCTCAGCAGCCCTGCCCAGCTGCTTTATTACCTCATGCAGTTTTCAGCCATAACCACCTACTGTACATTTGTACCTGTTAAAATAACCGAACAGGGCACATGACCATACTCAGGGGTACAACAGCAACAGGCCACCTGGGATTTGAACCCACATCCTTCTAGTTACAAGCCCAGAACCCCGACCGCGGCTCTGCACTCACATGCTTCCAGAAGCCTGACAGTGTGCTCATACAAGCCCAAAGGTCTCCAGGCAGATTCCTTGACCCAGCCTTTACCCATATAGACAAACGGAGAAACCGCTCAGTGCTCTAACATCAAAAGCATTTGAAGATTTTGTTTGAAATGCAAGAAGGAATCCAAACAGATACAAAAGATTTCTTTTGATATTCAAGCCGCATGCCAGGGAAGTGAAATACATACTCGTCTTTAATGAATGGCTTTAATAAATTCACTCACAACACAGCTGCACACACATGCATGGAGAAAGGATTAATCTACTTGATTGCAGAAGGGGGGGGGGTGGTCTTAGGGGAATCAGAACCTTTCAATTTCCATCGTGAAACAGGAACAACATGTAAGAACGCAGGGGCTGAAGGAAATGTACTGGGAGGAAACTCACATTATATAGGGAGGATTAAAATTTCATCTTGCTGCAAAGGGATTTTGTAGAGCAAAAAAAAAAACAGGTTCTGCATTGAACAACCAGAAAAACAATGGGGAAAAGTAGAATTTTAAATTCGAAGAAATCTCAGAAGAAATCTGTAGCAGTACCCTATACTGTATATATATTTATTGTGGCTTCTGTTCTGTATATGCAGTTCTGACAGTAATGCTGGGTCTACTCACCTATTTCCAGGGCAGACTAGGCGCAGCAGGGCGTACTGTCCCATGAGGGGCATAGTGTCCCGTCAGGGGTATACTGTCCCATAAGAGACGTATTGTCCCATCAGGGTGGTGCTGAGCCCAGCAGGATGTAGTGTACCATGGGGGGGCTGGGCACAGCATAGTGTGCTGGTGCTAGGCGGGTCTCAGGACATCCGAACCTCAATGCTGAGTGAGGAGCAGGGCAGAAGCAGGAAGTAAGTAGGCTACACAACATGACACACCAGAAAGACATGAATAATCACAGGGAACTAGGAACAGGAGAGAAGTAGAGCGCCCTCTAGGTGTACTGGGCGTGACAGGGCCGTAGTGTCCCATTAGGGCAGGCTGAGGGTGACAGGGCATAGAGTCCCAATCAGGGTGTACTGTTACATCAGGAACATAGTGTCCTATCAGGGGTGTACTGTTCCATCAAGAATGTAGTGCCCTTCAGGGGCATACTGTCCCATCATGGGTGTGCTGATCACAGCTGGGGGTATTGTCCCATCAAGGGAAACAGAGCTCAGCAGGGCATGTTATCCCGAAGTATCCCATGTTGTTACATTCACTTGTGGCTCATTACTGTTGGACTGAAAGAGAACAGTGCTCTGCAACAGCCCTGGTTCCTCCATTTTCAGCTTTATTCAGCACTCATTGAGGTCAAGCAGATGTCGTTCACATTCTAGGAGATTTTCAAGACTTTCAGTTCAGAATGTGAATTGAAATTCTATTGCCTAGGGATCCTGCCTTTATCCTGTTGGCTGCTTCTGTAATGTCCTGTGTCCCCTTAAGTGTTTCTTATATTCATGGATGTTGCACAATGCCATTCAAAATGATTATGCACTGGGATATTATGCAAACCTTTCTTCAATTATTTAAAAGTCTGGACAACAGATTCTTCAACTACACTGGTCTTCCACCAGCAAGTTATAGTTAAATAACATGTGTCCAACTCTTTTTTTATTTCTTCTCTGAAACTCATCTCTAAAAAAGTGTGGAATGGAAGAATGATGTATTATATTAATTTAGGTTGACTCCTACATGAGAAAATTACACCCTTTAATAAAACATGGGCAAAGGATGTATAACTTATTCATCTGTGAATGAAGAGAAAAAGAAAAAAGAGAACTTGAGTTATGACTTCGAAGGATCTGTTTAATTAACTTCATGCCACCTATTTCTCATGTCTCATTATAAATACATGCTGGTGTTTGATCAGCCCTCGCTGAAGGCCTGTGCTGGAACACCTTGATGACTCTACATCAGCAGCCCTGGGAGGTCACGCCCTTGCACCTGTGCTTTCAGGACGGCGCTTTCCAATTGGCAGCGGAGGGAGGCTTGTTCAGAAACAGCTCGATCTCCTCTAATTGGGCTTTGTCTGTCAGAAAAGACATCATTCAAATTACTACTGAATTCGAAACACCAGCGTCAGATCAGAGCCACGCTCTTTTTCCGCCTTCGCCGTCTTGTTTATTCCACATTATATCTTGTCAATTACCATTGGATTTTCTCACGGGAAAAGAGTCTTCATTTCTGCCTCCAAGATGACCAGAGACCTCACAGAGTCACAGAGGATGAACAGGAACGCAGGGCTAAGGAGGCACATAATTCCACAACAATTCTATTTCACCAGCAGTCTCCTGGTGGAATGGAATTATTCCCCTTCAGCCCCTGCGCTCCCGTTGTGGGGCAACGCTTGGATGAAGGCAGGCCCAACCGCAGGACGATATCCCTGCTGCCTTCCTGGAATTGTGGTCCTCCGGGCCCCAGGGAACCCAGCTATCACCTGCCTGAAGCAGGGCTTTTCACTCCCTAAAGCAGATCTGTCCGCAGATTGGAACCTGAAAGTTCCAATCCCAGCACTCCAAAAAAAGCATTTGAGAAAGAGGTGGCAAGCTTTAAATGCAGCTAACAGTGGGATCACGAGTCAATCACAAGCGACAATACCTTGTTGGTTTGACCCGCTCCAACCCGCGGTTGTGAGAAAGAACCCGCACCCACCCGACCCGGTCTAAAATCTGTTTTTTTAGCCCGTGCCCGCCGGACCCGTGGGTGTGGGTCAGCCCGCACATCACTAATACCTTCAGTGAGGAGCCTGTATATGGCAGGAATGCCTCCAGTGGATTCAAAGGCAATGCTATACAGTAGGTGTGCCCGATGTATACAAGCAGCAGTGAGCATCATTACGGAGAAGAGCCTCTCGAGCTCCTTTTCCTTTTACAGGTTGAGTCTGAATCTCACATCAGTGGAATTGAGAGGGATGCCCTCGCTCTTTTTTTTTTCTCAGATGCAACCCTCCGGGGATCATAATCCAACTCAAAAGCCTTTGATCTGATCAACAGAAAACTAATTTATTACGAAGGCGCTAGAAAACCCAGGCAATTTCCTTCCGCTTTTTGTGACTTGCATCTGCAGTTTTCTACAGAGAGCAACAAAAAACCATGAAGATGTACTGTATACAGACACACACACAAGCATTATTCACAAGCTGCAGTGTACAATGTAACACACTTAAGCACCATGTGTAAGCTCCATCTGTCATGCTTGGATGCCCAGCCGTAATAAAAGTATAATAAAATACTGTATGTATTAACTGCTGCAATACTCCTTAATCGTATTTGATATACTTATTAAACAGTACTCTATACGTCCTCCCAGAAGAGGAATCACATTGAAACAATTGGACCACTCTCCCTTCATGTGCTTTGCTGTCAAGAGCCAGTTAGTTACCCACAAGCATGTTCAGCTGTACCTGAGAACCCAAACCCTCTTCCTCCATTCGCAATCCCCGCAGCTGTACCCAAAATATTTTTACAAACCGGTGACTGATTGATGTTTTCATTGAGATGACAAGTGCAGCTCGAGTTCTCCTGCCTGTGTGCAGTCTAAGGCATCTCTCTGTCTAAGAAGACTGCAGGGAAGCAATGGAGGCTCTTCTCAACAACGCGCAGAGAGGGGATCACCAGCAACACTCAGAATGGAAACTGCACTGAGGGGTTCGTCAGGCGGGAGGGTCCCACCACTGGGGACCCTGCTGTGGCTGAAAAGACATTATTTATCCTCTAGGTTGTCAGGAAGAGCTCATTAAAAAAAAATCAAGTTTTACATCGTAAGGCTTCAGTCCTAAGATTGGGAGTTTATACTGCCGCCATCAAAGTGGGATGAAGCAGGGAGGAGGACAGTGTGATTGCAGGAAGAAGGGACGGGCCCACTGTGAGGATTTTAATGAAGTGAGCAAAGCCGGAGACGATTATCAGTGGAGTTATTAATACAGACATAAATCACTGCAGCCCGTTAACTGACTTCTCTTCACTGTACAGGGACAAGACTGAGACACCTCGCAGGACAGAGGATGCTGTCACAGTGGACATCCCTCCCCAAGAGTGACTACTCCCGTCACGAGTTCTGCGTGGTATTAGTTCTGGACTGTTCTCCAGGTGTGCCTAGTTTTGTCCCCCATCTGTTTAATCCCAGCGCCTCCAGTGCTCAGGGCTCAGCGTTGCTGTCCGGATGTCGCGAGGCCCACCCATCACCAGGCTGCTGGACGCCTGAGGGCACAGCCTCCTGCCCGACATCGCCTGACCCGAGCCCGGGGCCTGGAGGACCTCGCCCTGTGATCCCAGGACGGCCCGTGTTCCCGTTTGCCCTTCCCTGGGGGTTTAATCCTTGTGTTGTCCCAGGATGGATCTCACGCTATCGGACTCGAGGACCGTGCCCTGACCCTCCTTTGGACCCGTTCGGACTGGGAGGCCTCTCTCTGTTCCCCTGTTCGCCTGTTCACGCCCTGTCACTGTTATTTTGATGCACTTTCGAACCCCTGTGAGTGTTTTTCGCCGAACTACCTCCCTTGTTTTCCTCCAGCTCTTACTGTTCGCACAGGGTCTAACTTCACAGCCGAGACAGACCGCGGAGCTGGTCCCTAACAGAGGCTCTCCAGTCCAAAGGAAGATGAAAGGTAAATAATCTGGCAATATAACGGTAGCCCTCCCTGTCCCTCTGAGCACGCCCCAGAGTGGGGAAGGGGACCATTAGCTGCTGTTAAGTTAGCCCAGGGCCCAGACCAAGAGGATCAGAGGGCACTCCACTCCTCACACATTGTGGACTTTCACTGAGATGGGGGCTGCAGAGAAAAAGCAACAGAATTAATTTCACAGAGGAGAAAAAACGCACTTTGAGCTCCCGGCTAATATTGCAGAGGTGGAGAAAAAGCCCGAGAAGCCATCTGTATTCATTTCCTGCCCTTCAAGGAAAGCGAACGCGGCACATCCTTAGGATGATGCCGCTGTGTCCAGTTTGGATCCGGTTCCAAGGCCAGGGCATGAACGTCAGCCATCCTTGCACGCCCTGAGAGAGCAGGATATAGCAGCAGCTCTGTGCCAGCATGTAAAATTATAGTTATCGATCTTTGTAATTAGGTAGCGTGTTCTATTATCAGGCAATGCATTATTCAGGAGGCGCAATGGGACTGAATATTACAGATTGGACCACATTTGTTACACTCCAGCTTTTGCCTTTTTCTGTAACCATTGATCCACTACGCTACTAATCCTTGTGTTACAGCTAAGATGCAAGTCAGGCCTCGCTGTAGATTCTAAAGGCTCCAAACACCACCTGCTCTGCAGAGGAAAAAAGGCCTTAATAAATATTTGTTCCGAAACATACAGGACAAGAGATCCTTGATGTTTAGCGAATGATCGCATGGGTCCTATGCAACCGAGACCTTTTCCAGGTGCAATGACTGGAAAATATCCACACATTGTGTGTGACTACTTGAGCTTCACGTTCAATTGGAATATGCTCTGTGCTCTTTCTGTGCAGTCTTACTATTTGGCTAACCATTAAGTTATATGCAACAGTTTACAAGGGCTGGAATAAGAATGCGACTTCTACACTCTCAATCATATGTACATTAAGCAAGTTACAACATACAGACTGTGGGACACAATGCAATCACTGGGGTGTGATAATAAAGGGGGATACACAAGGGGGTGTGCTATATGTGAGAGCTAAATGAGTCCAATAAATATGGTGACATTACAGCAAGTGCTGACAATTAACCACGCTTGTCTTAGAGAACCCAGGGTTACGGATGGGATTTCGAATGTGACTTTTATCGCTCTGCCCTGCGAGATCAGGTTGCTCTGGTCATGCGAGATAAATACTGTAAATAAAACGACGGGGACCTGTTGTAGTGCATCACCTCAGAGGTCACTCAGAGGCGCCCTCCGCAGGTGAAACAGAAAGGACCCCAAACCAGCTGAGTGTTTGTTGGTGGGGGGGGAGGTTTATAGGGCCACAAGGCTCGGAGGATTACACTTAAGGAAAGCACATACTGTACGTTAGGTTTTCTCTTGTTTAACGTCAAGATCTTGCCTCGGGAATCCAAACAGAACAATTATCGCCCTACACACAACAAAAATCACCTACTGTGTCTCTGCAGCGAGATATATAGATATATTTATACGTGTGGGCTGTCGATCACTGGAACCACTGCTACTGTACACCGCGACGACTAAAAAGACAAAGACGTCTTTAAATCGATCAAATAAAATAGTGCTGGATCGTAAAATAATGTATGGATCCCGTTAAAAGCTTGCAGCAACTGAAAACGTGTTACCCGCTCTCGAAGTAAGGACAAGAACTGTCCGCTTTTTTTTTTTTTTGCAACAGCCTTCTCGCCGGGGAGCAAGGCGCAGTTCGTGTCTGAGCACCCGGCGCTGGACGAGGAGGAGAGAGAGCGAAAGACGGGGGAAAGGCTGGCGAGTCTTCACGGAGCCCGAGAAAGCTCGTGTTCTGCAACGGCGCAGTTTTTGGATGAATTAGCCGCTCGGTCCCCCGCCCAAAAAAAACCAAAAAGGCCGCGATCGCACTGGCGGGGACCGGAACGGGCTACACGGGCTCGTCTCCTTCAGGCTGGGCGTCCCGACGGCTTCTGCACCGACGCGGCACAGCCCCGGCACGCCTGCTGTCATCAAAGAGCGGCTCGGAGCCCGACATCAAGAGGCTGCTGAGCAATTCTGACGTCCGCACAGCCCGCAGAACTTTCAGCGAGACGCAGCCTCTCCGGCTGTGCGGGTGAAAACCCTTTGCAACGGGTTGCCGCATTTCCGCTACCGTCCGCACGACAGACCCCTTCTGCGCTCCTCTTCTCTCTCTCTCTCTGCTTTATAAATATTAATATTACAGCCGCGGGAGCGGTTATGCAACCCCCAGTTAAATTAATTATCGTGAATGAACGGCTTCTACATCACTTTAGCGCCCCGCAGCAGAGAAGTTAAATAAATGATCCTCCCCCCCGCCCCGTCCCCTCCACCTGTCTTTTATTGGAATTCCAGTTGCAGGTCTCGCTAAATGTCACTTGTGAAAAAAAAACCCGTCAGGTTCTAAACTTATGGGGTTTGTGTGTGTGTGTGTTTCTGCGGTATTTGGCGAACACACGCTCCGCCGACGTGCGCCCCGGCTCTCACGGTGCAGTGTAAATAAACTCGTCCTGGATCCGGGATGAACCGCTCCACAGAAGAAACCCGGCTCGTCCCGAGACTGAGGAAGGGGCACATAGGAAAGCAGTTTTTAAAACTCGCAGCGCTTTCCCGTGACTGGAGCACAGCTTATATATATATATGTGCGAGTATTAAAAAAAGTGTGGAGAGAAAGTATTTTTTTCTGTTTTGGGTGGGAAAAAAACAGATTGTTTCTCCTCCTCACGACACCTTCTTTGAAATGTATTAAAATGTAAATGCTTTTTATGTTTTTTTACGGAATGCAGTGCTGTGCGACTTCCAATCAATAACCTTTGCCCCGCACGGGGCTAACATTAAAACAACGTACGCTTTTCTCTTATAAATATGTATGGCAGATTTGCTCCTCGCCGGGGGCACAGCTCGCTCCCTCGGGCTGCTTCGCCAAATCGCGGCACATCAACCATCCGCGCGGAGGTGTCAGAATCCCCGCGCGCGAGTCCGCCGCGAACACGTGAGCTGAGCTCGGGGACGGGGGCTCGCTCTCTGGATTTGTTCCCATAGATCGCAGAATCGATCAAGGCAAAGTCGCTGTGTTTTTTTTCCCCCCCAAAAAAAAGAAATCATCATCATCGTCATCCTCCTCCTCCTCCTCCTATTCACGGCAACCCACAGCGGTGCTGTAGAACCCGCCCGATCTTGCATGCCTTTTACAAACTTTCCCTTCCCAGGTGAGGTCTCTTCCACCGGTCCACTCGGTAAAAACGTGCTCGGTTGTCTTAGCCTTGTTTGCTCATCATCGCCATTCCTACCTGACCGGAGAAGCCGGGTAAGGCCCACAGAGTACCTTCAACGGGTGGCATACGTTAAGACACTAGAATACTAAGGGATGCCAAGCACATACTGTACGGTGCAGAATATGGTGTGTTGCATTGCACAGGCAAAAATAAAAGACAACCGCTCTGCTTTAGACAGGCGAGAAAAGTGCAACTGGAAAGAACTGTGTGATCGCCGCGTGATCGGCGAGCTGGGCGACCGCGCGGGGCAGCGCGAGGCAGGCAGAGCGAGGGCCCGGCGCGCTCCCGGGATACCCGCTCGCCTCAGGCGGGGGGGCGGCGGGGATCGTGGTTTAAGGTGGACCGGGAGAAAACTGCTTTCGCTTTGAGGTCTTCAACCAAGTTCAAAATCACGGAGAGGTGCTGGAGCTTGGTGAAGCAATGGGCAGTGATTCCGGGAGCTACATTATAAGCTGACAGTCACCTTTACCAAAAGGGTTGTGGGGAGTGTGGAACAAACTACCCAGCGCTGCTGATGAGGCCGATACCCTGCTTTCTTTCAAGGGCGGGGGGGAACCCTGGATCGATTAAGGGCTTATTTCCACACGGGCTAGATGGTTCTCTCTTTTGCAAACTGTCCAGTGTTCATATTCAGCTGCAGACAGGCGTCCTGTATTTGTCCGGATGAGCAGGACTAGACATTCTCTGAAAACAAGAAGTTCACTCCTCGCAGAGAAGTCAACAAAACAAGGCCTGCCTTCATCTGCTGTTCCCTGAAGAATCGCCTCGTTCATATTTCTATGCCCACGACCTATTTTCAAACGATTATCGGCCGCCTTTTCTTTTCTGACTTGAAAGGCGCGGCCCTGCTCCCCCTGTGCTGTAGGCCTGACGAGTTCACCTCCGTCACGAACCCCCGCACGATTCCCCCTCCGCCCAGCAGCACAACAGAACCAAAACATTGTTCTGAGAACTCGAGTTGCAAACGCGGACGAGCGAAACGCAGTATTTCAATCTCCCCACACCGCCATGGTTGGTCTACGCGTCAGGGAGGTACCCTGTGTTTGAGTATTTTAAAGTGGAAGTAAAGGGGTATTTGCAGACTATTTCGAAATGCAAAAAATATGAAAGTGGTGCGGACATTATTTTTATTTAATTTGTTTAATCTTTTTTCATAACTTGAATGTATGTAGTAGTATGTACCCCTGACTATATTTTTGTTTTGAATTGTTATATGTACTCTTGTTTGTATTGTAATGTTGGTTCTTTTGTTAAGCATCAATAAAAAAAAATGGTTGGCCTACACGTTGAGCTGGGGTTTAACCAGCCTAAATATCATTATTATAGAAGGGGTCTTCATGAACGCGTTTCTACCGAGAAACGTTAGAATACGATCAATTAAATACGATCCCTAGCACTATACATTCCACTGGTATAAAAACACACATGGTCCTCTTTAAATTCCACTTCTGATCACCGGCAGAGGTTATTCGGATTTGGTCACTTGCTACTGACACAGATTTGCAAGACCGGCAGAGTTGCCTACAGTAGCCATTTTAAGTGCAACCAAAGCATATCGTCACAGCTCCAAGGTGAGGCGTACTCCGACACGAAGCCGTCAGAACGCCTTGCTCTCGCCCCGAGAATGAAAAGGCGGTCTGATGTAAGTACTCATTCAACGATAGGTGTTGCGCAGGCCGCCGAAAGTCAAAAGGACGCCGGTTCAATAGCTGCGGAGCCAGAACATCACATTCTGTCCACCTTAACAGGAAGGGAGGCGGCGATAAGGCTGTTACCCTGAGTTTCCTCCCCACTGTGATGCGGAGAAGCTGCTCTGCACTGCCGGGCCCTATATAAAGCAGGCGGGTACACAGAGCAGCTCACAACTCAGTGGACAGCTCCGCGGTGCTGATCTCTCCCCGCAGCAGTTCCGCAGCGACTTTCTCCTCCGTGAACTTCACCACAACCTCACGCCCAGAACCAGCCATGCGAGTCGCCGTGGAGGGGATCCCGTGGAAACTTTTTCTGCTCTCCGGCGTGCTCCTGGGGGGGTCGAGTCAAGACTTCGGGCAGACCCAGTTCATTTGCACGTCCGTGCCCAAGGATATGGACCTGTGCGCCGCGACGATGCAGAACAGCGGGCCGGCGGAGGACCTGAAGACCACGGTGCTGCAGCTGAGAGAGACCGTGCTCCAGCAGAAGGAGACGATCATGAACCAGAAGGAGACGATCAAAGAGCTGACGTCTAAGCTGACCCGCTGTGAGGGCATGGCCGAGCCCGGGGACTCTAAGCCGGGCTCCAGGAGGAAGGACACGGGCTCTTCTAAAAACACGATGGGGGATGTATCGAGGGGTCCCGCGGACACGCTCAGCCAACTAGGACAAACTTTACAATCGCTGAAACAGAGGCTGGAAAACCTCGAGGTACGTATGTGTCTGAAACACTGAGCGAAGAACGCCGGAGAGATCTCTTTTTATTGTTGTTGTTGTTGTTTTTGTCTTCACATCTGTGCCTTTTGTATCACCCCCCAAAACAAGGCTTTAGGTCTTGTTTTATTTTGCGACCGCCTGTTAAACAAACCCCACGAAAAACCCCACTTTATTCTTTCTCAGACTTCAAGTAGATGGTGCCCACACCTGCACTGTATTTAGAGGTTTTTCCAAAACTAAGTTTTTAATGTGAAGAGTTTTATTTTTTTACTTTTATTTTTTTTTACATTCATCGACTTTGTGGTACTCGAGCCACCTTCTTTCACGGAGAAGGCTTGACCCCCGCCGCCGCTGCAGCAGAGCCACCTGTGTGGCCGGGGTGGGAGGGGGAGGCGGACGGGACGCACTCAGAGGCTTGCCGAGGCGCTGAGCTGCGAGCGGGCTCGGCCGCTCTCAGCCTCACACGCTGCGCTCCGCGTCCGCCGAGAAGCCTTTGCGGCCCCGTTTGTCACCGAGACCCCCCGTAACTCGAGCCGACCCCTCTCTCGTTTCCCGTCTCCCGCAGCAATTCAGCAGGAATAACAACTCGGCGCAGGCGAGCAGCCTGAAGGACCTCCTGCAGACCAAGATCGACGACCTGGAGAAGCAGGTGCTGTCGCGGGTGAACAGCCTGGAGGAGGTCAAGCCGGCGCTGAAGAACGAGACGGAGCAGCGGGGCAAAGTCGAGTCCACGCTCACCTCCCTGCACCACAGGATCAGCGACCTGGAGAAAGGTGAGTCGCCGCAAAACAAAACGACAACAAACAAACACAAAACGCAACAACGAAGAATTTGATGGACCCGTCCCTTGACCTGTTCAGGCGCACTGTGCTTACAACGTTATGCGCAGACTAATTCTAGATCATTTGAGACTAATGTGTGTAAGGCCGGGGAGGAGAAATTAACCCCCATTTCTTTTATTTTTGGGGGGAGGGGATACCGTGCTCCCTGTTTTTTTCTTCTTTTTGCCTCTCGCCACACGTGTACAACCGTCTCCCATTCTTCCCGCAAGCCTTTTCCGTTTAAAAAAACCCAACGAAACTGCGCTCTTGTGTTGCGGAAACGTCGCTGCGTCGATCCCACCCGAGCCCAAGTCGCCCGCTCGTTCGCTCGTGGGGTACCGCTGCACTGCGCCGCGCGCAAACTTGAGCAGGGGGGCTGCAGAGCGACACCTCTCGGGCTCCGCCTGCCTCCCCGGCCGGCCGCTGACAGCGCGTCGCACTGCGTGAGATCTGCCGAAGGCTCAGCCCACGACAGGCGGCCGTCCAAAGTGTTGCGCTGGGGCCGCGGGTTTTCTGGGTGACCTAGAGCAGTTGTTCCTCCGCCCTGTAAAGCGAAGCGCTTTCAGCTGCACAGTCGCGGAGGAGGAGGAGGAGGGGGGAAACCCGTCAGAAAGACAGCGAGAAGCTGCGAAGAGGTGGAGGAGAGTGAAGGGGAACTGAGGGAGGAGGAGGAGGGGAGGAGCGGAGAGCGCTATCCCCCCGGGTTCAGCCATGTGACTCCTATCGTGCCGCAGGAAGCGTGGAGCCCTGCGAATCGCTACTCGGGGTCTGTTATGTAACTCGAGGGCTACCCGCCGCAAGCAGGAGTTTTCATTACCCGGGCGGAAAAGCTGCCTGTCATCCCGAGAGGTCAGCGTGCAGATGTCCACAGAAATGTACCAGAGTGCTCTAGAACAGCCCAACGGTCGTTTTCGGGTTCTGTTCCCGAGGGATGGAGCGGTCCTTGGCCGTTTTTTTTGTCCCGCCTCGTTAGGCGCGGTGCGTTTCTGGGACTGCTCTCCCCGCGTCCGGCAGAGAAACGTGCCGTCGGCGCTCCCGGAAGTCGTGGGAATCGCAGAAGCAGAAACGCGCACCCGCGGGACCACAGATGAGCGCTGCAGTTAAGCCCTGTGTTCTAGGGAAAAAAAAACGCAACGTCCTTTACTGATGGAAAATGTTACCCTTACTGTAACAACGGAGGAAAGGTTCCCATCGAGAAGAGCCCATCCAGGGGGTTTGGCAGTGATGAGTTAACTGATCTGAGGTTCTCATCCAGCCATTACTTGCTAGGAGCCCAGACATCCACTTCAACAACGTGGCCGGGCAGCTTGTTCCCCGCCCCCGCCACCCTTTGCGTCAAGAAGTGCCTCTTTTTGTGTTCTCGGGTGTCGATGCACTAAAACGCCACTGGGCCCTTTCCTTTGCGGCAGGTCAGAAAGACAACAGACCCCTGGATAAGTTCCAGCTCACCTTCCCCCTGCGGACGAACTACATGTACGCCAAGGTGAAGAAGAGCCTGCCGGAGATGTACGCCTTCGCCGTGTGCATGTGGATCAAGTCCAGCGCCTCCCCGGGAGTGGGCACGCCCTTCTCCTACGCGGTGCCGGGGCAGTCCAACGAGCTGGTGCTGATCGAGTGGGGGAACAACCCCATGGAGATCCTCATCAACGACAAGGTGAGGGCAGCGCGGAGCACAGCCGGGAGGGGCCGGGACCGGAAGCAAGGCTCTTCTGGGAGAGCCTGCGCCTCTCCCCTTCTGGGGGGGCGCGTCTCAACCCCCCCCCCCCCCCCCCGAAGGCGAGAGGAGTAACGGCCGATTTCCCCTCCGGATGATCGCCAGCCCGGCACCCAAAATCCAAGCCGCGGTTATTCCGCGGAGATGAATGCGCCGCTGATTAAATTCACGGTGGCGGCAGACCCCCCCCCTCCCCCACCGGGGCCCTGACTGGAAAATGTCTAAAGTTTGAGAAATGCGAGCAGCGTTTTAATCGCCTCGCTGATTTACAGGCGGGGCTGGAGCGCGCACAGAGCCCGGGTGAATTTTGCTCAACTCCAAATAAATTACTGCTTTTTATTTTTTTTTCTGGCTCTGGCCACACGACTGCATAATCGCCTTCTGAAGTGCACCCCCCCCCGGTAGGGCCCGGTGCTGGGGAGCAGGGGGGGTATCGTTCCGGTCAGGGGGCTGGTTTGTTTGGAGGTGTCTGGAGTCCTGAAGGCCCTCTCCTCCCTCCTCCCTCCCCCCCCCCCAGGTGGCAAAGCTGCCCTTCGTCATCAATGATGGGAAGTGGCACCACATCTGCGTCACCTGGACCACGCGCGACGGCGTCTGGGAGGCTTTCCAGGACGGAGTGTTGCGGGGCAACGGCGAGAACTTGGCCCCCTATCACCCCATCAAGCCCCAAGGAGTCCTGGTCCTGGGGCAGGAGCAGGTAAGCCACACCTCTTCTGTTTGGGGGGGGGTAATGCCCTTTGGCCCATTAAGGGAGCTGCAGCTGCGGTCGCCACACGTGTCCCAGGCCAGACACGCCCCCTGTGGGCCCCCACGCCTCAGCAGTGGAAGAAGCCCCTTCACGATGTCCTCTCTTTAAGAGGCCAGGCTGAGGAGAGGGCTCTAAATCCCATTTATAGCTTCCATACTGGGGCCACGCATGAGCAAACTATTATCCTTCTGATGGCGAAATGAAAGGACAGGGTTTTATGTCTTCCTGCGGCCAGCGGGTCCAATGAAAAGGTGCAGTAAATTAGCCGATGAAATGTGCCCGGGAGGTGGAGCAGTGGACCCGCAGTGCGTTACAAGTGTATTTCACTCTTCAGTGTAGCAGCCATATCACCCTGCAACTCACAACTGGCAGCCCACTGAGGCTCAGCAGGTGTGAGCCTGCTCAATACCTGGATGGGAGACCTCCTGGGAAAAACTAATTAATAATTATTATTATTTCCTCCTCTCCTCCAGGACACGCTGGGAGGAGGGTTTGATGCCACCCAAGCCTTTGTCGGCGAGCTGGCGAATTTCAACATCTGGGACAGGAAGCTGTCGGCCGGGGAGATCTACAACCTGGCCACCTGCAGCAGTAGGGCTCAGGTGGGCAACGTTTTCTCCTGGTCGGAGAGCAGCATTGACCTCTACGGGGGCGCCTCGAAGTGGACATTCGAGCCCTGTCGCCAGATCAACTGAGGACTGCAGAAAGCACAGAGCCGACCGACCAACAACAAGAACAAAAAAACGGCCCAGCACAGACACGTGTCTGCAAGCTCCTGTCCTTCGAGTCTTCGTTCTTTTTTTACAGTCCTTTAAGAAAAAAAAACAACAACAAAAAAAATCGAGAATTAAGAAAACACAGATGCCGAAAGAGTGTAGAACTTGTCTTCTTCTTTTTCTTCTCCTCGCTGTCACTGGTCTCGTCTTGTTTTCCGCGGAGCTCCAGCAGGAGGCGCTCTACCGGACTCCGACCTGCACAGTCCCCCGTCCTGCTCTTGGGGAGGCGGCTGTGGCAGAGCGCGCCCACCATGGGGGAGCGCAGGGCTTCTCCCTCGCGAGGGACACTCTGAGCAGCCGCTCCGCGGGAAAGACACTCCGCCTGGGAAAAACCATGAACCCCACCCCCTCCCCCCTACTGGGAACGTGCACTGTGAAAGACAAGGGACCCACATGAGGACAGGTTTAAAGGACAAAACCAAGGACGGACCTCCTTTCAGCTCTCCTTACTTCTCTAATATTCTTATTGTTTGCTTTAAATGTTTGTGTAAAAAAAAAAAAAAAAAAGATGTTTTTAATTGCCAACTAAGTTTCGAGCCTGGGTGCCTTGGGCTGGTTGCAGAAATTCAGCACATCCGTTCTGATTTGCAAATGTTCGTTGTTTTTTCCTTTTTTTTTAAAGAAGAAATTTCCTCTTCTAATAAATGTATTCAAAAGCAATTTGTTAAAGGCCATGACGTGTTTCGGCAGGTGTTTGTACTCTGTATTGGGAATGTTATCTGTACAGTAACAGCATGAACGACGCAGTGCTGCAGCAGTATCGACGAAAATCGCTTTCCTGTCCTCTCGGGTTGGGTTTTTTACTGTATTGTTATATGCTAAAAGCATGGCAACACTGAGAGATTATAAAACATTTAATTTTTGTAATAAAATTGTGATACATAACATACGGATTAATTCCTGGTGTCCGGGGAGGTGTAGGGAGAGAGAGGGGGAGCGGGCGGGTGAGAGAGATGGAGAAGAATGGTTCACGCTTAGAAATACCAAGAGATGAGCCGCAACTTTTCCACGTTCCTCCCCTCTTCACTGTGAGTACTGAGTCGTGAGAACTGCCACTGTTAGATTCCTGGTTTTAATTCACAGCACTTTGCAGGCACGTCCCCCCCCCATCATTTCAGAAAGGACTATTGCATTTCTATTTCTATTAGGACCAAACCGCCAGGTGTCTGCAGTGCCGAAGTGTGGCCCCTCCAGGGGTCCAGTATCTCAGGGTTGGATTAAACCACGGCAATCTCCGGTCCAAGCCGGGACCCACAGTACCCGGATCAATACGAACTAGCCCAAGGGCTTGTAAGTGCTGCGACAGCAAAGAGGTGCTGACGTATCTGCTGGCCAGTCGCGTTTCAGCCGAGTTCTGTTCTGCGTTTCTGCAGCGTCAGAAGTCATGGATTCCAGATGTGTGACTTTGCACTTTTGCAGAAGTGGTAATTGTGCGTTTTTCGTAGTTTGGGAGCTTTGTACCCAGGTGGTAAAGGCGCTGTCAAAAACATGGGTTGAAATTAATTATTTATTAGTTAATTTGATTTGCATCTATCCAAAGCAGCTTACATGTGGAGCCCCTCGTCCAGCTGGGTATTTGACTGGAGCCATGTGGGTGAAGTGCCCTACTCAAGAGTACAGTTCTTGACACTCACCACTGTGCCCCTGTGTTAGGGCAGCGGGAGTTTTAAATGTGAATTCATGTGAAGAGCTGGGGAATGTCAGAGTCCATGGAGCTGAACTTTCTGCAATTTTAAACACATGGACAGAAACCAGAGAAAACAGCATTTTCTCCAACAACAGCCCATAGTTTTTCACTATGCAGAAAGCCCAGTAGGAACTGAAGCTAATAGCTTATAGAGTACATTATATTGCCGTATGTCTGAGGTGTTTGTCCATGCTCGGGAAGATCAGGTGTGTCTGGGTTCACTATGTGCATCAGGTCCTGAACTGAGAAAGAGATGCTATTGAAGCTCTGAAAACACAGGAGGTAAGTCCCATACAGTCATTACCATGCCATAGATGTGAGGATGCTGTTCTCTCAGAAAGGACTGTTTCCTGCAGAAGAGCTCACTCTGATCTATTCTGGCTCTGTAAATGTAATTGTAAAGGAAATTGCTTCACAGTGGTGCTAAACCTCACGTTCCTACTCTTTAAACGCAGTGATCTTTTCACTGGGATGTGGAGGTTTTGGATATCATTGTTGGTCGTTCATGGTGCACCTCTTCCACTGTCGGAGCAAAGCTGCTTGACCATGAACCTCGTTCAGCCGAGAGCCTCCTGTAGGCGGCACACCTCAATCGCCTCGTTAGCAAGAGGCCAGCCTCCTCTTCACTGATCCTGGACAGGACTTGAGGCTTATTCACACTTTTCTCAAATAATTTTTAAAAATCTGTGGTTAGTAGGTTCCTGGAACACATTTCATCCATAATAGAAATCTTTTTCCACTAAGGTTTTATTCCTATGTTAATACTGTTGGGATGATCTACTAATTCTCCCTCTCCAGCTCAAACTGGACAAATGGGAAACACTTTGATGCATCTGTCCTCACCTGTCCGTATGTAACTTAAAGGGATTTGGTTGTCCAGCCTTTAGGGGTTGAATTCCATTAAAATGTGAATTTTTAACACTGTGTACAGCATATTGCCTTTAATGGAGGGCTCCCCAGTCCCCCAGAAGGTGTGTCCATGGGTTTTCAGTCCAGCGAGGCTGGTCATGACCCGACTCAGCTCATCAATGGCTCAGTTACAGTGTACACCTCCTCTCTGCTCGGAGGTCTGGAGAACGTGCCAGGACCCTGAGTGAGGATCCAGGCTGTAACGCCTGCGTGTGTCCTAACAGAAGTCTAATGGGAGTGAGGGGGTAAAGGAGCTTGGCAGAAGGGTGCTCTGGGAGAGAGGGGTGTGTGAGCAGTGAGCTGGCGGAGCAGTGCTGTGCAGCCCCCAGCTACCAGCTAGGGGGAGGGGGAGAGAGTCCGCAGAGCAGCCTGTCTCAGGCGGTACTTTCAGCACAGCATCTGCAAAAATAGCAAGAAAATGCCAGAGAAGTTGGGACGCATGGAGAAGAGCCTTAATGAGAACGTACACAAACCCATTAGTGTACAGTAAAGCAGATTAACAGTTACAAATGTGCTTCAAGAAGGCAATTCTGCCCTAATCGACCACATTACCCCAATGTCTGTTTGCAGCCCCTAAGCTAATGCAGTTAGCAGCTCACAAAAAGAATGTTTTTCTTATCTAAATAATTCCCCTTCATTGTGCTTACCTCAATTTATGCAAAGGAGATGTGTTTACTTATGCCTCTGTATGTACTGTATATGGATCTACAGACACAAGCATGCTCGTGCATACATGCATCTAAGTGTGTGCAGGTCTCCGATCAGTCCCCATGGCACGGCGTTCTGGGTTATTTATGAGCTTCCCAGCAGTGAGACAGGGAGTTATTTAAACATCAATACTTTCTCCAAGCTCAAGCCTATTTACCATAAAGTACAGCCATTTCCAGGTCCTAATCTGGACTCACAGGGTGTTGGGTTTCCACAGTGAAACAGTGCAGCTGTTCCTTCCTCTTCTTGCCCAGCCTTGTACTTCTGTTTCAGAATACAGCTGTGATCACTGGGCACCGTTGTCAATAAGGCCTCTCAAGAAAGGGTTTAATTCACACCCCTGCGCCGTTTGCACAATGAGTGTCTTAGTGTGTAAAGTAAGATCAATAACGTGATTATTTAATAATAATAAGATCTCCTCATAACCAGTTTTGCTGTGATGCAGTGGTGGCCAGTTCAAGTCCGGTCATCCACTGAAGACTTGAGCGGCCGTGTGATGCAGGACTTCACTGGCAAGCTCAGAGGGGCCTCTTCATTGCATGAGATGGGCTGGGGTTTAGGGGAGCCATGTGGTCTCGGGACATGTACTGACAGCTGCCTATATAATGCCTCCAGATCCTTCTCAGCACACGGAAGCACGCGGACACAGGCCCGGTCCGGGAACTCTCCAGGGTTTGCGCCCCGCCTCGGGCCGGCGCCGGCATGCTCATTCCTGCCCTTCCACACCAGTCCCCAGAGCAGCAGCCCTTGGGTGTTTATCTCCAGCTACTTGAAGTAGAAGGAAATGGTGTTAGATTGATCCATTTAAGTCAATAATGAGATTAATTAGGCCGTCAAGAGCCCGGGGGGGGGGGGGGGGGGGGATTTAAAAACCTGCTTTCTGGTCCTGCAGGACTGGCCTTGCAGATGGCTGCACTAGGGGAGCCGGGGGACAGGAACAAAAGCTCAGCGTGCTCGTGTCCCACCTTTCAGAGGAGATATCGGTCCTGCCACAGGTGACCTTGCACCACTTGCTGCTGACGCCCCCCACCGCCTCTGGATAAAAGCCCCCCTACCTGAGAAAAACCTGCCTGAAGTCCAGTATGGTCTGCTGGATTGCCTAGATATGTCGTGCAGGGCCTGACGCAGACGATAATTCAGAAGTGTCTGGGAAAGATCTTTAAAATGTGATTTGTGTCTTAAATGGAATATACTTACACTAAATTATATATATATCTAAATTATGCTTCCTCTCTAGTTTTGAACACAACACTCAGCATTGGGAGAATATTTTTCACAGCTGCCATGTGAAAGTAGAGCACAGCACCCAGCGCAGTCATTTCCATTTGATTAAAAAAAAAAGAACTCTACCCAGCCTCATTTTTTCCAGTCAGTGAGAAGTCCCAGCTGGAGGCAGGCAGCTCCGAGTGCAGCGCTCATGGCAGTTAATGAGCAGGGGGAGGCGGTGAGCTGGACGCGGGGAGGTATAATAAGCCTGCAGTCTCGGGGAAGGCGAGTGCAGCTGACAGCCCCTCACAGCTGGATCTATTGCAGGCGACACGGCTGATGTCATCCTGGCCCCCTCGCCGAGCCGGGGGATCTGATCATCCAAAACCAGCCCTCGGACAGGCGTGTGTGGTCAGGATTAGGGCAGGGCGGGCGAGACTAGAACCCAGTCGTGCCCTGCAAACAGCTGGGCTCTGCGCGGATCAGTAACTCTCCTGGGGACAGAGTTCTGCCCCTGCTTGCCACTCGGACACTCTGCCATGCGGTGATCTGGTGGTTTGGGCTGCAGGAGACACACACTGTGCCACGCAGAATAACGTCACACATACTTCACCCTGCAGCCCAGATCTCTGCTTTGTGAGGATATACAATGATAATTCCTTGCATTTGTACATCTTTTTTTTTTCACACCAAAAGATCCTGAAGTTCTTCACACACAGAATAGGAGGGCACCCATATCTTCCACCATGGAAAGCATTGAAACGCAGCATCCACTGGGTGACACTCAGCACCGCAGCACCTGTACACAGCCGGCTAGCAGGAGCAGTGAGAAACTGCCTCACCAGTAATCAGAGGTCAAGCAAGGCAGTCAAAGATCAATCAGGCTCTTACAAACAGCGCGGGAGGATCTTCAATGACAATGTGCACGAATAACAACCCAGACAGTCAGGACCTGGGTTTAATGTCCTCAGTTCAGTTCAGTATATTTTTCATATGCACAAGTGCGATGAAATGCTTATTTGCATGTACTGTCTGCTCCAAACCAAAGACATTAAGGAAACACCAAAACCTAAACACAGAACAGCAGCTGCAACAACAACAAAGTGAAATAACACACAGCTTAAATGCCAGTCGGCAGGAGCAGCGTGCTAAAAGTGTGAGTCAGTCCAAACCATGCCACCTTCCAGAGCACAGCGCCCGCTGTCAGCACACTGGGGTGTAGGGCTGGAAAACTTGGTCCAAAGGGCACCTGGTGATCCAGCAACACCTGGTACAGCCGCCACCTGATTCCCCTTCGGGATCTCCAGTCACCAGCCCAGCCCATCGCACCTTCCGAGATGTGAGACTACAAGGTGTTAACATCGCTGCTAGTGAACGCGGGCTTTAGGAGAAAAGAGAGGAGCTCCCCACATCATCCCTGGAACCTGCACAGGTCAGGGCTGACAGCACCGCTGGTTCAAACAGCAGTTACACAGCGTACCATCTTTAACGTGACACGCTCGGAGGGGCCAGTATCGGACTGCTGCATCACAATGCCAATGAAAAACGTAGAACGTAGAGCCCAGCACTACAAAACAATGAAGGAAAGACCAGTCGGCCCTTCATCCTTTCCATCACCCGCCCTCCTGCACTCCAGGGCAAGCACTACAAAAACAGGTGGTCAGAGCAGGTAGCTGGGTGCCCTTTAACTCCTCCTTCCTTGTGCTCCTCGGCTTCCTCTGTCTCGGAGCAGGAGATAGAAGAGCCCCTGCATGTGCCAACTAGAGAGACATGAGCAAACGTACCCGGCTGCTGACCTGCGAGTGGAGCCTTCGACCACCATCCCCTCCCCAGGCTCCAGACCTGAGGGGGAGGAGTCCAGCCACAGCCTTCAGAGCCACCTTCACCAGCCCCGACCTTTTAAAGCCCCTGAGGTTCTCCCAGATACACTTTGCACAGATCAAAGCAAGCAAACAGGAAGTGCAAAGGGGTGAAAGTCATGGGAGGGAGATCTTAGAGCTTCTATTTTATGTTCATTATGATTCCTACTGCATACTGTATGTCACTTTTGCATGCAAGTATGAGAGAAGCTCAGAGCTACGACAGGGAAACAGAGAAATCTGCACTGGATAGTTAAGTCTCTGCAAGAGGCCGAAAGAAACGGCACTTTCCCCCTTCATCAGCAGCTTGACTTGCACGCTGGGGTGTTCTGCATCACTGAGAACCTGCACAGACAGGAGGAATGGCTCTGAAGGCCCCGCTGTTCTCAACCAGAAGACACTGTTATTAACATCCCAGGGAAGGAAGATTAGTGAAAACGCTGTTTAGTGGGCTGCCTGTAGAAAAGGGTCACAACCTTAAACTGTACAAAAGGAAACACTGGGTCTTGGCTGAAATACTAAGTAGGGTCTCACAGTGGGAGCACAGCAGCACCGTCTTCTCTCTGGGTGTGTGGCCACCATGTGTTTATATGTGTGATTTGTTGCGCCTGGGAGTTTAGCCAGTGGCTAAAGCAGGCTTTCCAGATCTGCTACCCAAAAAACCCTAATACGTTCTAGGGTGGATCTCTCATTAAGTTAACGGGCTCCTTGACTGGACTAATTAATTAGACCCATCCCCAGTCTCAAGTTTTTAAATTCAGAAACGAGCTTCTGTTGGTCTTTTTTGCTGTCGATTTTGCTTCCCACAGATCAGTTGCATAGCCTGACCTCGGCACGCCTTCACAGACTGCTGGAGGGCCGGAGCCCAGCAGGTGGGGCTGGCGAGTCAGGCGACTCCGAGACGTGGAATGGGCCCCAGGGCTTCAAGTCCAATCGCCCACGGCTGAGTCAGGTGGCGCTGAACTGCATTCCCAGAACACCACGTTAAATGGCAATAAACTGATTGCCATTCCCTGCGACATCAATCATGGCATGACTCAGTCACGCGCATCATAAATAAACCAGACACCTTTGCCTGACGTTGGATTCGTTGGAAATATCTAGTGCCGTATTTTTTCTTGCATGATCTTAATTAACGTAACTTATTCTAACGGTGTACGTGTGGTGGGGAAGGTCTGAGCCCATAGTGTAAGAGAATATATTGATCTATTCTACATTTGTCTTAAAACTGAATTCATGGCTGTAGCCTTCACACTGAATGCCGTATAATAGTGAAATGAATAATTGATTTTATTCAGTACAGGACTTGGCATTTATGTTTCAGATGTATGCCAATGTCATATTGTTATTTTATAATCATTATTCCTCAGCAGGCCACAATATCCAGGGACACCTCTTTCACAAGAGACTGACATTAAGTGTACTAAGAGCAGGTTAAAAAAATAAGGTATAAGCCCCCCCCCCCAAAATACAGAAATCACATTAATACGACGACAATGAGGTGAGCATCAACAAGGAATGCTGGAAGCTTTTCCCGTGCTGTGTTTTTCAAAGCAGATTCCCTGAGTTTATCCAAACACAATCAATGGTTTGGAAGGCAGACTCCTACTCAGGATTACTGACCCCATGTGAGGAGGCCTTCTGCCTCCAAAGTGATTGTTTCTGCGTTTCTCTGCGCACAAGTGTTTACCCTAGGCAAAAATCTATACCTGCACGTTTCACATGGAAGCCTTTCAGGGAGCACTGGGATATTGACAGTCCCGGCGCTCGCTTACACTGACTGGCAGAAGCTGTGGCACTTAGCGTGCCTTGACAAACTACCTTGTGTCCCAGACACCTGGTTTCCCAAATCCTTCAACACTAGTGATGAATCTGTTCTATGCACGTACTGTATATACTGTATATATAGGAAAAAATTGAATTTCTTTCCAAGGAGCATTTGTCATAAACTTCCTCGACAAAAAAAAGCACCACAGGCACATTCAGGCTCGGCCCATTACAGCAGCGCACCAGCTCTCCTTCTGCTCCTGCCGTAGTTCGAATGCAAATGAATGAACGAATTGCAATGGAAGGACAAACAGGCGCCGTGCTTCAGCTGTACTTCTGACAGCTTTCCGGGACTTTCCATCGCCGACGCCCTCTTCTGCGGCGCCCTTGGGGAAGCGCGTGCTCCAGCAGCCCGCAGCTGACCGCAGCTGACCGACGGAAGCGAAGGAAAGCCAAGGGACCCCGACCACGAAGCTCCTCGTGACCCCCGTGGGGTGAGGCTGCTCTCAGCTCCGCACGCTGCGGCCCTCGGGTCACCTGGCTGGGGGAGCCCAGCAGAGCGCCGCGGAGCCGCGAGGTCCCGGGAGAGGCACAGCTGCAGGGATTGTGCCGAGACAGAAGAGCTAGCTGGGTAATTGGCCTGAATCTGCCATTCACTGCTGCAGCGCCCCGTTCTCCGGGGCTGGCAGTCTGTCTTGAAGAAGCCTTATTACTGGGGAAGATGTGACAGAAGAGGCATACCGGCATTTTTTGCACGGAAACTCCAAACACTTCCCACCATCTGGGAGCAATGCCAGAGGCTGTTTTCCATAATTAGGTCAATCAGTAACTGTGCCAACAGCTCTCGCCCCTCTGATCCCACTTCCACTCTTTCTTAATGGGAGGCATATGGAGCTGCTTACCTATAGCGTGGGTGCCTACCTGGACTTGTCCATGAACGTGAAGGTTCAATGCTCGCATAATTTCCCACAAGGACATCTTGTTAGGTGATGAGTAGAACGCATTAGATCTGGCATGGAGCTGCAACACCTGGTCGCTGCAGGTGCATTGCTACTCTCCTGCTCACCTGGCGCGTAGGCACTGCATATGGCTGTCAGCAACCAGCGAAAACTGAAAACACGAAATGATCCTTGAAAAGAAGCCGCACAAACCGGCCGGGGACGCAGGTGAGCGGGGAGACGGTGCCGTCTCGGTGGGAACAGCAGCAGGGTGTCCAAGTGCAGCCCCCCCCGACGGCGGCTGAAATGCCAAGCCATTATTCTCGCCCGCCACTCCCAGCAGGCACCAGCACGGGGCAGGTAGTTAAGCTCCAGATCGGCGATGTTCTGCACAGCACGGCAGACTCCAAGGTGGTGGGGGGAGGGAGTGCAGAGGCAGAGCTACACTGGGGCTAAGCTACCTGTGTTCTCATTTCTAAATCGGGGGCAGCGTGGCCCCTCTGCGCTCTGACCACCCGCTGCAGAATCTGTAATGCACCAGGCAGCAGGCAGCTAAGCGAGTTCAACTCGCAGAAAAGACAAAAGCAGAACCCCAAATGGGATGGGGGGGGGCAGTAAAAAAAGACCCAGTGAAAGACAGACCAAGAAAAGTCCTGCAAGGGCCCGTCTACGGCAAATAAACGTCTCACCCCAGACACCAGCCGAAGCACCGGATTCAGAGCGAGCCTCTCAACGGTTACAGGAGGTTGCTAGGAAACGACATTTTCAGAACCGCAAGGTATTTCGTCGCGCAAAAACAAACCAAAACAAAACACAAGGCTGGGGTTAAAATACACCGCACAAAGAAGGAGCGCTCTGAATGACAATAAAGGTACACCGCTCAGCGACAGAGAAAGGCCACGCTGAAGGACGGGTCCCATCTGAAACTCTGCCACTTACAGCCTCCTTCTTCGCAGCAGCAGCAGCAGCAGCAGGGGAACACAAATCCGCTTTTTTTCTGGCGAGTGAGTAACGAGGGTCTCATTTCCCACTTGCTTTGCCTTTTAATTAAAGCCCAGCTGTGACACAGACCACGGTCTCACGTCTCAGCCAGATAGTCATACCTGCCACCCCAGGGCCCACCCGCTGGTCAGAACAGCAACTGCCGTCATTAAGGCAGCCAATCAGCCCAGGGGGGCAATTAGTCCAAGACCACATCTGATTTCACACCTCTTTACTCTGGGAATGACTGACAAGGCAGCCCAGCGTGGCATTTACGTGATTACACCTACTAATTACGAGATTAACTTGGGACCGAGCAAGCACACGGGAACAAAAACCCGTAGAGCACGAAAGATCTCTGGAAAGAGAAGTGGGGGCCTCCACTTCGCCACACGCGTCTTCTTTAATGAAGCCACACCTGTCTCAGACTGAGGGAGAGCGACTGTGTTTGCAGACTTCCTGAACGGCTTTCCAGCCCCTCTCCCATGTGAAAAAACATTTCAGATGTCAAGGAATTTGTGCAAATGTCTGGTGAGTTAGAATTATGTCTGAGAGCTGTTGTGCTCTTGGTAAAGAAGGTCAACATCACTGGCGTGACCCAATCTTTCAGGACACTAAAGGCCTGTCTGCAGTGTGATCTTAACGAACTGAATTAACTGAATTATCGGGGGTTTTCCTAAAAAATTCAGAATACCATGGAATCTCTTCAAAATGACCTTGAATGTAATTTGAGTGTGCTACAAATACATACTAAAAAAAGTCAGAGACCTTAAAGTCAGAGCTGTAATATTTTCATTTTACAGATAGGCAGAGACCCAGCACTAACTGCGTCACTGAAGTTAAAATCTAATTAATATTACATACTTTCTGGGAGATGGCTTGATTAAGATTCTTCCTGTTCATGACCTCTTAAAAATTCGCTCCGCTAAGGCCGGAGAGGATGTGCTAATGGTTTTGACTGTCAAACGAGGATGAGGAGTATGGGCGCAAGTGCTTTTCACACCTCCGTTTAAACACAGCACTACTGTCTTCAATTGCCAGCTCGATATAAACACTCAAAACCATCATCTTCCAATCAGTCCATGAAACGGTCTCATTAGGAAAATACCCGCCTACTCAAGCAAAGCAATTACAGCCATGAACCCAAAATTTAATATGTGTGCAGTTCAATTTTTGTCTGCTGTTATGAAAATCGGGTGTTCCTGGTGTGTTTGTTTGTCATCAGAAAACAGCCTTACAGCCTGGACTGCTCATTTAACGACTGCTGTTCTGTTTTTGTGGCGCTGTCATTATCTGCCCGATTCTACCCCAGAGCTGCGAAGTAAAACGGAAATGGGGACGAGACGATCTGAAAGAAACTGGGAATTATTTAAAGGCATACTGCAAGATGTAAAAACAGGTACAGGGAGAACGTTCGGTACACGAGCTTTCGCTGATCCGAACATGAAGAATTTGTACCTTGTAATTCGGTATAAGAACGAAATTTCTCTTATCCGAACTCTGACGTATAGCCGAGAACCCCCTGCAAACATCTGAATGCAGCGCAGAAACATAAGTGTAGAGTAAGCGGAGTATTCAACAACGTTATTCCGGTGCGGTTAGTTTCTGCCCGGCAAGACGGGCATCGTGGTTACGGACGCCGTGAGACAGTAGTGCTTTGTTTACGATCACGGCTAAACCTTGGGCTCTCATTTTCCAAAGTGTTTTTTTTTTGTTTGTTTGTTTTGTAGCTGCTGTTCGTTATGGGGTCTTAAGGAAGAGAAAAAGATTATTTTGCGCAACAGTCAACAACAGTATGCACATCGTTCTAGCCGATCGCTTGGATAGCGATCTATTTCGAATGAATGAAAAATTTAAATATGATATAAATTATTTTACTGCCAAAGTTGGCTTATTGGAGTAGAACTGCCTTGTTCACTAAGCTGGCTATAATGCTCTGTATGGTATTATATGTTTAGAGTGTTTTTTTTGAGTGAACTTGTCTTCGGTTCAGAACGGGGTGGAATTTTCCCCATAAGAAATAACGGAATTTTTATTTTCGATTTACGATGTCCCGCCTTCCGAACAGATTCTGGGAACGAATTATGAGGTGTGGGGTGTGAGCATATTTTCAAATATGACAGGGAAGTTTGAAAGCACTGTATTTGACTATTATTTAGCAATTCATTCGAGGAAATTATTAACAAACAATTATGATGTTCAAGAGCACATGCATTGTTCACATTTGAAAGTACAGGGTTAAGAACCCATTTACTGTACATCATATTTTGTAATTTTATAAATCTATGTATAGCTTTTTATTTGCTTAACTGTTCTGTCCATGGAAATCATAAGGAAATTGCTTATAGTTACTGTATCGACAACGCTGTTTATTCCATGTGTTCCTCCATTACCAGAAAGCTGCTTCTTCCTTTTGTGGGTCACACAGCAACAGGGAGGAGTGACTACTGTTCATCTGCTTTACAGTACATCTGAGCAAGGGCAAGGCTTACTGAAAGAATAAAGACACTCCTTCTGAGGCTGTATAAGAAATAGGAGGGGGTATGAGCAAACAGGTTGTAAAAAACACATACAGTAGCCCTGATGTGGGAAAGGGCAAACCAGGGGTGTTTAATCTTCATCCTGGAAGGAGCAGTGTGCCTGCAGGCTCGCTGGATCTGGCAGGCAGCAGCTCCTGCCAGGTGATGTGCCGATGTGGGCTGGTAGTTGCGGAGCTGGTATGGAAGCCTGCAGACACACCGGCCCTCCGGGAGGGGGACTGGGTTAACGCTCCGCACCTCTCCGCGCGGTTTCACACACGGACAAAGGTGAGGCCCTCGGACGGAGGGTGGTCCTGTCTGTCCATCGTCGTTGCGAGCGGCGGTGTGTAACAGTACACAGTGCCTGGTCCACGATACAGTATGTGCATGATACACGCCCCGGGGGGCAAGACAGAAAATCGCTGGGGTGTCCTGTTTTTACCAGGAGCCTCGCTTACAAAAGTCTTTTCCGCTGCTGTCGGAGGTACGGCAACGACACCCCCGCCAGGCCCTGCGCCAGCGCTACAGGACCCACCACCCCAAAACCCCATTTCATGGGCGGGAAGGCAGGCTGCTCTGGCAAGGGCGACTCACAGCTGGAGCAAGAAACAACGAAGAGATGGAGCAAATTTATCTGAAAGCACAGCCCAGGGATTCCCAACCCTGAGCAGCCATTGTGTGCAGGGTTTGCTTTAATCCCCCGAGCTCTGAAGTACTTAACTGAATAGATAATTCGCTTCAGCAGGTCTTTTACATTGGCCCGTGCAGATTTCAAGCGACCTATACAAAATTTAAATGTACTTGGAAATTTCCAGCTTTTGACTGTATGAGCTCCTAACAATTTAGAACATCTAATGAAAGCTATGGTATTTTTTCCAAAGGAGAAAATGAGAGCTGAGCTGGAAAGCAGGCCGGTGTGTCACAGGGAATCAAAAAGCACAGAGGAACTTGAGTTTTTCCATTCGGATTTACCCTTTCAATCAAGTAGCCGACCCATTCAATTACTCAACGTTTTCTTTCAATAGAGATCTGACAGTTCGTCTGAAAGATGCACCCAGCTGGCCTGGCCTGCTTATGTCTGCAGACTACACTGCTGCTGTCAGGCACCAGCAAGCTGATCTCATCCTATCAGCTCAAGAGACCACAAACCAGGACAGAGCTGACCTTTGTGTCTTCAATACCTACAGCTCAAAGCCAGGCTGGGATGACCCTGTGACCTACACAGCCTGTATCTCTGAGACACTCCAGTGCAATAGTGGAGATCCAAAGTCATCAATTCTAAGAAATGTATACACCTACAGATGATCAGATAATGACATGACTACAAAAAGTTGCTTCAATGGTTTAGGTCAGTGTTACTAACATCGCAAGCAGCTCGATTTACGTGGGTACATTTTTAAAAGCTGGAAAAAAGGCAACATGTAGTCACACAGACACACAGTATCTACACCTTCACAAACTTCAATCCTGCCATTAAATTAGCCCAACATAACATGTATTTAAAACATCTTAGAATTTGAAAACAATTCCTTATAACAGATTTTCAACATACAAAGGCATTCATTTTGTGCAATGTGTAACGCAACAGTGCCATGCACACACACACACAGTCCGTGACAGGAGATCCAGGCGGTGTGGAGGCAGGTGTGTGCCGGTGTACGCTCACACACACACTCCACTCCAGCCTCCTGTGCTCTCTGTCTCTGCAAGACAGAGGGGAGAGATCAGTCAGAAAGGAAGGGGCTGCACAGGGGATTGCTCCTCCATCTCACGCCAGGGGAACTGGCCGAGGAGCAGGACACTTTCCTAAGCTCTGGCCGGGGAGCGTACTCTCTAATGGATTACCTTCATTTCTTTAATCAGTTTCTCTCTGGATTCTTCTCACCATCAAACTCATACTGCTGGTTACTGCAAAACACACAGCCTTTCACACCATAGCATGAAGCACTTATGCTGAGGAACTGATGAGACTGCAGCCTGGCCTTGTAGCGCTGAGCTACTGAACACACTGAAGCCCAGTCCTGCAACAATGACTACTGAACACACTGCAGCCTGACCTTGTAACACTGATCACAATACAATCTGGGCCTGTAGCACTGAGCTACCGGACACCAGTCTTTCCACAGGAGGAGACCTGCCTTCCGTCAATAGTGACAATGTGTTTTCCCCCTGGTGTTGACAGCTCCTGGCACTGCGGGCAGCTTGCACGGCGAGGAGGCTGCCGTTCGCAGGGCATGCTTCTGGTAAGGAGGCCGAGTGGCCCTGCTCGCTCTCTTCTCTGCTCCAGCCGAGCGTGCTGTGCTGAGACACACTCTGACACCTACAGCAGGTGCTGAATTAGCATCAGGGAAGAACCTGGGCTGCGGAACTTATTCGCACCAGCGGGCTGGGAGGCTGTGCAGAAGCACTCGGCCTCGTCAAGTCTCAGCAGCCGCAGCCCAGTCCCTCTCAAGGGCCAGTTTTCCTCCCGGCGAAGCTCCTTTCCATCAAGGGCTACAAATGTCACAGAATAAAACGGAACGAAAATGCAGCTCACGCGCCGCCAGCAGAGGCTTTGCGGTCAACATCCTGAAAGATTTACAAGACCAGGGGAAGAGAGAAGGCTCCTGTTGCTTAGCAGTTTGAGTCCCCTGAAGTTAAAAAACAAAACACACTGTTGAAGAGGAAAAGGCAATATACTGTTAATATGCTGAGAGGCCTTAAAAACACAAACCCTACTGGCTCCATTTCTGACCTGATGTATTTTTAACACTTCTCAGGATATTATTTTTAAGATTATTTGGTCGTCACTAATTCTTTTTCCTGGATTATAACACCCATCCCAACTGGGGAGGATGAGCAGCGTTGTACACATTGCAGGGAGCACAGGCACGCCATCACAATTTAGAGACATCTCTTAACCCTGTCAGCTTGGTTTTGGGAAATGACAGGAAACTACAGCTTGTGGAGGAAACACATACAGGCCCAGAGAGAACACGCAAACTCCACACAGAAGGCATCCGGGGCTCAAATCAAACCCAGAACCCAAGAGCTGGAGACAGCAGTCTTCACTGCTTCACCATCTGTCTGACCAACTACACAGACCAACTCATTAAATGAGCTCTGCTGCCATATTGTCCAACCTGTTTGGGAATCGGCAGTAGGTTATTTCAATGGCATACCAAGAACTGGACTAGCTACTGTTTCTCTAGAACGGCATATCAGATCGAACAGCAAAGAGAGTAATACGCCAACAGCTAAACTGCTCTTCAAAAGTGAATTAACGAGGTTCCTAGCTGATGTAATTATGTGTTAATTGTTTCACATTAAAAACACTGTTCTTTAACAAAACAATCCATTATTTAAGGATTAATTTACCTAATTACGTAAGACGCAAAACAGCACAAGGGGACTGTTATGTAAACTGTGAAAAATATTTCATCACTATCTGCAAATCATGATTATAAAGAGTACAGTCAGAGCAGCACAATTTCAACCTCGCTACTGTACAGCTGCGTGTAAGATGAACACTTCATTTCCTCTGGGCGATTAATTACCCAACTTAATTAGCATCCCTGCGAGCAGTATAGAACAGGGTGTGAATACAAAAAAGTCAGTGTTGTGGCACATTAACCAGTCTAAGAATGGTAGCATTTCCATCTGACAATCCTGGGACTGTTGAAGCCGACCAAATCAATTTTGATAAGCATATGCAGAGGCCAGAATGGCTGGGAATCTGAGCACCTCGTGTTTTCAAGTCTTGTCCGACTTCCCAGGAACCGCATGGGTCCGGAACCGTAGGCTCTCACGAGCTCGTAAAGTGTTGCAGACAGAGGCTGAAGAGGAAGAGACCCTCCTTAGTCAGCCTACCTTGGGATTAAAAAGTTGCTTTTTTTCCCCCACTAAGAAAGAGTCACTTGCAAAAAATGCCACAGCAAAGACAAAACAAATTGGAAGTTTCTCTTCTTTGACAGAGAGAAGCCATGTGAAGAGATCTGGGAATTAAGATCCTACACCGATAAGATGAACCTTTTATTCTTAAACAAAGAATACCCGACACAAGTAAGGTACTAAAAAGGTAACCTGGTGAACTTCTACAAAATCAACTGTGAAACATGAAACACACCAGCAAAAGCTATGTATATAAGTGCTTTTGAGAACAGGACACACATCTTGACTCAAAGGGTCGAGGATTCTGAAACTAGCTGTTCAGCCATGCTGTTGGAGCCGATATCCCTGGCTTCCTTCAAGATGCATCTGGATGAGATCCTTGATCATAGGCCTCCTCTTGCTTGCAATCGATCTTCTGTTGTGGATAAAGACAGTGGTGGATAAATCGATAGCGTTTGGATCCTTGAGACCCAATTAAGACTTTAAGCTTAAGCCCTAGATTCTCTGAGGGCTATAAATTAGTGTGAGTTTTAGAATATGGAAAACTCAGGGGAGAATATTAATTCTCCTCAATTTACAACTCCCGTTGACCCGAGGGGACACACACCCTTCCCAGCACGTGAGGGGATTGTCTTGAAAGAAGCACTCACCTGGGGGTGGTTAGCCTTACCTGCCCTTTAAGATCCAGGTGTGCTTTCGGCACCCTTGGCAGAGGTAAAGGCGAAAGACTGACTCCTCAGTGCATCCTCAAAGTATGTGAGAAGGAGGAGTGATCATCACCTCCATCCGCTAATACTCATCTTGAAGGGGGGGCGTCATGGCTGTGACGTGCCAAGGTCACAAAAGACTGTTGATGACTCTCAGTACATGTCTGCACAGGCACCCTGTGTATGCACTGGCATCCAGCGTGCCAGAAAACCAAGCTACTTGAAAAGGAGGAGATCGCGGTTTCCTGGGGCGGTATTGGGAGAGCAATGCCTTGCTGAACATAACTTGTGGATATTAAAACGTCTTCAGTATTCCGTGCCAGAATTGTTCATGCAGTCTGCAATTATGTGGATACACACTGTTTTAAATGTTCAGACAAAGGACACCATCTAGAAGTTTTGGCTTTAGAGAGGCTGGCTGGCGGGGTTCGGCTCAGAACCTCGGGTCAGTAATTACTGTGATCCCGGCACGCTAGGACAACTCTCACGCTTCTTAAGATTCTGAGAGCTGCCATGCTGCCATTTACTGTTCTTCACAGAGGGCATGCTTGTATAATTAGGATACAGTCCTGACAAGAGAGCACAGGCTATTGGGGCTGGCTAATGATCCACGAGTCTCTTGCTGCCTAATTCTGGCTTATCTGAGAGCACATGAAAACTGCAAGGGCAAGACGCATCAAACCAAGGTGGCAACATCGCTCTGGTTCATTCACAAGTGTCTTCACAGCTTCCTGGAAGTGGCAAACAGACGGGAAAACATTACGTTTCCAGGCCTGAATCATGTACTGTATGCTGAAAGCCAGGAGGCACCGGTGTGCTCATGTGAACAGGGTTGAGATGGATCAGGCCATCAAAGGTCTATTTCACGTCCCTCTCCATCACAAAGGCCAGACGAAAACACTGTTGGAACAGGGGATGTGAAATCTGAAAAGGATTCTTTGGATGAGAGGATTTTGCGGACAAATAATGGGTCAGAATAATATGAACCAATGTCCTTGAAACAATATATAGATCATTTTTAGTTTATTTGTATAGTTTTAGATGTTACTTGTTCACAGTCCTCCTTGACGCTATATACTGTATACAGATATATTCAAACACATACTGCATAGGAGCTCATACGATTTAAAGGAGATCTCCAAGAGGACGTGTCCTTGGCTAGAGCGGTCTGTATCTTTGCACAGAAGGCAGCTGCAGTGTGCTGTGTCACAAGGAAGTGTCCTGGGAAATATCCCACACCTCCAGCACACACAGCTGCAGCTTGTCCACTGCAGCCAAGCAGAAGCATGATGGGGGGGGGGCTGGAACGCCCCGGTGATCACACCTGGCCACACCTGGCTCAAGGTGACACCCCTGGGAGGGGCCTGTTCCTGAGCAAGTGAAGGTCAGTCTGCTCTGGAAAGCCCAAACTACTCTTTATGTAGTGGGGGGGGTCAGCTGACTGAAAATGTACAGAAACCTGCTGGATTCTGGGCCTGGAGGACTGGAGAGTTGGAGCTAGAAATGCCGTGAATCAGAAAGAGGGACAGGCACTGGCACACACTCCAAAAAAAAAAATAGGGGAAAACAGAAATGTTTTAGATCATAATCTGATGCAAAAAAGAACTTACATGAGATTATAAATGTGAAACGTTTCTGCACAGCAAAGAATTGAAACAAAATTCAATTTTTTATATTCTGTGATTATTTGATATTTGACATGTACAATCTATCAATGATGTGCAAACTGCATGTCACAGTAAATATTTCAAAGTGTATGAATACAAATATGTTGTTCTGGTACAGTAGGTTCATTTTGCTAGGATTTCTCTAACTCTCCTCCTGGGGCACTGTCAGTGAAATAATCTTACGCGCTGTGTCAAAGGAGTTCATATATTTCACTGTGATTTTCCTTTGCCCTGACACTGAAGATGACATTCTGAGAAAACATTAAGTGTGGCCGATGCACTTCCAGACAGTTTCATGTCTGACTATTGTGAGTTACAGCCAGAAACCAAGAGCTCAGCCTTTACTGCAAGTGTGAAGCCAGACATGTGAACACAGGTAAAGCACACAAAGAAATTCTGCAGAGTGGAATGCCTCTCTGTACAGGCAGCGACAATGCAGGGCAGTCATTGTGCTCTTTATAGTGCGTCGACATCAGGAGCTCCAAGGACACGGTGACATGTGCTGAGCTCCAATCGAACCCGCTGACATCGCCAGGCGCAGCCCCCACCAACCTCTGCTTCCTCCGACACTTGGGCTGGATTCTTTCGACACCTCTTGTTCCTGCGTCAATGTGCTGCTTCTCTTCCCAGCCAATTAGGCTGCTGGCAGCTCCACATCACAAAGGCATTTAAAATTGCCCTTGGTGAATGTAACATAAGGCATTCAACAATGGGTTGCAGCTTTTCACTGATCTAGGTTTTGAAGACAGTTTTAAAGGAGATAAGCTAATTATTCAATAATGCTCAGCTCAGTAGGAACTGACTACATTGATGGTTAAGAAGGGAAAGGTCATGCTGGGACATGACGGTAACTTTTTGTTGTACAATAACGCTGGATATACTGCATATGAACTCGAAGCATTACAAAGATCAAAAAGATCACTCACAGCTCGGCTGGGAACACAAAAGACACTCTTACAGAAATGTGAACAGCGTTTCATTATTCTGAAACAACAGAACAGATACTCGGTATCACCAAGTTCAAACGGATCTGCCTGCTAATAAGCTACAATAAAGACATCGCCTCAGCCTAAATACCAGCCAAAAAAAGATCCGTCTTTCCATACGTTTGCCCTTTGCAATCCATCCCGAAATGGTTTAATCATGTTTGACCAGTGCTGGATTAATGCTACCAAATCTGGGGCTATAGCACAGACCATGAAGCTACTATAAAACAGTGAAGACTGGAGCTACACAGGCCTGATCAGCCATGCCCTGGGGCAGCTGGGAAATGGGTCACATACCCCGAACTGGAAGTAGGGTTTGGTCTAGGGAGCTCAGAGTGGGTGCACTCAAAAAGACACCACGGTTTTGGTCTCTGAAGGACAACAGGGAAGGTGGGCTCAAACAGACCAGCTGCCTCATGGCCCATGCAATGAGAATGAACTACAGGCCAGGTGTTTGTTTCATACATTTGCAAAGAAACAAAAACAGCGGACTGCCAGATCCTGTTCAGCTTTGTCTGTGCCAGGGACAAATGGAAATATGCATCACTAATCAAATGCCACATTGTCTGACCTTGTGAAATATTTCTGTTATATACAAGAGAAATACAAACAACATTCTGATAGCTCTTTAAGGTGGTGTTAGTAGAATGTATGCTTGCCAAAGCATTACAATAACTGCTGTTACTCTTAGTAGTAGAGCCCTGCTATAAGATAATGAATGCCTGCGCTGCAAACAGCCTTCTCCCTGGGTGTCTGTGTCAGCTCCTGTTCCAATACCAAGTGCTGCTGTGTGTGTGGCTCCTGCAGTTTGTGCCTGGGGTCGAGTCACAGGTTTTACAAACATGGCCAGACCTTGCAAATACCACCATGCATCCATCCACTATCCACACCCACTTCATCTCGGGGGGGTGGTGGCAGACCCCCAGCCCATGGGACACATGCAGCTGCGGTTCAGAGACGTGAATTAACCCAGCCAGCATGTCTTTCGACAGTCCTAGGGAAAACGTGCAGCCCAGCCTCCACACTGAAGGCTCTGCAGACTGGATTTGAACCCTGGAACCCAAGAGCTGTGAAGCAGCAGCACGAAAACCCTACGCCACTCAAAACACAGCAAAAAAAAAAAACCAAAAAATACAGATGATTTTTTTTTCCCCCACCGCTGTTCCATGCAGGTAGGGGGTCTTGCCATTAAACAGCAGTGGAGTCCTTGGCTCAATTTTGAAAGCAGCTTCTTCCAGTTTCTCCACATCAGTACAGGAGCAGCACGAGGCCCAGGCTCTGTCTAAAGTGACGCTTCCTCTGACGCCAGCTGCCGTGTTGGGGAAGTGACCGTTTCCACAGCGACTCCTCTCACCTGCCAGGAAACTCATTTTCACCTCAAAAAAGGGCTACAGGGGCTCTGCAAGCTCAGGGGGGAGGGTAGTTTGGGTGCAGTGGTGGGAAAATGAGAAAACAGTCTCAGGAAGTTGATGAGCAAAAAGGATGGCACAAAACTAGACTTAACCGGATTGGCTGTAAATCTCCCCATAACACACGCTCTGCCATCACTCTGCTTTCCTCTCATTTCTTATTTTAAGAGTTTCTCACTCCTAATCCTCTTGTAAACTAGAAAAAAAAATCAAATGCCATCCACTCTGCTCCAGTTCTTTGGATCTGTTCCTACAACATGATCTGTGACATAAGCACAGCTGCTCTCGGTGCTCTGCCTCCACCGCTCTGGTGTCTAGTGTGGTCACGCGGGGTTGCCGCTCTTCCCTCTGCCCCTCTGGATCCATGAGCCAGTGCTGACGGAGGGCAGGGAGCAGGAGCTTTCTAGCGAGAGGGGCAGGTGCACTTAGAGAAAAGGAGACGCTTTTAAAAGCTCCTGAGGTGTCTCCTGAAGTGTCTCGAGTAACCCGAACCAAAGAGAAACTAACATGCACAGCGGGAAGCAAAACAGTTTTCAGTCACTGCATCCTCCAACAGCCCCTCCATCACCATGAGCTCTTAACATGGCTCCGTATTACGTCATTTTTTTTCTGAACGCTCACGTTCTGACGCACACGGTTAACGTGGAATACGGAACCGGGCCCAGCACTGTCCCTCCATAAACAAGCGCCTCCTTGCAAGTACCGAAATCCATGAAGGACGCGTTTTTTTCAAGCAGCCTCTGAGCAGGAAGACCTGCGATCCTGTGGGACGGATGGGAGCAGGAGAACCGCGTGAAGAGGTCAGAAACAGAGGCTGAACGCCGAAGCTCAACCTTAATCAACTGCAGCATAAAACCTTTGAGATGAGAGGGGCAGTCTCATAACGAGGGGAGAAAACCCTGATTGCTTTTAAGCTGGCTTTTACATCTTCATCCCCCTGCCTTCACACAGAAAGGATATATTTACTTAACGTCACTCTTGTCACTTAGGAAATGAAGTGTTACACAATGCAGTCCCTGAAGCACCCACATCCATCTGCCTGAATGGTCTATCGCACCTCCAGCAGCGGTGGCCATCCCATTCCTAGACAGATGGGCTTTCGTCTAACGCAGTGTACAGGCTCTGCAGGAGAGGTAATCCGGGGGATTTTCTCTGCTCCTTCCTGTAAACCAATCACTTCATTATCGGACTATTGTTTCTCAGGGAATCAAGTGGTCACGCCGGGACAGCGGAAAAACAGCACTCAGCTTGTACGTGTGGTCCTGTACCGCCTGGGTGGCAGGACTGCAGCTGAAGCTGAGCAGAAGGATCTGCCTTAGCAGTCTGTGGCCCACACCTTCCCTCTAGCCCTGGAGTTATTATTCTGCTGCAGTTTTGCTCGTCCTTCTCGATCACAGCAGTTGGGATGCCATTGTGCTTGTTCGCCTTAATGCCAGGGGTGCATATGCCTTCATGAACAACAGATCAGATCGGATCTGTCACACAGGCACCCTCGCTGGCTAATTCAGACATTTGTTTTACAGCCCAGTGCGGACTTGTACTTATAAAGAGGTTTTCCTTAAAGTGCCTGAGCCTCAAAGATCAAAGGCTAGCAGGGTGTCATAACCGAAACCCTATTCTTATAGTGGTTATTATTAGCATAGCGTAGAGATGGAAGTGTTTTGGGTATGAGGAGTACTCAAGGTGATTACAACCCTGGGGCCCTCTCTTAAGGAAATCAGACGTTTTTCAGAAGCTGTTGACGCAAGTCTTCCAACAGTTACTCAAGACAGTGGCTGCACCCAGGGACTGGAGAATTGCTTGTGTAGTGCCTCTCCATAATAAGGGCGAGAAAACTGAACCAAGCAATTACATACCAATAAGTCTAATTTCTATAACATAAGGTTATTTAAGCAACTATGAAGACTAAATTACAGGAACACCTACATGGAGGAAGTAATATCCTAGAGAAAAGTTAACATGGATTCAGAAAAGGTAGGTCTTGCCAGACCAGTAAAGAGTTCTTTGAAAAAGGAAACAAAAGTACTCGATATTCACAGAGAATATGTTATGCTTGTTATGCTGGGCCCGACAAGGTGTTGAAACGGGCTCGGCGAAAAATGGTTCCTCAGGTTCCTTAATTGGCCTGATAGGCCCAGCCTAATCTCATAGAGGATGGCCCCAATGAGTCTCCAGCATGTGTGGAATGCGTATTGGTAATTGGTGGAGGTAATGGGGCGGTGCTGGAGCTCGTCGGAGTGTAACAATGATGCATTCAGATCTTCAGGACACTTTGAAAATAAGCTCCTAAAGAATTAATTCTCAAATGACAGATGGTAGGTTTGTAAGATAATATGTGCACTTGGACTGAGAAGTGGTCAATAAATAGAAAGAGATAAGGGATGAAAGTTCAGAGTGGGATGATGTAATTAGTGGGGTCCCACAGGGATCTGTACTAGGTCCACTGCTCTTTCTAATTTATATCAATGACTTCGATACTAGCATAGTTAAAAACCTAGTCAAGTGTACAGATGATACCAAAACAGGAGGATTAGCAAGCACAGTAGGAGCAGCAAATACAATTCAAACGATTCAGATAAAAGGCTATCCAAACCCTTTGCAATTAAATTATGCAGGTGCATTATAAATCCAACTTTGAACACAACATGGGAAACTGAGCTAAAGAGGTAACTTCTGTAAAAGATTCAGGTGTCTATTTTGTCATTTATGTGTTCTAGATAATCAGTAGAAGAAAAAAGGATATACTATTAGTATATACTGTAAGAGGTGAATAATTTAAATCAAGGAATGTTATAATTTAATTGCATAATGCCCTGGTAAGGCCTCAATCTTATGCCCAATTTTGGTCACATTATGGAAAGGATATATCCTCTAGAATCAGTCCAGAATGAAACAATCCAGGACTCCGGGACAAAGGAGTGTCCTAAATTCACAGGCTGAAAGAAGTGCACTCTTGAACAGTGAAGACCGTGAGGGGATCAGATACAAGCATTTAAAATCCTCAAAGGCGTCAACAGAGTCAACCCACTGGACGTCCTCAGAATGGGAACGGGGGGGACAAGTGGAAACTAGGTGAGGGTGCAAAAGGGTGAAGAAATAAGCAACTCCACCATGTTGCTGAAGCCTGTACCCTGGTCTCTTTCTAGAAATGGCTGGATGAGATCCTGTGGTCAATGAGATACTGATTACCAAACAGCCTAGATGGGACAAATGGCCTGTTCTACTGAAAAGTGTAACACAGCTTCATCTCTCTGCTGCAGGCTGGTGTGGATGCTGCCCACAAATTATCTCGGGGGCATGGCTTACTGTACACACTGTGCCCTCCACTGAGGACACTTGTTGGGCAGGTGGGCTCAGTGCTCTGGCTCCTTCATGAGGGATGGGGACGGCGAGACCATGGTCTGCCGGGCGCTTAGGAAAGTAGGATCAGTTCCAAAAGTGGAAGAAGAGATTGTGCTGCTGCCACAAACAGGGATCTTCTTCCAGCTTTCTCTGAGCAAGCGAGTAATATGATAGAAAGCAGCTTGCTATGGCTGACGTACACCAGACAACTTAGTCTTAGTAGAATCTTAGAGCCCTTTAAGCTTAGCTAATTAAAGGTTTACCTAGCCCCTGTACAATGCTTTTCTCTACCTCTGCTTAGCACTAGTGAAAATCTCAAAGTTTCCGGATCCCCTCTTTCAGTGCTGCACAAAGAGTTCTGAAGCTTCTGGACAAAAAAGCCCTTTCGAAAGGCATGGGAATTTTTTAGCTGCATGAAAGCTGCATGAGTTCTAGCGCATGTTAGCAATGTTTCTGTCGAGTTTGTTCAGGGATGGCATTGAAGAATGGTAAACAATGAGAGGTGGCCACCTAGCCCGCCTGGTAGTCAGTGGATCCAGGATCTCACCCAGTCGAATCTTGACAGAAGCCAGGGTATCGGCTCCAACAGACTGACCGGTTCAGCTTGTTCCAGGCCCTCATGACCCTCACTGCTGTAAACAAGAGGCTCCTGTTCTTATTTTGTTTCTTCATTTTAGAAACGCTATAGTTTTGGTTACACCAACCCCATTTTTTGGAGTAGTCAATTCCGAGAGTCAATTCTTTCCCATCTTTGCACGTGGCTGTGGGCACCGCAGCTGCACAAAGGGGAGAATGAGGAGGTCTAGGCTGACTCCTCTGACCCACCCACTCGGCATTTATCATGTCACAGACAACACAGCCCTGGGGTTCAGCTCCAACTGGAGGAGAGGCACGCCCCTCACTTGACAGCACCACATGCCTGCAAGTGCCCGGCACGCCACAGGGGGCGCTGTATCACTGACAGTCCTGTCTGACTAACTGCACAGCACTTCTCAGGAAACACTGCGGCCCCTCTTGGGGAATCAGTCACAGTGGGCTAGTGTCATGACTCAGGCTCGAACCCGTGACTATAGAGCTTAAGCTGCACTCTGGCAAGGGCCTTTACCACCTGGTTGAGCCACTAACAAGGCTTATTATAAGTATAATTGCTTACACTTATATAGCACGTTTCTGGACACTCCACTCTAAGCACTTTACAGGTAATGGGAATCCCTCCACCACCAGTGTGCAGCCCCACCAAGATGATGCGACAGCAGCCAGAGTGCACCAGTCCTCTCCCCACACATCAGCTCTCCGTGGGGTCGAGAGCAGTGTGATGAAGCCAGTTCAGAGATGGGGGTTATTAGGAGGCCATGACTGGTAAAGGGCAGGAGGAAATTTGGCCAAGACTCCGGGGTTACGCACCTACTCTTTTCGAGAAACGCCGTGGGATTTTTCATGACCACAGAGAACCAGGACCTCGGTTTTACATCTCTTCCGAAGGACGGCGCCTGTTTACAGTATAGTGTTCCTGTCACACCTGCTGAGCTGCAGTGGGTTGTCAATTGTGAGTTGCAGGGTAATACGGCTGTGTGATCGAGTGATCGAGTAATCTAGTGATCTGTTTGAAATGCTCTGTGTCCACGGGCTTGTGTTTCACTATCCAGTTGCCAGAGCCTTTGGGGACTACACTTTATCATACCCCTTTGTTTTCCAGTGCTTCATCACAATTTTACTCAGGTTTACTACGTTTTAATTTGGTTTTTAAAATGATGTTCTGCAATACACATTTAGGAAGTAACATTTTCAAAATTAGGACTCGTCCAAACAGGAAGTAAAAGGACAATACCCGTGTTATTTCCATGGATCTCAGCGAAAGCAAAGCCACCTGAAAGAATGTGATCTTCTTTAAAGTTCTTAAAACGTTAATGTCTGCCTATGCGATGAGAGGCACAGACAAAACATCCCTAGATTGTCTATGCGTTTCAGTCGGCACAATGTATTTTACCACAAAGCCCTAAAAAGCTTTAGAAAGCAAGTCAGGATATTAACAGCACTGTGGCAATGGTGTGTATATTTTCCCCAGAATATGAACCATTTACCTGGTAAATGGTTCGGAATTGTTAGTCAGGAGCAATTTCCTTGGCATGTCTGCCTCTGGGAGCTCCTCATTTTAATATGAATAATCCGCGGTTGGACGCTGCCCATATTAAAGGGAAACTGCACACACCGTGCACTCTGGGCCCCGATCTGAGATGTTTTATTTGAAAATGTCATTCGCTGTTGTCCTTTGTGCCTGAAAGGCCTGCCGAAAGGTTTCTGAGCATAAATTTCCAACTTTCTCCACCCGTAATTAGGCCTACACCTGCATCACTATTTGCATATTAGACAAATTAGTCGCCAAAGTCTGTTCTTAACTCTGTGTACCCTCTGAAATACCAAATTGCTTTTCTCAACAGGGATCAAGGAAATGGGAATGTGTTAAAAATGTTTTTACAAGAAAAATGAGGAGAAAGCAGAAAACCATCGCCTATTGTATAGATGCTTATTACTTGAGTGGGTAGAAAGGAGAGGATGCTGGGAATGTGGCAGTATGGCCAAAGAATTAAATCATGGCCACATTCTGACGACTTCTTATCTCAAACCAACAGCATGGAGAGACATCCCAGTGTCTCCAGCAAAAAAGCATCTCAAATGGCTTTTGGTGGGATAACCGTAACAAATAAAATATTCAAAATTGATTGCACATATTTAGTAAATGTTCTGCAGGCTAACTTACTAATGATAAGTGGAAAACTAGTAACTGACAGGAATTACACCTGGAAGTTATTTACTGGAGCCTTTATCACTTACGAATGTCCCCGGTTCTTCCCTCTGTGGTGCAGCACAATAACATCTGATCAAGGGAACAGAGGAGGATTCTCGAGTGGGACAATTACCAAGACATTCCTGCTGTGCCGGCTTTCATTTCAAGTGTTCTCCTGATTCTTATCAAACAGGATATCCGAGAGCTGCCGTAAAGATGCTGCAAGACGTTAATCCATTTCTCCTGAAAGACTATAATATTAATTATCCCAAACCAAGGACTCGTAAAGCCAAGTGTGTGTTATGGCACAAATTATACTGCAAAGAAAAGGGAGTTTAAATGTTCCCTTTTCTTTTGCTGTTTGCTAAACTGCCTTTAGGGGAAGGTTACATAACCTAAATCTCATTGCTATCTCCCTGTTTACTGCCCATCCTGCACAGCTCCTCCATTACAAAACAAGTAATGTCAAGGCGGGGGTGGGGTTTGCTTTTCAATTTTCCTTCTGCAGTCCTCCTGCACCTGATGTTCACATACTGTACCAGCCACAGATCAGCTTACACCACCCTGCTTGCGTTCGAACAGGGTTCTGCTGGGGTTAATTTCTGCCAGTAGGAAAACACTCAGAGCACAGATCTCATCTAGTAGTTGGCAGAGCTGGTTTGTCTCAAAGTGCGTCATACGCTGCTATGAAGAGGGGTGACGTACAATCAACAAAAGGAGTCTTCTTCAATCAGGGTGAGCTTGTCCAAACCCTAAGAATTTAACCCCCCTTCAGAGCCCTCTGTCACGATGTGTAGTTCAGGACCCTATGCTGACAGTATAATCCGGAAATGGCTGGAATAAGACTTAAAGGGAAACACAGTTGGAGCAGGACGGGATGGCCAACAGGGGGGCGTGACTGTGGCGATCCGGTGCTCGGGGGGCGTGGCGCAAGCGAACATGTCCAGGACAGTCCAAAAGGGGGAATATTGGGCGCAGTCCAAGGTCCAAAACAGGGAGGTCCATCCAAGACAGAATGATTAAAAACAGGAACATGGAACATGGAACAAGGAGATTAAAATGGGGTGATGACCCCAGGCGCTCTGAGCCCCGGACTCAGCTGGGTCAGGATGCCGATAAGAGGCCTATGCCCTCAAGCCACAGACATAGGGCCACTTGGTGGTAGGCGTCCATCTTCCAATGCAGAGCTAGGAGTAGCGAGAGCGCCAGGCTTAAATAAGGAGGGACAAACAGAGGGCAGGTGCACATAATCAACACAAATACGAAAGGGTGGGAGGAGGGATTACGATCGTGACACCCTCTCACAAGTGCATAAAAATACAGAAGAAACTTTTACAAGGAACCCTCTTTTCTCCTTAAACAGGGGTAATGCGATGCAGTACCATCCTTAATACAAGTGGATGGATCCGCCTGTCAGTCTGAGCTCTTGCACCACTGTTTTGGGAGAGGGTTTGGTGAGCATGGGAAGATGGGAAGAGGCGAATGTATACAAATGTATAATGTATAATGTGGCATCATGTGTATGCACGAGTGGGGGTGTAAGGATCTGAAGGGGGTTAAGTGTTGATGCCCAAGCTTGAGCATTCTCACAGACAGCTAAAATAAGACCTCAGGTGCATGGCTGCTTGTCTCATGCATGCTCTTAACAGTCCATCAATATTCATCGGTGTCAACAATCTTTCCTTCCCAGGCACAACTCACTCATTCAATAAAACCCTCTCTGCTCGTTCCTCATCCATCTCAATACTGGAAAATCAGAGCTGCAAGCCACCTCTGTGTCAAACGCTTAATATTGATAAACATAAACACAATGAATAATAGTTCAATTCAGCTGGTGGCACCAAATTAACTTTTTATAAAGCTCTTATGGAAAAGCCACTCAATTCAATCCAATTACCGGCTGCTTGCAGTTTTCTTTCAGATGTTCGATAAAACTGCATTTACAATGGAAGTTCTGGTCTGCAGTGTGGGAAGTATAACAACAAAGATAATCTCATACAGCAGTTTTAAATCGCAATCATAACTATCTCTCTCTATATGTATCCCTTGTAAACAAAACATGTTGTCTTGCACGTTTTTTAATTAATGCATATCCATTTAGAAGTAGCCAGTGCTACAAATTACAAAAAAAACAGAAAACATATACTAAGCTTGTCTCTCATTTGTCTTGTGCATAATTCACCATGCAGACCATGGTCCTTACCACTGAAGGAAACAACCATTTAACCTAAACAAGCAAAAATTAAATGTGTGTCTATGTGTGCCTCTGCATAACATTTCAAATTCAACAAGAAAAAAAACCTAAGACAGAAGGAAAGAAACTAGAACAAGAATCTCTGGTTTCTTGTAATCAGCCTGCTGTTTCATTTTTCTCTGTTCCCACATCATTCCAGGTGCATTTCCCTTTACTGCAATCCCTAACATCAAAGACTGCACTCTTGCTAGGTTAGAAAGGACTCTCTGCAATCATGGCATTCCCTTCTTAAGGAATGCACCAAATTGCTCTCCTCTCTCTACCTCTCTGAGGTCCAAACAAACAAGCTCCGACATCAAGCATATTTCTGGCTCCCACGATGACGTCACCCAGCACGCAGATAGATGCCAGTTCTCAAAAGGACTCTTGCGTTGCCCCTACCGCCACCCCCAGGACCTTCCGTTCCGACCCACCTGTTTCTGTTTTCTCTTCACATTCCCTTTTCCCAGTCTCGCTCTGATTTTTTCGTTATCTGTCACTTATCACTGCTGCTTCTGCTGTTCCTGCTCCCTCTAGCTTTCCTCATCCTTCCATTATAATTTAATATGTACTTTCAACTTATATTCCTTCTTCTATCTCTGGCATCCAACATGGTGTAACTGCAATGTCTTTAGTGCCTTTGGCCTAGGGATCCTCCGTATTAGCCCTGGCTGCTCTCAATGCCATCTCCTTAGTTGGGTCTGTCTGGTGTCCTATCTCCAGCTCAGTCAGCAGGCGTTTTACGGTGTTTAATCTCTGCCTCTCTCCCTGCCCATGACCAACACGACAAGTCCTTCAGCAGCCCCTAGCAGTCCTTTAGCAGCATCAGTTGCAGCCCCGGCTGCTCCTCTTGGCCTCTTGCCTGCCTGGCGTCCCACCTGCGACTCAGTCAGCAAGCGCCCTACAGCCTGCCTTCTCTTTCAATGTATTGTCCCTGTCATCCAATACAGCTTAATACCGTTGATGCCCTCGCCCCCTGGGCTCCTCCTTCTCAGCCCCTGCTGCTCCTGTCGCCATCTCTTTCGACATGGGTCTGCCAGGTGTCCTAACTCTGACTCATTCAGCAGGCGTCCTACATCTTGCAATACCTACCTTCTCTTTTCAAAGTAATGTCTGCATTTCCTCCTGCCACTGTCCAAGACATCCAAACACTGTTGATGCCTTCGGCCTTGGGATCCGCCCTCTCAGCTTCTGCTGTTCCTGATATCATTTCGATGGTACAGAGTCTGCCAGATGTCCTAATCTCTGGCTCAGTTAGCAGACATACTACAGCCTTTAATCTCTGCCTCTCTTCCTGCTTCTTCTCCATTGTCCAGTACCTGCCCACATACCTTGGTGTCTTTGGCCCCATGGCCTTCCCACTGGTTTCTCCTTCTCTGTCCTTGCTGCTCCAGATATCACCTACTGGGCCCTGGGTAAGTCCAGCGTGTCAACCTCTAGCTCTGCCATCAGGTGTCCTTCAGCTTTCAATGCCTGCCTTTCTTTGGGGATTCAATTGGAAACAAAAGGTAGTTCTCAAATGGCTTTAAATCAATATTTAATCATTGCAGTTCATATAACATGCTGCTCTCTCTTCAACAAAAATCTAGATTCTCCATTAAGCAACTCCATTGTCCCTTATTTCGAATGGTTGCACCCTTCTTAGCCGCACATCATGATATTCTTTAGCACTTAAAAAGAAGACACTGGTTTTCAGAATTACAGTATACATCCAAACATTTTACATTCAGAATGATACATTCTGAAGCAGGCATTCATGCAGCTATTAATATTGTGTCCTTACGTTCTTTTTGTCTTTGAATTGCTGGGTTTTGGGGCTCACTTGTTTCTTTTTGGGGTTCTGTGCCTTGGCCTTCCTATGGCCAGGAGGCTACCCCGTAACCAAGCAGGTGAGGCGAACACGTATTATATTTAAACAAACATTCTGGTATATCATTGTTCCCTGTGAAGTGGAAGTGGAAAAGAAATAAAGAAGGTATTGCCTGGTAGCAGACAAACGTGGGGAAAGAGACAGAAGACAAAAGAAGCTGATACCAGAGCTTAGTTTTAAAAAAACTAACGGTTGCAAAAATGGCATCGCCAATAGCCACGTCAGCACTTTGCTTGCACAGCGAAAAATGCAGAGGGATTGTCTCCAGGTTCCAACAAGAACGCAAGAGCTTTTCTGAGGAAGCGTCCTGGAGAAGTTTGTGTCAGTCCTTACTCGTTTTCAGTAGTGATCGTGTTACTTTGCCGTGCATAAAGCCTCTCTTGGGAGAGCAGAAAAACCTGCTCTATAATTAGGAGACAGGACTGTTGAAGGTAATGAGGTATCAGGTGGGGGCTGAGAGGAGGATAATGGAAAACGCATCATCCATCTCTATATGACATGAGGACAGCTAGTTTTTTTTTCTGAAGTGCTGCAAAACACCTCCAAAAAATAACCCTTTTATGTAGTCTTAATAGCTCGAGTCAACATTTTATGGTTGTGGTCTTTAGTGCAGAAATTGTGTACATAGGGCAGGTTGGTGCTAGGAACATGGAATAAAAAAAGAGATTCACTGTGAGTGTTATGAATATAGTTATCACTATGATTAACAATCATACTGTAGATCACAAACATGCTCACTTGACCCTCCAGGCAGGGTTAGGGTTAACATTCACACACTAGTTAGACCATTTTTAAGCTCAGCACTGGATTTTTGGGCCCAAATCAGGTTAAGGATGGGTGGTTTTGTAGTCCTATCTGAAAATCGTTTTGCAGAAACTCTCTGTGGCCTGGATGGCACAGTGCACCACTTGGCAATTGTATCTCAAAACCTGAAACAAGGAACTAAGCATTGTTGAATCTCACTTTGACAGAGGAGCCTGTCACAGGCACAGGTAGCACGGGAAATACAGTATTCATACACCTTCCATTGAGCGGTTGTTAGATAAGATCCTGTGGGTGCACACTCAGGGCTTGACTAGTAACTGCTATTACTTCATTTCATATACATGCACATACATACAACACATACTTAAACATAGGTGTGAGTGAGTATTGTGGTGTGAACAGGTGAATGGAGAGCACTCTCAAAATGGATGATACTCACTGTTTGTTTGGTGTTGGTACTTCTAGGGTGGGTCAGCCAGTGGTGGCCTCAGAAGGCCAAACCTAACCCCACTTCTCAAGCTTTATTTATGGAGGTGGGAAAAACCACACGCATGTGAAGAGAGGGAAATGTTATTGTTTGTATTGTTTGTATTGTTGTTTTTCTGTATTGTTTGTTTGAACCAGGATCAAAAGAACTGTATAATTCAGATAGGTGATGTTCTTTGGTTAGAAAGGAATTAATTATGAATGTATAATTTGTGAAATTATTATGAATTGGAGAAATGGTTTGTTCCAGAGGGGGAGGGGCTTGCATGCTATTTAAGCTGGCTCCTCAGCCTAAGAGGGCCGTGGCTGTTGAGTGAGTCAGGTAGTGTGACTGAGAAAGAAAGCAATGGGAAAAGGAGGATTTGTCTTTATTTGAAAAATTATTTTTGTTCCTTTTTGGGGTTTTGTTTTCTGGTGTGGGGGACTGGGAGCACTGTCAATAAATTGCACTTATTTTACTTGAGTGCTTTGTGGAGGAGCAATTCTTTTATAAAATGGACCTACTATGGCCTTCCTCAGGCCATTGTGTGACTCATTCAGATGCAAGCGCTTCGATCATTGGTATTGATTGTTTTCCACTCAATCTTTTTGGTGTGGGGATCGTGTCAAAATCCTATGCCCAGAGAAGTTCAGATATAGATAGCAGAAATGCTCAGTTGACACATCAGGTAGGGTAAGGATCTGCATTCACATTCTACTTAAACAATTTTTAAGCTCAGGGCTGGATTTTGGGGTCCAAGTCAGGTTAAGGACGAGTGGTTTCATGCTCCTATCTGAAATTTTTATTTTGGGAAACTCTCTATGGCCTGGATGGCGTGGTGTACAGCTCCTTAGTTGTATCCTGAAACTGAGTAGTTGGGATCTAAAGTTGTCACCAAGCATTATTGAATCTCATTAAATTGCAAGAGCTTTGCAATGCAACACGAGTGCCCCTGTCTGTCATTTTGGCCAGCCAATCACGTACTGCGGTACGACGCAGTGAACTGTGGGTAAATTTGCACAGTACGGGGTTGTACCGTGCATTTTGAATGGCTGCATCTGTATATACTGTACATACTATATAGGCCAATAACAGAACAGGTCTGTGTAAGCCTCTCTGTCAGATCACACATGATTAACAGGTTCGAGCCACCAGGTTCGGCAATACTTGTGCCGGGGTCAGTGTGTGGTATTCTGTCACAGACAACTAAGTAACCTGTGTCAAGGCTGTAAGTGTCAGTGCAGCTGAGCTCTGAGGCAGCGGCACCACAAACAGCATCTGTCTTGGTGGCTACAGAGGCAGTAGCTGTGTCATCAACAGTTTAAAAGGGAACTGAAAAAACGTCTATCAAGAAGTCTTTTAAACTGCAAAGTGTTCCTGGTGCTTGGGACCATCTCCACCTCGCCTTTCAGAAGGGGCAGCTTTGTGTGGTTTGGGAAACCTTGAAAGGTTTTCCTGTCAAGGGGTTTGGGATAAAACTTTCACCTTTCAGCAGAAAAAGCATCTTTAATTTTTTTGCTGCTGCACAATGCGGAATGAGAAACTTCCTATTTTAGTCCGATGCTGTGGTATACAAGACCACTGTAATGTACTTGGAATCAACTACCGAACCGTGCTGGGATCCCAATTCATGGAGATCTTGCAGGGAACAGCTTCATGAATTCCTAGAATCAATCAGCTCCTAATACATACCGGGGCCCCAACGGCCTCTCTCATGTGTTCTCATTAGATCAATCCATGGCTTGGCAATAAAGTATCCAATTTCATTTCCTGAATGCAGTGCATGAAAAACATTCATTCAGGTAAATGCAATGATCTATTTCTTACTATTGTGTTACACTTATATTACTTACTTACTATTATGTAACATTACACCACTCTGCACTGCATAGCTTGAAAATGGGCACCTGAAACCAAACAATCGTGGAGGCATAACCTTTTTCCTTGTCACAGAATCAGCAGGGGGATTGCTTGGACTGTCGTGGCTCTGGTGCTTGTGACTTCAGATACCATAGTGCTCGTCAGCCGGTTGGCACATATTTAATTAAGACTTCATCTCTTCTGTCAAAAGTAGATTGCAAGCCCTGCTAACGCAAGAGAAAACATCTTTGTTCAGGCAACAAGATGCCACAAAGCACTGAGATTTACAGGCTGTAATGGTGGGTAGTCTGCGGTTTAATCTTTCACAAAGCCTCTGAAATGCTGGAAAGCTCCACTGTTACTCCTTAAAGCATAAGGGAACATACTTAGGTTTCTGGATAAAACAAATGGTCACTGTTCTCATTTTAAGAAAAGATACTGGCTGAGCAATAAAGGTAACTTGCACATTGCAGGTTAAGCCGTCTAGAGGAGACCAGAACATGGCACAGATGAGAGAGAGGCTTTTGTTTAAACAGTTTTGATGTGATTGAACTCCACTGTCTGCTGCACTACAGTTTATGGGAGACAGGGGAGAAAAGGGAAAGCAATAAATATTTTATCTGCCCAATAGCTGCTTTGAAAATAAACAGTGTAAAATATCATTACATCTGTTTTTATTAAAATTAATCGCTTCTCTCCAAATGCATTGTAGATTTGGAAGAAAAGTCTATTACAAGTGCTAGCAGCAATAATATATATATATAAAAAGGGTGCTGCAGTTAATATAAATCCATTGATCGCAAGCTAAAATGGTTAGAGGTTTACTACTCTGTTAGTGCTAAAGTATACCCAACACTTTAAACTGAGAAACAGTGAAATATAAGGTGATTTATAGCATTTCAGCAGTGGGGGAGTCAGAAATTAAAAGTATTCCACTAGAAGACTAGATCCGAAGTAGCTCAGACCCTCTCCAGTCCCAAACTCCTGCAATAAATATAAGCAAACTGACCCCCAAAAAAACTTGTGGTTGCAGCAAGATTTCAGAAAAACAGCCATAAAACTACAGCTCTTACGGCTCTGGGAATTAGTGTTTTCAATCTGATTTTGTGGACATTTAGTGGTATTAAACTCCAATGACTTCAGTGTCTCAGGGAGGATGAAAAAGTACTAAAAGTTTGTCGTAATAGGTCAATTAAAGCTATAACGGATCCCTATCCTGCTTTTCCTGATTTTCTCGCCCCTCCTAACCCTCTGTCTGTGATCTCAGACATGGGAGTGGAGAACTACTTATCCACCAGCTCTTCCCCTTTCATTTCTGGGCACTAACGTCTGTCTCTGTTGACTCTGCTGTCACATTCTCACTGTTCATCCTCCTTTCCTCTTGTCCTGTTCTGCATCCTGACTATCTCTCGCCATGTGGCCCACCCCCTCCTCCCTCCCTCTCGAACTATCATGTCCTCCTTTGTTCTGCCCATTGCCACACATGAGCCTGGTGCAAATCTTCAGGGCTTTTCATAAGGACTGCCGAAAACTTCGTCTGAAACAACGTCCATTATCAAGACACGGAGGCTAAAACACACATTTGTTTATGAAACCCCCACAGTGTACTGAATTGTCTTCTGCACAGATGAAATGGAAAGTGAAAATGAAATTGTTTCCCTTTTCTGAAACGCCAAAAAAAAAATGGTTTCATTTGTCGCAGCCCACAACTATAAAGCCGTTGTTTTTCTCTGTTCCTAATTTCCTAATTTAGTCCTGATTTCTAACTGCTTTCCTCTGTTTTTGTCTCTCTGCAGTGGCAGATGGAAAGGCAGAGGACTGCCAGGGACTGACAGGCAGAGTTCTTTTATCCTGCAGCCTGTGTGTGCTGCAAAAAGACTGCCAGTTCTAGAGCATGAGCCCAGACACCTCATGCCTTGGGAAAGGAGGATTATTTCAAATATCACAGAGTCCAGACAGAAAGAGAACAGGCCGCCAATCACTTTTAAAATCCCAAACAGATCTCCATGCCTCACCATAGATCAGTTAACATTCCCTCTAATGATCATGCGTTTTCTTAAGCAAACAAAAGTAAAGGGGAAAGCTTTATTTGCCCCAAGGTAAAGCTCTAATTAAAGAAGCATGTGCTGCTTAGAAAATCATTTATTATTTACAGGGTTTAAAAAAAAACACAATTTTGTGCTCCAGTTTATGTCTGTTCCTCATCCGTGGTGCGGTGAACGAGGACCAGGGTATCTTCAGTTGGATGGCTTCAGTCAATGACTGCTGGCTCTGAGACAGGGGACGAGCAGACAGAAAGAGAAATAGTATCAAAGTCATCAATCTGACTCCCAGAAGACAATGGGCATATGCCACATGTGAAAATGGAATAAGGGAATCACGCTGTAAAAGGGGTAGGTCTGAAGGATTAATGTATTCATGGGCACATTCTTGGCAATAAAAAGACTGGAAAAGGCTATGTCCTTAATTGACGAGTTTAAATTCAAAATCTTCTAAACAACAAAACACTTTATTAAGATGAATAACAGTGTACAAGACGCCATTAGTCCATTAGTCCTACCAGCTGTGGTCACTGTGAGTGCAGTGCATGTGAACTGTGGTAAGAGCCTGTTAGGTCTTACTTATTGCTGGTCGTTCTATTCAGTTGATGGTCACCAAACCCATTACAGACCTAGATGCCCAATTTAATTTCAGCATTAATCTCCCCTTTGCAATGTTGTTCCAGGGACACAGAGCTTCTTTCTGTCTCTATGCTATTTTTTCCAATGCATGTGAAAATTCCTGTTCTAAATTCAGTTCTCCATGACACCAGAAAGGACTGCATTGTACCGTACTGACCCCGGCAATCACACAAAGTTCACTGTAGCAGAAGTGAGGGGCATGCAGTGGGAGCGTTCTAGCATAGCATAGAGAGCAACAACTATGAAAATGACACTGAGGGGACATTACATGTTGTAGTCCAGCTGTCCAGCAGTAACGAGAGAAGACATTACAGTAAAGTGGATTGCAAATTACACACTCAATTCTAAACAAGCCTTGTTTTCGGATAACCGACCCGCCTGCTCACAACTGCTCTGCGTGCTGCTCCTGCGGCCTGCCAACTCTTCCTGGCTGTTCTCTGGCCTGCGGACGTGCAGTGCCCGGGCAGTGATTGGAGCACACCTCCTGCGAGCTTCACATTTGCGCACACTCAGGGCAGCATCCAGCACGACAGGAGCCGGCAGAGAGAGTCTATTCATGAAGCAGCCGTGTCTCCGCGGCGATAAAGGCGTATCAACTCGGGCGCTGATGGTTATTGCTGTTTGAAGAGAGATCCCCGATACGGAGCTCCCGGGTGCACTTCATGCATCTCCGATAGGTCAAACAGTCGGCCCCACCCCCCGCCTCTCCATCTCCGTAGATAATTCTCTTTTTCATACTCTAACCCCCCCCAACCGCCCTCCTCAACATCCCTCACCCTCTCCTGACTCTTTTCCCCTCTCGCTCTCTTGCTCAAGCTCTTATTGTAACCCCCCGTCCGCCTCTTGCACCCTCTCCATCTCCTCTCCCTCTCTCACTCGCTCGTTCTCGCCCTCCTCGGTGTCTCTCGCTTCCTCTTTATCCTGCTCTGACTCACCCAGCACCTCCACCATCCTCCATCCTCCTCCATCCCCCAGCCCGCCTTTTCGCCTCCAACAGGGCTGAGGCGCCGACAAATCCTATTATCCCGCCACTCGCCGGTCCCCTTTCTCCTCCTCTTGTCAATCCGATTCCACTCCAGCCTCGTTGCCGGGACCTGTCTTGATAAGGGGCAGCCGCCGCCGCGGTGAGCAATTAAGGGCAAGAGGTGCAGATGGAGAGCGGCTGCTTCAAGCACCAAGCCTTCTCCAGCCTGCCGCTAACCACCTTTTAGAGAGCATCCTGACAGACACACGGGGACACTGCAGGGGACAGGAAGAGCACGGGTTTGTGGGTGCATCCCGATCTGCAGCGAGGCCCCTGAGGAGAGCAGCTCACTCAAAGCCACTGAAACACTTAACTCAAACAGCCCATTGGCAGCAAAATGAGTAAAGAAGAGGCACCCCCACTTTCATTCTGTTCGCCCGAGAGGGAGAACTTGAGGACGGACGTTATCCCCCAATTAAAACTTTTCCAGCGATTACAGGGGTTCAAAAAATGCAGAATCACCTGTGGGAGCGAGTTCAGGGCTCAAAAGCCCTTTATTTTCCAGAATAAAGCCGTGCCACAAAGCATGGAGAAGTAGAGACAGCAGCATCAAAAAGATTCACTATTTAAAAGGTGCCTCATTCTGACTGCCTCAAGGGGTGTTTTTAAAACCAGGTGCCCCTCTGAGGTTATTGATGAGGTTATTGATGAGCTGAATGCCGCACAGTCAGGGTCACTGGAATCAGCCCTTCTGTGAGAGGCTGATATGAACAGAAAATAAGGTTATTTACCTGGGACCAAAAGGAGAGAAACTGGGTCTGGTTCAACTCCTTTAAACTACTCATAAAGAGCTCGACAAGTTAAAGGGGATGGAAAAAAAGAAGAAAGAAGAAACACTTGTCTGTGCTGCTTGTCTGGAGTGCTGGAAAGAAAATGAGGGCATCAAAAAGAGGGTTTTCTGCTCTTGTCCTCAGCTGCACATCCGCCTCACAGCCCTGCCTTCTCCAGACTTGTTTCCTTTCTCTCATCACCCCATTCTCTTGCTTCACCTGCGGTGCCCTGGACACCTGGTTAATTCCATTAGAGCTGCCCACATCTGAGCCCCCCCCGCCCATCCTTTCCTAATCACCCTCTTCCTCCTCGTAGGCATTCTTTTACCATCTGCTCCTCCTCTTTTCTCCCCTCCTACCCTCCCTTTCACTGCTCTCCTGGCCTTCCTCATGATCCCTCTCTCCCATCTCTCTCTCCAGCTCATCCCTCTCTCTTTTCAACCCTTAGATAGTTCAACCCTATCTCCCCTCTCCCGCTCTCTCCCCCCAACTCATCCCTCACCCCCTCCTCTCCATTCCCCCTCCCCAGTCTCTCTCTCTGTTACTGCCACTCCCCCAGACTGCAACTCACCTCCCTTTGCCCCTCAGCTCTCCACGGCTGGGAAGTGTCTGCGCAGGTAATCCCGGGAACGAATATCCGCCTGCAAGCACAGAGCACAGCAGTGCATAAGCAGTCTATCAGGGCAGGGCAGTGCTGATGCAGTGCCTCAGAGCAGGGCTGCACGCATTGGGCTGGCTGTCTCCTATCAAAGTTGCTTTTAAAGCCTTGGAAAGCTAGAAGATGTACAAAAGCAGAACCTGAATATGCACTGGCAAGCAGTTTCATGGAAAGCTTTTGTGTAAGATATGGCTGTCTTTTTTTTTTTCAAATCATTCAGTATCATTATATTTTCAAGATTTATACAAAAACCTACAAATCCGTGATGTACTGGGCATTGATTGTTATTAGCTCATTTTCTGGTCACTTCTCAGTTTTTCTTTCTGTGCCAACTCTTTAATTTTCTTTTACAAACATAGCATGTGTAAGAAAAATACTTTCAGCATGTGAAAGCTTTGTTTTCTAGTTCAATGTTTTGTCATCCTGGCATTACTCCTACATTTGTCTCCCACTAGGCTACATTTCTAATAACAAGCAGATGGTATTTAAGTGAGCCTACTGCAATGAAAATGTAATGTATATATTTAAACATTTTTATTTTCCTTCACTCTAATTTCCTTACACATTTACAAATAATAGTACAATATTTATGAATGTGAAGTAAAAATCTATTAAAAGTTCAGGTGCACACATTTTCCATACTTTAATATACAAGGAAATTAATCAATTAAATTCACAGCTCAAGGTTTATGGGAATTGCACAATACCAGTACTATTTTCACTTTGACATTTTACACAATGAGCTGTGATGACCCCTATTCTTGTGCATGCGTACGTGTGAAAGAAAAATCACAAAGCTTTCAGGCTCCTACATTAGCGTGGATTTGAAACTCTCACGACACACACATACAAGTCAAGTACACAAAACGTTGCCTTTGAAAACTCCACTGGAAAGGAGGCGAAATCAATGGACGTGCATTTAAAACTGAGAACAGGAGGCAAGCACATCTTTACACAAAGGGGGTTGGGAGTATGGAACATGATGCCCAGTCATGTTGTTGAAGCCAGCATCACTTTGTTTTCAAGGTTTTTCCAAGGTCAAAGCAGACTTCATTTAGGAAACAGATGGATCAATGAGCTACTAACTGCTAAATGACTCTAGATGGGCTGAATGGTCTCCTCTCATTTGTAACAGGTCTAACTCACAACTGGCACTCCACTGAAGTTCAGCAGGTGTGAGCCTGGCCAGTCTCTGTATGGGAAAAACTAAGGTTGCTGCTGGAAAAGGTGGGACCAGTAGGGGGCGCTCACCCTGCAGTCTGTGTGGATCCTAATGCCCCAGTATAGTCACGGGAACACGACTCTGTAAAAAGGTGCCGTCCTTTGGATGAGATGTAAAACTGAGGTCCTGACTCTCTAAGGTCATTTAAAATGTCCGGGTGTTTCTCCATAAGAGTAGTGGTGGTGTTACCCTGGTGTTCTGGCCAAATTTACCCCTGGCCCTTACCAATCATGGCCTCCTAATAATCCCCATCTTTGAACTGGCTTCATCACTCTGCTCTCCTCCCCACTGAGAGCTGGTGTGTGGCGAGCGGACTGGCGCATCATTCAGGTGGGGGTGCACACTGATGGTGGTGGAGGGGATCCCCATTACCTGTAATTACCTGCTTTGAGTGGAGCATCCAGAAAAGCACTATACAATTGTAAGGAATTATTATCATTATCATTATTAGCTGGAAACATAACCCTAATATTCCACTATTCTGGAGGTTTTCACGGGACATTCAGTGATTCTACAAACATCTGTAATGTGGGGTGTGTTCTCACTGGTACTTCCCGGGTTCAATTTCTAGTGACTCACCTCCACTGCCCTCAGGTACCTCGGTTGTCGGCAGGGCTCACGCACGTTTCTGCGTGGTGACGACAGTATATGCAAGCTAATCACCCTTATCATGTCCAATTTGGAAACGGTTGTAAAACGTGGTGTAGCTTCCCCCTTACCATTGTGTGGTGTTAAGGGAAATGTCAGTAAAAGGTCCTGTAACTGTTTTGAAAAATCTTTTTTTACTGCATCTCCACATTCATGACAAACATGACTTCAAGAAGTCAAGAAGTTTTTTTTTAGAAAGCTTATCTTAAGGTCACATATCTTAATGTTAAATATTGTAAACAATAACTCCAGTTCCTATTTTGCAATAAATAAGGCAGGAAAATCAGCATCCTATGACTAGATATTTCTAATGCGTGTCTTTGATTGGCATAGACGTCTTCACAGATCTCAGCCTTTAATAGTTTTTGTCTTATCCTTTTTCATGGCTCTTTTCGGTTAAAGTACTCAACTAAAGAGTTTTTCATGAAATGCACTGCTTTAAAAAACAGACTTCAGAATATTTTTTAATTGTCACTGGTCTAACAGTTTGCTGCTCTAAGTGCATTTGTACACATAATTCAGTCCTGGAAGTGAATAAGACTTAGGTACTGTAGCAGATTATGTTTTTTGGCAGCAAAAGAACAGTGCAGGCAGGTTCAATCTCAGCATAGCTGTGACCTTCATTACTAACACCCAAGATTTTACTCTTACGGGTATATCTAATTGAGCTATGGTGCTACCAATTAAATTCACAGCATACCCATAAATTACCATCTTCCTCACGGTGTCACTTTTAAATTTTGCCCAGCAGTAGTCTAAATTATATTAAGGGAAGAAAAAAAAAGAAGAAAAAAAAACTCCCACCATTTTGCTCTCCGCCGAAAAAAATAAACTCAAGAGAAAGGAAAAAAAAAAGAAAATTTTCTTTGTATTTTTCCGCCACAGCCCAAGGAAAAGAATGACCCCATCATTTTGGACCTCAGTTAAACCTGATCTATGGACTCTGCGCCCCCCTTCCTCCCAAGAGACAGCTCAGCAAGACACTACGCCACAAAGCCAGGAGGTAGACAGCAAAGGATACTGGGAAACTCCAGGCCAGCAAACCAAGACCAATCTGTGAAAGGAGACGTGAGCTGTTGGGCATCAGTACAGAAGGGCTACTGACTGAAAGCATCAACTGAGACAGAAACGAAAACCAGTGCATCTCCAGGTTCCAAACCTTCCCACCTGTAGCCTCTTCCCCAGCAAACCCACAACAGGCAGCGCTGACCATGGTGGCCACAAGAGGAAGGACAGAGGGTTCTTAATGATAATAAATCCTTATGTTTATAAAGCGCTTTACAGGTAATGGGGACTCCCCTCTACCACTGCCAATGTGCAGTCCCTTACCTGGATGATACAGCAGCAGCCAGAGTGCTCCAGTCCACTCTCCACACACACCAGCTCTCAGTGGGGAGGAGAGCAGAGTGATGAAGCCAGTTCAGAGATGGGGATTATTAAGAGGCCATGACTGGTAAAGGCCAGGGGGAAATCTGGCCAGGACACCAGGGTAGCACCTCTACTCTTTTTCGAGAAACACCCTACTATTTTTAATGACCAAGGGAGCCTTAGCCTTAGCAACCTTAGTTTTTTCCAAGGAGGTCTCCCATCCAGGAACTGGCCAGGGTCACATCTGCCGAGCTGCAGTGGGCTATCAGTGGTGAGTTGCAGGGTGATATGGCTGCTGGCACAAACCAGCCTCAGCTGGTACTGCATTTAGGCTGGGGCCAATGACAACGACAGCCCTGGGGTACCGGTACCCTCTAAGGAGGAATCTGTCATATCACCTTCTGCAGAACACCTCTTGTTTGCGAGGGCAAGAGAACTACAGGAAGGATCTGTTCCCAGGGTTCAGCAAAGACTCCAAACTCTGTTTTTTTTGTTTTAAGACACACATTCAATTTATATGACTTACTGATCTAATTTCAACTTGTTACCCAAAGTGGTTTAGATTAGACCGGGCAAACAGCTGATGGACTACTTATGCTATAAGCTCAATTGTGGGTCTTAATGCTAATTAACTGCAGTTGGAGGCTCAATCCTCCAGTAACAAGGATATACTGTAGGATATACAGGGCTGCAAGGTGCACCAGCTATATCGAGACTGGGAACAAAGAGAAGTTAGTTTCACGCTGAAAAGCAGAAAGAAGAAAAATGGAAATGTTCGGTCTGTGGCGGGAGTATGAATACAGGGCAGTGGGGTGGGTGAGGAGGATAAGAAAGCGAGAGAATAGGTAGGGGGAGGAAAGAAGAGGAACAAAGACACTAAAATCTGAGAGACAATAATAATAATACACTTTATTTTATATAGCGCTTTAAAAGTAACTCAAAGTGCTTTACAGTAAAGTAAAAGTTCTCAAAGTGCTTTACAGGTAGAGGAAAAAGTTGACAATGAGAGAAAAGGTAACAAAATTAGTACAAGAAGATGCAAGGGGCTGACACAGAACCGGTTAAGTAAAAGCCCTTCTGAAGAAGGTTTTGAGTCTGGATTTGAAAGCGCTCAGGGAAGGTGACTCTAGGGCTGGGTGATATTGCCAAAAAACATTATCATGATAAAAATTTTCATATCAGTCGATATCGATAATTATCACGATAAATGTCAAATCATTATTTCTTTCAAGTTTAAAGGCAGATTTTTTCTCCTGAGTGAAAGTTGAAGAAACCAGACAGTTAATTGGTAAATTAAACAACTTTTTATTTTAAGAACACAACAAACACTTGCCAAACAGCAGAAACATTAAACAAATCTGTTAGCTGCCCGGTCTGCAACACGCACGCGCACTCGCGCAGTATTTTGTGCGCATGAAAGCATAAACATATATATCGAACATTTATCGAACTTTTGTAAAAATTATATTAAGGAAAATTATGTCGCGATTATTAGCGTTATCGAATTATCGCCCAGCTCTAGGTGACTCTCTGATATCCTTGGGAATAGAATTCCAGAGCTTTGGTTCATAGCAAGAGAGGCCCTTTGCCCATAGTATGTAGACGAGCTTTGGGGATGAACAGGAGACCAAAGACAGATGAACGAAGGCTGTGAGGTGGGAAGTAGGATGTCAATAAGTCAGACAGGTACTGAGGTGCCAAACCACGAAGGGCCTTATACTGTAGATGAGCATGAGGATTTTGAAGTCGTCATGAAACAGAAGCCAGTGCAAGGACTCCAGGACAGGAGTAAGCTTGCGATCTGGTCAGGATTCTGGCTGCCGAATTCTGAACATACTGAAGTTTATGCAGTGTGGATTTGGATACAGCAGCAGGTATGGCAAATTCTGTAGAAAGCAGAAGTCTGTAAGTGAACAGAGAGCTCGTCATTGGCTTACTTTTCAGAGAAGAATTAGCCTGTACTTTATTCCTCTGCAGTTTGCATGCTGACATAGATTCCCTCTAACCTCCTATTAAGAATGTGTGCACGCTGGCCTTTTCAAAGACAACCATGCTGCTGCAGACTGCCACACCTCCAAGCGTACAGTGCACAACGAGATTTCAATTAAGGCACAAAGCAGGCTAGTGAAACCTACAGTGATGCATCTGCATGCTCCACATTCCAAATCTTTGTTTTCATTATGCTTAAAGGGCTGCAAAATAAAAGAAGGTAAAAATACACACAAATATGTAATTTCTCCCACATAAGTATCATACCTTCACTCGAATACTTAATGTGCGATTAGCATAATAAGATATTTCATTTAAATGAGCTAAACTGCATTTAAGCTTACATCTAAAAAAACGTCTGTCTCATATAACCATGTCAGGCAAGAACAAACTTATACTGCCCGACAGTATAAGATCTGGAGCACAGTTTTAACGAAAAAGGGCTCTGTAAGAGTCTGTAATAGTCTCTTTTAACTATAATGAACTGGCTTATTAGATACGATGTACACACTACCCAGCTCAAATTATACAAGTGCTTAAGAAAAAAAATGGAGTAAACTGTTGTGCACTTCACAGGAGAACCAGACTGAATTATTTTTAATTAGAGCTGTGTTTCTGGACAGTATTCCTTTGTGGAAATGAAGATACTTTGCTAAAACAGCCCATTTTCAGCCATACATAGCACCTCTATATTTTGATTCTTTTTGTGTCCTGTAACAGGTCTAAAGTTTTAAGAAATATTTGTTCCTCTCCTACAAGAACCAGGGGACGCACAGAGCCCCTGGACCGGGGACTGCTGGGGGACGTCTCCGCCTGCCAAGCTGGTGTCGATCTCCACCGGAGTGGGAGGCCGGGCTGGAGCCGCCGGGACTGAGACACTTCCCAGCGCGCATCGCGGGCACGTCCGCCCACCAGTCCGCCAAGCAGCGCTCATCCTCTATTTTTAAACTTGCCCTGCAGCCCCCATGGGTTAAGCCAGGACAATCCGTTTTCCTGGCTGCAGCTCAGAGTCTTTTTAAACATGTTTCCCATCTCAAAGCCCAAGCAGCAGACTTTTCTCTTTACACAGCAGAAAGATCGAGGCAGCTCTACTGTGTCGAGATTCCTAATATATTGCGCTTCTTACTTCAGTCAACTCGACCATTTGGCCACCTTTACTGGGGAACAGCAAGGATTTTTGGTCACAAGCAGCACAGAGACACGCCGCCATGCAGACATTAAAGGGCATCTCCTTCCCCTCCCCCTAATTACCAATGAGTAATTAAGTTTTCATTGCATTGTGTATGGAGACAAAGTGGGCTTCAGCTTTAATGAGTCCCTCAGCTCTTATAAGAGGGTGAAGCCCTCCATGCTAATCTGACCCAGTTCTATCCCACCTTCTCCCTCTTTCAACACTTGTGCTGTTAGAATCATTCTAAGAGGAAACTAACGGCTCTACATTTGAGGGGAACTGATGAAGTTCAGCCCCACTTGGGGCAGCAGCTGTCCCACTGCCCAGCGGACCAGGGACAGGAGAGAGATACTGCCTCGCCAGTTCAGCTATGGAGAAACTTTAGGGAGAACCGCCTGTCCAAGACAGAGTGGTATTTAGGCAGGGCAGTGGACTGAACCCCCCTCCCCCAGCAGAGAGGCAGTGCTCCCCTTCTCTGGAGCACACTTCATGAAACCTCCTGTTAATTTACACTGGCAGAAACCTATGCTGCCAACTTAAAAGCCAAAAAGTCCGACGTCAGGTGTGTGGCAGCGGTTAAGACTGAATTAAGTGATCTGAAGGTCCAAATTCCAGTCACGGCTGTTGCAGCCTCAAGCAAGGTACTTCAGCCGGGTTACTCTGGAAAGCTCAGGCTTGTAAATTGGTCCTGAAATATATAGTATAAATGTATGGGTTATTGTAAACTCCATATATTGCTTTGGTTAAAGGTCTCATTATTAATCATTAATTTGATTAATTTGACATCTCAACTCATTGGCTTCACCAAAGACATTTTAAAAGTGCCTCTCCGATATAGAAATAGTATTGCATGTGTCAGAGCACAGGCTAGGTTCTGCAAGCACATAATGAAGAAGACACTAGCATCCCATACGCCAGTTAGATTTATTACAGATTTACTTCCACCTTCGCCTCCACCTTTATTGCTCTAATATTATCAACTTTTTTTTTTCTTCAATTAAGAGCTCCTTCCTCTGCTGATAAACCTCTAAATACATGAAATCTTATCCTGGCAAATTTCCTCAGGGACTGTATCTGTGTGCACTAATACCCTGGCATGCCACACTCTGTTAAGCGCAATCATTAGATTAAAAACTAATTCCAGCTATTAGCATTGTTCGTATGTTCATTTGTAGAGGGAAAATCCTCCAAAAGCGACAGGACTCTAATTTCCTATAGACGTTTATGGGTCCTGCAGCTCCCTGGTGGAATAGAACTCACACATCTAAATGCATGTGTTATTAACATTCTTATTGAGATGAAGGCCAACCCTTCATCTGTCTCATGACCTCTGGTTTCTGTCTCATGACCTCTGGCAAGGTTGGGCACAGACTACAGACACACAGACATTTATACCCTTTGTAATCTTGGTCTGGACCGCCGCCACGGTTTATTATCTTGGTGTCATTTGTATATCCTAATGTACTGTTATTTTGTTAGTCTTCTATCTACCGTGTTAAACTACAGGATCTTCTTGTCCTTTGTCCTACTTGTGTGTCGCCAGCCACCTTCAGTATGTGTGTGGCTGGACTCTGACTCATGCACGGGCTGAAACAGAGTCTTGCCGTGGTCAACAGGGGGCGTCAGAAGCAGGCTTCAGCAGTGCTGTCTTGCAGCTCTGGAACCTGGGTCCAGTTCCTGGGGCGCTGTCTGTGTGGAGTCTGTGTGTACTTTCTCCCTGCGTTCATGTGGGCTTCCTCCAGGCACTCCGGTTTCTTCCCACAGTCCAAAGGACATACTGGAAGGGTAATGGGCAACTGGGACAATTGGCCCTGGTGTGAGCGGGTGCGTTTTGTGTCTGTGTTTGGCCTGCAATGGCCAGGCATCCTGTCCAGGGTGTATCCCACTGTGTGCCGTGTTAGGCTCCAGCTTCACCAGCGACCCTGTACTGGATAAAGCAATTTAGAAAATTGATAGATATGCAAGTTGTGACTGACAGCAGACATGGTGACACATGAAATGAGGCCCCAGTTCGTGATTCTTGCACCTTAGCCGCCTATTTTTTACAACAGGGTACATTCCTACATACCAGCCAGCCAGTGTAAGCCTCTTTGGAATCTCTGAGTGGGGTTATGGACTGTCCTGTAGTAGAAGATGCTATAAATCTCTGATGACTACAATCGATAAGACAAATTAATCAAATGAAGGCCTGGTCTGTAAAAGTCAGCTACCACACAGAAGGCTGGTCCCTGGGTTTTCTTTGCATTTGTATGTGGCGGTGAAAGATTTTCATGCACTGAGCAGTCACGGGTTACAGGAATGCAGAGAATAATCTGGCATTTCTGATGGCAAGTCTGTTCTCTCTCTGCCATTTCACACTGGGTCTTCGCTCTCTTTCAAAATTCAATTTACTTAGGAAGGACAAAAATCAACTTAAAAGCTACTTAAGAATAACTAAACCAACCCCCTTTCCCCCGACCCATGACAATTTGTCTCCTTACTGGAAGTGCATCGCTTTCTATGGACTACAATTCAGAGAAATACATTGTTCATAATACAGGATTCTTTTGTCTCTCCAGAATGACAATGAGAAATGTCCTTCTAGTGCAAAAACAGAGAAAAGAACTCAAAGCCAGATTCTTTATCCCATTACTAGTGTGTTGTTGTGCAAAACATTTATTTGTTTTCCTTCTTGTGATTAAAGTGGCTGCTGAGATTCGACCTTGACTGCTGTTAAAAAGAAATCCCTGTTATATTCTCTCTGTTACTGTGGTAGTACAAATAGTTCCTGAATGCTGTGTTCTTTAATTACACTTTTTATTGTTTTTGGTTGACTGCAATGGGATTCTTTTCTAAATGCATTATGCTGGTATATGATTTTTCAGGGGAAGGCATCTGAGTGGTCTCACTGGTAAAAGTTTGTGTCTGTGCCACAGTATGTCATAGCAGAGGTTGTGGGTTCAAGTCTGGGCTATGTTACAATAGACGTTCCGAGTTGAAGTCTTGGATGTGTCATAACAGAAGTTGTGGGTTTGAGTTTGGGTCACAGCAAAAGTCACTGGCATGAGTCTGTGTTGCAGGTCAGCGTCTGCGCTATGTCACAGCAGGTGTTGCAGATTCAAGTCTGTGCTGTGTCATACCTGAAGTCAAAGGTTTGAGTCAGCACTAAGTCACTGCAAACGTGATAAAATCAATTAACTCTATAAACATATAAATGTATGGACAAGATACAGTATTCTGAAGGCTTTCTGTACTAGAAGTTGATGAAGCTAAACATTTGGAAAAGTACCCTCCCTTGAGATCTGCCTATGAAAGAAAATTGAAACAAGGAGGATCTGAATCAGGAACTTTGTGAACTCCTGTCTGATTATAGTCAACCTGGACTACACGTACTGTAGCTACAGTGGCAAAGTGCTCTTTCCAAGTAGGTAATGAATTCCATGAACCATCCTTTTGTATAAAAACACGCAGTACTGGTTTCCAAATTCGGCTACATAAAATCAATGCTGTAAAGAATACAGACGAGCACATTGTTCAAGAAAAGCCTGCAGTTTTAGTCAGAGCGAGTTTAAGTGATTCATTACAGGCCTGGGAATACAAAGACGTGTGGGTTACAAGGAGATGCTGTTCTGCAATGGAACAGCACAGCCTTGTGGCAGGACTGTTGTAGCGCATTCAGCTAGCACAGACTCTGGGGCTGCTGATACAGACATGCAGAAGACCTGCCCAGCCCTTGCTCTGATTTACATCAGAATATAATGCCAGCTTTTTCCCCCCTAAAATTCAGCGCCCATATTATTTGCATCCTCTATTTCTTTCCTTCCCAATTTGCAATCACCTGAAGGCTGGTAACACAAAGAACGAGGAGCCCTACACAATTGGGTCCCAGTACTAGTACATTTTTCTTAATAAGAAAGAGAGGTAAATTTGTCCACCTTCTTGAACTTAAAAGGCTTTAAGAATGAGCCACTTTCTGACTTCACCGAAGACTATGGTTCCTGCTGAGAGGGGCTCAAGAGGATGGACATGTGCTCTTTCAGCTGTAGACACGCCCTACCTTATTGTCACAGCTGTACGGAGATGTTACAGTTGGGGGGGTGAAAGAGCAGGTACTGGCAAGCACCAGGGGAAAGGAGCAATGTGACATCAGCTCTCTGCAAGCTTGACATCACTTTTGTCTCCTCACATTCTTCTGTATTATCTCACTGTGCTAACAGGTGTTCTAGAAATGGACACAATTAAGGGAAACGCACACGGGCACTTCAGACCCTCCTCCCTTTGTGACACGCTACGGTAGCCCCGCCCCTTCCCGGCTCCTACCTGTCTGATTGGCTCGGGGACTCGGTATTTACAGCAGGCGTGGGTGAGCCGCAGAGCTGTGTCCAGGCTTATGCGGTGACCCACTGAGACGTAAATAGGTTTTGTGCTCTTATCCGAGCTTCGCAGAGCCTGTGAGAGGTAAATAAAAGAGAAGCCAAACGGGGCGGTCTCGTTAACCTGCCAGCTTCCGTCAAGAGACCAGCACACAGCTTGCGGAACGCCTCCCATCGTCAAACCCGTACTCGCCGCCCAAGATCCCAGGAGGACTCACCTGGCCCAGGACTCTCCCTGATCTGGTCTTCAGAGGGAAGGAGTCCCCTCCTTTCTGGAGCAATGAAATCTGTCAAAACAAAGCAGAGGGAGCTCTGGCTGAGAAAGACAGAGAGCCAAAAGGGGAACAGGGAAGTCTTTAATAAGTGTCACAGGGGATTCTCTGCCAGGTTTAGCAGAGACACAGCAATGTGATTTAGTCACCGATGTACCAGGAAGCGCCTTCTTCTCAGAGCAGAGCACGTTAGTCTGCTGTGCTGGGAATAGGGGATTAGCAAAAAGGATGCTAATTCCCCCCGATGGCAGTAAGGGAGAGTAATTGCTTGTAGGTGACACTTGTAGAAATCCCTTGATTTGGACTGGAAAACTAGCACAAATCCAGGCTACCAGGGCCTCAAGCTGCTGTGGGGGCAGATGCACACAAACAATTTAAAATGTTGCATTTCCCTTTCACTCCCTGCTCCGTATTTAAGACACGAAAGGTTCATGACACCAGCTGGTGACTTTCTGATGAGGGGACCTCTGCACGCCTCTGTCTGAGCAAGTCGCCGAGCCCCTGAACTGAGAGTCATTGATACCGTGGTACTTCGTCCCGGCGCCAGACTGCGATGAAGAAACAGGCAAGGAAACGAGCCATCACAGGTATTTACTACCCACTTAAGAATCACTTGACAGTCATCGCTCAGCTGCTCAATCAATGCTTCATCAGCAGGCAGCACATCAGCCAGTTTGGGTTCAGTGATCGGAAGGGAGGTCTGTGGCCCCCGTTGGGTGAGAGGCAGTAGAGCCCTACGCCCGCACCAGACAGGTCTACCGCCAGACTGCGTTGTGGCCCAGAGAGTCACTGTGAACACCGGAGACGGGGAGGACAGCACCTCTTCACCTGATCTCTGTCCCCACGGGACAGGAGTGCAGGCTCATGAGAGTTAACCAAACTTAAAATACACAAGCACTTTATACACTATATTATTATAATACATACCAGGATACTATTCTTAAATGGCATCTTAAATGAATAAATTCACTAGAACACCAACGTTACCACGTGCAAGCATGAGTAAGTGTTCAGCAAATACACAAGAAACCTGTTTAAACAAACACTACCTATCAGACTTAATACATTCCAAAAAATAATTACGATTTAGATGTAAGATGCCAGTACTTATATCCACCACTGTTTATGTGGTCCATGCCCGTGCTCCGATTCTAAGTGCAAAGGAAGAAGAGGAATTTGATTCCCTCTCCCTCCTACCCTGGAACAGCTGTGCAAATGTGTCAGTTAAACAGCAGGTCTCTCTCTGTCTCTCTGCTCCCTGCAACTGAAATACGCCCTCCTCTTCCTTGGTGTTCACTCTCTTGCAACTGCTGGAAAGATCACACATTAATCCCTGTCACAGGTGCCCCAAGAGGGCACTGCATGGAGAAACTGTGATATTAAGCACAACAGATGGATAGCTGCACCTGCACTGCTCTCTATATTGCAGCCACTTTAATTCAGAACACTTTGTACCATAACAATTTCTTAAAACCACTCAAGATGCTGACAAGGGGGGAACAAATACGTCTGCAGCCAAAACAAACAAAATAAAAACAAGACATCTAACCCTGGAAACTGACAGGCGGATCCAAGCTTTATTCGGTAAACACGAGGCATTTTGAGTGATCTCCAAAAACTGTACTACTCCCAAGTGCTTGGACTGGGGGACCAACTCAGACACCACCCAGTCACATCAACCAAACACCTGCAAATCAGACGCTACACTAACAAAGAAAAGAAGCGCAGTCTTCTTAATGAGTCTTTAAAGGTCCCACAGGAGACCCTGGACAATCCAATCATCTTAAACACTTAAAGCCCTTCACTTAATTAATCAACATGGGAAAAAGTCGCTGGGCTGGGTAACTGTCAATTTCTATTCTTATTTCACAGTAAATGTTTGCACTAAAACTGTAAAAATATGTATATAAGATCCACATGGCCAACTGTCGATACTATACAGTATGTTGTTGACTGCTGTGTTTAAAGGAACTGTTACGAAGGGCACTACAGATAAAAGACTGACTTTCCTCTTATTAGTGAAGCACAGACGTACAGCTGGAAAGTGTGGAAAGGAAACAGAGAAGAGAGTACGACCCTCTTTGAATTTTTCCTGCAGGCCTATGTTGGCAGAGGAGAGCAGAAATGCAGACAGGGAGACTGAAATGATACCCTGTCTTCCCAAAATCTGTTCCAGCACCTGTGACTACAGCCATCTCTTCTTCATGCCAGGCTCTCGCCAAGGAGCAGAAGATTTATTTTTTAGTATCATGATTACTGCTCTCTGTTGAACAGTGCCCCATAAAGACAGAGTTTAGAGTCAGAGAGTTCAGCAGAATGTGCGAAAGCACACACACACACGTAGGTAGTGTTATTTCCCTTGCCAAGCAATTACACCGTGACAGGGCGATCAAGGCAGCAGCCAGAAAGTCCTGTGTGTGGGGATGTCAAAATGACACAGATTTCTTTGCAACAAAAGACAAAAACAAACAGCATCCCTGGCCCCTCGAGAGCAAAAATGCTCGGAATGCAGAGTCACAGGCTGAAAGAGAACACAATGGCTCAGAGAAGGAAAAACGCACATAAGCATGAGCCCAATTCTCCAGCACAGTCTGTTCCACATGACCTGTCAAGTAATCCTCACATGGCCAACGATCAGAAACACGGCTCAGAAACGAGGCCGTGTTTCACACCGTCCCCCGCTCGGCGGCTTAAACAACAACAACAACCCCCCAAAAAAAGCTGAGGCATGATGCACTTGCAGTATGTTAAAAAAAAGTCCAGCGGCTGGCAAGGACCATGCCCTTGTTCATTCCCCGTACTAGTGATCTAGAGTCTTCTCGCGTATCTTCGTACGTTGCTTTGGATAAAAGCACCTCCCAAGTAAATTAATACTACACAGCTGCACAAGGGAGCGGGCACTTTCAATAGTATCTGCAAGAACAATGGCACCAGATATGGCAGCTCTTCTCTGGAAACAAGGGAATCTATCGGATACTGTTAAGGCCGATTGAACTTTTTGCGCTTAATTTGCAGTGAGCATGGGACTGTAATTAAGCAGGTACACCTATATATTTATTACTAAAGCACTGGTCCTCTGAAACCCATTTAACCATTAATCCTAATCTACCAGGCCACAAAAGCACTCTGAGTGAACTGGGACATGCAGCTTCATATTAAGAGTCAGATTAGCTCAGGCACGGGAATGTATCCTGGGGACAGTAATGGCAGAACCAACTGCTTCGTAATTGAGCTGGAGTGAACTACTCGGAGATAATCGCTCCCTGCACACACGCACGCGCCCTCGCTCACTCACCTCCTTCAGTTTCTGTTTAGCAGGGCACTTGCTCACCAGCCTCGACAGACGCCCAGCACTAATGATCTCATTCAAGAAAGTCAGGTAAAAAAAAAATACCCCCCCCTGCAAAATACAGTATGCGTAGAAAAGCTCATCTTGACTCCAGTGCACTTCTTTGTGAGCAGCAGTAGTCAGGGGCGACTGGGGAAGCAGCAGCAGCACTGAGGAGGAGAAATATTCAGGCTGGACAGGAACCCCTTCCATGAAAGAAAGCCCATGCAAATGTTTTCACAGTTGGAGGGTGCAGAAGGTGCATCGCCTGTACCCATGAACACACACCTGCCTCTTCCTGTGCACACAGAAACCAAACACTAAATGAGCTGGAGGCGAGGGGAGACACAGAAGGAATCCTACTGGCTGGATCTGGAAAAGACTTCTTGTGCTATTCACCTCCAAGCCATCTGTTCTCTATGTACCTCTCAGTACTCCTCTCTTGCGGCACATTCTTGCTCTTTCTCTTCCCTCCCCCCACCCCACAATGGCCATCTTTCATTCCCTACCCTTAACACGCCCACCTCTTTCTTTCCCAATGCTCACCCGTTTCCAACTGTCCAACCCTTGTCTCTGTGTCCCTGGCTATTCCTATATCCTTCACTCTCCCTTCTCCACTCACGGCACCCCCACCACCACCAGATCACTGCCTTCAGCATCTCGCCATCGCCCCCCCTTACCTTGTGCTGGTGCTCCTGCTTGTCCTCCATCCCGTCCACCTGCAGTAGGTTCTTGGCCACGCCGATGCAAGGCAGCCCGGCAAGCACCCCAAGGTGGCAGGCCAGCCCAAACTCTGCAGGGCCCAACACATACAGCCACTGAAGACACTGCACACTCCTGCGGGTGTGAGCCAAGAGCAGCAGTGTGGTGCAGCGCTTGGGAATCTGGTTGGGAAACTGCAAAGCTGTGGGTTCACATCGCAGGTGAAACATGGCCTCTTGCAGCCCTGAACAAGGTGCTTCACCTGGATTGTCCAGGGGTGCAAATGTTGGATGCTTTGGACTCGTTTGCTTATTTAGGAGATGTTCTCCCGATCATCTATCCTTTGAGGCTGCTTATAAACCTGCAGGATGGCAGTTCTCTGAGACTGCAGAACTGGACATTCCTTCTCTAGACAAAAGTTTTTGCATGCTGGTGGCCTCTATTGAAAACAAAATGTAAAGCTGGATGCCTGTTTTGAAAACAAAATGTAAAGTCCCTGGTTTTTCATACTTCCATTGATTTATGAACCTAATTTGTTTTTTGAAAACTGTAAGGTGAATATTCAAAATTTAAAATTAAATTCAAGTAGAAAAACAATTATTTGTTCCTGAGGTGTAGAAAATCTACCAATTACTTTACTGTAACACTGCACCAAATCTTCAGAGTAGAACATTATGGTTTGTTTATGGTAATGGCCCTATTAACCCTAGAACAATAGTCAACAAGAGAAGCATAACAGAGAAGATAAATAAGGCATAAAACTTCGTGGAACTCAGCTGTACCGAAGAACTGTGTTGTACGAGACCGTACAGAAGGTTACTCTGTGAGGATGGCATCTGTGAAGGATGTTCCTTCATCATCACAAAAAGTTCTTCATAAGTCCAAAAAATGCAAGCTTCATTATAAAGAGAATCTATAAACCGGGTGTTTGTAAATTGATGGTTTTGTGAATGACATAATTGTATGACAGCCTCCCTTGAGTCCTTAGCGACTTATTTCCAAGACAGCAGGTATCCTGTGAAACTGATTAGTAAATGGTCTACTTGATAATTCATTAAACTGGTGATCACTCTGTTTTCAAAATAAGCACAACACATACGCATTCCTGCTCAGGAGTTACAGCATGCTCTTCGCCATAATTATATACAGAGAAGAGAGGAATTTGAAAGAAAAGCCAATCAATTTAAACACATGCTTGCCAACAAAACCCCGACACAGCATGCAGCAGACTCACCCCTGTAGTGGAACAGCCCGTTCCCATCCACGAATATCACCTGTAGAGACAGACAGCACGCCGAGAGCTCCAGCACAGCCTGTAAACACTCAGGAATGGCCTGCCTGTTACCAGATGACTCCCCAGTGTGCAAATGAGGAACTTTTCTTACTTAGCAAACACCACTAACATACAGGCAGTAACAAAAAAATGAAAATGAAACAGGAGGTCTTAGATATGGTGTGGTTTATGATGTGTAATTTCTGCAATGCAAGTCAACTTAGCAATTCACGCATTCACTACAGGTGCTATTAAACATCATAACAATCCCTCCCACAGCAGTTAAAAATGTTAAGCTTTCATGACACCAGTCTTTCCAGAAACCAGTGTAGGAGTCCTGCAGAGATGGGTGAAACAGTCTGTTCATTTCCCCCCTCAGACGAAACTGGACAGCCGCTGGGCAGTGGGGTACGCGTTATGAGGGCGGAACAGGATGAAGACCCGAGCGAGCGAGCTGGGCGGCGTGACCTCCGACCTGCGGCAGGCGGCTGGGGTCACTCCGCTCCAGTCGGTGCACAGCCTCCGCCAGACAGGGCGCCTCCCGGAAACCCAGGAAGCCGGCAATGTAGGGGGCGCCGAGGTCAATCATCTGGCTGTCCTCGTAGAGCACCTGGCCGGAAGACGAGAGCAATCGGGAAGCAGAGGAAGCCAGGAGGCGTGGGCACGGCGTAACAACTTCGGCAAGCACACCGAGCGCTGGCAGAGAGGTGCCATCACCTCCTTCGGACACTTCTCAAAAGACTGGGCGCACATCACAAAAATCCCCCACATCAGAAACCATAACATACCTGAGGAGGCCAGGTGTCAGCTCTTGTGAAGGTACCTTCTGGCTCATGTGGGTGCTAAACATAACCCCTTCAACACAACTCGGTGCCATATTCTGTTGCACGTAATCTCCACCATGGATTAGAGGAGCACAGACTGCATCTGCAGCTGATGCAGGGGCTCCCAGACCTGGTCCTGATGCCCCCCCACACCTGCTGGTTTTCATGCCAGCCCACCTTCATTGGGAAGCGGAAGTTGCTTCATTGGAACATTTCCATCTTGTTTATAGTCACAAGTTTGGGATTAAAGATTAAAGCTCCAACACGTATGAGAGCTGGGAACGAACAGTTCAAATTCATCTCATTATTAAAAAGTCAATGAAGGGTCTGACTGTGTAACTGGAGAGCTCAGCTGGGATGAAAACCAACAGGCGCGTGAGTCATCAGGACTAGGACTGGGGCACCACTGAGGTAATGTAATGCATTCCTGACGAATGAAAGGACTAGTTTTGCTGTTTGCAAAGGTGCAAAGGGCAAAGGTGTTGAACAAAACCCAGCGTGTTTAATGCACTCGCCGAAAGCCAATGCAAAACGGGTCCAACTTGGCATCAGATCCTTCTGGATTGCCGGGACTACTCACCGCTGCCACTAGGGGGAGACTCTGTGAGCACTCATCTGCATGCAAAGGCAGAATGAGGTGTGTGTGTGTGTTGGGGGGGGTGTTTGATGAGTGCCAGGTTGGGAGGCAGTCAGAAGTAAACAGATGTGACTGCTTCAGCTTGGCAAGGAACATTTAATTAGGACTGTATATTCCATTAAAACAGCAAATGTGTCAGTGTATCAATGTAATGAGCTGGCAAAACAAAACCAACAGTGGGGGGAGGGAGCGGCGCGAAGTTCTGGAGCCTGGCAGCACCGCCGGTGATGCTGGGAGAGCAGCTGGGACCTCAGCCTTCAGAGTTCAGAGAGGAGGACAGAAGACTAAGGGCAGTGCACAACATACACACACATCACCACAATTTCATTAGCTTAATTGCATTTATGTTTTTGTGCCAATCAACGTCAGTGCCTGTCAGGCGCTGGGAGAGCGCACCCTGGATGTGCCCTTGCGCGGCATCAGTCTGCGCCCCTCCGAGCGCCCTGCCCCTCACCCTGTGTGCACTCACACACTCACACACTCACGCTGCAGCCCGCTCCAGTCAGACCCCAGGGACCGCGCAGAAGGCCACCATCTGTTTTCGCTCTCGCTCCTGTTGCCGACGGGCCTGGGGAGTGTGTCTGGCATTCCAAGTGCGCCGCACCGCGAAAGGAAATTTCACCGAAACACACCATAACCCTGCAGCCCACCAAGGTTCCCAGGAGCGTGCCTCTGCGATCACACCTCCGTCACTGCCACGCGGTACGGGCGGACCTCAAGCACAGCTGGCCTCTGGCTTCGCCTCTTTCCCTTACCAAGTGATTAAGTCTTATAGATCCCCCAGGCTGCAACGTTTCTCCCAAGACGGACCAGAGCTATGACTTAGGTGCCTCGTGCAGTTTCCCCTGCAGCCTCTGCGTGAGACCGAGGGAGAGGAAACCTGCTACACAACAGGTTTTGGAGAGGCTGCAATGCAAACAGATCAAGTGGCGCAGCTGTGAGGGTCAGGGAGGGCAGCAGATATCGAGATCCTAAGTTATTTTTGCCTTTTTAACCTCTGCGTGAACATTCGGTTCAGATTTCTTTGTAAACCAGAAGACTGAATACAAAATGGACAACTCTGAGGAACATATAAGTTTAGGACTGAAGACTAGCTGACATTAAACTATATATTTTTTTCTGATATTGATAAGAAACGTATCCATTTCCTTACGCCAGCCACCGGGCACCATATCACACCACAGGGCACAACTGGGTGCCACGCAAGGCTGTTGACAAACACCCATGGCAACAAAGGACACCGCGTGGCGCACATCACCGCATCCCAGCAGCGACTATGGGAACAGGCAAGAATGCTCCTCCAGCTCCTAGACAGTCACCCCGCTAGGTGTCTTCCTGGCTTTAGAGCGTGAACCCAATTAAAAAATCAGCTTAATTGGGAAATTAAAAAAAAACATACAATAAGCAACCCCTGATCAGTAAAGATCACATGCACCAAAAAACGGCGTTTTCACTTTTATTTACCACTGTCGGAAACACTCCAGATCGCACCAATTAAACTATACCATAGAGAATTCTGTATGTTAGTTTTCCTTGAAACGTTTGTTGTTTCCTGTGTTTTTCCACAGTGCTTCACCACTGTTTTCTACGGTTTACCATGATTATTGTGCTTTCCTCTACTGGAATTGCACGGTCTACCACAGGAAGCCTTTGTAAGGAAGTACAAAGAACCGCCTGACCGAGCTAAAAACAAAAACCTGCACTGCGAGCTGATATTTTTAGAAGCCTTCCTACTGCCCTTCCAAGCCTTCAGACGCTCAGCTGTCAAACCTGCAGGAGTTTCAAACCCTGAGCGAGTTACCTGGCAACAACTCAGACCAGCGGCTTTGAGGTTTCAGTCCCGTTTGAAGTAACGGAGGAGCACCGATACAGCCACCCATCAAAAGAGCCTGGGCTGGCTTGCTCACTGGGGGGGCCAAACAGGTGCCTGTTTAACCCCCCCACCCCAGCTCACTCTTATTCCTCACGGTCCGCATCTCCCCAACCTGCCGGGACCTCGGCTCCCTACCTCGAGCTCCGGATAGCTCAGAACCGCCAGCTGGGCGCAGGCTCTGCGATCGTCCCCCTTGATGAAGGACAGGTCCACCCCGCCGACTCTGGTGAGCCCGGAGAATCCGGGGGCTGTCTGCCACTCCTCCGTGTCCCCCTCCACCAGCTGCAGCTTCAGCTGGGCCTGCTCGCTGCAGACAGGAGAACAACGCTGAACGGGAGCAGTGAGCAGAGAGCCCCCCCTCCCCTCCCCTCCCCAACACCACCACACCCAGGACTGCTTCCCACGAAGGTTTTATTCACGACGGGGCAAAAATGAGCTCCGTGCCTTTTCCTTCCCGGACTACCGACGGATCTCCAGCCAATATTCCAAAACTATCCGCTGGAAGAGTGAAATGTCTACTGAAACATGCAGGACACTGCCTGGACACTCCACTCAAAGGGCTTTACAGGTAATGGGGATCCCCTCCACCACCAGTGTGCAGCCCCACCTGGATGATGCACCGGCAGCCAGAGTGCACCAGTACTCTCCCCACACACCAGCTCTCAGTGGGGAGGAGAGCAGAGTGAGGAAGCCAGTTCATAGAGGGGGATTGTTAGGAGGATATGATTGGTAAAGGCCAGGGGGAAATTTGGCCAGGACACCAGGGTAACACCCCTACTCTTTTTGAGAAACGCCCTGGGATTTTCAATGTCCACACAGAGTTAGGACCTCGGTTTTACGTCACATCCGGAGGACGGCATCTTTTTACAGTATAGTGCCCCCGTCACTATACTGGGGCATTAGGACCCACACAGGCAGCAAGGTGAGCGCCCCCCTGCTGGCCCCATTAACACCTACCAGAGGGATCACAGGTGCTTGTGCTTGCTCCGAGTGGCAGGGCTGCCCTTTACAGGAGGCACAGTATCACCAGGGTTTTCTCCCTCTCTTGACTGTTGCAATGAAAACGAACGCAATGACTAAAGGTGGGAATGCTGCTCATAACCCGTTCGAGTCTCCCACAAATTTATTCGGACATCCTTCCAGATCTCACAACCTGAGCCCAGCTGGGTTACCTGCTGGTGCAAAATCACCCACACATGCCGTCACAGGACAGGAGAGGGAGCGTATCCTTTGCTCAGCTGAGCAGCCTTGACCTGGCTTGTTCTCTCTTGCTTAAACGTTTTGACCATTACCTTGGGGAAACAGGAATCAGATTTTGTCTCTTAGCAAAAAGGGGTCTGAAAGGTTTTTGTGACTCTGCAGGCGCTGACTGTACCGCACACAGGGGGGTGGGTACACAAATGAGACATTAGCTCTCCTAGTCAAGCTGTGGATGTTAAATGGTCAGCTAATTAAGGTTAACAATACTGCCCATGTCCAGCTTCTTTGGCCAGATGGCAACTGGAAGACAGGTGGCAACATTAAACTGAAGGTGGAAACTGCTGAAGGAGTATTTGGTGTACAAGAGAGGCTCTTAAATTATTCTCTGCATTCTTCTTATTTCAAAGTCTGCAAATTAAGATGAGCAGTGGTTAGGATGTAATTCCCTGTGAGTACAAAGCTGGGAGAAACACCCCATTCTACATCAGGGCACTGACTGAGCGATGAAATGCTACGCTGCCACATGACTCTGCGAGTCTCCAGAGAATGTGTAAGAGAGAGGGTTTTAGTTAGCTGGAGACCAGAGGAGGAGGAGGCTGCCTGGGGAAAGTGTCCACTCCCTGCCCTCACACTCCCCTTGCTGATCACAAATCAAGTACAAATTTAACAACGAGATGGCACTGGGAACTAGATATGATGTGGAATTATACTCCTATCAGCACTCTCAATAGCTTTGCAGATCAATGCCATTGTGCCTTCTGGCAGCCATCCACTGGTATCTTGGCAGGAAGCTGCTCTAATGCAGGAGAAGCAGCTCGATAGCACAGTACGTAATGAGAGACCTGATGGAGATTGGGGCAGTGGGGGCATCCCATAAGGCTTCTCCCGATTAAACATTTATTTTCCCATTTCGGCCTCGCTGGAGTCAGCCAAGCTCCGGTCGGTATTCCGGCTCGCACAGAGCCAGAGGCACGTCCAACCTCCATTCCTTCCGTTATTAATCCCGTAGGGAAATTGGACATGGTGCATTCTCCACGGATGCAAGGTCTACCCTTCTGAAAATCTGTATGAGCCATAAGAAGGCTGTCCGCAAGCTCACACAGGGCCTAATTCAAAGAGGGGGGGAAGATTTCTGCAACTTGCACCCCGTCTTTGGATGCTGCACACAAAGCTGACAGCGGAGTCAAACCGGCAATTGTGCACTCTTCATAAAAAGTTTCATTTGCATTAAAGGAAACAATCCAAACCCAACCTTGCATACAGAATGTAACAAAGTTTGTCTAACAAATGGGCATGATATAAAGTAAACAAGGTATAATGTGCCAGGCAGTGATATAAGAGTCTAAACACTGCATTTTTTAAAACAAAAAGATCTGGAAACTGACCAGCAAGGCTTTTACAAACATGGTTTATGTGATGCATGCTTTTTTGCTTTCGGCAACTAAGGCAATAGAATACCATTTACTGTGCAAGTTGTGTTCAAGATGTATTCAGCAAAACGTCTTGCAGGCAGTTTTAAAATGAAGTACCTGTGCAAAAACCTTAAAAATGTATATGAAATTTTACAAATGCATCTTCTGGGAGATTACAAAGGTAATTTTAGCTGACTTGTTTTATTCTAAGGCAGTAAGTTGCAAAAATTACTGGCCTTAATGTGTATACAGAGGCACAAAAAAATCAATCTGTATGTTTGGCTAGAGGCGATTGATTTGTTCCGACGGGTGAAAATGAAATTTTTATTTATGCAAATGTGTGTGTACCACATTGCAGACGCGCATTACAATAACATGCCTCCTGAAGAGAGGAATACTGCCATTTTCAGACAGAGGCAAGTTATGCAAAACCAGCACACGTCGCTTAATTAGTCGACAGGATCTAATTAGGCTGTGATTAAATATTAGACAGAGAAACAGCGTGAGACTGCAGTAAGTGCATGGTCTGTGTAGACACAGGGAGGCCTCTGCACACAGTGTTGGCATTTACAACACACAAATATTAATGTGTTGGATCTCTGCAGCGCTAACCTTTTGTGCGCCCTGTTAAATTGGGTGAAACAGCTCCTGACAAAACAGAACGCACAGTATCAAAGCAAACCATCTGTGGTACCCTAAAACAGTACTAATGCTCTTTATTACACATGTGCAAGACCCTGTCAAAAAGTTTGATTCTGCATTATCAACACTGTGTTTATTTAGCATTTTTCATATTTGTTTTTCCCCCCGGCACTTAGCCAAGTACTCTTCCTTTTCCAAAGGAACACAAAAATTGGAGAAGATGGCTGTAAAAGCTTGTCAGCAAAACTTTACTGTATCGCATAAAATCCGTGCTAGTCCACACATACTTAGCCCAGCAAAGATCTCATTAGGTTTTTCTTTTTCAACCTGCAGAATAAACAAGACCAGTAAAAAGTGTGGTTTAATGTCGTCAATCCTTTTTATGAAAGTGGCACAGAACACTTGCCACTGAATTCAGACAGCAAGGACAATAAACGGTTTCAAGTGAGGCACTGTCCCTCCATTTCCAACAATTCATTTTACATGAGGTAAAAATGCAGTCTTTGTCCTTGGTTTACTATACTTCACTGTGCTGTCTTACACTTTACCAGGCTATACTGCAGTACGCTCCCTATCCCACAGCACATATCTTCAGTATTTTTACTTTAGTCTGAGTATTTCAGTTCTTGGCTTTCTTCTGTGGGAAGGAACTGGCAGGGGTCAGCACGACTTGAGTGCTACGTTTGAAAAAAGAAAAACTGCACGTATAGTTCTTTTTGAACTTCAGTACATCAACTTGTTTCCAATATTGACACCCTGCAAAAAAAACAGAACACAGGGACTGCACACAATTTGTAAATGAAAAAAAGTTATTTATATTGTAGTACAACAAAGCACCTGCTGGTATGGCATTTTTTGTAAAGCTAAATAAACAAATCTGAAATGGGCAGCACTTATTGCACTAATGCTCATTCACTATCCAAGAAAGACCACAGGGTTTACTGTGAAAGGATGAGCAATTTGGAGAGGATCTTTCAAAAGAGATGGTGTGGATGGAGTTCGAGTCCATTGCTGCAGCTCTGCATGCACAGCAGGGATCTTCTGGGGACTACCTGGACAAGCTTTACAAATTCTCCCAGCACTGCATGTGCCTAATGAAACCTACAGACACACAGGCCCTACAAAGTTTGACAATTGTGCAGTATGCAAATTACAGTTCAGGTCTTTCTGACCAGCAGGTACCTAGTTGATCCAAGAACCTCATTCAACCATTTTTCTAAAAAGAAGCAAAGATATCAGCATCAACAATATGGCCAGGTGTCATGTTCCGTTCTTCCACGAACAAGAAGTGCTTCCTGTTTTTGGTTTAAAATGCACTTCATAGGTTCCACTTGTCAAGTACAGCCTGCACAAGTGATAATTATGAAGCCATTATGTTCTGAGGAACATGAAGACTGTAAGACTGGGTATTGTCAACAGAGGAGTAGATTTCTTCCACACAGAACACTTTCAAAAGGAGAACTGTCTTGCTCATCTGCCGTCTTTGCAACCCTGGTCTTGGAGGAAACTTTGTTTGCTTTTTTTCAGAGGGAGCTCTTAATCTCAGTCCAGTTGATCTCGCTAATTGATATTCTTGCATAATTAAGAGTTTTTCACCCTGATTCTACGCTCAGTCTTTAGTTTCAAGAATAACTCACAGTAGGGTTGTTTTTGTGAAGAAATTCAGCAACAGAACCCAACACCATTCACTCCTCAGATTTATTACAACAAGGTTTCTGGACAAACACGTATGCGATGACCAATTAGGGATGCCTGGACACAGGAGGGTATCAAAAACTCTCTGCTGGCTACAGGTTCGTTTAGTGCCCCTTTTCGCACCCGACTAAGAGCTGGTGTGAAATCCAGAGCTCGTTTCATGCTTGATTCCAGTTCATAACACCCTGCAAGTCCTTAAGAAATGAAAACGAAGCTGAGCAACTAAAGGTCAATTAGCCTAATTAGAACTGTATTGGAACAAATGCGGAGAAGACACAGGCACCTGAAAGACAAGGGTTTGAAGCCACTGTTTTAGGTCTTTAATCATCAAGCTCTTACAAAGCTGACCTAGTTTCTTACTTCTCCCCATGAAATCACTAATGAAGACCTACAGAGAGAAGAGCTGTCCTGGAAAGCACCGTTGTTACTTTCCACCTGCCGTTCTCGACAGCTAGATATGTTTCACCTCGGCACAGATAGTGATCCGTCACCAGTTACGTGTGTTAAGAGGACACAGGTTAACAGTAAGGTGTTGCCCTATACTTCTCAGGCCGAGAATATATACATATAATCTATACTTCCTCTGAGGTTTTCCACTTCCCCACACGTATCGACTCTTCCCGGACTGTGCCAACGCTTTCGGACACAGTCTATACCCCCTCTAGGTATTTGCGAAACCTATACCGACGTCTGTCGAGAAGTCAACACCTTTTAGGTTTTCACTACAGTGTAAAAATGTTCCGTGAGGCAGCACGGGGGGTGTTTCACTGAACCGAGCGCAGAGCTGTTGCTGCAGGACATTCTGCAGGGAAATAGTTTTGCACAGCTTGTATAATGCCCGTAAGGAACCCAGTTCGGCCGAATTCGGGTATTTATTTAGACAAAATGCTCACTGGAGAGTTTTTGGGTTTCTAACCTTTCCCACTGCTTGACCACCTCCTCCTGCGGCACTGCTGGCTTTTCTAAACCCACACAATGTGACCAACCGCCTGCCATTCTCTCTCCCAGCTGCTGCAGCAGGTCGTTCTTCCTGAAACGCGGCCGCGGCTGCGTCATTTCCGATACGTCATGACCGGTCAACCCCGCTCCTCGAGCGACCAGGGTATCCAAGGAACAGCACCTTTGAAAGAAGAGCGCTGCCGTCGATTGCAATGATTAAATTTGTTAAAATGACACGTATAGCTTGAACAATATATTTCCCCGAGAACGTAGACTTTGAAACATTAATACGTTGTACATTAAATACGTTTCTGATCGTTTCAGAAGCTTCAGTGCGGTCTTAAAATTGCTCCCTCTGTTTTTTTAATATGTTTTCATTCAGTTGCCAGAAACGCACATCATCCGGCGGGAGGTATTTGGATTTTTAATGCTCAGATGTGAGGATTATAACTCACCTGCTTTAGTTCCTTTTCCTCGTAGATCAGCTGGGGTCAATTCAGTCGGACTCTGGCCATCTGGCACTTCGAAGCGGTAAAAACCGAAACAGATTTGGGTCATATTGTAACTTAGAGCGTCTGTGCAAAGCGTAAGAGCGGCATCTAGTGGACACTACGCGTAATGTCATGATATTGGTCTTCGACGGCAGGGGGTCTACATGTCTAGTTCTGGATAAGAAATCCTGCTGGTTTTGTAGGTCTCCTTAAATGGGCCGAGACCTTGGCAGGTAAGTCTAAATAAAATAGGTAATGACCGATTTAAGTAAAACCCCCCCAAAACACATGGGTTCTCTCCAGGATGGAAGCTGCAAGCGCTTGCACTATAGAAGTGGCTTTCCAGTTCCTTCGATGTGCGTGATGATCCAATCCTGTTCAGGCAGCTGGTCCTGGGCAGGGTCACAGGGTCTCTGCCGACATGTACCAAGCATAAATCTTCTGGGCGAAAATACCCTTAGGGATGTGGCATCTGTACATCCTTAAACATCTCGGGAAAACAGAACAACTGCATACCTGGAGTTCCTTACATATGGAACGTCTCGGCAAATATCCAATCAATCAATGTTTATTTATCAATGCACGAATGCTGCTGGTTGCTGCAGTAGATCTGTCAAATAAATAGAAGACACCTTTTTTCTCTCCAGAATTCAAGTTTAATAGATTTCTAAAAATATTTAAAGGCGCTATTTCATTTGTGTATATTAACTCAAACACAACTGAAAACAAACCCTCAGCGAAGTAGATATGCATACTGTAGAAAACAAAAGGCTGACAGAAGGAGAGAGACTATAGGAGTGACAAGAGAGGTGTCGCTTTCAGGTTTACTGAGCAAAGGACAGGTGCTCTGGGTGCAGAACTGATCAGAAACTCCATTCAAATTCGACTGCAGAGCAGTATGAAACACCTCCTCCCAGAACAGCTATTCCTGCATCCCCCCCCAAAACTGGACAATCCTTGAGCAAAACTCCAGCACAATGTTACTCTTAAATCTAGCTAATTCCATCTTCCAAAGATTCACTGATTCAGCAAAGCAGAGATAAAAAAGGTTTACAAATAAATACTAACATTTAAATAGACTTCATAAACTCTGCACAAGCAATGATTTTTTCAACAGCACAGCTGCAGAAGAGAATCTTGTTTCCAAGCACTGTTCAAGTATTTGTAGTAGTTTTTCTTTTCAGAGATTCTAGTTTTGCATCTACTTCTAGAAATGGCTTTCATTCTCATGACTTTAACTTGGATCACGACTATAGAATCTTAGACTGACTTGAATAGTTCAAATCACGCAAATTTCCCTGTTGTTTATTAAAATTGATTTGAATAAATCCCTGAACTATAGCTAACAAAACTAAAATCAAAGGTGTTCAAAGAGGATGCTTATTTCCTCTTCTGTTAACACCCAAATCAGACACGAACTCAGATGCACGTTTTTAGTCTATCCCTCACGTTTTCCCTAACACATTTTCATCTCATTGAAGCTCACTGCTAAGTGTTAGTGCCAGAATGAGTTATGTTATCACTTCAGATCAGTCAGAAAGGGTTATTTCCTGAGACACTGTGGCCAGGAGTTACTCTCCCAAGACAAACCAGAGGTTTGCAGGAATCTCACTGTAAGCATATGTGAATGGACAAATCCATTCATAAAAGCGTGAGGGTGTGATAATTAACTTTATGTACAGCATCTAAGAGACTTCATCACTTTTCTTTTGGAGGTATGGACAAGAAGTTCTCCAGCTCATAAAAAAGATTAAACTTCTGAACAGATCACTTCTGATCTGCTGCCACGAGGGGGTATTTACAGAGTGGACACCCCTCCTCAGAACTGGAACAGTCCATTTCCGTGAGCAGAGGTCTGGTTCCACACTGTCGCCTTGGTAGAAGCAGCATGTAACAGGTGTCTTGATGGGGAAGACACAGGGGTTAAGAGCACCTCAAGGCACCGATGTCATGTCCGAGACACACAAAGTCACAACAGGAGGTACAACAAGCAGAAAGGTGTGGGGACAGTGGAGAAAATAGGGGCACACCTGAAAGTAGACTAGTCTCGGAAGCTGAGACTGAGAGGAGCTGGCAGTCTCACTGCGACGATTGTGTGCTTTCAACGTCAAAGGTTGCAACGGATACATATTGTGCAGTCACATCTGAGCAGGTAACATACCATAATGAAGAGAGACATACCATTTGAAGAAATAAAAGAGGAAAACAAATAGTATGCTTTTAGCCATTAATAAAGCCTATGGGTGAAAATTAGAAAGCCTGACCATGAAATGGTTTTCACATGGACACCACCAAGACATCTTGTCAAAAGGGTTAATTACACTGTACAGCAACATTTTGTTATTGCAAATGATCTATACATACATATATTCACTTCAGAGTAGATACATTTACATTAAAAAAGCTGTTAGAAAACTGAGTTACTTTCTAATCTGGGTTAGCCAAATACCTCCAGAATTTGATCCATGACATGTCATGGATGCTCTTTTCTATCAGTCCATCTTTGTCATTTTGTTTGGCTTTGTGATGACCAGTAAATGTCACTGTTCCAGATTTTCATAGGAAAAAAAAGCGTCATCTCAAAAAGTCCATCTTAACTGTCTGTGAGCAGCTCTAAAACACCACAAACAAACTTTACGATAGACCTTCGAAAGTAAAAATACCATTTAAAAAATCTGTAGCTGAAATGCATGGTTCACTGACTTGCAAGGCTATCAAGAGAAATACCTGCAAGACCTTTGTAAATATGAGATAAATTGTGCTTCAGAGGTTAGACAGTTTAGAGGTTAACTGCATTCCCATTGTTATATAACTTTAATGTATTCATGTTATACATTTGTAATAAGGGCAAGCATGCCAGAATCTGGGACTATAGTGTTCATTTATCATGTATCAGCCACTCTTTAAAATGATCATCTTAGTCAGCATTCATTTTTCGTGGAACCTTATTTTCCGTCTTTTTAGAACGGCCTTTTTGAGAAAATGCTTCCGTCTTTAGAAAGACAGAAAAGCAGCCTTTCGAAAGGCAGCCGCTGGAGTGATCACACCGACATTTAAGGAAAGAAAAACTGCTTCTCCCGTGCCCTTCAGCCAGCGAGACACAGGCTGGGATTCGCCTGGAATCCATGTTGCCTTCATCTACAGCTGCTTCCTAATTCACGCCTCCCGCGACTCTCGCTGAGTTCATTCAGGCCCTCCTGCTGCCAAGCGCCGAATAAAAGGCCGCTGGTTACGGCGCAGAAGCCGCGACGTGGCTCCCGAACTCTCACGGCTCTGGGACGCTCTCTTGCCCGAGACCCCCCCCCGGACAGTCTTGATCTCCCTGAATGTAAGCGCACTGGAAACACTGGTCGGCGACTGTAGCTGGGCCAGGACTGCAGGGATGAGACCGGGTATAAACAAGCTCCCCTCTAGTTTTAAAAACTATATAGGGCGATGACCTATTTAACTGACGATAGCATTTTGGTTAAAGTCTATATTGATACATGAGTGGCCACTAATTTTTATTTTGCAGTGAGAGGCAAGAATTTCACTGTTAGTCAATGAAAAGGCTTTTCCCATACAAACGCAGGTTACAGATTAATGGGAGGCAGTCTGGGACTTTTTAAATCAGTAATTCAACTGAACTTCTGAAGCAAAAGCCCCCCACACCTGCTGGATCTCATTCCAGCCCAGCTTAATCACTTAATTGACGCCTTGCCCGAACGAACAGGTGTCTAGGAACATTTGAAAGCTTTTAGGCTACCTAGGAAATGCAATAGTTCATGGGCCACCTCCAACAGGGATAAGACCTGAAGACGGTCAAGCGTTTCAAATCAATCCTTTGATTAAATCAATTAAGGGGTCAGAGAGCGTGGCTGGACTAAAGAACCGCAGGTGTTAGGGACTCCGGCACCACGATGGGATCCACTTCTCTAATGTCCATTCCCACCTGTATTTTGTGTATTTTCGCGACTCTAACACAGTGGCATGGACACATTTGCCCAGAGACCCCTAGATAACTCTCGAGCTGCACTCCAGCATTTATTGTTTTACTAAATATAGCACCCAAGTCACAAAACGACTCGCCTCCATCTTTTTCTAACAACAAAAAAATGCAGTTTCTACTGTTAATGGCAGATTTTTGGCTACTTCTAACCACTTCTCTCCAAGCTTGACCTATGTACAATCCATGACAGACAAGTTCCATTCCAGGCGGGAAAATAAAAAAATGTGCTTTGTGGCTTACAACACGTCCTGTTTTCACAGCGCAATGTTTTTTATTCCACGTCTTGTGAAAAGTTTCTTTTTGTCACTGCTGTGTTATTAAACTCACAGCACGTCGAAAATTGTTGTGTTAATGTGTTGATTTGTTTCCTAACTGGTTGCCAGGAAAACGCATCTCCTGGTGCAAAACGGAGCCCTTCTATGACATGATTCTTGCTTTGTAGATCGTTTCTGGATTTATTGTGCAGGCGCGCTCTTCATTGTGAGCAGGGTGCAGGGGGGCTGGCCCTCCCCTGCTGTGCTCCGCAGGACGAACGGAGCAGCGCAGGGTCGTGCCTGAGCTCCGGCAAAGTCCCGTCTCTCCTCCCCCGGGGGGCGCTCTCTGCCCTGCTCTCCCACTGGCACGCCGCACTACCTGGAGATCATGGAGCTGGACTGGGACTGGCTGGAGGAGGTGGTGGCGGAGCTCAGCTGGGAGAATCCGCTGTGGCTGGACTCCAGGCTGGTCATGGAGCCCCTGTGAGGCAGAGAGAGAGGAACACACTGTTAGCACGGAGCCCAGGAGCAGGAGCAAGAGTACAGGGAGCAGACAAGGGTGCTGGCCAGCCTGCCTCGAACACCACAGTGCCTCACTTCTCTAGAAAGCACCAGGATTTCTGAAGCTCGTTAAGGGGCAATTGATCTTTCCTTATGTGGCAATTACGAGCTGAAGCCAGAACTTCCCATGTCAGGGACTCCTAGTCAGTGAAGTAAATCAAATTTTATTTTAATGGCCTTGCAGGAGCTGGAAACAGAGATGGAGATGCACAGAGCTCCAGTGTTAACTGCAAAGCCAAATTAAAGTTAGAAAATATTTTGGGGCTCATTTGTAGTGATGATCATCAGCTCTGCTTTCTTATCAACAGGCACAGAATCCTAAGGCTTATGAGAAGCGGTCCCCCAAAACACTGTGGCTTGGCCAGTCACCCCCGTGTGAAGAGACCATCCCCAGGTTCAGTCAGGTATGCACAGTTACTGTCAGTCATGCATTGTCAGTAAAAAGAGAAAAACAAAACCAAAAGGAAAACCAGGGCCCTCCGATGATCCTCGCCGGCAACACCCAGCTCTAACCACAGACCCCCCTACTGATCCACGGCACATCACAGCAGACACACAAAGGCAATCTGAAAGACTCGGCACAGGAAACTAGGCCACAGCACTACATGCTAAAAGACAAGACTCTTCACGCCCTCTACAAAGGAAGTTTTTCATGAAGGGAAGAGGTGTGGAGCTCCAGCTGACTGGAAATCAAAGGTGAGGCGTAGATCTTTATAGCACAGGTGTGCTGACCTGTAAATTACTGCCTGGGAATTTGTTACTTAAGCATTTGAGTTACACTAAAGTATAACCAGCACAATAACTGAAGGAAGGAGCTTCTGGCAAACTTTCACACTTCATTACAGATGTGAAAATTAAAACGTAAGTGGTATACCACTAATCTAATGAGTGCACTCATTTTTCAACTGATCTTTCCTGCCAGATTTCTTGATCTCTCAGTACAGTGGCATTTATGTTCAAAGACATTCAGACTTTATTCTACCAGCACTTCACCATCTGATTTGTTTTTGTTCATTTTTATTTTTGGTTATGCCCACATGACGTGGGATGGTCGGTTTTGAGTTTTTCCGTGTGTCGGCTCGCAGTGACGAACCCCTTGGCCCTGACGCTGGGGAGAATGAGTAAGTGCGGGGGGGCTCCTTCGACCCGCCCACCTCCGAGCCAGTCGTCCACGGGCAGTGCAGACCCATCAGTGCCACCTGGAGATGCTACCAGTGCCGTGCCCCTGCTAATGCCACACCGCCCTCTTCAGGGCTTAGACAACTGAGCATTCTCACTTGGAGAATCCTGGCTAGTGACATGACCCACGCTTGAACCCGGGATTACAGTGCGACTGCATCTTGTCGTGTTCAACAGACCACTGTGATCAAAATCTATAAATAAGGGTGCCGATATATTAATATATTAATCTATATGTATATTCTAACCTCCTCCTATGTGCAATAGGTTGAAAATGCACACAGACCCATTAGCAGCACTTCAAACGTTTAATGGTGCTAGAGGTGTCATCTCACTGTTTCCAGGGGAGAAGACTCACCCTACACCCACGCTGCCCCGAAAACTCTTGTTTCTGTTAACAGTCAAGGTAAATGACACAGCCGACACCTCTTCCTTATCCAGGGAACCTTCCTTTGAATGGGGGGAAGGGGGGAGGAAACAGCCCCCGGGCGTGAGCTGTTCAGTTCGCCTGGCCAGGGAGAGGCTGCTCCTAGACCACGGAGGAGACCAGTCGCCTGCAGTAACCCAGCGTCTCGCCACCCTAAGACAGCGACTGTAAAACACCCACGACCCTAGTCCAGAGAGCGCAGGAGCCGAGAGCAGAAAGCAACCAAATAAAATCAAATCGACTTACAAACTCTGCACATCACAGCAAGCATTTCTTTATAAAAGAAAGAAAAATAAAGACTGATTGGAAAACGTGTGCTAATTCCGAATGCACAAAGTGGATTTGTTATCATCCCATTCCTTAAAATGTTTTTTTTTCCCCAAAAAATACTACTTAGTCTAAAAAAATATACCCCATGTAAACAGATTTAATTGTACGTTCTTGCTTTGCAATAGTCAAGCTTGATATCCCTCCAGATCGATTGAAAGCAGCGTAACAAGTACATGTGACCTGGACAAATCACTCTTAATCTAGAAAACAAAAGGCCAGCACGTAAGCTAGCAGAAATCTGAAGTGGTGGGTGGCAGAAATGAACTTTGCATCGATTGTAAAGAGCGCCGAAGAGCCCCAAGCAGCAGTTCGGGACGCCAGGCTCAGCGAGCGCCATAATGGGCTGACTCTTCCCCCTCTTATACCGAGCTCCAAGGACTGATGCAGCACCGCTTCAGGTTTCCTTGTGCTCGTGAACTCCCACATGTCAATGCCCTGCACCCTTTGGACTGCTAATGGCACAAGACTACCCTTTCACCCGGGTTTGCCCTTTTCCCTGTTCCACATGCCCGGGTGCCGGCAGCGCAGGCCCGAGGAGGAGACCACGACGCAGGTGAAAGAGAGAAGGATTGGGCATTTCTTAAGTGATACCATTCATTTGGGTTTGTTCCAGTATTCTAGGGTTCAGAAATTGGCCTTGTTGCTGCCGGTTGGACTCGCGAACCCAAAAACAAAAAGCAGAAGGGATGGAAAGGAGGCGGCCGCCCAGAACCCCAGGTTACTGGTAGTGGTTCCTGCCGGCTCTGGGCCGCGGCTCACCGCGGCGGGAGGCCTTACCTGAAGTCTTCCGAGCCCAGCACCTCGGTGTAATACATGACTTTGCACTTGTGCGAGGAGACCTGCAGCGTGGCCAGCACGTCGTCCACCCGCGGCAGGTTGGTGGCGGCGCAGGCCGGCGTGCTGTGGAACTTCCACTGCAGGATGTAGAAGCCTGGCCAGCGGGTCACGTGGGATCCCTGCGGGTAGGCAGGGGAGGGAGGGGCTGAGCGAGGAGGCGGCACACAGCTTCTCTTGGGCGTCACGAGACAAACACCAAGGACTGGCTGGAGCACTGGTGCCCCTCTAGCTAACCCTGGCAATGAACCGGGAACAAAGCACAGCTAACACCTGGTAAAACCAAGAACTACGCAATCTAGTCCGAGACCTTTATCTAATGTATATGTAGTGACGACAGATCCGATATTTTATAACAAACCTTCAGCGGTGAGGTAGGACTGATAGTTTTTATCAGGCAAAGCTTATGGTCTATCCCTTCCACACGAACGAAGAGTTCAAGGGAGGTCAGGAATTTAAAGAACTCACTGCGCTCAGTACATCTCGAAAGTGAGCTCGGGAACAGCCCCTAACTGGTTACCTGCACACTCTCTCCCTCCTTGCAGATGAGCGGTGACTCCACCATGCTGTAGTCCTGCCCCGGCAGCCAGGACTTGTCGATCAGCTGCACGTTGTTCCCCCCAGGCGAGGTGATGCCATGGGCCCCCAGGGTGTCCTTCTTGGGGGGCTGGGGGGCTCTCTTGGAGTGGAAAATGTTGAAGACTATGTCGCCTTTGCACACGTCAAAGTCCCAGGTGATGACGGAGGAGGCATCGATAATTTCAATCAGCAGCTGAAAAAGCAAACCAACGCTTTCTGTGAAGCAGTGCTTCAGCATCAATGAGGCGACTGCAGAGTGTCCCCCACCACTGCAGGCCTGAGTGATTCAACATCACATGCTCAGAAACACTTCTGCTCATGCCACCCCCTGCCATGTGTCTCAAGGGACGCCCACCTTATCAGTGCAAGAACACGAACGAACGCGATGTACAGACGGCAGATGGCATAACTCGCTAGAACGAATACTCCTGTGAGGAAAAAAAGCAGCACTTTGGAAAGAGCCCGAAGTTCTTTTCTTTTGGTCAGCATCCCTTAAAGAAAGGCTGTACAAGCTTTTATCACAATACTTCTATGCCTGGGGTACAGACATCTGCCTTCCCTGACAGGCCATACAAGACGCCAAGTACTGCTGACTCGGCACCTTTCGCGCGGCCGGGTACCTCATGCGGGGCTCCCTTGAAGACGCTGGCGCTCTGGTAGATGGTCTCGGTCCACAGGCGGATGTCCTCGTTCTCCAGCTCTTCCGCCGTCCTGTACAGAGACTTGGGCACCAGCCCCCCCTCTGGAACTTCACACTAGGAAGTAAAAAAAAACTGTCTCTTAAAATCCATTTATCCCCGGAAGAAACCTAGGAATGGCAGGGCGTAACAAAATTCAGATTTATTCCTCCCTTGCACACTGTTCCTTGTTGGACTTTCTAAGTGTACAGTCAAAAGACAGCAGGAGTGTTCAGCTACTTGTTAAGAAAGGGCTCCACTGCTCTCCAGGTCCTGGTGCTCTTTACTGATGTACTAAACAAGACTTCCTTGCATATATTTTGGAAAAACACCAAATTAAAGCTCTCAGTCCAGAAATTCATGTAATTGTGATGCCAAACTGCAGGTGGCAGCAGACAACACATTTAAAGTGCTGAGGCACAGAACTGCAGTAATTATGAGCCTTGACATTGCACTCAGTGTCTGAATAAGCAAAAAGAAGAGTATAATAAAGACACTGTCGCTACAATAAAAGGCAGCAGCTTTGGAATATGAACATCACAATAAATGTGCTCGATAACAACATCATGTGCTTTTTAGCAAAAGCTCAAAAAGTTGAATCACTGCCATTCAGTTACATTCAGGTTACTCACTGAATAGTGCGCCTCCCTTACCATGCACTCCCCCCCCAAGAAGTCGGGAATGATTTCCTTGTCGATATAATCCACCAGGCCGCCCGGGCCCTGATAGTCGTTGCCTGCGTAGATGAGGAATTTCTTGCGGGTGTTCTCGTCGATGAAAGGACTGACCTGCGAAGGACAGGATTCGGGAGGTCTCACACTGGTTCTGAACCGCAGGCAGAACTACGGCAGGCCAGAAAGGACACCGGCTACAGCTGAAGGGGCAAGAAGGCGGGCGCACTTGCGAACCCGACATTTTATGTAAGGAATTAAAAACAACTTCACAGCCCAAGAGTACAGAAGGAAGGGAGAGGAGGCGGAGTGGTTACCAGGGTCCAGAGCACTGGGAAGACGCGGGGGGCCCTCAGGATGAGCAGCCGCCCCAGGGTCTCGGGGTAGTTGGCCTCCACCACCTCGATGATGCGCAGCAGGGCCTTCACTCCGGGTCGCCACAGGTGCCTCATGTTCAGCCCCTCCAGGTCCACCAGGCAGGTCCAGGAGCTGAGCAGGCAGGCGGGCGGGCGGGGAGGGGAGGGAGAGGGCAGACAGGCTGGGTGTTAGAGCCAGGCAGGACAGGCAGAGGGAGCCACACCACCACCACAGCAACCTCCCATCGTGAGGCAGTGACCCAATCTGGCCAGCCTTTCAGCTGCTGGGCTCTTGCAGAATAAAGCTCACAAGTGTACACCTAAATAGTGCTTCACTGGTAAACACGCGGAACTTAAAAAAAATCGAGCTGGAGCCATGTTGCACAAACTGCAAGCTTTATAACACGAATAAGACACTGACTGGCCTGTATAGCATTTTTTACAAACATACTCAACAGCATTTTAATTTTCACAACAAGTACTTCATAGATTGGAATCACTGTGCAATTGTACACATTAGAGCAATCGATAACCTTTCAACAGAAGACCATATACTGACATCGGCTCACAGATATGCATGAATAACGTCTGGAGAGCTTAAACAATATATACTTTGAACATGTTAGCTCACAATACCTTATTGGTCTACCAAAGACTTTGGTATTTTCCTCGCATCGTCGCAGCCCTTCCTCGTTAATAGAAAGCACCTGTGTGTTGAAGGACAAGAGGCGCCAGTTAAAACTGCTCTCCGCGATCAAGAGCTGAAAGGGCGGCAGGCGGAGGGTGGGGGGGGCGGGGGTGTTCCCTTACATGTCTCAGCAGAGACTCCTCCCCGAGGGCTCGGACCAGCCCCTTCGTGTCCATCTGGCCCAGGCGCAGCACGTAGAGCGGGCGCCCATCTGCCGAAACGCAAAGCCGGACGTGAGACGGGGCCTGACCTTTCAGGGCGCAAAGCTCAATGACGGCCAGGTGAAGAGAGCTGACACAGTCTGCCCTTTCCAGGGCGGTCAGATCAAGTCCGGAGAACATCAGCTATTGATGTGGACTTGATCCAGAAAGATCAGACCAATAACTACAGGAGCCAATAATAAACATGACCTTTATTTTCTTTTTGGGGGGTCCATGGCCAGGGTGTTTGATTCTGGCAGTTTGGTGCAAAGATCTTAGAAATATAGCTGCAAGATCTTAGAAGCGTCTCCTGGACTGCTTGAGCCCCCTGGTTGGCACCAATTCACTGGCGTCTATTTCAAATGAGATGAATCACAAAAGCATGTCGGCACTTCCACCCTGACTCAGCTGGGCTCCCGGCAAAGACGGATCATTTCCGAGACCCAACCGGATCAATTTCACTCTGCTGGATTAATCTTCTCTCAACTCATAACCTTCTCGTGGTGAATGAAGCAGGTTCTCGTGAGACCGAGAAGATCGAAACGTTTTATAAGCAGCTCTGAGTCAAAGCAGCCCACTGACGTACTCAGCGATGACCAGCTGTTACTGGTACAGAACGTGTGGTTCAGGACTGGTCACTGCTCTCCTAGGGAACATTTCCGACAATTCTGCAAACGAAACCTTACACAATGAATCCACATAAAGGAGGATTTTCTTCTCTGAACTAAAATGGTAGGCGTTTGTGATACGCAAACCATTTGCAATCCCCTTCTGCCCTGTCCTACCAACGCCCAATCTGAAAAATAATAAGCAAACAAAAAAAACAGTATGCAAACAAGTTTTAATGTGCACCCAGATGTCCCACAAGAAGAAAGAGGCTTTGGAGTGGATGGAAACACCTGGGAATCGTTTCCAGAGGTCATTTCAGAACTCGGGCACAGTTAGAGCACTGTCTGGAACAACAGGTTAGACCCTGCTAATAACGACAGCGCTGGCCACATGAGAATCACAAGACTCGCCTCCTCACTGACTGGAGACAAACGATGAAACCGATGAGGAAAAATCCTATTTCACACTACTCAAATCTTTGAGACTTCAACCCCTTCCTTGCGTCATCAGAGAAAGACTTTGTGAGAGTTCTTGTTTTTCAGATTTTTTTTGCTAACCAGTAACCGCAATCAATGGTCAGTCTCAATTCCTACAAAAAATCTGTACTAAAGATACTTTTTTAATAGATTTGTTTTTGCATGAATGATTTCTTCTGTGGCAGCAAATTTGGAAACATGACATAAAATGTGTACAAAAAGACTCATCTGTTTTCGGCTCAATGAGCTTTGTTACATGTGGAAACTAATGATGAAAATAATGGCCTTTCCTTTTTTATAAGGGTCAAATAAAAATCACAAACACCTAAAAACCAGGTCACCCTAGTCAGCACACAATGTCCCAATTTAAACATGTTATAGCTCTTCAGACAATGCTTGGATCAGTAGATTAAAGCTGGGTAATCCAGGGTTTTCACAGCAGCTCTGTGCTAGTGGAGAGGATGCTGGGCAGGGTGTGGAGGTGTACCTTTGTCATGGTGGTGCCAGCCCCCAGTATAGAAATCCTGCAGGACCTGGGGGGCACTCCAGGTCTCCAGTAGGTAGTCCACCTGATGCTGCTTTCTCCAGGTGAGGGACTGACACAGGATCTCCCTCGCCTTGTCGATGTTAAAATCCCGTGCCCTCAGGAATCGCAGGATGTGCTCATCCTTCGGGATCTGGAAAACAAAGGTCCAGGGTTCAGGAGATTTGAATGGCCAAGGTCAACAACACACCCAGGACAGGACAGTCACAACGAGGTCAAGGTTTTGTGCATTGCCTGCACCCAGGAAAGTGACAGTCTGGTGTAAAGCAGCCACTGTATTATAACATTTTAATTACTGCAAGAACATCTCTTCTGAATTCAATACCTCATAAGAAAAATAGAACAAAATGCAAGAACTAGATACAAAAAAATGGAGCAGGAATTATGTGAACTACTGACACCAAAAGCTATTATATAATGTTGTGCAAAAACAGAAAATGAATGAGATAACCTTGAACCCACAACAGATCAATGGATGGGAGCCGGGGGGTGCATTTGTATCACCACAATGCAATGCCGTTATTGTAATGCTGACATTCTGAATTCAAACCACCAGCTAGCATCTCACATGCTGGTTTCCAGTTTGAAACTTCTGCCGGGAGGCCTGAGTGAGCAGTATCGGGCGAGGAGCATGAGGTCCAGAGGCCCGGCCAGCGGTACCGGGTGCTTACCTTTCCCTTGTGCGTCTCCTGCAGCCACTGGCGGAGGCGGATCAGGCAGCTCTCCTGCAGGGGTGTCAGGTCTCCCAGGTAGCGCTTGATGTAATCAGCGTCCAGTTTGTCTGCAACATGAAAAGTGTCCTTAATTATTGAATGATGCTCAGATAAAAACACCACCCAGAACGTTTCTGTTTTCGTAGTCCTTTCACAATATTCTAACTTGACACGAGGACTCAAGTTGCAGCTTGGGGGGGAAAAAAAAAAAAAGAGCATCCTGATAAAGATCCACAAGCGACCGAAAGTCGTGTTTTTAGCGGCTTGTTTTTTTAAAAGCCAAAAATGTTAAAGCTTTAAAATATTTGCGGAATGGAAGCGGAACTGAGCGCAGGCAGGGACCGCTGTGCGCCGTTCGAGGAGCAAGGGCGCTCATGCCAAGCGAACTCCCGCAGCGCTCGCAGGAGATGCTGCGGTGTGGTGTGGCAGGGCGCGGCAGGGCTGACCGTCGGGCGTTCCTGAGACGGGCTCAGTGAGGCTGCCGGGCAGGCTGGATGCCTCCTTGCTGCTTTGGCTCTCCTTGGCGCTGGCAGTGGGGATGCTGATGGCAGGGGAGACGGGCAGCTCGGGCCTGGCAGTGGCGCTGGTCTTGGCAGGAGAGACGGGAGGGGTCCAGCGGGGGACCCAGGTCACCCCTTCTTCCTCCAGCTCTCGTAAGTAATACTCGATGATCTCCTTGCCCTGCAGCAGCAGTAAGAACAACAATGACTGTGCATCCCACACGTGCCTTCATGACAAGCTCATCCCTGTCCCTCCCTCTGGCCAGCCGTTTCAAATGACCACAGAAGGACTGCTCCCACAGGCCCTGAGCAGCACCAGCCCTGGACTCGCTCACTTTCACATCAGGCGGCTCAGAGCCTGTCAAACTACACCCGAGATTTAGGAGAAAACAAAAGAAAATCCTCCTTATAATTGGAAGAATCTGAATGAGAAGTATCAGCTAGAAAATAACACTATTCAAGACAAATATGTGCGAGTGATGTGAAACTCCACAATGAGCTGTCATCGGGAGAAAACCACTGTTCCCGCAAGAAGATAAGACAGATGGCAATGGATTAGCTGAATACTGGATACCCCACTGACAGACATGAAACCGCAGTAACCCTGCAGCTCCCCAGAACCCTGTACCTTTTTAATACTGCTGGCGTACTGCTTCATTGCAATCTTCTCCACTGTGCTCTCAAAGCCGAAGAAAGACTTGATGTCCAGACTTGCTGACTGCTCGAAACAAGTCCAGTCCTCATTCTCTGGGTGAACCTGGTGCCCCCAAGCCATATTGGAAAAACAGAAACAAATTCCACGCTCAGAATTCACAGCTTTGTGCACACACAAATTCATCCGGTCAGGGAACATCAGGTGAACAGCTGTACCTTGGCTAGCTTGCTTTAGGACAAAGTTTTAAAACAAGACGAGACCATTCGGGTCATCCAATGGGTTCTTGGAAGAAGTCTGGGCAACCTATCAAATTCAGAATGAATCTCACAAATGTTCTCCTTTACATAAAGCCTGCCACAAACGCACTATGGAGCAGAAGACTGCAGGGCTCTCTTCATTGACCACAGAGTTTGTTTTTTTTAAAGTAGAGTGCAATACGACTGTCTGGAACAAAGATTACTGCAGTGCTGACGCCATAATGACACACAACACGCGTGTTCAGCCAATGACTGGAACCAACACGTATTGATCTAAACAGATGTCAATCTAACGAACATTTTTAAGCAGCTATAAAAAATGCACTCTGCTTGAGTCCTTGACTTGCCAGTTTGTCTTAGTTGTTTTCAGTACAGATTTAGTTGACAGCAAAAACCTGTTCTGATCAACAAGTTCAGCCCTATCCGCAGGAAGTTGATCTGACCTGGTCAAGAGGGTTATGTTTTGTACAGTAAATAAGGATATGAGATCAATACAGGGAAACAATTATAATAAGCACAGATACACTACTGTTGAAAGTCCACACAAACTCAAAAGAAATCAAGATCTCTGGAACGATGTAGAGAGTAGAGCCTAATTTAGATATTCAGTAAGTTTCCATGATGAACTGCATTTTATAGTCCTGCCTTTTAATTCTGTTTCAAATATAAAATTATGACCCAAGAGCTGAAAGGCAGTGTAACAGCCTGTGAGGTCTGTATCCTACATGCCCATAGCTTCCAGTACGCCACCTTAACACGACAGAGAAAAGTGACAGTTCTATTTTGATATAGATACCTGGCCCGTCCTCTCTACCTTTGTGAAATGTTTTATTGCACTAAGCAGACAGTGTAAGAGGGCTCTGCTGCTGGCCTGGAGGGGTTTTGCTCACTTACGGTGTAGCAGCACAACTCGTTGATGATGACCCTGTTGGAGAACGTCTCATTGTAGGCCTCGATCTGTAGGGTCCGCTCTCTGCGGTTCAGGGAGTTCTTCTGGATGAAGTAAACGTAATCCACCCCGGCGATCTGCACACAGATGGGAGAGAGAGGGGGGGGACATTCATGGCTCTGTGTTGAATTTCAGAAGTGAGTTTATTCAATTGGAAAGATATAGGAAAGGTTCGATGGCTTCCTGTGTGTTTGCAACTTGATGCAGGCAAGCTAATCAGTCTCGGAATCTCACCGAGCTTCAGAGATGTGGCTCAGTACTTTATTTGTAATAGAGCTCAGTCAATGAAATTCAACCAGTTGAAACTGTCAACAGTTACAAATATCTTGGCACTATTGCAGATAACTAGCTAACCTTTGAGGAAAGCCTGAATGCCATATGTAAGAGAAGCCAATGGTGAATGTTCTTCCTAAGAAAACACTCTTTTAATACGTGTACTGTGTCATGACTTTATTCCATAGAACTTCCATTGAATCTGTCCAAACAGTCTCTGCCATAGCCAGATTTGGTAACCTTAACACACACAATAAAAACAGACTGAGCAGGACAGTGAATGTAGCCAGCCAAATTATTACTGCACAACAGCTACAGCATTCACACATCTACGTCAAACAAATAGTGTGGAAGGCCAATATAATCACTGACTGACTTTTATTCCCACAACTATTAACCTGCTAAATCTGGACAAATGAATGCTTATTTATAAATATAGCCTTACCCATCGTACATGCACGTCTCTTATTTATCCGCGTGTTTATGTTGCGTTTAATGTATTGTGTATTGCGTTATGTCTTTGACCTGCCTGCAAATCAATTTGCATTTGGGACGATAAATAAGGAATGGTTTAATGCCTTAAACCACTGTTCTGTGGAATACCTACATACTAACAGACACAACAGTTTTGACAATTGAGGACGTATGTACAGTAGCTCAGGGGTTCTCAAGGTGCATTACCCTCTTTAACAGCCGGGGGGCGTCCACGTCCAGCTTGCAGCGGCGCTCCAGCACGTGCACCGCGCCGTCCTCGCTCTTGTACTCGCTGACCACGTCGCTGTCCACGAACATGGGGATCAGAGGGCAGGTGGGGAACCGCCGCTCGTAGGCCTGCGGGGGGGGGGACAGGGGGGTCAACGGGGGAGACGCTCCCGGCTCGGCTCGCGCTGCTTGTGTTGGCCGTCAGGTGCTGCCCTGCAGCGTGACTCCAGGCTGTTTGTGTAGTGGGCTGGGCTCAAGTGTTTTTCTATTTGTCCACGTCTGGGATTAGACACTCTGGGACTTTCCCCCCTACAGTTCGGTACACACCAACAGGGAAACGGCTCCAGACGTCACCCCTTCATTAGTTCCAAACACTTTCCAGTTAACAAGTAAACAAAAACAAAAAAAAAAGACTTTGCTACTTCAGCCCCGGGGGCTGATGGATCATCAGCCAGATAATTAAAGTAAAGTCAAGTCCAGAACAGACATCTGACTCTTGTCTGTTCTAACCTGGCAAATTTCTAACACAGTCGGAGGACTAGTTAGGTTCAAGGCAGTGGCTATAAGGCCCTGATAATAAAATGCATTGCATGTCAGATTATAAAACTAGTAAGTAATTAAAGGCTTGTTCAGACCTCCTCTTTCCATTTCTCCCAGGTCCTGAGACATCACATCATCTCCCATTAGTCTGGAAAACGCACAGCACTGCATTTCCTAACAAGCATAGGAAATATTTTTCCAGGAAACGTTTTGTTTTGCCGTTCACTGTACAGCAGAAAAATCACTTTTGTTTTGAGACCAGTGTAACGAAGCACGAGGATGAAGGAAGGCTGACAGTCCCCACTCTGTCGCTTCGATGCAGAGGCCACCGACACCAACATGAAAGACATCTAGGAAAATACCATGAGGCAAAAAGAAAAGTTCTTTTGTAAAGTTGTTGGTTTGAACAGCTGCCCAGAGTATCCAGAGCGTGGAGATCATGTGCTGATCACGCACAATAGGGCCTCCACAAGTCGCCAAACTACGTGTGTATCCACACAATACCCCAAAGGCAAATACACCCCTGTCCGCAAAGACGCCTCTCCCGCAGCCGACGAGGCGGGGGGGCGAAGCAGAGTGGCCCCGCTGCCCCAGACCACAATTCCCAGAACGAACTCTTCGCCGTCCGGAGGGCGAGGGGCTACTGGCTCTCTGCTGGCAAACCGAGCCCCCAGCAGGAGTATCTCCGGCAGCCAGCGCTCCCAATCCGAATGAGGCACACGAGCCAGCCAACACCAGCCTCGGGGTGGGCAACCTGCTGCACGACAAACACGCCAGCTCTGCCCCCCAGGAAAGAAGCTGTAGACCGTCAGCTGAGCACAGACAGCACAGCTATAACAACACTTCCAACAGAGGAAAAGTCACTTTCAGTCCAGCAAACCTTGACATTGCCAGATTGCAGTAGAGTTAGAAAATTGATTCCAGTCTTAAACGTTGGAAGAACAATAACATGAGAGAATAAGCATGACCCTCTGTGACCCCCGGAGCCAGAACGGACAGACCATCTTAAACCGGAGGCAGGGGGAGCAGGCTGGACGCGTTTTTGTCTCCAAGGAACAGAATGAACTTTTCCGAAAAACACCTCTCCAAACTGCTCTAGGGCAGGCCAGCTGAATGATTCCTCGGAAAAGATTTCCACCCAAAGCCAAAACAGATTTCTGCAATATTCCACAAGCTCACACCCAAGACTTGTTGCAGCACAGGCAACCTAATAAAAATGCAGTTTAACAGCTTCACAAGGCTGCTGCGCAGGATGGTTTTTAAAGCGCTTTCCATTTGTAGCATTTAAATAAATGTCTGTTAGAAACTTTAATGATCTGACAACAGTGGCCTATAATGTCATAGCTTCTGGCTATCTTGCTTTTTAATATACTGGTATCATTCATTAAAAGAAAACAATGAAAAGCAACTTTGGCTGACCTCTTTTTTTCCCCAAGAGCAGCCAGGATTTTATCTTAGAAAACTGAAAGCCTGAGCAAACAGGCTGCCACAGCAGCCAAATGTGCAAAACACCCTCCGAGCAAAATTCAAATCATGTTAAATAAGGAACTTGAGAAACAGTCATGCATATTAAACAAACACTGTGAACTGGCTCCTAATTACAGACCTAGACCTGATCCTTAAAAGCTCAGTCAACCCTGAAAAAGCAGGGTCACAAGATGTGTGCAGTAGCTCCATGAAAGAACACCTCACCTCTCGAAACCCGACTGTCAATGTTTATGACATTTGTGGTGAAGGCTGACTTCTCTGTATACTAGTAAATATGAATCATGGTAAAATGTAACACAGTGTGCTTACTTAAGAGTTCCTGTCCTGCATGCATTTCGAATAAAAGCCTGTTACAGTAATTGTCATTTCAAACTGTAATAGGTAACTGGACCCAAGATAGATTACAATTAGACATGCGACCTGGCCATGCTGGACTCTCTGCTCGGGAACTCGTTCAGACCTATTCTGCCATATTCTTTTTGTTCTTTTAATTGCAGAGGCTTTTGCAATACACACGAGACAAAGTTAACCTTAAACACTTCCGACACCAGCAGCCTCTGACATCAACAGTTGCTCCACAGCCCCAGGAGGTGTCTGCACGGGCTCCGAGCTGGGACTTCGGCGAGAGATCCCGAGTGCAGGAGTGTGGATCAAGGTGGGGGCTGAAGTGAGATTATAGTCACTGCCGGGGAGAAGCAAACAGGTGCAAAGCAGTGCTCAGAGATACAGGTGCTGTGCCAAATACTAAAAAAGACTCCTGAGCAGCACTGAAAAAGTGCCTCTCTGACTGTAATGGAGTGTACTTCTAGCACATTCACTTACTGTGCTTAGTATACTTGTTTCAGTGAAAAGAATTTACAGCACTGCTGCTCTGTGCCTGTGCTCACTGCTACAGCTGCCCACTGCACAGCAAAACTGATACTTTCAGGGGTGCAGTGTGCAGAAATAAAAGCATGGCCATTTTTGTTTTCACCAAACAATTAAACAGATCAATTAAACGTACAGAAGGACATGCTGAACGAGCAATGCAAACCGACTACAACTACCAATGCACAATACAGGTCAAGGGAAGACAGTCAGGACTAAAATGCAGTGGGTTGTGTTTACAGAAGTGTAGGAAGAGGATGAAACTGGCATGTTGGAAGCTGAAAAATAAAAAAATGAATGATTTTAATAAATATAAAGAGAGACTCGTCTTACTTGTAGCTATTTTTTTCTCTATGTACATACTGTATGAGGTCTCATGGCTAGTGTATGAGTAATCTCAATGCCCAGGGAGCTAAATGAAACGGTGATGCTTGCCAGCAGCTCAGGATGAGTTTCAAGGTGCCCCCGTCCCCGGCCCACCCGACTGGAGAAACGAGCTCTCTCCCTGGGCCTCGCCTGCACATCCGGCCTGCCGGGGGGGCAGCCGGCAGCAGCTGCTGCACAGACAGTCACGTTGCAGCCTCTCTCTGCCAGCTCGGACGCGACTAATGCAAGTTAAGCTGTATCCAATCGATCCTTTCCCCCTGCATCAGGGCGCCAGTCTCCACACCCCGAGAGTCAGATCTAGAAGCCACTGGGAGCGAAACTGAGAAGCAGCACTGGAAAAATAAGCACCCCCCACCCCCCCAGCTTTTCACTTAGCGTCTGTCTTTCAAAAGCCAGCAAAGGAGCACAGAGTGCACTGCAATTCTAGCAATGTAAAGCCATGTCTTAAAAGTACACAGTCGTGCTGTGTTTTCAGTTAAATAATGAATGCCCACACCTAAACCGTCCCATTGAAGCATTTAATAGTATCCCCTGTCCACATCCTGGAGCCTCAACACCCTGCGACTCAGGTGGGAGCAGATGGAAAAACAAGATCTGTATTATAGGTATGCTGCCCAGGCACAGCAAACGCGCTAAACCCGTGGCAAACAGATCTGAACGCCGCAAAGACCTTCTTCAGGATGACTGTTGAATCACTGACGCAAGAGCATTCAGGACTGAAATCAGGATCCTCATGTGAGGAACAGTGTGCACCTGGGATTAGTGGTTATAGCCAACTATACTTCTAAACATCATGGCTTGGGGCCCCTGGAAAAACGAGTGGAGGAGATCACTGGATCAATAAGCTGCACAGGCTGTGCTCATTTGTAACCTTTACACTCTTATAAAGCTCACCCAGGTAACCTCTGTGTGGCACCTCTTTCCTAACTGTCCGCTGAACTTGTGAGCTTGTGCAGCCCCTTTCACCCCTCGATTGTGCTATCTTGGAGAAACAAGGCTCTCCGCACTTATATCACAGGATCGACTCCAGTCTGCTGGACACACATACAGTCTGTAAAGCAAGACAATCCAGGCACAGACAGCCATAACCTTTCTGCTACTGCAGACCGAGGCTGAGATAATAAACGATTAGCAGACGTGAACTTTTCTGCAGGCTATATCAATACACAGTGAAACAGAAGCAAATCCTGGAAAAGGTCATTCTCTCTCTCTATATATATACGGTAGGGAACAGAGATTCAATAACAGGTGCTTCAGCTGAGACGTTGTAAGAGGTGTCTGACTTTAGCATCCATCTAATAAAAACTGTGAAAGGGCAGCACAGTACCCTAGCCACCTAACTAATTCTCATTCTGCCGAAGCAGGACTGTTCGATCAAACAATCAAAAAAGAGCAGAAATGAAACAAGACCTTTGAACGCAGGAAAAGATGTATTATATTCTAGAAATGCAGAAGAGCGATAATACTGTAATTTGATAAGAAAAGAGAAAAACTCACATGTTCGATGGGATGGAATCATCAACATAACTGCACTAAAACAATTCTGAGCCATACAAGCACTTCTAGTCTCTACTCTTACAAGTGAATTTGATGAATTCTGATGTAAAAACAATTGTTTAGTTGCCTGAAGACCACAAGTTTTCTACACTTCTATACACACAGACTCAGTCTTGAGTAATAGATCAAACCCTGGACAATACAGACCTATTGGATTGCTGGTGTTCAGCTCTAACTGCAGCTGGGGTTAATCTTACTGAGATGGCTAACAGTAGCTACTTCAAAAAGGAAGCCACAAGCCTTTATGTACAGTACACATGATACTGTACCTGGAGTGACCTGATCTAGCAGGCATCAAACAGTAAAAGGGACTGCTCTTCAAGGAAATGGTTAACCAGCACTGTGTAACCTGGACTCCAGTCAGGGGTAGCCTGGCTCAGAGACCTTTGCACATGAAAGCACTACTCCAGCACGGATGTAAAAAAGGTTCAGACTTTATTCACACTTTTATTACCTAAAGGTAAACAATAGAACAAAAGCCTAGCTGTCTCAGCTCAAGATAAACTTCAGATTACCTTCTGTAAAAATACAGCTGAGCAGCTAAGCTATTTAACAGCTCCAAAACAAATCTCTTTTCCAAAAGGAACTTGTGTTTTCCAAACTCTCACCATGAATCACGTCCACATACTCATCAATTGATCGCCTCCTTGCTCCCTTTCCCCTGTGGTTGTGTGTGTAGTGAAGGCTCTGCTAGCTAGCAGAGGTGAAAGGTCACCTTTTTTAAATGTCACCTGACATATTGCCATCCTTCAATGGGTCAGGTGACTGAGGACGGCAGGTCATTCTGGGCAATGTGTGTTCAGACATGAACTGGCCTTTCTGAACCTACTGCCCTCTCACTATGCACAGCAGGTCAAAACTGGCCTTGCGCATAGCGTGACCGAAGGAAATGAATCGCATGTTCTGTTTTTCAGTAAACAAGGATGTTTTTTTTTTAAAGAGGGCAGGGGGTGCAGAATGAGCCATAGCTTGGGAATAGACAATTGTTATAAAAGTGCTGCTCTTGCAGAAAGATATTCCCTGTTTTACGATCGTGCAGACTATACAGTTTTTACAATACCACCAACTTGTAGCAGAACAGCACAGGAGCCAACAGGGGCACTGCCTTGAGATACAGTTAGTACTGACACTGTTCCATAACAATGGAAGTGTCCGGAAAAAGTATTAATCAATTACTCACACAGCTGAGTTTGTTTTGCAAATCATATTCTCTTTGAACACTAATAAAATTTAAAAAAACAAGAACAGCAGGCTCCAAAACTTAATGTTATAGGTATTTTTTATATTCAAACTATGCTCTTCCATTACTTCACTTGAATTGCATTATTCTATTACAGCACCTAGGGGTGAAATCTGGGTATCCCTGTATTTTTATTTCTGAACTACCTTGATGACGGTGCCTGCCAAGCAAACAATAACAGGTTTACAAACCTCGGCGGACAGGAGGATACCACACAGGTCAGTAAATAGATTTTAAAAAGCCGAGGACGTTCTGCAGAAAGAAAAACACACACCGACAGCATCCATAGATACTTGCACGTGAGCGGAGATGCAGATTATGAGGCAGAGATCGAGGCCAGAGCTGTGCGTGCTGCAGGGTGGGAAGAAAAACATGCTAACTCCAGGAAACAGACTGCTTACGAGGCAGAGCGGCTTGACAACACTGGAAAGTTCCCAGCCCTGGCCTGCTCTGGTGCTCAACAGGCCGCCTCGGGGCTGCTATCCAAACAGCACTGGGAACACTCAAACACGGATGCAGAGGTTATCACCGGGGCGGTGCTGTTGACACAGCGGCAGGGCTGCGAGATGGGGAGAGGAAGCTCCTACAGGGAACACAAGATATTGCAGACGAGCACGGTCAGCGGCCGGACACAGCAGGCTGTGGGCACACTCTCTTCACCCCCCCCCGCGCGGAATCCAACTGGCGGACTCAGCAAAATGTCCTCAACGATGAAAAGAGGACTCGTGCACCCCAGAGCTTTGACGCTAACAAAACAAGACGGGTTCATGCTGAAACAGGCAGTTATTCAACACTACCTCCCCCCTCACCCCTCTTAGTTTCTTCTCCGAGTCCCAGGGAAGCATCCACACACATCAGCCTCTTCTCCTAAAGAGCTCTACCAAACAGGACGTCAGCAACAACGTACTTAATAATGGCTAGAAAAAAACAAAGTGCAGACCTGGATAAAAGATAATCAATTAAATAAAAACCCAGGGGCAACACTGCAAGGAAAAGCATAAACAAAAGTCACAGTAAAATGGAATATTCCAGGGTCCCTCCTCACAGCTCTTCTCATCTGTGGATAGCACTGTATTTGAATTTCAGTCTAAACGGAAGAACCCAGGGGTGATATCTGATTCAAGCTTGACATGTGAAAAAACATCTTTCTTCTACTTCAGAAATATCGCCAGACCGCGCCTTGTACCGTCGCTAACCGTGGCCGTAAAGCTGGTCAGCATTTTAGTCCTGCCTCGAAATTAAATACCGTAAAGCCCTACTCACCGCGCGTTCAAACTTGACCAAGTCCAGAACTGGACAGGCAGAACCCTGACCGGATCTTGTGTAAGTGACCGCATTGCTCCTATCCTGGAGCCCTTGCACTGGGTCAACTCCATAGGTTTGGCATCGCAGTACCTGACTGACTTACTGTCATCCTACTCCCCACCTCACAAGCCCCAAATCCACATACTGCAGGTGACAGGGTCTCCCTGTATGCTTTTTAAAGGCTCTGTATAAATAAAGTTATTATTCCTCTGCAATGCTGCGACCACCGTTTGCGCAGTGGCTTTTCAAAACTCAACAGAAGGAAAGCATGCTTCGGCTACGCTGGCTCAGGCACGTAGAGGGATCTGCGAGGAACTGCACAGAGCTGAAGAATAACAGCAGTTAGCGACGCCGCACAGGAACGGAGAAGCTGGTGTGAGAGAGGTGGATCTGTCACCTGCGCCAGATGCAAAGAAAACTGGGCGGAGAAGCTGGCTAGCAGCTCCTGAGAGAGGGAGGGATTGTGGGTAAGGATGGACTGGGTTGCCCAAAACGGAGCAGAACAAGAGACACCCAGCTACAGCCATCGTGCATGCGTGTCCAGATGCGAAGAGGAAGGCGCATGTTAAGAGCCAACTTCTGGGACCAGTTCCCTAAATGCAGCAGCCCACACCCCCCCCCATTTCCAGAATAGGGAAACAATTCTGGCAGACCGCCCTGGCTTGTGGCCGGCCGGGGTCTAGTCAGCGTTCTTCCAGCACGTAGCCACAGAGAAGACCAGACACGGGGGGGGGGGCTGTCCTATCAGCTGCCAGCCGCCTTCCGATAAAAACAGGAAATGGCAAAGCACAGCAAACTCCTAAAGCTTGCCTCCTCGGGCCTCAGCAGAACAGCCTGCTCCCCTTCCTCACGGTTCACCTCGGAGGGCTGTTTCAAAACGCTTGTTTTCAGGGCCAAACGCTGTCGTCATTCACACCTCGGGACTCCACCACAGTCTCATCGGCCTTTCCAGGCAACTTTCACCCAAGGCAAACAGCAAACCCTCCCCCCCGGTGAGATTTAAAATGAGTTTTTCTGAATCACATTAGATCCTGGCCAGCTTTTCCACAAACACCGATGCAAGATCCCCCCAGACTCTGACATCACCGCTTTCGAACAAAACAACGCCGGAAAACAGCACCTTTATAGGACAAGACACAGGGCCCAAGACTGCTGCCGGTTCTCTTCGTGGCGGAGGGGAATTCGCAGGTGCTTACGCAAGGACTCAGGCGGCCATTCACAAAGACCAGCTGAATAAGAAGGGGCAGGGGCTGCGCAGCTGGGTGTACTGGAAACAGCGCTCCAGCTATGCTCAGTACTGCTGGGACAAGCTCCACTAACACCCAGAGCTGCACCATGGAAGTGGTAAAGAGGTATCAGGAGTGGCAAGGAGGCACTGTCATTCCAAAGACACCCGACCTGACCAGATATCTCTGATGCCAAAACAGTCTGTCTGCATGTGCGAGTGCAAGTGTACTGATCTCACACAGCCATCGGCATGAAATGTACCATAAACAGTCAGGATTTCTGAGTACCCCGCCTCACGTGTTTGAAATTCCTGACTTGCCTAGCCATCTGGGTGTGTCACAATGAAAAAAAAAAAGAATTAAACTGGGACACAGCTGCCGTGCTCGTGCAGCAGTCAGGAGAGGAGAGGCACGTGTGGATTCTCCGCGCGCCGCTGACGCGGCCCAGGACTCCCCCCGGGATTCGGGGTCCCTGTGCTTCAGGACCGAGCGGCTCATGGAGAAAAACAACACCCCCGACACATCGACACCGCACTGCTGACCAGAGGGAGGGACTGCCTGGAACTGTCGAGCACAACGAACACCACCGCTCGGCTTGAGAGGAAATTCCCTGCATATGAACCAGAAATCACTGTACAGCATGTCAGCAAGAGCCCGGCGGGCTTACAGTGATTCCCAGCAGCGGAGCGGGAAGACCTGGCGAGCTCCTGCTCGGGCAACGGCCGCATGCTCAAGTCGTTAGCCTCGCCAGGGCTTGACGAATATTCTCCCAGACACTGGCGTCACCACAGCCCGGCCGTAATTCAAAACAGACTCAAGGTCAGCAAATTCCACCACTGACTCCCAGCAGGGCGGCCCGCAGCAGAAATGCTTTAAGCGAAGGAGGAATAAATTCAAACGCGGCAGCCTCCCTCAAAAGCCTGGCCTTGAGGTAGAGGAACAGCTACAAACGAGAGGAGCCGTTCAGTCCGCTGAGCCTGGCTGCTTGGAAGTAGTTCAGTGACTAGAGGACCTCGCAGAGCTGTACTTGGAAAGAACCCTGGGCTTCAGTTTCCACAGCGTGGCAGGGCTGGACATTTTGTTCCACGCTTACACCACCCTTTGTGTAAAGGGGTATCTCGTGATCTCAGTTTTAAATGTGCTTCTGTGGTGCTGCCGCGCCCGCCCTCCGGCTTGTGCATCACCGTTCATTCCAGTGGGCTGTCAGGGAACGCATTGGAGGATTTCGAATGCTTGAATCGGGTCCAAAATTCACCGATATTCTGAATGGCTCTCTTACTTTAAATATCACATATGAATGTCTGATCTGTGGTATTACTGTGTTCTCAAGACGTGGGTTCAAACACCAACATTAGCACAAAGCAAAAGGCTTATTAATCCTTAGCAGACTCATTAGGTGATGTGCTTTAACCGAGATTTGTAAAGGGAAGAGCAGTGTTAACACAACCGCGGGTGAAAGCAGTCGCCGAGGCTGCGGAGGACAGCACCGAGAGCACCTGCAGAGACACTGGTGTGGATCGACAGCAAAGCGAAATCTGGAACAGCTACATCCCCAGTGGGAGATGAGGGAACAGCTTGAGCAGTTAATCAAATTCCTTGGCTGCTGGCCGGTATAGACTTGACAGTAAAGAATCCTACAAACGCACACATCTGCTCGTCTCTTCCTCGAGACGAGATATAACTGACTCCACAACCAACAAGTGAAAACACAGCCCCTCCGCAGTGCACACAACTCTGTACCTCTCCACTGGAGACACACCGGGCGACACACTCACAGGAACAGGCCACTTAAAAACAGGCTCAGATAATGAGGGCTTTTTTCTCTGCTGAATACCAGTATTCAGCTAGTTCAAAAACACCCACGCAAACTCCAACCGAACAGGCAAGCCTGGAGCAGCGTTTCCACTGCTGCCTTAGTCTTTAGAGACATGAAGACAGAGCTGCAATATTCCCAAAGCAGTCATCCGGAGCCGACTGGAGAGTTCCATCACAGCAGAGGACGAGCCCCCAGGGGGCAGCGGCGAGCGCAGGGAAGAGGCCGTGACGACAGCGGCTGTGATCTGGGACACAGGGAGCAGATTGAAAGGGCTGCGCTATCGCCCCACATCTCGGATCGCCCCGAGATTCAAACTGTTATACTTGCAGAGGTCTGAACGTTATCTCTTTATCATCTGAGCTGTACTTGCAGTGCTTTGACGCTGTAAATGCTGCCCCATGACAAATTCAATAACTAATCATCTTGGGGTTTTCATACTGTAGACAGCCTGTGTGTGATTTCTCAAGAAGCCGTCTTGAGTCAGGAAGTATCGGAGAATACATGGCTCAAATTAATGCCTGGATCTCCGAGGAGGGGTGACAAATGTCCTTCTCACCCAGATGACTTATGAAGCGGCACAACCGCCATATGTCATGGTGGTGAAGCACATCCTTTTTTCTGAGGAGGGAAACAAGACAGATCAGCACATGCTATTTGTAAACAGTCCCTGTGCAGCAGTTTTTACATGAAACCTCCACTTCCCCTTCACAGTGATGTGCTGCATCCTGAGGCACACAACAGATAACTATAGTGCTCCTTCTGTCCTTAAGAGACTGATGTCAAAACTGAAACAAATAGGAGAGCGTACAACAATTTGTCTTTCCTTCAAGATTCATTTTCCTTTTCTAACAGCACCTCGGCTTTGATCTAAAACAACAACAAAAATCACAGTGCGATATCAACATCCTGTTATTGCAAGGCACTCCAGTGCAAAATTAGCAACGCAGGACAGCAAAGCATGCCCAGCATTATTGTTGCTTCAGAAATGTTCAAAGTGGCAAATTTCTGCAGAACTACAACAGCAGTTTCATTCTTGAATTAATCATCAGACACACTAAGAGTATTAAAACAATAACCCGGCATCCTGTGTAGATTCAAACTGTCTACAAATAAAACTGCCCCAAATCCCTGTCTTCAACCTGCCTCTACAGATTATGACACCGCAGATAAGAACATGTCATATCTCGAGTGGTGTAAAACAGTACAGTACTTTACTCCTATCACTGCTTTTGCATGAGCTAGTTCCAACGCTTGTATATTCTGATAGCATCTTCTATGGAGAAGCACATTGCCCATGTGAACAGTCTGTTCCCACACTGCAACACCAGGGTGCTCATTAATTCAGGTCTGAAAACCAGGCAACAGACTGCTTACTTTAAAATGGAGCTTCTGAATTCTCAATGCATCTCCCCCCCCCCCCCCCCTGCTCCTTAGGGGTCATACATCAGAAGGCTGCTTCTGGCCAGACCGGTCCAGTCCAACACACCTCCAGTGACAAGCCTCTGCAATCACACACGTCTGCCAATAAAGTAAAAATGCTGCTGCACAGTTTAATGCTAAAGCCCGATCATGAGCCTGATGAAGCCGGGGCAATGTATCTATCTACCAATATTATTTACTGTTAGTACTGTAGTCTCTATTATTCTAACTGAGCACCGAATTCTATTTCAATGTATGAGCTTTAACCAGACAAATGTGTCCACTGCATCCCAGTCTTATTCCAAGACTCTGCGTATGATTGAAGATACATGTGGGTTAGTCTGCTCTGCACTGACTGGGGTCAGGGAAACATCAGCAACCCAAAGCTCTGAGTTTTATGGTTCATCAGTTGCTTCTTTATCAGTTCAAGAAGCTGATTCATCAATGCATGTTTTTTTTTTTTAAAGAATGCATCAAAAGCAACTCACATGGTGAAGCCCCTGCCTTTTTTCACATTCTGAAATGTGGTTTCATCCCAGGAAAACACTGGCAGGCAAAGCTGGAACAGGGATCAGCAGCAGTGAATTCCTGAGGCTGTTCTGAAAAGCTGCTAATTCACACAGCAGTGCTCTTATTGGCCATTAAAGCTCATAGCCGAAAGCACAGCTGACAAGATCGTAGCTATGATGCTGGAAGGAGTAAAAAAAAACATGCTGGTTCTGCGGGGAACAAGCTTGGCATGAATAATGGAGATTACTGGCTTTTACTTATATATAGCAACAACTGCGTCAGACTACAGACCTGAATATCAGCTGGCCTGCCCTGCCATGCCTTGATAACTGCCTTGGCAGAGTTGGCTTTTCTTCAGCTGGCTGGCCTACTCCCTCACCATTCAACTCTCTCTCTCTGGTCAAGTGAGAAAACGTGGGCTCATCGTCACAGAGAGTCTGGCCATTCTTTCCACTGTAATGTCCGCAATCCTGACCAGGGAGGCACAACGCAGACAGCTGCTTTTACCAACATGACAGGTCTCGTCAGAGGAGGGCACAGTCCACACACAGCCCAGCACACCCCGTCCAGCCAGCGGAGCTGTAGCCTGCCACTTGCCCTCGAACGGCGCACAGGGGATCGCTAAAGACCGAAGTCAGCACCAGCGAGGACAACCGCTGTCCTGCTCCTTTATCTCTGTAGCTGCACTCATAAGGAAAAAATAATCAAGTCTCTGAAGACTCTGCACAGAGAAGCTGAATCAATGCCAGGGAAAATGTGCCTCATCAACATTCCCCCCCCAAAGTTTTCCTCTTGGCTCCCGATTTGATGCTCTACTTACCAGGGACATCAGGACAAGACCTAGGGATATACTTTGTCCAGACTGCCTTCCTAATCCTGATCATGAATGAGAAAGAACTGCCTGGGTTATTTTGGTTTCTTGCCTGGAGTTCCCCAACAGATGGGGAGATCTGACAAGATCAATTTTAACCCTCTAATGTCTTTCAGAGTTATTCCTCTACAGCCAGATAGGAACATTTCAAATTCACTTTTTATTCAGTCTATTAACAAGAAGATAAAAAATGACCCCTTGTATTTGACTTATATTCTTTCTCTTGGGTTCATGCAGTTCACTTCCCTTCAGGGATATAACTTTAGAAACAGTGACAAAGTCATAGAAAATACCAAAACATGATGCGCAACATTTTCCAGAAGTCAGAGGAGTCACATGATTGCCGACACTGAGTGGATCCATTTTTTAGACCTTTATAAAGGTGTATGTGAAGACAAAGGGTGTAGATGCAACTTTCGTGCAAGATTCAGTAACCGAAAACAGCTTTGTGCAAGCAGACATCTCAAAATATTACCCTTGTAAACACAGCTGCTAAGACACATTCTCATATTTCTTTAACTATTTAGCATGGATGCCTATTAATGATGAAAGAATGAAAGCTTTATTACAAAACAAATATCAGGGTTGCACAACCGTAACAGGGTCTGCCTGCTCACAGATGAGTCCGTCCCCCATTGCCAATCACATGAATAGACTATGACAGTAATGACCTCCACCCACAATAACTAAAAACAGCAGGCGGCTCATCAGCACAGAGCAGGAAAATCAGTGTATATCTTAACACTAACCACAGTGAGTGTGATATGGTCCTGTACTTCTTATCATTGATTGCTGAAATGCTGGTTATTGATTACTGAAAACAATTAGCACTAAAAAAGAGAAAACTGAGTATTTACAAATGCACAATGCATATGTGCAATGGTTTCCAGGGTGGTGCACTTCTGAATCATGACTCAAGAGCCACAGACAAGAAAAACACTGTTAAAAGGCATTTGGCTTTAACAGGAAAGACCGAGATAGAACAAGCAGTGAGAGACAGAACTACCAGAACTCCTGGACCTGGTGCCATCAAGGGGCTACAGCTCTGAGCTTTGCAAAGTAACAAACACAAACGATCACAGCACGTCCGACAGCAGTGCGAGACCCTAAACCAAGGTTAACTCGTTCTCGAACGGTGCTGCTTCTCTCTGGAAAGAGTTAGAACGTTACTGACTGGGCCAGTTCAGCACTTCCCGTCCCCAGACAAAGAGATCCATGTTGCAACCTCTTCTCCATGCAGTGAAACAAACCTGCTCTCCATACTGGGCCCCCAGCTCTATGAAAAGGGCGAAGCCACTCTCTCATCACTCACTACAGGCTTGCTCTGGCGCAACAGACCTGCACGGACAGCACAGGCATTTAGGGAAGAGACGTTCCAACTCACCGCCATGACCAGCTCGAAAGGGTGTTTGTAAACCCGCACAGGGGACTGGTACTTCTGCACCATGGCTGCGGTATTTCAGGCTCCCAATGTCTGCAGGGAAAAGGGGGAAAAAAAGATCTGATATGAAGAATTCATTCTATGGAAAAAGAAAACCAGAACAGATATTTATTATTGCAGGGGCTACACATTTAACCCGAGCATGCAAGGAAGAAACGCTTTGTGGATAAAGCAGCGACATGCTGGAACACGGGAGCACGGGGGAAGCCAGATTCCCAGCAGTGGGAACACGCATCCACAACAAAACCCACCCCCAGTGCCAGAGGTAGAGGAGCTGAGGAGCTGCCAGCCCCAGCACACTGACTCGCCGCCTGGAAGGGCGCACAGCGAGCCCGGTCCCGACACCCTCGTCCGCACAGACACAGATCGGTCTTTTCACACACAAGTAGGCGATTCTTCCAAAGACACCATTTTCTTATGTACTGTCGACCACCGGAAAACCAACGAAGCAAGGAGAGGAGCCGAACTCTCCCGGTCAGAGAGCGGCTGTGTTTGCGAATGTCACCCAGAGAGAAGGGATTTCCACTGATTCAACACTCCTTCCCAAACAACAGGCTATGACTAAGTGTTCCAGGAATGTTTTTCTCTGGGAAACCAGTCACGGCAGCACAGGGAGAGCTCTGCACTGCCTGGGACCGGCTGGTCTCCCGCAGGGAGAGCTCTGCACTGCCTGGGACCGGCTGGTCTCCCGCAGGGAGAGCTCTGCACTGCCTGGGACCGGCTGGTCTCCCGCAGGGAGAGCTCTGCACTGCCTGGGACCGGCTGGTCTCCCACAGGGGGGTTCAGCACAGCCTGTGTGTGATACAGAGACACGGCGCAGAGAGGGGCAAGCCCCACCTGCAAGAGAAACCTCCCTCATCCCCAGCCTCGGTCACAGGCGCCATTCCACTATTTCCATTTCCATCCCATTCTGGGCATGAATGCTACAAATGTCATATTTCTTTAAAACCGATCTGAAGAAAAACCACACAGCAAAGCACTACTGCAGGTCACGTATATTAATGAAGGTATCCCAAGTAATCCAGGTGTTTGTTTTTAAATTATAAGTTTAACAGTCATATAATAATCAATATAATAAGCACAACAACATATAATAATGCAAATCTAACACAAGGGTTGCACACTGGCACGCACTGCTGCCTCTCAGCTCTGGAGCCCTGGGCTCAATTCTGGCCTGGAGAATGTTCTGTGTGGAGTCTGCATGTTCTCTGGGCACTGTGGTGCTCTCCCACCCTCCCAAGTGCCAGAAATAGCTTCTGATACCCTCCTTAGTACCTGCAGGTAATCTGCCAGCCTTTACTTATCTCTATAGAATCATACAGATTATATATTCTACCGGGGTGGGCTCTGGGACTGCTGCAGTCCTTACAAGGAATAAGACACTTTCTGATATTGGACGGATAAGAACACAAGAAGGGTTAAGAAGTAAAGAAATCTATGCTGGCCTTATCTTGCTCATTGCGTTGCTAATAGCTTATCGATCAGAAAGTCTCATTCAGCCTTTCTCCAAAGAAACACAGGGACTTTCCTGTGTAGCTGGGCAGATCAAGCCCATTATCCACAATCTGGCGTTACAAAGGAACATCTCTTGTCCCTAGAACTACACAGTTTTAAGGCGACGTCACAATATTTAAACAAAATTCCCTTTTGACATTAGCACTTCAGTTTAGCTTTCCAAAACTTTCCAGTAATTTTCCAGGTAGCTATTATACAACACGAGCTCATGGTATGTTTATGCATGCTTCAACATGTGAAGATATGTGTTTAAATATAAGTCTTCTGTGGGCTGCAATTTCCAAAGAATTCGCACTGCAGTGTGGGTGGAAAGGCTACATAATAATAACAGATGTGCTGATAATACTATAGCAACTGTACATTATATAATTAAGGTAATACGTCAGTTGTACTTAACCTTTTTAAGTATAATACCTAAACAACCTGCGCTTATTGCAAATACGTCAAAATATCGTGTTTGATGATGACAATAAAACGCTGAATAAGATAGAAAACCGGTCAACGTAGCTCATGCCACTTTTGAAAACCATTTTCCTGCACGAAACCGGAATATTTCGCCAACAGAAAAAGAACCTTGCTTGACAATCGCATTTATTGAATCTCAGTTCAAAGCTCCAGTAAACTGCTACTTGTGTGCCTTTAAAAAAAATATATGTAACAGAACAAAACACGACACCTCCCGTCTAGGACTTTTGAAGTTAAACCAGGGTGTGTGTGTGGGGGGGTGTTATGTGGACTTTTTGACACTCGAAAGTCCTTCAAAATCCGTTCATACTACAAAACAAAACCTAAAAAAAAGGCGAAAAGACGAGTAACTTGATACGTTACCTATACTATGCGGCTGTTCTCCCCAGCACAAAAATAATAAAGGAGAAATCCCCGGGAACTACGGAAGAGAGAGAAGCTTACCGAGTCGACGATGACACTTGTGATTATTTTTAAATTCCACTCGCTTCTGCCCTCGCCGCGACAGCAGGCAGCCTGGTTTCTCCCCACGCACAGTGGTGTGTGCAACTCTCAAACTTCAGCTCCCTACATCGCCTCCAGCAGCAGCAGCAGGCCGGACCACACACACACAAATCCCCACGCACACACTTCCCGAAGTTCAGGTTCAACGGACAGCGGAGGGGCCGAGGCTTTGACAGCTTGTGAAAAAAACAACAAACAACACCATCGAGGCTGGTTCCCCGTCTTCCTCTCTCTCCTGAGACTGGGCTCTGTGTGTGTGTGTGTCTGTCTCTGTGTGTGTGTCAAAATGAGTCTCTTAGCGTCTCGGATCGACTCATTACGATTCGTCTCCCCGTCGCCCTGCCGGGACAGAGGGGGCTCCCGGTGTCGGGACACCATCGCAGAGGTGCCATCTCCCCCCACCCTCCCTCCAAAGACAGCGGAGATCCGTCGCCACACGCCTACCTCGACCTGGTTTATCCGCGTCCTCAGGTTGACTTCACCGCCCAAGTCTGGTCTTCGTCGGCTCCCTCTGTCGCTACCGCCGGCGCATCGTGAATCTCCTGCGCGGTCGGCTCGGCTCAGGCCCCGGGGCGATCGGCGTCTGTCCCCGACACCAGGCGCGCCAACATGTCCCCCTCACCGGCGAACCGGACGGCTAGCACACCGGACCCGCAGCCCGTCAGGAGGAGAAGGCGATTTCCACTTTCCTCGTTTGCTGTAAACGCGGCTGGATCGGGGTGAACTAGATCGTAAACATCCTCCTCAAGGAAAACCAGCCCACTGCACCGCGTCACCCTTTCACAGATCTGCGATCTCCTCTCTCTCTGTGTCTCTCCTCTTCCCCGGCGGTTGGCCTCAGGTCTCGCTTCCGCTCCGCGAACGCGTTCACGTCGGGCTGCGGAGGCGCGCACGTCCGCCGGAAAGAACGCGGACGTCACAGAGCGCAGCGCGACCTCGCGTGAGGGCCCCAGGCTGGGGTGACAAATGCTCTGGGAATGATTTTCTACTGTCTACACATTATAATAATCATAATAATGGATCATTCCTTTTCTGGACACTCCACTCAAAGCGCTTAACAGGTAATAGGGACTCCCCTACACCACCAGCAGTGTGCAGCCCCCACCTGGATGATGTGACGGCAGCCATAGTGCACCAGTACGCTCCCCACACAATAGCTCACAGTACTGAAGCCAGTTCAGAGATGGGGATAATTAGGAGGCCATGATTGGTAAAGGCCAGGGGGAAATTTGGCCAGGACACCAGGGTTACACCCCTGCTTTTTTCAAGAAACACCCGGGAATTCTGGCCAGCAGCCATATCACCCTGCAACTCACAACTGGCAGCCCACAGAAGCTCAGCAGGTGGGAGCCTGGTCAGTACCTGGATGGGAGACCTCCTGGGAAAAACTAAGGTTGCTGCTGGAGGAGGTGTTAGTGGGGCCAGCAGGGGGCGCTCACCCTGCGGTCCATGTGGGTCCCAATGCCCCAGTATAGTGACAGGGACACTATACTGTAAACGGGCGCCATCCTTTGGATGAGATGTAAAACTGAGGTCCTGACTCTCTGTGGTCATTAAAAATCCCAGGGCGTTTCTCGAAAAGAGTAGGGGTGTAACCCCGGTGTCCTGGCCAAATTTCCCATTGGCCCTTACCATCATGGCCTCCTAATAATCCCTATCTATGAATTGGCTTCATCACTCTGCTCTCCTCCCCACTAATAGCTGATGTGTGGTGAGTGTACTGGTGCACCATGGCTGCCGTCGCATCATCCAGGTGGGGCTGCACACTGGGGGTGGTGGAGGGGATCCCCATTACCTGTAAAGCACTTTGAGTGGAGTGTCCAGAAAAGCGCTATATAAGTGTAAGCAATTATTATTATTAATTTTTAATGACCATAGAGCGTCTGGACCTCGGTTTTACGTCTCATCCGAAGGACAGGGCCATTTTACACTATAGTGTCCCCCGTCACTATATACTGAAAAATTAGGACCCACACTGACCACAGGGTGAGTGCCCCCTACGGGCAACACTAACACCTCTTCCAGCAGATTCTTAGTTTTTCCCAGGAGTCTCCCATCCAGGTACTGGCCAGGCTCACACTTGCTGGGCTCCAGTGGGGCTGCCAGGTGTCAGTTGCAGGGTGATATGGCTGCTGTCCTTTCATTATTCACCTTCACTGCAGCCTGCACTCCTTTGATTCCCAAAATATAACCTCTCACCCCTTATCGGAAATCACCAAAGAAGGTCAATTCTCCAAGCCTAAGATAAATCATAACTATGGAATGAAAGAAACAGGATTATGTTTTATTTTAATTTCACAGTAAAATGAAGAACACGTGGAAAAATATACTTTTCTATATTTATATGTTTAATTGGGCTGTAGAATTAAGAATACATGAAGAATTACACATATTTATGAGTTTACGTTGCAATACATGGGCTTGATGATACAAAATTAGTTGTACTTACATGCATGTGTTTAATTGTTGTTTTGCATGCTTTGCTTTATAAAATATCCAGCCTGACTCGCTCTACCAGAAAGGGCAACCACTGACCTATATAATATTGTTTTATTCAGTCCCTACACTCTGCAGATTCCTCGTGGGAGTTATTATCCTCCCACAGTGTTTAGCTTTATTAAGCTTAATAAATATTTTTAAAAAGACCCCCCGCAAGGTCACTTGAAAAAAAGTTTCTGGTGTGTACAGTACAATCTCTTTACTCTTGGTGTGAGTGTAAGGACAAGACGTGTAGAGCTCAGAAAGCCCTATGCCAAGTCAACCCAGCTCCTGGCCAAGTGCTATCCCTCAGGCTCACGTGCTCGGTGAACAAGGCAGCCTTGTGAATGGGGCAGGGTGCCGCAGCCTGTCGAGCCAACCAATGGGGACGCAGCAGTGCTCTCCTGACTGTCCGCACGCGATGGCCTGCCCGTTTACAGGAGTCACCTCCCCGCCGCCCGCTCTGCTCAATCGGTAAGCCAGAGGGACTGAGACACCATAGGGTTTTTTTCTATTGTCATAAAAAAAAAACCCCCAGAGACAGAGATGCATTCATGCGACTTTGTCCTACTGTCATGAAAGCGGAAACCCGGACACAGAGATGCGTTGAAAGGGTTTTTGTTTTCTTTTCTATTGTCACACGAAAAGCTGGCAACTGATCCTTCACAAGCCAGGCAGCAGCTGGAGGGAGAAGAGGCCAGAATGGCGTCATTCAGTCCCTCGCTTACAGATCTCTTTCCCTTAAGGGCGTGCCTAGTGACAAAATACCGTCAGCCTGGAAAAATAGGATTAATTCTGTAAAAATCTAAATCAATTGTCTTTGAGTCTGGGTTCACACAAAGGACATTGCCACCTGATGCTCTTCTCTGTCATGTAACACAAACATCCAGTTCTATTAAGCCACAGATAAAAAACAAGTTGAATTGAAAGGAGATGCTTTTCATTTTACTATGGGGGAAAAAATGTCTTATGACCCCAGGAGAGGCGACAGAGGCTGAATGATTCGACTCTTGTCAGGAGGGCCTTGTGGAATTTGCAGGAAGATATTGAAATCACGAAAGCATGAAGCTGCTGATCTATTAGGAGACAAACCAGGAATGAAGTTAATGTTCTGTTGTTTTTTTTCTACAAGGTTTAGAATAGGTTCTATTTGAAGAGAAAGAGAAGTGTGTTGCTTGTAGAGCAAAATGCCAGTGAAAGCAAGCCTGTTTGTTGAGTACTTAAATATCAGAGCAGTTTCATAGCTGGAGGCAGGATGAATTGAACACGAAAATGCAAAACGTATTTAATACACATAAGACGCTAATCCAGAGCCTTGGGTTCAGCAATAAAAGATGCCAGGGACTTAGGGATTATTGTAATGCATACAACACAAGTACAAAAAAATCTTGAAACCCCATCACATATTTGGAAAATGTCCTGTTACAGCTCAGCTCCTATCGTCTTGACACAGGTGCCGGAACAGGATGTTTCTTATGCCGTATCAAGAGAGTTGCGATGCAGTTGGACCTTTTTGATGTCAAAGTCACAAAGGTACATGAAAGGCCCAAGTTATGGTCACTGTCAAACACTCACCCTGTACTGTCCTACCACTAGCACTACAGCCCTGGCTCTAGTAATTATTTACCACATTGGTTCAGATCCTTAATTATAGTAAAGAATCCAATGAATAAACTTTAACTTATCTTTCTTGTTATAACTAACTGCTCTTTCAGAACAGTTGAGTATTATTTTAAGGTGTAAAATACAACTCACTTATCAATGCGTCCTATGATATACTTAGTTTAATTACTCAAATAGTTCATGCTATCTTTATAGATTTGCATTATACAACCATTCAGCTTTAGTTGTTCATTTGCCTGTTCAATAACAGATGTCAATAAAACCGAACTCAGCAATTGTGACTCATAGGTGGAACTCACACCAGAAGTATAATTCTAAAAGGATAAGACATTAGCACAACCACTGAGGTCAATCTCTGTGGTTAAGAACACAACATTATGGCACAGCTTCTGCCTGTTCTGAGAAACAGTCATATTCTGAAAATTCAAAGAACTCTTCTGTAAGAGCGTGACATAGCAACTTGTCTAGTTCAAACCCTATCAAGAGCAAGAAACATTAAACATTACACCCTTGTATCTTTATACTTCTGAATTAGATTCATTTACAAATACCTTTAAATTACTGATCCTTAATCCATTCACTTGCCACAGTACCATGGGACTATGGCAAACAAATTGGAGTCAAATCCTATTTTTGTTTCTTGCTAATTTGCAAATTAAATGATTGTTTCAAGCAACAGTTCCTATTCTGGAAATTCTGTCCCATTAGGTCATTTACTTTCCAAAAACCTTCTTTAAGTAGTTTCAGGCCTGCATCACAGACTCATCTAATTTGAATTTGAAATTAAAACATTTCTCCCAGTTGGGTAACTGGAAACTTGAGCCTTGAAAAACTATTTTTCATCCAGTTCTGAGCCACATGAATTTAAGAGCATAACTTATTTTTATGCCAAGGAGGAAGCATGAAGTTGACTGTTTCATCTCTAGAAATGAGGAAGGAATTTATGAAATCACGTGTGAATTCATTCTTCACTTGCTAAACAAGGGTTCCCCAGTTCCTGAAAAAGATACAGATGGGTCAGGGAATCCACAGACATGCAGTCCCACTGCACACCTGATGAGATGGAGAAACTGCATCACCAGATTAACTGGGGGGGGGGGGAATTCTAGGGGGTTAGATGGTTGAAACCAAGACTAGAATTTAGGCAAGATAACTGGATTAATACCCAGTCTTACAAACAGTGCCATGTGTTCTTCAATTACCAAGAAGTCAGGATGTTTGTGTAATGTGTCACAGGGAGGACAGCACCATGCACCCGGTCACCTTGCTGGAACATTCATTGTGGAAATTCTCATTCAAAAGGAGAATACCAACTTCACTTACAGACATGCAATCTAATCTTGGGAGATCTCCCATTCCAGTGCTGACCAGTCCCAAAGTTCAGTTTAGAGGACCAAATTAAACTCCAGAATTAGGCAACCGCAAAAGACAACCACTGCAAAGTTTATTCATACACATATCAAGCTAGTGGAACAGGTAATAAAAGCACGCAAGCTTATTACAGAACTGAAAAGGGCACATTAAGCCCACAGATAATATGGAAATCAGGAAGTTCAACATTGCGAAACCTGTTTCAATCCAAAACAAGCAGCTTTAGGAAGACAACCAGCTGTACTAAAACTGTCAAGTGTAGGTCAAGAGAATTCCTTCTTTCAAAGGCACAGTAGGATACTATACTGTGCTAGTAGGAACCATTTTCTTTAATAAATAACAGGATGCACTCTGTTTATCTTCCTTACATGAAAAGGCTTAGGTCAAGGGATATTTACCTAAACTGAAAAAATGAAATCTAGGATCTAACTTCAACTGAGCTTTTCTGTCTACCTCAGCACCAGTAATACAAAACTTCACACAATTTTGGCAAAAGAGGCAACTGGACTGAAGTAATATTTTAAATAATGTCTAATAGCTTGAGATGGATTCTATCCCGATTGGCCTGAGGATTATGTCCATAACATTGGGTTTTGCTTTCTGCTCAGCAGCTGTCCACAGGAATGAGGCTGAAGGAAATACTGTATTTTCTGACACAGGGCACCCGTTCACTTCTACAATTATGCAACATGCTTTCAGCCAATAACTGTGGTGTTAGTTTAAAACAGATTACATACTTAAGCCAACCATGCATTGAGAGCTAGACCTAAAGTCCATGTGTATGAGAAACACCTAGAGAAAATGGCCGTTTAAATATAGTGTTGTGAGTGGCAAAGTACTTCTGTTACCTCACCAGGGAGAAGCTCCAGAAGCAAGACAGTTAAAAAAAAAAAAAAAAAAAAAAGGCTGTGTGCATGTTCCTCCCAGATGTTGAGAGAAACCTATTGTATGTCCCTGCGCTCTTCAGAGTTAACAGGTTTTGACAGACTCCTAGTGCAATTTAATAAAAGGTGTCAGAGTTCCTGGGGGATAACACACATACATTTAACCATTCATAGATTGTAGTCTGGTTTAAGGACATCCTATACAACTAATCTTACATTACTATAGTACAATACCCCTTCCACTTAATTGCATTTAGATGCAAACGACCAAAGAGAACAGTGGACTGGGATGTTTCTTATCAGTTACTGTATCAGCTTGGTGACAATATGTAGCCTTGAACAGAAGTGCAATTGTCACCATTGCAAAAACGGAAGCCAAAATGCTAGAAAGGGAACAACAGCAAAAAGAAACTCCACTTCCTGTTCTGTAAATGAAGAAACATTTCCAGTCTAGTTCCCTCAATACAGCATTTGTATATGGGTAAAGACAGAACTTGTTAAAAACAGTCACAGCTCATTGGTCGTATCCTTTGACACAAACTGCAGTTGAACAGAATCTTTCCACCAACACTGGAAGTCCCAAGCAGGGTCCTGCACAGCTGCCAGCCTATATTACCAGGAACCGGTTTCCAACAAGACCCAGGTGTAATTCCCTGTAGAGAAGTGGGAAAACAAGCAATTTTTGTTAGATCAAGAACTAAACCGTTTTAGAAATGACTATTTGCACGACCCACCCAATTACCCATTTTAAAGTAACCTACAATAAGAACTGGCTGATTTAGTTCCATGGAGAAAAAAAAAACACACACACACTAGCATGACACCAGAAAGTAGATGATCATGTGCTTTAAATCAGGGGTTCAAACTCAGTTCCTACTGGGCCTCATGTCATCCAAGATCCGTTACACAGTTGGTCTAATCAGCGGCACTGCTGTAACACTTCCAGCCAGGTGTTTCGTGCCTTTAAATGAAGTTAACGTTTTCAGTAATCAACCGCAAAAGATCTTAAAAACCACCCTCGTCCTCCAGGAAAATAACGAGGTTGGAACATAAACCAGAAGACACCAGGCCCCTTAGGGATCACGTCCGAGACCTCTGCCTTAGAAGCTAAATGCCGTCCCTTCTCCAGGAATTCTACAGGAGAGCCGCGCTTCCAGTCAGACTTGCTTAACTTCACGGAGATACTCAAAGTGAGCACCCCCAGCTCCCCATCTTTTTACAGCTGGTGATTTAAAAATATCCAAAGTGAACTACCGCCACCTCTCTCACTGGGAAAAGCAGAGAGAACTGAATATTCAGAGTACTGTACCCAAGAAGACATTGAAGTTTGCACATAAAACAGCATAGCTGCCCAAGCTGAATAATGAACCCCACTTACTAGAGGGGTTGCAAACATGGGTGAAACAAGAGAGCAGATTGCCAACCTCCAGCACCACTGCCATTTGACACCACCGCCTTCAATATTTGCATGTGTGACTGGGTGTGGTGCTGTTGGCAGGAGTTCGCAGAAATGATCCAGGAGAGACTAGCATTCAATTGACATTTCCCCTTCCCAAAGCAAAACAGAACTGTAACCCAACCAGGCATGTCTTTTTTTTTTAAACAAAGACAGTTAACCCATGCATGTAAATCCATTCGTAATGCTCTAGTAAAGTGTCTCCCCCTTCTTACACCGTTTTCCCCAAAAGGAGTTTAAAGGGCTTTTAAATTCAGCTTAATGGAAAATTAATGGGATGGTCAGATTTCCCCCGACATTTCAGGGAAAATGAAAGCAGCCCTAGATGTACATCTTGCTGTATTTTATTTTGTATTTGCCCACCTCCCTTTAGCAGTCCCCCAGTCTTCAACTGCTTCCTATTTGAAGGAGACTCACCACCCTTTAGATTTAGAATGATTGACTATTTCAAACACGTCACACAGCTCCATTCCATTGAGAAGTTGTCTTTGGTACTCGTATTCCCAGTCAAATATTGATGAAAATAAACAGCTCAGGATTAAATGGCTGGAGAACCTATGGAGCGCCTGCAAAATTAAGCAAAAAGCAGCCTGGGCACCGCCTTGCGTTTTTAACTGGGGAAAGGGAAAAAAAAAAATCAGCTTACGATACGTTTAAAGGACCGTCATGTGATTTAAAACAAACACTGCAGACAAAAGAGGCCTAAATATCTCCAAATCCTTGTTAATGCTGCCATTGTGCGAAGCATTTGAAGTAGTGTGTGCAGTATTATACATGAGCATCAAAGAGCTGACTGCATGCTCACACCTGCTACTGCCAGAGTACACTACCCTGGTATAATCTAGGTCAGGGGCAGGCTACAGTATACATGGCTAACCCTGACAAACAGGGCCAGCAACACAGTAGCCATTTCCCCAGACCAAATTAGATTATGTTAAACAAGCCACTTAACTTAAGCCAATTAGGAGGAAAAATGATTAAATCCAGGAATACCTTTCACCCTTTGCCTACACTCCTGAAGGAGAAATGTTTTTTTTTTCTAGGCAGCTCAATCCTGTATCAGTGAACACCAGCACTATATCAAGCTGCTATGGTGTCCCGCATATTACTTCAGATAAAGAATGATGCTTCTTCAGATCAGAGGTTGAGGACGGATGCAACTTACTCGCACAGAAACAGGCTCTTACCAAGAAGCATAAAGGACGGGTGCAGAAGGCTTTAGAGAAGCCAGGTTTTCCTCAATATCAGGAACGTGTCTTTGAGAGTTCCAGAAACAGGTTCTGCAAGGTGAAGAGCAGGTCACACATTATGCACATTTCAATTACAATGGAACACACATCCTAACAAAGTCTGTTAAGGCAAAGTCTGGCAGCGAGCACCACAGCTTAGTATTTCCATCCCAACAGGCTACAACAGCTGCAAGTGATCAGTACTTCACACTGAGATCCATGACAACACACACACACACACACACACACACACACACACACACAACACCAGGACCACAGAGCACTATGTGTCCGGAGTTAATCACAATGACGCAAGTCGGTTGTACACCGATTGACTCGCAGCTACCTTGCGGGCACACGTAACATGGGATATTGAGGCACAAAAGGAGAGCCACAGTAGATAGCCTCCTGCCTAGGAGACCTGGGTCTGATCAACTCCATCATCCTCTGAACCACATTGAAAAAACCTGGCAGCAGCTGCAACAGCAGGAAAGCACAGGACACAGTTAAGGGAATAACAGAAGACCCCCCCCCCCCCAAGACGACATGGTCATAAAATAACATCCCTACAGTCAGGGATGGGGGAGATTAATGTCAAACCCTCCTAACCAAGGGCACAAAAAAATGCACCATCACCAAAACATACATTGCACAGCACCAGATATTTTATGAATGAGATGCAGAGGCAGGAATTTTGTAGAAGATCAGTGTTGAAAACGGCATGCTTCTCGTGAAACCTTACCTTTATTGAAAGCAACCAGCGCCGCCTGCTGGGACGACACACGTACAACACGTCCTCGCACAGTGACGGTACACGTGGTGTGTCTTGCTGGGGGGTTTTCTTGAAAAACGCGCCGAGGCCGGTGGGGACCTGTGTAAGTAACACTCTTGTAAAGATTCAGATTGCACAGGCGGTTCGTCGGTAAAGCAAAATAGATTTTACAAGTAGAAATCTCGTCTAGGTATAAAAGTCCAGCTCGAAAATAAAAATAAAAAACATTCACTTTAAAATGGGACCTATTGTACACACGCAAGATGTGTAAACTCACCCATCGAACGATTTCGGCCGAAGTAAAAGTGACCTAAAGGCATGTGAAGAACGAAGAGCGACGCACGCACACACAAACGCAACAAGCAGAAACTCACCGCATGATTTAAGTCCACCAGTTTCCAAGCTCAGAGCAGAACCCGCCACCCTTTCGTGCATCCGAAGGGTCTAGTTCAGCCCATTGTCCTTGAGAGGACATAGCGTAGAGAGCAGTCGGGGCATTTTTAGCACACATGCTTCCCGCGGTCTAGCTATACCCACAATTAAACACGAATGTCCTTCTTGAAAGAAGGAAACATCCATTATTCCTTCCAATTCTTGCACACATCCCCGGGGAAACTAACAACATTCTTAACCCACCCTACTCGCATCTTCAAACAATTCCTCTCCGTATAAGTACCTCACTTCCGCATAAGCTGCTGGGAGACGGCGGCTCCTATTGGCTGTTACCTCAGCCAATAAAAAGGCAGAAAGCAGATCACGTGTATCCCGGGCCCGGAAGAGGGGGGTGGGTGGCGGCTTATTAGTGTTAAAAGATGCACGGGGTTTATTGCCTTTTCTAATGCCAGTCTTAAACAGAGCTCAATAGATATGGGGGTGGAAACGGAGGTTAATTCGTTCCTGAACAGCAAATCAAAATACTGCATAACCCAATCTGTTTGTTAAGGATCCTTCTTCACCCTTATGAAGGGAAAGGGTAATGAAGTAAGAGAGTCGTTAAAACACCCCCCCGCAAACCTCCACATCCATGATCGGAAAGCCACTTCTTCACGGTAAACGGCACCACCCTCCTTCTGAAAACAGATTTTTAAAATCCACTTCCAGTTATTATTTATGCTCCTGGAGCCCCGTTCGGATCACCTCAGCGCTTTCAGCAGGGCTGCGCGAGTCACGTGTTAGAGCGCCGGTCCGGGTGTGTCTCTTGTCCCTCTATCCCTAGACTGGAGAGCCTAGTGTCGGCAGCAACCGCACCCGAAGAGAGAGGAGAGGCAGTCCTTTTGTCTCAGTTTAGCCAGTAATTAGCTGACTTACTTCGTTAGGGGCTGAGATACTGCAGATTGAAAACCCACAGACACACCAACCACCCCCCCGACCAGGACTGGACAAGCTTGTCCTAGTGGACAACGGTATCTGCAGGTTCTCATCTCATCAAATCTCTTATCTACCCAATTGATCTAATTATTGTCTTAACAGGTGATTAACGCCTTTTCCTGGCTCTTTGGGCCATGAAGATGTAAGCAAACCTACAAAACCAGCTGTTCAGCTCCTGAGTTCTGAGCAGCTCATACAGCCACAGATAAGCTGAACAGCTGGAGAACTATTGTGACACACTATTGATGGCAGTGATTGCATACATTCAGAAATTTATTGACTGAGGTCAGATATATATATTCCTGGGTTACAGGTGATCCCTAACACAGTGCTTTTTTACAAGGGAAATGAATAGGCAATTTGGATTGCTTTCCTACAAAAGGGATTTTTAATAGTATTTTGTTTTAGTTGGACGGTATACTGTATATCCACATAACATTTTTGTTTTCTGCATCTCAATCAATTGACAAACTGTTGAATGCAGGGGAGCATTAGTGTTTCAGCCGTTTCAATTCAATCAGACTTCACAAGCAAAGGGAACCCAGACCTTAATACCTAATCCCACTATCTAATTATTATTTCTCTTTCCTCTTGCTAGCAATGGGCTTTAATGCACTAGGGTGGCCATACATTTTGCTTAAAATCCACTTTTCATAATTTGCATTTTAAAGCAAGTGCTTTCCATGTTAATTAACTGCCATCCTATTAATCAAGTAATGCGATGCTCTGAGGGGCAACTCCAATATGTTCTAATTAACCCTAAATTACAACAGGGCTTCTGCAATGCTGTTGCCTAATTGATTTTGCAGTTATGGATGAACTATTGTACGTGTGCTACATTAGAAGAACCAGACAGAACAGCTAATCATGTGCAATAATCAATATTTGAAAAAAAAAACAGTAAAATGGTGTTTCTAAGCAAGTGATTGGTAATTAACCTTTCCCTGGGCTTGTTACAACAAGCTGTTCTGTTGCACAAACAAGACAGTGCTTAAAGATTTCCAGCAGGTGTCGCTAGTAGCTTTACCTTCCCAGAAGATAACCCTAAAGGTCTGCTTCAGCTGTAGACCATACTTGCTCTCAAAACTCCTTTCACAGTAGGGAAGAGAAGTGAGTCAGGACCCCCACCCTCACTGAGTGTTATACTATTTCTTTTCTCTTCTGGCTGGGGAGGGAGTGGGTCCTTTAGGATTAGTGGAAGTATGCAATTCTATAGGGTAGTTCATTTTCTCTTCTGCTGCGTATTTATAGTCTGTGCGGCAATGTAGCATAACATCAGCAATACTCTAGTCAGTCATTGTACAGTCTCGGCGGGTTTTAGTTAGGATTTTTATGCTTGTGATTTTTTGCTAGTGCCCAGGTCTGCTCAAAGTGTACAATAGGAGAACAATGTGAATTCCCGAGATCCCCAGAAGATACAGGCCACTCTGCCAGGGACCTCAGCTGTCTCCTGGCAGACGACCTTTAACCTTTTCCCTAGACATGTAAGCCCCAGGAGCCCTGCTGCAGAAGACCCTCATGAAAGAGATGCTGCTGCCAGCCTGGGCGCCATGGAAACGTGAGAAGCTCCAGTGGTGTTTGGTGAGTGATGACTAGAGAGAGCTGCAGCTCCAGGGAGACAGCCCCTCTCGCTGTCTTCTGCACTCACCCCGCAACCCTTGACCTCGCCTTAGAGCTGCTGTCGTCAGTGCCCTTCTACACGCAGACTGCATGACTGTTCAGACCTGCTGCCAGATACTGCTTTTTCCAAATGAAGAGTCGAGCAAATCAGTGTGGTGCTCCCCAAAACCCTCTCTGGTTCAACGACCTAACCAATTATGAAAAGCATATTTCTATTCTATGCTGCATTGCAGTCAGCAGCGTTTTTGCATGACTACACCACAAACTTCTGTATTTACTTCCCCCAGAAGATCAGAAAACCCTCAACAGGTCAGTTTCTTGAGAGGTCTGCCTTTGTATTGATTCATCCATTATTAATTCAAGCAAGCAGTAATTTAAAAAAGATATGTCTAATAGATTCAGGTGCTTCGTGGCATACATTTTCAAATACTGTGCGGTCTTTCTTGCATTTTTCATTTTTTCTCTGTCCGTACACAGACATGAACTGAAACAATTAACCCCCCCCAACACACCTCCCCCACACACACACAACTCCCACAAACACCTACACACTGACACATGGGCTGCATCTCGTCTTCTCAGTGCTGTGCGAGTTTGGCAGAAATGGATGGGCAGAAAACAGCAAGGAACATCCTTGTTAATATTTAAAACCCTTAGAAGCTGGACCCACAGGGCAGCGTCTGCAGTGTGATGTTGCTTTGTTATTGATACACAAAAGAAAGAGGTCTGTCAAGCTCTTCTGCAGACAACCATGAGGAAAGCTTTAAAGACATCAGTCTGAGAGCTCCAGCAGTTGAAGGAGTAGCTGAATGTCCCAACAGAAGAGTGCCAGCAATGCAGTTGTGCGCCACAAGATAGATGTGTACATCTCACCCTCTCTCCTGCCCCTGGGAGATGTACATGGTGGCTTCTATTAGTGCTTCTGCCACTGGTGCAAGCCTCTTTCGCTGAAGCGACTATAGGCAGCACGTGCATTGCGACTGGTATTTTAATGACAGACTCTGAACTCTAACAGCTCAACTGTATTCTCACAACAGGAAGCAAGCTCTTGCTTCTCCTACGGCAGTTGACATTATGATAAATTGTCTCAGCTCTCTGGTTTTGAAAGAGTGCCCAAGAGACCGATGGAGATAGCAGAGGCACGCAGTCCCTCTCTCATGTTGCTGGCTGTGTGAGGAATTTAATTTAGTAATCTTTGGAGGCAATGTGACAGAAGGCTGGTTTAAAGAGAACCAGGTCCTGACAGCAATCTCGGTCAAACTAATTTACAGATAACCTGATTTTTTTCCCCTCTACATTCATGAAATTGGAAACTTATGAAGACAAATGTTCTTTTTTGCTGCACCCACACTCACTGACAATAAATCTGTAGGAAGAAGAGAACATGCAAGTGTGATATTGTGTGGTTTTGGTTCCAATTTCACATTAAAAGAAAGCAGTCTTGTATGAACTTGATAGTGATAGAAATGCAAATGCTTTTGCAATTAAATTACATTCAATCAATTAATTTGCAATGGAGCCTTTAGCAGCAGTTAGACAAAGAGTGTTACAGAATTCTACAGCAGTTGATAGTATTGAACAGTAAATATAAGGCAGTGTAAGAAAAGGATACTCTACAGAATTTCTAGATACATAGTTATTACATTGTAATGCACTGATTACTGATTTAATTGCATAACAAAGCAGCTTTAAAAGTATGCAGAGCTTCACTGCACCTCATCCTCAATAAAAACGTAAAACCTCAGTGCTCTGTCAGTAGTGTTCTGAAACTAATAACAGAAGACTAACAGCAGTTGTTAACTCAGGAGACAAAGGAGGACTAAACTGCAGACAGAGCTGTCAAACGGGATTCATAGCAAAACAGTTTGGAAGAATCCTTTAAAACAGTGCTCAGTCTGACGCTTGCTCTGTGGTGTAAACATGTTGCCGGAATGCGTTTTATTTGCCTGAATTCTTACTGATCACGTCTTTCGTACGACTATATTGTATTGTGGTGCTCTTGGTGAGTTTATGCTACAGTAACATGTATTCATACTCATGTTGGACCATCACTCACAGATGATTTAGCCTGAAAATCCAGATGTACCTTCAATATCTGTTATGGAAACAAATAAAAAGACAAAGACGCGCATGTCTCTCCGCACTGTCGTTTCAACAGAACATATGTTGAAAGCTGTTAACATGTATTTCACAATTCGTGGTGTTTAAAGTGTTTTGTACCCCAGTAATCAGTATTTATTGTGTCCTCCTCTGGCTGCAGCAGCCTGAAGGAGGTTGTTCCTCCATCCTTTTAATATTTTGATGCAGTAAATTGAGTGATTGAGGGATTTTTCACCATTCCACCATGTGAAATTCCAGTTTGTGTGTTCGACCTTCTTCGGCCGAACATTCCACCTGAGGCTGGAGAATGAGAATGAGGTAGCCAGTCAGCAGCACTGGTTTTTACACTCTCTCGAGCGTTTTGTCACTGGGTGTGATCGAGGCTTTGTATTGTCATCCTGTGATGATGTCCATTTTTGCCAAAGGTGTGTTTTGTGACAGTAGGCCCCAGTTTTTGGCTAAATTAATGAGGTAAACGTTGTAATCCATCTTGTAATTGAAGGTTCGAAGTTACTGTAAGGTCACCTTACAGCTCATCATGTGAATAAATACATTTGAATAGGAAATCCAGTCTGTTTTTCACTGTGGTATACCAAAATAAGCTTTGAAAAGAGATGTTCTTACCTTACCGTGTAACATTCAGTTTGTATTCTGGACAGCACTGGCACCAGAAGGAAATTTACAATGTTTTGGCAGAGTTAGCGAAAGCCACAATATATCTGGAGCGCTCCCTACATTTTTATTACAGTTTGATTGAAAAAAAAGATCCTCATAGGAGGACACCATATTTCATTTACTGTGAAAGCAGCCGGGACACTTAGCTGACTGAGTTTCATAATTAAAGAGTGTGTTTCAAGCTCGACTAGCCTGTCCTTAAACTCACACGGTCCAACATTGTCATGTGGAATAATGCCGCCGAAAGCCCCCCCATGTTTGATACAGCAAAAACTACACCTGCGGACCAAAACCTCTGGAAATGGTTGAATCTCCAGATTCCCCTCTCTCCCGTGGGACGAATCAAAGCTTTATGGAGATGAACGACAAACCAGACCAGAGTGCAAGATGCTGCAACTGTGCTCACTCACTGGGGACGAGGAAGACAAGGGAAGACAAGGACATGAGAGTTTTACAGACATGAGAGATCCTGCCTACAGACCTAGAAGTGTGAAGGGAGACTTGTGAGGTACTGTAAAATATACCAACAGTACAGGATATTTCAAAGACCCTAAATCAAAGATATTTTAATGGCTTGTGATGAAAAGGGAAGGCAGTTCTCTTGAACTCTGATTCACAGACACACAGCTTTAATGTGTAATGCACTGTACTATACGTTGTCTAAAGACATTCTCAAAGAGCTGCCGAGCTGGCCCATTAGTGGGAAATTGTGCTAAACTGACTTATCTGGTTAAATAAAGGATTATTATCAAGAGGGGAGGGGGAAGTTTACAAACTAAATATTGTGCTATTTACAAAGCTCTATTTAGCTAGGAGAAACTGCGATTCCAGGGGGATTAGGGCACAAACCGGAATGCTGCTGAGTGCCAATGCACTGGAATGCCAACCCACTCCTAATCCCAGAAATGCCAGATGCTTAGATGCTTATGAAGTGTGTTAACTATACCCAGCAGGGCCGCGCGGCAGAGCCGGGGAGCTGGCACAGGGGTCCAGCTCTTCTTTCACGCAGGAGCGCGGATCAGCTGGCGGGGAGGCACAGGCTGGCGCTGGAGAGGGAGGAGGATCTGCGTGTGGGTCCAGTCAGCCAGGCCAGGGCCAGGATCCTGGCAGCAGCGCTGCGGCAGCTCAGATGAAGCGCAACAGAACTAAACTGCCATTAGCCGTCCCTTGAATAAACTGGCCCATCATCACGGGCATCAAGCGCCGTTTGGCAGGGGATGTCAGCGGAGGGGAATTGAAGTCAATGCTGCGGAAATGATGAGGCATTAAAATGTAAACAGCCCTGAAGAGACGGTCTGTGCCGGGCCTGGGATGACGTGAGGCTTGGAAGGGTCAGCGAATTCAGCCCTTCCCAGCAGTCACCCCTCCGGCTCGCTGCCTCCCCGCAGTGACGGAGCCCGGCGCGCGCCGAGGGGGACATCGCGGGCGCCCCTGCGTTGATTGGTTTTTTGGGGGTTGTTATTTCTTTCGCGAAGCCGGCTCTACGTCCACATATTCACTCTCGCTCCAAACAAGGTTTTCCAGCCTGCTCTTCGCTCGTGCTGACCTGGGCAAACCGCCGACATCCTAGATAAGAGCTGTGAGCGATTAAAACCTGAATACCCCCCCGGAAAACACACATATGTTGTCTTACCCCTGACTCCCAGGCTTAGATCCTGCTGAGGAGAAAAGTCTTTGATGTTGTTCATAAGGCTTCAGATTGATGATAAAAGAAGCAGGAGTCACCTCTTTTTCTTCCTCAATAATTTAGTTTTCTTTTAAATGCATTAAATTCAGACCTCAGTCTTTTTAATTAGGGCTGTGATCTGTGAACCTGAGAGAGGGTCTTGCATAGCAAAAAACACAGCTCCACTTAACAGCTGGTTTAGTGCTTCACTGTCCGCTGCCTCATCAGTGTACAGTATATCAGATATGATGTTTTGTGTCCCCCAGTCTCAGGAAGAATTGATCCCCATGCTGTGACCAGCTCAAGAACCATCTGCCTCCCCTTCTTAATTGGAGCTCCAGGCCAATGAAGTTATAAATCAAGTCAGTAACACATTTTACACTCCAGCTTTCATGCTACTGTTGCAACCTTTCCAAGTGACATTAAACTATCAGCTTTGTCCAAAAGACTTGATGCTTTCAGATTGACACAGCTAACAGTCAGGTGTTCTGAAACATTACTCTCTAGCACTTTTCTATGTTGTTGCTAGAGTGTTCAGTTTTCTCATATTTTTCAACTCCACCTACTCCATACAGATCTAGTCCAGAAGTCCAGAAAGACTGAAGGGTGAATTCTGTTCTGCAGCTCAGGATTTCGATGGTGCCCAGCCTTACGATGTAGGAGCACAAGAAAATGTGTGTGTCTGTGTATGTGGTCTGTACACAATGTTAAGAACAACAGCAATATAATCAAATAGGAGAGGCATCAGAGCTATTCCTAACAGCACAGTAAAGCTGCCCAGCTCCCTTTCTCAACCTCCCTGTTGAGTGTGTTTAGGAGGTGGGGGGAAAGCAGAGCTCTTGGAAAAAGCCCACACTAACACAGGGTGAACATGCAAACTCCACACAGACAGCACCTGACCAGAATCAAAGCCAGGACCCAGCCCCGGAGAGTGCTAGCGAGAACAGCAACAACACTAAAATCCCATCTAAGGCATATGGTATGTTTCAGACAAAGGATATATCTACTGGGGATCAAGCTGGACTGCTGGGCAAGCAATAATGTAACATTTACAAAGCGTCTTTGCGCCAGATCTAATATTTGCAGATGTCTAGTAACCTTTAAGCCTTCTTTTGTTTCTCTCGTCCAACTGCAGCTGCCTGACCTGTCTTATTCACAAATTTCATTAATAATAAAGGGACATGCAGCAGCCTGTGCACTGAGCTCCATGCCCTAAAGCATGCCTTCCCCACTCCAGTGGCTGTGACCCCCAGCATCTGCTGCCTGTTTCTTCCAGATGAGCTCTCGGTGAATTCACTCCCCCCGCTGCTTTCCACTTCAATTCCGTTCAATTTTCTCCTAGCCCCGAGACTGCCGGGAGATTTCAGTTTACCTGTCCAAATTCACAGCAAACGTTTAGGCATAAAATTCTTGAAAGCAAAAACTACATCCTTAGCTAAAGAAGTTCTAAAGAAGTCAGTAAAGGCGAGGGAACATGAGAAGGTCCCTGGGTTGACTGGGGCTGGGAAGACCAGTCCTGCAAGGGCTACAGGCATGTTTCCTAGGAGCTATGAGCACACACACACACATGACACACAGAAGTAATCTCTGCCTAAGTCAGTGATCTTCTTCCAGCCTCCCTCCAGTGTCATAGGGCTCAGTGTGCTGGCAGGGCTAGAGCAGGGATCTAGACAGTGCAGAACTCCATGGCAGAAGACCGTCAGAATCCCGGGAGGAGCGGGGAGGGGAGCACGTGTCACACCAGCAGGGAGACCCAGTCCTGCAGGCGATTGAGCCTGACTTGGGCGCTCGGCCTGGCTCTGCTCTGCAGAGAGTGTTGCAGCTCCTAACAGGACAGAGAGTGAAGAAGCGCTTCCTCAGACGACAGACGACAAGATCAGGGCTTCTACGTCCTCTGTAGCACGCCTAGTGTCACACCACCTGGTACTGAGAACAACACATTACAAGAAACACAACCCATCCCTGCGGTTTCAATACAAGGTAAATGCAGCTCTCAGCGGAGACTTCAGCGGGCTGTGTAGAGTGACGAGCTGCCACACTGGAGGCCCAGGGGTGATTGTAAGTACACTGGATCAAGTGGAGGACACCACGAAAGCTGCACACTCCCTCCCCTTTTCAATGTGGACTGAACATCTGATCGCTCCTTTGCACCCTGCACGCTGTCCCAGCTCTGCACTCGAACCCGAACCCCCCGTTATGACGTACCGGACCGATTCCTCGTTGCGCCGGGAGTCCTGACATGGCCGGCGAGCGTTGCCGTTCGCTCGGAGAGTGTCGGTCGGCTTCTTGCAGTTCGCGTCTGTCTCCGCTCAGTCTGCAGCCCTGCACGCACCTCGGCTCTCCCTTTCTGCGCCCTGTGCCCCTCTTGACAGCATAAATAAGAGATGAGATGCATTCACTCGGAACGCACAATAGAACCTGTCCCGTACAGTGGCACTTGTCTGTAAATCTTTTAGCAGACGCACAGATAGATTGTGACAAAACAATGCTTTCAAACCAGCCCAATACAATTCATGGATATATATATATTTATGGTATGTTCTTCATATGGGATTTCTTTCCTAAGAAAAATCAGGTTCTGAGACTATGGTTAGGTCCCCGGTCCTTCAAACACGTCTGAAGCAACATCACACGCTGCCCCAGTTCTGAGCAGGATCGGCAGGGCCACAGCTGTGATTTGCATGAGGGGAGTTTGGATTTTCAGTGCTATGTGAACTGTTAGTTATTAACTTAGCTGGTGCCCCTGTTCCTGCAAGACTTACAAAACCCACACTGATTGCCGCCGAGTGTGACCACAAAGGAAACACCACACATGAATGGGCCAGTAGAGTAAGACAAATTGAACAAAATAATTTAAAAAATGAAATTGCAGTATGGGCTGGCTGGAAGTGTTTTGCAAAACAAAAAAAAAGATGAAATCGTTTTGTGTAAAAGGTCAGTTTTACCCTCTAATATCCTGTAATAGCTCTAGTTCATCAACATGAGAAGATAAATTCTGGGCACAAGCAGCTGTTCTGCCTTCCAGACCTCTCCCTGCATTGCTCGGTCCACCTTCTGCGATTCCTGGGTAACTCCCTGCGTGGGGGGCAGGTATGTTTCCTGAGTCTGCAGGAAGAAGGCACCAGAGAGCCTCATTAAAGCCTGCATGCTCAGACGTTACCTTGCTCTCAACTAAGCAATTTTTTGTGCTCCACAGCACCATATGCTGAAACTTTTTTAAAAGCTATTTAAACTCTCCCGTGTATTGCCTGCGTGCTTCATCAAATAGACTACCCCTCATACGATAGACTTTAATTACACAAGCCCGTCAGAGAGGAATTTCATTTAAAAACAATATGTAGGGAACAATGCAAGGCTGTGTTTTACAGTATAAATGCTGTTACTTGACACCAGAAATTGATAAAGCTAAAATCAGGGGGATATAAAACAACAGCATTTACATTTATGAGCAAAAATGTAACAGCAGCAAAATTACAAAACGACTCAAGGATAAGACATCACATTTCTCTGTAAGTTGATCTCCCTGTTCCAAAGGGAGCTGGACTCTTTAGTGATAATGAGATCATTCCAGCGAGAGGGATTAGGGACTAAAACTGTCTGGATTGTAGCCACTGGGCCTGTGTTTCTCTACAGGGAGTTTAAGATGTCCTGCTGAGCAGCAGTATCTTGTGCAGCTCTGACATTCAGGCCTGTATTAAAATCAAGACCACATGCCACCTCATGGATTAATTCATGTCCTCTGCTTTTCCATATTCGCCTGATCAATTTTGTGCCTTGATCTTCAGCTCCACATCCTGCTGTGAAGGACATGTGCTGATCCCGTGCGTCATTGAAATGCTTCCCCACCTGACTTCCTCCACCCAACACATAAGCACACAAGCGCATAAAGCTCCAACAGGCCATGGAGCAGCTAAGAGAAAGACATACTGTACCCAGAGAACTACTGCAATGTCTAGAGTTTACTCCACATGAGCTCTGAATGACGTCTTTGACACCTGCGTTGAAGTGCGGAAGCAGACATTTTTTTAATGTGTGGAGGTGTAAAATAATTCTCAGGTGGAAGGAAAGCTGGAAGATGCCTGGGGAAGAGCTGAAACCCAGGCTGTACAACAGGATTCCTGGCACTATAGAAGTTTACTGTGTTAAATTTAATACAGGATATTTGCACTTTTACTGTACAAAGCTTGACTTTGTTGTACAGTACTTTTTCTCTGGTTTGCCTTTGCATTGACATACTGTCACTGTACAGGTCCTGGGTTCGATTCCAGGCTAGGGCATCTTGCAGTGCAGAGTCTGCATGATCTCCCAGTGGTCACATCTGTTTCTCTCTGGCCTCCTGGACTCACATACCGTATTTATAAAACATTGTGGTATTTTCGTGGTCTTGTGTAGAAAAACATTGTATCGGAACATTGAAACTAGGAGAAAACATGGCGGATAGAAGCTAAAACCATAGCAAATGTGCAGAGAAAGCATGATATATTCTCTGCCCTAACCTTTCATGTGGGTAGGTCTGCCCCAGACCCCCCACACATGATCCATATCAGAACTTATGGCATGTAGTGTACAGTATCTCCTGCCCTTATCCCTGCAAGATTCAGTTTGGATTCATCATGACTGTTAAGGCCATTAATGTGAATGCAACCTGCAATACCTGACAGAAAATATTATTGGTCCGACCACTTGTTCCTTCACCACCTTTCTTTCCAGCAATTTTTGTCCCCAATTAAATGTCACAGCTGTGAGATTTCACAGGGAGTGACAGAGATTAGGCTCTGGGATGACATGGTGGCATGAGAGATGGAAGAGGGTGAACATGTGCCGTTAATTTGGTGTCAGGTGAAGCAGGATTGAACCGTGCACTGAGGAAAACAGAAGTGCGGCGCAATTTGTTATGCTGTCATTACGGTACTAATGTTCCCAGTCTGGCAAGTGACAGCCCGCCAGACGGTTATTCCGCAAATCAATCAAGCAGCAGCCCAAAATCAAAACCCATACCTGAGGAAAAAGAGAATTATGGCTCAGTGATTAAAGCAGTTCAGCTTCCAGGGACGAAAACCAATATGTAGTTCCTTATGTGTTAAATATGCTAGGGATTAGCGGTTTCATATGCAGTGCTCACAGGACACCTGCCGTGTTGCAAAGTAATGGGTCTAGTGTCGTGTCTGCAGAATTAGAGAGCAACATGCGCCGCTCTTCTTTAGCACGTAAATCAAAACAAGACAGCTTTATGAATGCAGCACGGCAAGCCCTCGACCTATTGTCGGTCTGTTCGAAAGCTAAAAAGAATGGAGAAACTGCTGATCTTTTTTCCTTTCCAAAAGCAGAAACCTCATCATCCTGTGTCTAAACGTTTCTTTTTCTTCTCTTTAGCACACCACTTGAGAATAAACACTGCGTTATGTTGTGCATTTAGTAATCCTAAAATACCAAGTCCTTTTAATCTTGTTCTCCTTATAGAGCTTATTTTTCGTGTGTTCTTATTTTTTTGACAGTTTTTTCCATCGCTATGCCTCCTAAACTGAATCTTGGATTCTGAAATTGTTTCTTTTCCTTTTCTTGTACGTCCAGGGCGGTCGCTGAATGGTTAATTCAGACGACAGGGGTTCTCTCCGGCACAAGGGATGACTGGCACAGCTCCTGGGATTTCAAGACAGCCTTGCTGGAGTCCAGCCTGTAGCTGTGCAGTGTTACCAGTGCCTCACAGCACACTCACAGCTTCCTTTGCTAAGCAACATCAAGCAGCTTTATTGACAGGGTTTAGAAAGTGTGCCCTGGGGCTGAATTAACAGCAAACCCTGGCCTGGTGTTCTTTGTCGATACCTCATTAAAACTGTACGTTTGGATAAAATAACATGTAAATTGAACAGCAAATCCAGAGAGGAAAGCATCATTGACATTGATTGTTTGTTGACAATTCAATTCACAGGAGGCTTGATGGTTAATTCTGTGCTAATTATCGTCATGTTTTTTTTTAAAGTGTTCTGTTCCAACAGTTCTCAAAGCTTTTCTACATCGCTGTTTCTTTTAGAGACATTCACACAGGCAGTTGAAAGGAACATTATTCAATGGCCTGGAACATTATGTAAGATCCTCAGCCATTACATTAGAAAAGAAATGCAGAGGTCTGTGCCTCTGTGGAGAAAAAAGCCGCTATTACTTATAAACGAGAACTGGACCAGTGACACATGACCCTTCCATGCTCGATCACTTATGGGCTTTGGTGAAACCGGCTGTCAACGAGAAACTCACGACAGGAAAAATGGCCAGATTTAGACACGAGGATTTATAGGTATTTTCATCCCTTGTGACTTTTTCAATTGCGGTTGTAAAAAAGTGGCCTCCAGGTGAACAGGTCACAGTGGAAACCCCTGAAACTGCAGAAATGCCTCACTTATTGCTGTTGTGAAGATCTGGTACCCTGGGGCAGGACCACTCTTTATCAAGGCTGCTGCAGTGGTCTGGACGTAAGCTGTGGATGTCTCATCATCCACAAGCCTCCAAAGCCCTTTTCACTATTTGAAATCCACTAACGCAAAGCCATGCAGGTTTCCCTCCTCGCTTGGCTCTACCTCCTTCCTTCTGGCAGGCCGTCTGTCCATCGCTCGGACTCTCATGTCGGCGAAGGAACTGGATCGCGTCCTTCAGCGTCTGCAGCTGCGTGAGACCTGCAGTATCGTGCGCAGTATCGCAGTATTGTCCCTCTGAAACACGGCGTGCTCCTCGTTATCCTCTCAGTCAGAGGTTCCCAGTCCTGGTCCTAGGAGACCATAAACCTGCTGGCTTTCATTCCAGCCTGGCTTAATTACTTAATTGAAACCTTAATTGAACTAAAAAGTTTTTTTGTTTGGAATGTTTACCACTTTTTTCTACTCTAAGGGGATTTTGTTTTGCTTAAGAAGTGATAGTTAAAAGCCATTCTCTGGGATATTTGAAAGATGAAAACAGTCAAACACCTCAAATTAATCCTATTATGAAGGCAATTAAGGCTTCGGTTGTGTACCTAAGAGCTAGGCTGGAAAAAAGACAAGCAGGTGTTGTCACGATTATAGTCCCCCCCTCCTTAAGGGTGCTCCAGCCCTTTCACTTGAGACTTTATTCTGTGCACCTGTTTCCTATTCCCAGCCCACCTTAAAAGCCAGGCGCTGACGCTCTTCCGGGCTCTGCATCTGATTTCCATATCGTGCGAGTCCGGGACCTGGAAGCGCCTGGTCCCGTTAAGGTTTTAACCTCGGTTCCCGTTCCCGTTCCCGTTCCCCGTCCGCCGGTTCCGACCCGGCCTTTGTGGTTTTTAATTCCTCGTTCTGATGGATCTTCTGGTTTTGGACTTACCCTTATGTTTTGGATATTCCCAAAGGACTACTCTCTCGGATTGTTCGCCTCGGCCACACCTCCCCCGTGCACCAGCGCACATTGGACACGCCCCCTGTCTTCAGCCCCGTATTCCTGCATGACGTTTCCCTAGTGTTTCCCCACTACGTCGGACTGTGTCGTCCGCATAGGGTCCGGAAAGAACTGTTCGTTACAGGTGTGTGAGCCACCAGGCTCAGGACTGGGAACCCTACTCCACTGAACAGACCTCATTCCACCCAGATAACTATGCAATGCCTACTCTTCCATCAATGGCATTATCATTTTTTCTCGCAGTTGACAGAGACGAGAGAAATAATCTTCACACTTAAACAGCTTTTTTGCTGTATGGTTTCATTAGCTCACAAAATTCCCCTTACCTTGGTAACATCCCAAAAGGCTCATCTCCTTGACAACTCGGGAATGGGTCGCTCTTCAGCTGCTGTTCAATTACAGAGCTGTTCTAGCTGTGCTGAGGGAGCCAGATGTGTTAAGTGTGTTAAGGTCCTCTGACAACTGAGCTGAACCAACTGGCTTATCACACTGGCAACGCCAAGAGAGGAAAACATCACAGAGAAGCACAGCTACAAAAACAGGGAGGCAGACTCATTGATGCACCACAGAAAGTGAAGGGAAGGTAATTAGCTGATCAGAGAGTGAAAAGGAAATTAGCAGAAAGCCTTGCAACTTCAGATGTGAAGAAACTGGCTATTATGCACAGCTGAAGGTGCTGTCTAATTGTAAGCCTTCTGTCAATTCCTGTTTATGATTTCCTGCACTCCCCTAACCCCTCACGCAAACAGACACACTCCTACCCTGCATAAAACCAAAATGCTTCCCCGATAATAATGAACGTTTCAAAAGAAGATCATTAAATTCACTTTAAGAAACGCTCTCAAGATGCACATAATCATATTTCAGAGCCAGCTTTGACAAATGCAATCTCGTACAGTGAAGGCTGAGGGATTCACTTAGCTGCGGTAATCAGCTGTCACAGGCTTTCACTCAGAAAGCGAGTATCTGCAGCTGGAAACAGATTGCAATAGACTGGCCTGCTTTCTCACACCTCTCTGGAATAGGTGAGGAAATGTTTAGGGTTTACTCTGTTCCATTTCTGTGGCATCATACTTACCACCCCATCTCCTTACTAACAGTATGATTTCAAAATTCGTTTTACTTTGGCAAAGGAAACAATGAAGAGGAATCGAATGCACAATACTGAGAAACCATGCCTCGTTCATTTTCTAGGTTTCTTGAGTGGCTGCATTAGCTGAGCAAAGGGTTTTCTAACCAAAGTGTTTTGAACATTGAAAGAAGATCACTCACTGAGTCAGTGCATTGTATCTCTGTGTGTAGCTAGGCTGTTTAGCAGAAGGAGAGCTTTAAAAAGCAGGTTGACGGAAGGAGGGGCTTGTGAAGATTTCTATTCTAAGATTCAAGCAAAACAGCCAAACCCAGCAGGTCTTCAAACTCCTAAGAGGATTTAATACCTCTGCCTAAAGGCGGTAGAAACAGCACCTCTGGACTTGACTGACCTGTGTGAGGGACTGGTTGCCACAGGTATCACAATGTGCGATCATCTCGTTTACGCTCGATCAACCTGCTGGGTGTTCCTCTCGAAATCTTTGGTGCATGAAGAGTTAAAGAAAACAAGTAAACCCACAGCTCCTAATGAGCTAAAGGACTGGGCTTGGTCACTTCTGCAATGAAACCTTGCAAAACATCAATACTGACATCTGAGAGCAGCTGAGTCAGCAGAGAGGGTGAATTCCTTTAATGCACTGAAAGGCTGGTTCTATAATCTAACTGCATGAACATACATTAATAACCACCTGATAGAGTGCGTGACAGCTCTGTCCTACCAGGAGCAGGCCACTGCACAGGAAAGAGTCACACAAAGAAAGCATTTGTTACACAGTCCACTGGGGGGCACGCAAATCAGACTCCTTGCCACACGCACTCTCCCCTCCAGATAATAATCCACTTCCACTGAGTCCAAATCTTATCAAGTGCAGCCAGATCCCATTGTGGAGTGACAACACGGGGGACATGAGCAAACACTATTAACGTCACAGAGTGTTCACGGCCAGCAGTAAATCACAGCCATTGCTAGCCCTGCTTTCTGTGCAGCAAAAGAAAAACACATCTGTCTCCCAGCACACATCTGCCCGTGGTAAAAATGATTACATTTCCAAACTCTAGCCTGGTTTTGTCCTGGACAACAGAACTGCCAGACATCTAATTATTCATAAAAACAGAGAGAGATTTTTTTTTATCGCCCCATTTGTGTATTATCTTGAAGTCTTTCGAAAATCTTTGATTCACGACGAGGCAGTGGCAGGTACCTGACCTGCTTTCTGAGCACCATCTGCAGTTAAAGAGGCACAGTATGAGCACAGCACAGCCACGACAGCAGCTTTGCTTTTTCAGTGAAGCAGACAACCTCAATCCACAGTTCCGGAAAGCTGTAATTATTTCTACTATGTTATGGAAATGTTACAGCCTTTGTGTTCACCCGCATAAGCAGTTTATATAGACTTTATGTGCATCTATACCACTGAGCAGGATATCTCAACACTCATGTAAGGTTGGACCCTGCCTTTGCAGATGACTTATACAGTAGGTGTATAAATTATAAAGAGGGGATTCAACTGAACCAGGAAGTTACAGATCAAACGGTTGTACTTCTGTTACTAGTATGAAAACAAGAGTTAGAACTCAACTAGAAGAATATGTGCAAAGGTATTTTAAGAGACACCCAAAACAGAATTAGAAAGGGCCTTGTTTAAATAAATAATTAGAATAAGCAAAAAGGACAGTCGGTAACACTTAACCATATGACATAATATACAGTATTTAGATTTAAAGAAGGCTTTTGACAAGGCCTCCCATAAAAACTTCAGCCACTGCTTAAGTCAAATCATACAATGGCACTCTTCATTGGAGACAACACCGTTCACTCATTCACTCGTATATTATCACTGCTGTTAATTAGAAAGCACATGCTTGTCAGTTACAGAGTTACAAACAGAAAGCCGCCCTCACGGTGGTAGCTCTCATGAGCATGGCTGAAGCTCTCTCAGAGTGAAGGCCCAATTTGACGCGGAAGCAACAATTAGAATAACTACAAAGGTTTAGCCAGTTTATTAATCACTTTATGCAGTGTGAAAATGTGCGAGCGAGTGTTGGAGAGCTGCATTACCTTTTCTGTGTGGTCTAATTTTAGCACCCAGACAGAAAGGAAAGCCTGTAACGAGGGCACACTCTGAACAATAACTGACGGTAATGAAGTTGCTGTGACTCACAGCTAATGGGGAAATAATTGCTCTGTCAATTCCTACAAAATCCCTTCACATTGGTCATTGAACTGAAATCAAATTGTAGGGAAATTAAGGGAAATGCAGTTGATTAATGTCTGTGGGAGAGCACCATTAGAAGTAAGCCACTGTGAGGCAAGTGATGTCTGCCTCTGGCTGGAGTTTGGGATTGAGGGATTTGGAGCAACGCAGGGATAGGTGTTGGCTGGGTAGGGCTGTGACATGTGCGATTTCCTTGGCACCAGCTGGAAGACACCCTGCAGAATTGTGGTCTCACCTGTTGCCCAGACTTTAGGACAGGTGGGACACAATTGTCACATCCTCTGCAGCCAGAGGGCGCTCCTACTCTGTCCTGTCTGTTGTTTCCGGTGCTTTGCTGTTCTTCCGGTGTCTCTCTCTCTCCCTGGGGCTATATATTTCCAGGTCATTTATTCTGCTTGGCTCAGCATTGAGGTTCGGATGTCCTGAGACCCGCCTAGCACCAGGTCGCCCCACGTCCACTACCTGAGGGCATAGGTTTCTATACGGCATTTCCCAAACAGCTGAGCCCGGGCTAACCCCCGTCTCGCCGCTACGCATAGGGTCTTTCACGCTCTCCTCCCCTCCACGGTTCGTCCCTTCCGACATCCGTGACAACAATCTCTTGCATCTCAGGTGGTATCCCTGTTTAACAGCCTTAACAATCGCCTATTCTTGCTCTGACTTCAGTCCCTTACACACCAGACGCCCATGTTACTTTGTGGTCTCAGAGCATTTTCATTCACTCATTTTTGTCTGTGAAAAACTGAACCATTCGAGCAGAGGAAGCATTGCAGCTGTTGGGCCTGGCTTGCTGTTCTCTGAATCTCCAGCAAAGAAACCTTGAATTTCAAGGCAATCTCCATTTCTGCTCCGAACAGAAAGTCTCCAACACTTCACACTGAGAAGGGATTGAGCACATACAGTATCTGACAGCTAATAAGAGAAATCCAGCAGATTGGTTTTCAGTACAATTTCCACCTGCATGCTTTCTGCCAACATCTGTTGCCATAGGATACAATGGATTTTTTTACCAACGTGTGCACTATACCATTCCAGATGGTTTTGAAAATTGGAGAGCAGTATCTCTTGGTGTCATGGCGTTGGCTTGTGGCTGCCTGACAGGGGCCTTGCACACAGAGACAGGCTAATTGCAATGAAATGCGTTCCATAGCAACTCATCTGAGACACAGCTGACTTGATCTCCTCTGAAACACTCCCTGCTATCTCAGAGCCTGCCCTTCCCTTGCAGCCTCACAGAGGTCTGCTTTAACAGGTGTGGCAGCGCTCATGCCTTTGGGATATGAGTGCTAGATTATAGACACACGCATCAAAAGACAAGTCTGCCTTCCTTGAGTCCTTCATGTTTCTCTAGGTTTGATTAGAAAGAAGTTCCCGTCCTGACATGAAAGGTGATTTTCATAGACTGCCAGTGCTTTCAAGCAGAAAACGAATTTCTTGAGACAGCCGCTTAGTGCAATGAGCTTAAGTGTTAACTGACTGCGTGACGCTGTGACTCTGTAAAGAAGTTCCTGTAGCACAAACTAAGGGCTGCCGTCACCCTCCCCCCGTGCAGTGATTTGGAGGAGGTCAAGTCAGATGTGTGACAGTCGATTCAAGCTCCGGCTTCAGAGGAAAAAAAAGAGAAGGAAAATAAAACAGAGAAGGAGGTATCAGTTCAGAAACAATAAACGTCATTTCTAGAACTGCATCACAAAGTCATCACACTCAAGTGTCTGTTGATGAAACATTTCTCCATGAAAGTGATTTAGCTTTTGTTAAAGGCAATGCGATTAGGTATTTGTGGGCCTGAGTTCCTAACCAGATTGTTATCACTCTGTTAATGTTTGGTTCATCTATTATGGGTTATAAAGCATTTAGAAATGTAATTTGTAGCCCCACAAGTGTTATAGAGAACAACACACCAGATTGCTGAATCTGCTGAAACTAATTTACTGCCATCGGAACTCTCTCTCCTGTCTTGGCTTATCTGTGAGCACTGTGCCAAGGCTGTGCAGTGTTCTCAGAGATAAGGACGGACATCCCGCAGATAATTGCTTTGGAGTGTGGAGAGAGAGGGGACTGGCCATGGCATTCAGGTGCACCTAAGCAGCAAATTCATTACAATGATGTTTTCTCAACGCGTTGTTTAATGAGTGTGTGAACACATCACAGGTGAGCACCACCGTGCTGCTGTCAGGGGGTGTCTGTGAAAGGAAAGGAAGTAACACAAAATCGCTCAATTTCAGTGTTTCCAACATACACTGCAGTGGCAGACCTTGGGCGAAGACTGTGATGTCGACACTCACAGCTCAGCCTGTAAAAATTCAGCTCTGCGTGTGAGCCTCTGTAGAGGTATTTAAATGAATCTCACCATCCCGTGTTTTTCTCCTGCAAATGTGCTTATTTTTTGTGCAGTCTGACACACAACGTCTAAACAAAGAAGACTTCACGATAAAATCAGTAAGGGCTTCTCACCTTGGAAGTCCAGTTAGGTTAAGCAATGAACTTTTTAGACGTGCATTAATTAGTCTTGTGAGCACAATTTACAGCTCACAGACTGCCCTTCTGAAGACGGTACTGCATTTCCACTCAGAGCTCTTCTCATGACTCAACACCCTCTCCCCTGTCCACCTTCCTTTCAGTGGTATTAATACTGACACACATCACAAGCTGTGGATGCGGTAGAGATAAAGTGGTTTTAATTGCTACACTGGGGCAAAATAGATTATGATAATATTAATATATACGCTGTATAAGTACGCTTGATTTCCTGCCTGGCTGGTGCAATCAATAGATTTTTTTTCTTAAAATGCCTTTTATAAAACTATAAGCAAAAGTACTAGTTCAAAGGAAATGAACCTAAGAATGTTTTTTTTTTTTTTTGGTCGGCTGCTGCCAGCTTCATCCATAAACATGGCTTCTTTTCTGCTTGTGTTCGCAGGCTGTCACAGAGAGCCTGCCGCAGCTAACTCCCTGCCTCTGCCACGCCGCACGTCTGCACAGCGAGAGGCAGAACTGGGTCAGAAAGCGACTCTCGACCTGTCACACATGGAAACATGGAGTCTAGGCAGAGGAAGAAAAGAAACTGTTGACTCCCCCAGCTGGCGCTTTCTTCAGAAAAACACAAGGAATTCATGTTTCCCCATAAGCAGGGGCACAGCCTGCCCAGCTGAGCTGTCAGTCCAAGGGCTGATGGATCTCCTGGCAGCACAGCACTGCAGCGTTCAGACTCTGGTGGCCCCTGACTGACACCTACACTCTCAACCCTCCAGATGGTCTGCTCTGATCCTGCTCAGGCTTAGATCCCGGAGAGACACGTTGTCTCCTTGATTCCGTACCACACACAGTTGTTTTCCTTGAATAATTGAATAATTGTGCAATCATATCAATTACTTTTACCCATTTGCAAACAATCCACTGGAGCTTGAATTAAGTCCTTCCATCTGCTAACAGTGACACTTAACCTGCTGAGGACAAGCTGGAGTCTGTCCTGGGAAGCCAGAGCTCAGAGCACTCATACAAGCCAAACCACATACTGTTTAGTACAGTATTTAAATAGCCAAACTCTAAATACTATTCAGAGTAGCCAAACACAGGCAGTAGCAGGTCATCCTTTAAATCATCAGTTGTAACAGGAAACAAGGACAGGAGTTTGACAGCCTCAAAAGCATTTCTTTCTCATTCATTCATATAGTTATAGACAAGGGAACACAGACTTGTAGTTTTCATCAGTTAATTGTCTCAGACATACTGACTACCAATGCCTAGAATGAATGGGTTTTTGGTTAACTTGCAAAAGCAGTCATTAACACATAAGCAAAGTGTATTAAATCTACTAAAAACATGGTGGAGACACCATCTTGGCCCATCTGGCTGACTTGGCAGATAAGCATCCAGGGGTTTGTTGCACTAAATACATCAACAGATGTTTCCATGTTTGACGCCAAAACTCAAGACTGAGACCACATGTGAGCTGAACCTGAGCTGCTTATCAGAAATGGGCAGCAAAATGCTTTAACGATAATGATAATAAAGGATTAGAGTGAACTGAAGTGACATTCAAGAATAAAAATGCGTATTGTTAATGAAATTGTGTTAGATAGATGAACATTTAATAGTCTTAGTAATTAATAAATGCATGCCTTTAATATAGTATTATTGGGAAACCTTACACTCTAAATTTTAAAAGCAATGCTACCATTACTAATTAAACCATTTTAATGACTTTCTAATAAGCAGAGCCCCAGAAGACTGAATTCTGAATTTTCCTGACTAATGATTAGTAAAATATTTTTAAAAAATGAATTAAGCACTAGGCTCTAAAAAAGAGCTGACATTTTTATTACACATGCAAATAAAACAAATGATTGATTGTGTAGAGTGCTGTTGTTGGACTAATGTGGATGGCTATATGCCTGCCAAATGCAAGATTTCCTACATTAAACCTGCTCCATAGCTTAATTCTAACTTTATTAATGTGTGGAGGAGGAAAGAGACGGCTCATTGAAGAAACTATTTATTATAACTGTGCCGTGAGCATCAGGCCACAGGATGCATCACCTTCATAATCAAAACCCTGCCTGCAAGGCCAGAGAAATGAAATTGAAAGTATCACAAGGATATTCAAACTGCTAGGGCGCTCTTTCGTTGTTAGGTATTGGATTGCTTTTCATAAAATAAATTAGGTTTTTCATTGCAAGGATAACCCGATTCCTCTGCATCCAGTGTAGCCATTGAATGAGATTAACAGTGACAGAGGAGGAAAGTCTTCATTTTGCTGACTGATGCCCCATCACCTCCCCTTTGCCAAGCCTGCCCTGTCTCGGGTTACAGGAACCTTCAGGTGCATGGAGTATTCTCAGTAAACGCGAGCAGCAGAGCGTTTCTAATCTGAAAAATGATCACAAAAATGATCTGAAAAATAACCCTCTTGCATGCTAGCATCTGCACGGATCCGGATCCCCAAAGGTAGGTTCACACTGTACACTCAACCCAGGGCTTTTAGATCTTAACCTGCTCTTAAACCTTCCATACTGGAGTGGCAGAAGAGCAGGACAGGTAGGGAAGATGATGGCGTTCTGCTGTCGGGGTGTGTGGGACTGGGACCCAGGTCTCTGTCTCTTCTGCACCATTTTGCACTATTGTATACCATCAGTTCTTGTCAGCAGCTGATTACAGCAGCGTTAATCAGCAAACGAGGCATTAGCTGAAGAGAGATGATGTGCCTGAGCGTGGGCAGATGACATCTACCTGAGGCCTTCTGAATAATTTAAAGGCAATTTAGCGAGCCGCTCTCTCCCGTGCCAGGTGGCATTACTCAGTCTCCAACAACAAAGCAGTTAAGAAACGTAAACCGGCCCTGGAGGGAAAAAAGGTGTCCGCCAAACCTGCTAAGACACCAGTACAAATCAATGAGAGGGACGCGAGAAAGACTGAGCCTCCCTGTTCGAAGGGGCAGGGGAGCGGTTGCGCAGGTGAAGCCTGTGTGCTTTCACACTTCCCAGCAGTCACCAGCCGCGCTGCTCTCGCTGTCCACCATGCCTTCACACAGCCACAGCAGATAACTTCCTGGAGTGCAGCCACCACGTGCTTTCCCTTTGTGAGACACGAAAGGCATGCTATGAGATACCAGAGACAAGGCAACAAAGAGAGTTTTTTTGTGTCAAATTCCCCGCCATCAAATGGGCTTCTTTCAACGAAGGGTCTGGAGGGGTGATATGGAAAAATGCACCTGAACAAGACATGGTTATGTAACTGTTACCTTGTCTAAACATATTAAGATGTGTTCGTATCTACTGTTTTAAGTATATATTAATGTAAAGCTTTCTATTTTGTGATTCTCTGTGTTTATGCGGGAAAAAATAAATAAAGTTCTTACAAATCGAAATCGTGTCAGGATGACGAGAAGACCTTGAGAGGAGCCTTTCGTACAGCCTCTGCAGATCGCAAAGCGAGAACATTTCTGATGTTGGTTCACTCTCCCTGGGTCGAGGGGCCTGGACTTCGGACGACTAGCGCTGAAATCCAAGAGGGTTCGCCTCGTGTGGGCGTGGCACGTTTCCAATACAAGCCATCCTGCTAAGGCTGCTGGGAGCTTCTAGCCATTTCACCGGGAATAACAACACCCAGGAATGAAGCGTCCTGAAGGGTTCTAGTGTTTCAAGTGTTTTAGTCATGCCCACAGGACCCCCCTGCAGAGTGAGGAGTGACCAAGGGGCAGCTGCAGAGGCGGAGGAGGGATGGAGGGTAAGTGAGGGAGAGAAGGAGATCAGATGCAGTATTTTGCATGTTTAGGTAAGGAAATGACATCAGGAAAAAATCTAATTCAACACAGTTGAGGCTGATCGACCTTGGTTGTATCCCCCCCCCGAAATTTCATTGTGACCTCCACTTGGCTGTTATCTACAAACAGGCAATGAAGTGAATGACTTCAGCACACCAGCGGCAGTGTGATCGCTGTCTCCTTTCCCAGCCCCGAAATCACACTCTCCACAGCAAACAAATTACATCAACTGCAGACGTGCATCCATTTGACTACCATGTCTCCAAATGACTGCTGACAAATTAATCAGTTTGTTGACAAGGAAGCAATGAAGATAAAACTGCATCATTAGCACACAGAGACATTGATTTTCGATGCTAAAAACGCATTTAATTTCTCCCCTTCCATCCCCACTTAAAAAAAGGCAAAGGCTATTAACTCAAATACGATCTGGCTTACTCACCAAATGCAATTATTAACTCTCACCATAACTATAAGTCTAACATTAACACTACCCATACCAATAAAGATAAGCCTAAAATTAGCTTTAACCTTATGTCCTTATGGAAAAAGAAGTTACTGTAATTGAACTACTTCTCATGATGCTGTGGCTGGGTGATTAAACACACAGCAGCTGGGCACTCTAAATCAAACCCCCATACTCACATATACATGGAAAAGTAACGAAGGTCTTGACCTGAAAGAACAAGCAGCTCGGGGCAAGCTGTCAACTGTGTCAACTGTCTCAGAGGATGTGTCTCTGTTCCTGCCAGACGATCGCGGAGGAAAGGAGTTTCTAACAGGCAGGGGTCACTGATCCTGACAGAGTCATGACCAGGGATATGAGAATGAAGGAGCCACAACAGTCCAGGTTAATGACACACGACGCAGAGCCTGAGCATGTAATTAGAGTCACTGACGAATCTACGACAGCTGTAGGCACCTCGCCAGAGCTACCCAAGCTCAAATGAGGATAATTAGGCCTGATCAAAGAGGAAGATTACATTTGTTTGATGTGGCAGAGCATTCTTTATTTTCTGTGCACTGTGCCATATAAATCCAAGGTTTTGTAGGCACAGTAAGTGAGAGAGATAGAGAAATGGAGAAAAAAAGACTTTTCACAGCACGAAAGCTACAAGCCATTGTCAGCCAATTAAAAATTAATACACCCCACCAAATACAGCAGAAAGCAGGAAGTGCTAGTGATTATGAATTTCTGTAGAGGCGTTTTATTGACTGTTGAACGAATCGGGAGATTTGCTTCATTCTCACCCTATTAAGAATTTCACATGTCTACACACCCTCGTGCTGGGGTTCTGAGTGCAGTGCAGGGGCTTGTGCAGAAAGGGCTCTCGTGCTCCAGGAGTGAAACACCCGTGGCTTTGTTCCGTCTTTGTTCTGTGCACCTCCCTCAGTCGTTAGGACTGGCACAATAACACCGCCTTAAATGTGAGTTTCTCAGCCTAATGAGCGGCTTTCCCTAAACTTCCAAAGCCCTGACACTTTCTGTTGTACACCATGTGCATAAATATTTAATAGCTCCCTGCTTGGAGCCCTTGCTTAGCCACATAGTAATCTGCAAATAAAAATCATGCTGCATTAACGCGCTTAAAGAAACATGCACGTAACATCGGCATACAAATAGGGAGACCTCCCCCTCCCCCCAACACACACACAATGAATTCACAGTAGCTGCTTTTGCCAGAAACTGATGGCTACTATATCCCTAGACGGAGGGGTGTGAAAAGGCATTGCTCGAACTCTGGAGCCTAAGAGTGACAACCCGTCCAAAGTTGCAGGCAGACCTGGCTCTAATCCTAACAAAATCACGTGGTGATAAGGTACATAATTCAGCTCTGACAGACTGATCTCATTCATAAACACCTTATTTGAAAAGAAAAGGCTGAGATCAGGCTCACTTCCTAAAGGCTAACTCATAAAGATTTATTAGACCCTGAAAGATTCAGGGTAATTACTAGTGAAAAAAATATTTTGAAAGGTCATTCATATTTTGCCAGAGATCGGCTCCCGAGTTCCCAAAATACATTTTAAAAGGGATGATTACTGTACATTATGTAATATTACACAGTGCAGTGAAATTGCATCCTACATCTCTGTTTCCCTGGGAGTGATGTGGAGATAGCAGATTTATACAAGTACCTGGGCGTTCACATAGACAATAGACTGGAATGGACTAACAACAATGAGGCCATCTACAAGAAGGGCCAGTGCCAACTTTACTTCCTGAGGAGGCTCAGGTCCTTCAGTGTGTGTAGTAAGATGCTCCATGTGTTCTATCAGTCAGTTGTAGCGAGTGCCATTGTCTACGTGGTGGAGTGCTGGGGCTCTGGGATTAAAACAGGGGATGCTAACAGGTTGGGTCTGATCTGGACCCCTTGGAGGTAGTGGCTGAGAGGAGAATGGTGTCCAATTAGTGACCATCATGGACAACGTTTCCCATCCCCTCTATGACATGCTTGTCGGAATGAAGAGCACGTTCAGCAATAGGCTGATCCAACTGCAGTGTAACAGGGAACGCTAGCGGAGGTCATTCTTGCCTACTTCCATAAGACCTTACAAGTCATCCACTGTGTGTCTGGGCAGGGGCAATATCGACCTGTCTTGGGACTAAACCTGAATCCTCTGTTAACAACTGGTGTTCTGTTTATAACTGGTGTGCAATATGTGGAAGTGGATTTGCAATCCATCTATAATTGTGTATGTATATCTACATTTGTGCAATATGCTTGTGGACTTTGCAATACATCTTCTTTATGCACTGTACATTCTGTTTTATTTTTGTATATTCTGTATTATTACGTTGTACTGTGCTGTGTGGATTGTGCCTGGCTGCTGTTGCACTGCAATTTCCCTCACAGGATTAATAGAGTGCCTATCTATCTACTGTATATCTTACCTTAATGCATGAATATTTAATTCTCCCATTATTCTAGCAATAATAAAATTAATAGCAAATTCTTTAAGGATGGAATTTTACTGTTAGTTAGACTGGTGGTTCAAGTACAGTCCTCATGATCAGGAGGTTCCTAGTTCAAACCCCAGCTCTGCCACTGACTTGTGCAGTGTATCACCCTGTGAAAAGTGCTGTCCTTTGGGGAGGTTGCAGAATCAAAGCCTTGTGCTAAATGAGTGTATAGGGACAACTGTTAATGCTTAGTTCACATCCTGTCCTCTGGAAGTCTGTTTGGAAAAAAACAAATATCTTGTCCTAGGTTACGTGACTGTTGTTAGACCCAGAGAATCTGCAGTGTGTACTGCCCCCACATCTCACTGTTTCCATCAGACCTGATGTACTAACCTTACGAAAAAGGATTAGGGAAAAAAAGAAAACTCTGCAAAACGTTCATTCCCTGATCCTGGGAAAAAGCTGAAGCCCACCTTCTCTTTCCAAAGCGTTTCCTGCCAGGATCAGTATGTGTGGGAGACAACACCACCTGCCGCACTGGATGCCAAACGTGTCCTGCAAGCCTGCTGGATAGTCATGATATCAGATCCCACGCAAGGCGCTTTCTGTCCAGATTCCTTCAAGTGGAAACAACGCCTGCAGAACCCTGGGCACTTCAAGCTGCCCAGCTTCGGCCAACAAATCAGCTCATCACAAGTCACAAAAGCAGAGTCTGGGGTAACTCATTATCTGCTTGGCACAGAGTGTGTGAGTACCCTCCCTCTGTTCTGCCCTGATAGCTGGAGAAGAACGATCCTGTTAATCACTGGATGGAGTGGCCCCTCCGCAGCAGCGAGGAAAAGAGGGCAAAGAGAAAATAATATTCTGAGCTCTGCTCTCAATCATGTCTGCTCACGACCTTGATGGGATAATATAGGTCAAGCAAAAGAGCAGATAGGCCTGATTCTCAAAGGAATAATGCGGTAAAATAATTAATATGGGCTGGGATAGAATTGGGGAAAGAAATTATATACAGTATATTAAATCATTATTAAAAAAAGATTGCTGACATTTACATTACATCATATGTGTATGTTTGCATTTTTTACATTATTTAATAAATGAATGAGCCTAGCTCTGTGCACATTTTACATTACCCAAGAAATTAAAATATAAAATAAACTATATTTTGTCACCAGGCTACAGAGAAAAATAAACCAGTCCGCAGGTACAGTAGTGCATCTACGTGAAGTTTAATTAATCCTCATAATAGTACAATCATGATGTATGTGTACAATACAATGAATAATGTGGTCTTTCGAGACTTCTCAACCATATTCATTTACGCTGAGCTGAATCGTTGAGCTCTGTGGTATAATGTTCAATGGTTTATGTGCAATATAATCTCCTTCATGTCTTGAAAAAGAGTGTGTTGAATTACAACAATTCTATAAGAGAAGCATCTCCTGATTGCAGGGAAGTTCATTTACTTTCCAATGAAATCTAAAAAGGCACTCCTGTGGGCGTGAGGCAACGGTCGAGTCATCATATAGACTGTTTTCCAGTTATTAAAGCAAACAAAAACATGAAAGGAAGCAGTGCTGAACTATTTATTCCACTCGATGGGCTATATTAAGCAATTTGCTCCCATCTGAAATATCAACACTCCACAATAAACAATTTAGTCTTTTGTCCTCCGGGATCAGTATTACAAGACGAAGACAAATGTATCTTGACCTCATACAGGGCGCCTGGCTGCAATGTATTTATCATCCTCTGCATGCCTGCCTAGCAGAATCTGGAGTGTAAATTGCGGAAGTTGTGAATCTCTTCCTCGCTCCATTGCAACTCTCACCCATGTCCTGCACTCTCGGTGCACAAACAGCCCTCGACAGCCGACCCACCCCACGCAGCTCCACGCACGCCCTTTCAACTTCAAGCAGAAGCCCAGTCGCACCTACAGTGACATGAGAATGTGAAATACGCAACCCTGCACCAGCTCGGCAATAAGGTGCTTAGAAAACCCACTGTGCCCATTCACAGACACTATCTCACATGTTGGATGGCACAGTGGCGCAGTAGTCAGCATTACTGCCTCAGAGCACTGGGGCCCTGGGTTCCCATTCTGGGGTGCTGTCTGCACTGGAGTTCATACAGTATGTTCTCCCCTTGTTTGCATGGGTTTCCTCCCACAATCCAAAGACGTGCTGGTAGGTGAAGTGGCTTCTGGGACCACAGACCCTGGTGTGCATGTCTGTGTCTGTGTGTGCTTTCGCAGTGGTCTGTGGTCCAGTCCAGGGTGTATACTTGCTTGCCTGGATAGGCTCCAGCTCCTCTGCAACCCCATACTGAATGAATTGATAAGCAAATTGATGGATGGATGGATTTTGTGACACAGCCTCTAGTGGAAGGTCAGCTGTTACTGCAGCCCTCTCTTGAGCTGCCCTGAGACTCATCATATTTCCGCTGTTTTGAAAGTAGTAGCCAAGGAAACAGAGGCTTGCTAATGTGCAATCCCAAGAACTGTCCGAGGCTAACAGCCGGAGGTAAACCCAGGCCAAGCCAATTAAACAGGCCTTCTCTACAGTGGTCTTTAGTGGCCATAGCATCATCTGGCCTTTTTTATTGCTCTGAGTCCTTAATTGCTTAATTATTTAAATTATTTACCCAACTTACCCTGAGAAAAAAAGAATAAATGTGATTGTGATATGGACTGCTGTCTCACCACCCCTCTGAAACATTCGCATTTCAAAAAGAAAAAGAGAACTCATATATTTTTCAAAAACATTGCCAGATAATGAGAAGAAGAAGAAAACCGTACTCTATTGTATTACTTCATCTAAGATATCAAACTTTGCCTCTGTTTTAGAAGCATCTTATCTGTAGATGAAGCAATTTGTGTCTACAGCCGGAGATCTCTGTGCAGAGAAGCAATTCCCGGAGGCCTCTTTTACTGTGAAGAGCTGCTTTAAATCTTTCATATCTTAATCACTTTATATTTACTGTTTGCACACGTAATGAATTATAAATATTTGCGTATCTTAAGAGTTTTGAAAAAGCGATTAAAGTATTTCAGGAGCAGGTTTGTTCTTAGAGTGAGAAAGGCGATCACAGATGATTGCTAATCAAAATCACACTTCGGGGAGCGAAGCAATGTGAGTTTAATACAATATTAATCTTCTCTCATGAATAATTAAAATAAGATGTTATGATATCCTTTCTCTCAAAGTAAGAAATATGTACACACAAATATTAAAAAGCAGAGTACTAAAATAGTTTTTCCATTCAGTGAAAGAAGCAGAGGTTGAAACATGAGATGAGTTATTTTCTCAGACCTTTGCACTTCATTTGCAAAAAGCACAGAGCCTTCTTCCTTTCCAAAGAGGATGACAAATGAAGGTTTTACAGGATTGGAGCTGACAAAAGGGACTCCCAATCCTTTCCTTTCCCACATTCAGGGTTTGTCTTCCTGTCTGGCCCTGAATCAGAGCTGCAGGGAAACAGCAGAACTGTACCTTCAGATTACAGAAGGTTTTCCCCCAAAACACACAGATAATTGGTGATGGCTGCTGACGGAAAGCCCTGTGCCAACAGTGCGAGAGACGCAGAAGTCAACTGCAAAGACTGCATCTGGGTCCGTGCAGACTCTGTTCACTTCGTTTTTGGAGGGCGTTAGACGAAGCATGATGGGAGCCAAGCATGTAGTGGCTTGAAATATTAACACAGTGCAGATGTGTATTTTTAAATCCTCATCCAGGGTGCATTCATACTTCTTTCACTCTCTGTTTGCAATCCAGAATGATTGAACTTAGGCGTTAAATACAGATAGGCTTTATGACAAAGAGACATGGGACAAAGCTCTGTGCATGATTCTTTGTGATAACCCCTGTCAGATGCCGTTGTTCATTTTTAAACAGCTTCTTTATTTAGGGCTGTTAATGTCCACTACCATTTGCCATTCACAATTAAAAGGCAGCCTGTTCACAAAAGTGATTTCCACCATGTAGAACGGGTCATTAATATGATGTTTACTTTACATTAATAAATGGTTACAAGTTGAAGCTTCGTGTTTCTCTTGTTTCTTTTACATGGGTTGAGGTCATATGATGAAATTGAAATGTTTTCATGTAGTGCTCACTGGGTCTCATTGCACTGAATGCTGTAGGGATGCTCTGCCATTTCTAACAATAAACCGAATAGCTCAGAAATTAACTGTAATCGCAGCAGATGAAAACAGCCAGAGATCAGACTTGGGGCCTGATCAGACCTTTGTTAATTTTTAGGGACAAACTGATGCAGGAGCACAAGGACAGTTCCCTGCTATATCTTTATAAAATGAATTTTTTAGATAATTTTTTGTTTTGTTATAAAATTTTTAGGGACTGCCGGTGGGGTGAACCAATGTTACTCAGAATACAAGTTGAGTCCTGTTGTCCAGACGCCTCCAGTTTGAGCCTGGGATGCATTATAACCTGAATGCAAGTGAGATTCCTCAAGCGGTGTTGCGAAACTGTCAACGTTTCAAAACAAACATTGCCACTCAAAAATCGGCCCAGGGAACAGTCACGAACAACACTCTTGGGCTCAAAGGAATGTGGCCAATGAGCCTCAGAACATAAAACTCTATACCAGCTCCGATTAAATACTGAATGCTTTAAAACAAAGGTTTTGAGTTTTTAGGAAAAAACCCAAGCTTTGTCAAACGGTGTAATGCTAATACTAGCCCATCCCAGTATCAGAGAATCACTGACTCATTGGACTGGCAGACAATCCAGAAAGTTTTTGCGAATCTTTTGGTATCACGGTTGGAGAAGATAGAGAAAGCTATGGTTCATACTTTAATACTCCAGCAACAGCCTGTACCAGCTTTTCCCTTGTTCTGCTTCAGACGTGCATACACAGTTTCACATTTACTGCCCCGACAGACATGCTGCTTGTGCTGAGCACACTGTGGAGCACAGGAGAGCTCCTGCAGGACTGGGGAGCGTTCGTGCTGTGGAGAAGCAGGGAGAGCAACTGTATTCTTCTCATCCAAGGGCATTCAGCATCAAGTTCCCAGAAAAACATGCACTCAACTCGCAAGATGGAGTTTTTAACAAGCATTTGGGAGGAATGACAGTGACTGATGTCTCCTTCACCTCTCCCACTCTACCTCTTAATCCTCCTCGACATCAGCCCCTGAAAAGCTATAAATACCTTAGTAAGCGCCTATCTTCCATTCATTCATCTTTCTGCATCCCTCACCCCCCACTCTCCCCCCTCCTAGCTGCCCCTGGGCTACCTCCTCACCCTGCTGGGGGTCCCGGCTTCCTCGTTCCTCAGCCAAGTAGGGCCAATTCAGCCAAGCGGGATAAATCAAAACCTTTCAATCAACATTCGTAAATGCATTTTTTCTCATTGTTGTTGTTCCTCATCAAATACATTTTAAGTAACATCATCCAGCAGCTACAGTACATCATCCTGCAACCCACTGTACAGTAGCTCAGCAGGTGTGAGCCTGGCCCGTACCTGAGAGGAGACCTCCTGGGAAAGCTAATGTTGCTGCTGGAAGAGGTGTTAGTGAGGCCAGTAGGGGGCGCTCACCCTCTGGTCTGTGTGGCTCTTAATCCCTCAGAGATGGAGACACTATACTGTGAAAAAAGTGCCAACTTTTGGATGAGACTGAGGTCCTGACTCTCTATTGTCATTAAAAATCCCAGAGTGTTTCTCGAAAAGAGTAGGGGTGTTAACTGTGGTGTCCTGGCCAAATTTCCCCCTGGCCATTACCAGTCATGGCCTCCTAATAATCCCCATCTCTGAACTGGCTCCATCAGAACTCCATCACTCTGTTCTCCCCACTGAGAGCTGGTGTGTGGGGAGTGGACTGGTGCATTATGGCTGCCATCGCACCATCCATGTGGGGATACACACTGGTGGTAGTGAAGGGGAGCCCCCATTACCTATAAAGCACTTTGAGTGGAGTGTCCAGATAAACATTGTATAAAAATATACCTCCAATATGTAAGGAGTTATTATTATTTGACTTATATTCAAAACTACAGGTGCAAAACTCGATTTTACACTGTTGTAGAAGTCAGCTTCTAAAGTTTGGACTAACTCATTTCATGAAGTCATTAAATATATGCTAAGGTATGGAACGGAAGACCAAAAAGTTATTTATTCCTCTGAACATTTGCAGTATGAGATGGGGGCTAAAGTGAATATCATACTGCAAATCCAATACCTCTTTATGACAGACTTCTTAGCTCAGGATTATTGAACTGCCTCACACATCAAGAACTTCTGAAAAATGTGTTGAACAAAGCTGAACAAAAATCCTAAGCTCTGGCTGTTATTTAATTATTATTTTTTGGCAAGAGACAGCATAACGAGATTCTGTTGCTGGGCTTGGATGACCGGCTCAGACTAAATTGTCTCATTAAAATTGTGTTGAATAGAGCTGCCAGACACAGCAGTTGACGATGAGAATCAGGGGCAGGAGCTTGGAATCGGCTGCGAGTCAGTTATCAGGCTCTCTCTTGTTTGTTGAGCTTTGAACTGCCACCTTCCTCCTAATAGTACCATTTGCTGCGTGGCTGAAATCTATCACAACATTATAATATGTACAGATAAGATTGTGTAGTCACAGATCTTGTGTTCCAGAAGGGGCAAGGCTCGTTAAAGAGAAAAAGAGGTTGTAGTTGAGGTAAGAATCCGGAAAAAAAACCTACATCACCAAAAAAAAACAACAACTATGGAACACAAAGTGAATCTGTTGATTCGTACGTGTCCTAAACTTCCCGTTACCAAGGTAACGATGAGAGCGGCGCTGTCATCTTTGCCATATGTAGGACTATGTGTAAAAGAGATGTGTCTCCTGGTGTAAAGCACATGTACAGATATCACACCGAAAACTGCTTACAAACAGCAAATATAAACTGAAAAGATCATCTGAAAGGCCAGGGCACAGGGGGAACTGTGATGTGAGTGAAACAAGGGAAAATGATACTTGAATTGGCATTGGATTTAATTAGTCTGTGATTATTTTTGGAAGGTAATAAATGCAAGTTGGCCCTAACTGTTTATAGTTATAATTTTGCTTCAGTAAAACACAGATCAGCTTCTTTACAGATGGAGCTCTCCAGGGAACGGCCTGGTCTGAACCCAGCTGACTTTGAGTGACGGCTGTGCCAAAATCCGATTTTAACTCTGAGCTGATTTATCAGAGGGAGTAAAAGTTCTCGCTCTGCATTTAGTTTCCCAAAGCTTAATCGATGCTGAACAGAGGCAATTCAGCTACTTCTGTTCTATTCCAAGCGTGCTGCAAAAGAAATATGACAAGAAGGAGCTGAATCTTTTAGGAAGACATGAATTGTATCATATTGGTATCTCAAGGGTAGCGCAATACTGGAGGGACATATTTTTCCAAAGAAAGCAAACATCACAATCTGAATCCAGGCACTGCAGATGTATTTGGTTTTTGATTCCTGACTGTCCACTCTAAGGCTGAATGTTGAAAGCTAGAGAAATGAAAGTGTTGTAGCAAAGAGGCATTCAGCTCCACACATGCACAAACTCACACTTACTGTCCCAATCAGGATCTGAAAAACAAAGATGAAAGATTGTGAAGGGTCTTGAAGTTAAAAATGCAGTAAGGTTTGGATCACTGCTCCACACACACATGCAAACACACATTCAGTAATCTACGGCACAGGGGTCACTGAGGTGAGTTTCTTTAATGGAGAACAGTCATTATATCTCTGAGATGCTTTATTAGTTGTGCATAACTCTGCTGCAGTCCAGGGAGAAATTCCTCTCTGGCAACACCACTGCAAATAGAATTCTATTGCCTTGATGCTCTTAAGGTGGAAAACACTACCTTGCCTTCAGAGATCACAGTACAGTTTGGATCATGCGTTTAAAATTAACCAATGCTAAAATCCAATAAACAGAACTGTTGAGGGTATTTCTTTCCTCCTGTAAAGTCAACATTCCTGCCTTGAATGCTTGCCTGCCTCTCCTCACTCAGTCTGACTGTACAGCTTATTGAGCGAGATCTTATCACTGCTGAGCTGGTATTGATCATCACATTAAATGGCTTCGCACAAACACAGCCCCCCTCCACATGCCACACAGAAAAAAATCGTCAATCTCTTTTACCGGACTGAAAGGCGCAGGCCCGCAGGGAGAGCCGGGCACCTGTCGGCTTTATTTTCTGTGGAGACTTCCAGCCATTTCTCAGTTCATTAAGTTTCTTTTGTGCTTCATAAATGCTGTCAGACGGACTTGGGGAGATGAGTTTTATTCTATTGTACGGTGTCCATCAAACAAAAGGTTTAAATGAAAATTTCCCTAACAACAGAACTCCATTAACGGTGCACCAAAAAAGTAAGAGAAAAGAGGTGTTATACATTGGCAAAGCTGTGAATTTCACTAACTGGAGGAGCAGACTGTAGTCCCCCAAAAAGCCAGAGCAGTTCTCCAAATGGCTTTCTGAACAGGGCACGGGGCAAGGCGAAATCAATCTGTCAGTCATTGTTTGATTTGTTTCAGCGGGGATAAGCAACTGCCATGTGCAAATTTGTTTGAGGTGAGCTTGCAGGTTTACATTAGTAGCTACTGTAGGTACAGTTACCTGTGAACATAGATGGGTATGATAATATATCAGCAGCTGCAGTTTGTGAAATTAATCCAGACCAACAATGCAGGGACTGGGGAGAAATCAAATACTGTAAAAGCAGCAGACTTGCACGGACACAAGGAGATGGGCTTCAGAAATTCCGAAGGGTCATAGTTACACAGCTGCAATGCACAGGGCGCTGAGAAGTTCATTCACAAAGTATGTAGAACCAGAAACACAGTCACCATTGATTACAGCGGTGTCAGTATCCTGGTAGGAACCCAAGGTCTACTGTTCTGAAAGATAAATGCAAGTTCTTGTCTGTCAATGCATTGTTCACTGTTGACGAGTTGCTCATGGGCTCTAATTGGGATCGCAAAAGCAAAGTTGTTTGAATGCAACGTGCACACAATTTTCAGGACACCTGCAGAATCTACCTAACAAAGCTCAGAATTAATGGGGGTGGTGTGGCAGTGTTACAGGTCCCAAAGGAGAGCTATTTCAGTCCTGGCTCCTACTTTCCTTCAACAGCCAACCATTCGTCTCCATTTCCTTGATGTGTTGTTCAAAGTTAATGAGTTTAATGTGCCCTGCGGTCTCTGCGAAGAGCTGCTGTCCCCCCTTTTTAAATCAACTTTCAGTATTGACAAGAGCCCTGAAAAACACCAGTGAAAGCAGGAAAATGTGGATCACTGCTCCACACACACATGCAAACACACACTCAGTAATCTACGGCACAGGGGTCACTGAGGCGAGTGTCTTTGATGGGGATGTAACAGTCATTATATCTCTGAGATGCTTTATTAGTTGTGCATACCTGTCCATGACCGAGAGAGATCTCACATCCCTGCTGCAGCCCCCGGAGCAGACTGCCCCCTCACCCTCACTCTGAGCATTACTGAGACAGCAGAGTTCCAGGAACAGCACGTCCTCCGTTGTGCACAGGCTTCTCCTGGCCGTTCTGCTTTTCTGTGATGGCTTTATAAAGCATAATAGGAATTTAGGATAATCCAAATGCACCGAAGATGAGGATAACTACCAATAATGTGGAACTCCGGCATAGAAGCGCCTGTGCCATCAGGAGTCAGATTTTTATAATAAGCCGTTTTTAGTGTAAATACCATCTTGCTCGCACATGCTCCTGTGCAAATTTCGAACTCTATATTAATAATTATGTTAAAACTTTCTTTAAACATTTGGATTGATTCATCAAGAATCTGCGAGCGCTTTCAGGACTATGCTTTTGAAATTTTAATGCTCCATTTCTATACCCCCCAGAAGATCTTCCTAGTTTATGGCGATGTCTTCGAAACGATTGGGCGAGATGCTGAAACTAATAAGGCACACAGGGCAGGGACACAGAAACTGGTTGGCCTTGACTAATACCTCATCTGAAAGGCGTGATTTCTGTCACAAGTCATTGTGCTCACTCCAGAGGGCTTTGACAAATATTTCCAGAGCTGGAAATGTGAATTATAATGGGACGTCTATATTAATTCATGTGCCGAATAAGCAATTCTTCCCCTAAATTAGGCGCACAGCTGTGGCTGTGGTCCCTTTGCAGCACCAGAGAGCAGAAGAAAACACAAAGACTCTGGCTCCACAGGGAAGAGAAGCGGTAGATGCTTACAGAATTGTTGTCCCCTCCTCCCCTTTTTAAAAGAGATATCAATCAATGATCATTTTCTGGATTCCCACCCCCAGTATAGATTTTCAGGTGCTTATCCACTCATCTGCACCACTATGACCTGCAGAGGGACAGCAAGGACACGCGTGTGCTCAGACCTGACACGCCCCTCTGTCAGAGCCACATCATCACACACCGCCGGCTCCCACCGAAGGCCAAGGAAAGCTCAGCCAACTGTTACTTATTTACTTGGATGATGCTTTTATTAGAAGGGGTATCTTATTGAATCTCATTCCAGTGTATTTTAAGAGCGCTGCATCTGGGATGTACTGTAAGATTAGATAACTTTATTAGCCAAATACAATTTCTTGCATTAGGAATTTGTCTTTTCACATACCCCAGCTTGCTCTCCATGAGACACACAGACAGGGAGAGAGGAGCTTGGGGTCAGAGCGCAGGGTCAGCCATTTATACAGCACCCCTTGAGCAGTTGGGGTTAAGGGCCTTGCTCAGGGGCCCAACAGAGTAGGAGTCCTCTGCCGGCCACAGGATTTGAACTGGCAACCTTCCTGAGCCACAGGCGCAGATCCTGAGCCACAGTGCCACCGCTCTGCCCATGAGAACCTTCTTCTTACAAGTCCTGACCTCCTGAGCCCTTCACCACAGCTGGTCATGCTTACCCAGCCCCCAGGAACCTTCGCCTCCTGTTTCTCCCCTTTTCATCCCCTCCCTGTCCAACACCAGCGCCTCAGCTTTTCCACTGGAGCAGTAATACTGTGCTGCTGCCCTGCTCTGCAGGCCTGCTGAATACCACTCGTCAGCCATAGCCATTTCAGAGCCTGGCCACCAGCACTGGTGTTCCTGCTGCAGCAACGCAGCTTGTGGGTCCTAGGTCTGATTCTAGATTCTGATTCAAATACAGTCCTGTCCATGAAAAAAAAGGGCAGACATCTAGAAACTGAAGATTTCCCTGCCCAAATCCAACTTCCCTTGAAATTCTTTTTTTATTTTCAGCAAAACCACCCCTGGCTTCTGTCCACCAGCCCCAGTGTTAAAATCTCTCCTCTGGCGTATTAATGGTAGGCACGTCAGGGGGACTTTAGATCTGGAGAAGAAGCCTCCATTTCTGCCTCATTCCCCTTTGCTTGCCTCCTGAACACACACATCTCTAACAAAGCAGTGCTTTCTGAACACAGCCGGCTACAGTTACTATCGGTTTCATATACAATAGGCTACAGTTTTGGCAGCACATATCCAAGCCGACACGCGTCACGCCTGCAGTGTTTAATTAGACAGTAAGAAACTGGTGTCAGTGTGGAGAGGAGGTGTCAGTGTCAGTGTGGAGAGGAGCCCAAGGGCCCATGACACCAGAACTCCCTGCCTCCCCGCCTGCCGGGATTAATCACCTGGCCCGAAGCTCAGCATCTCAGTCTCCTGCACATCTTTGCTGTTGATCTGCAGAACTCAGTCTCACCACCTACATGCTTGTATTACAGGGGGGTATTTTAGCCTTTGTCAGAGGGCAAATGAGAGAGCAAACTTACACGACAGCAACAGGCACTTCAGGTATGTATCAGGTCATCTCAGGAGGCTGGTCATACTGATCAGCCTCCTGAGCCTCTCACAGTCCCCTCTGCATGCCCCAGCATTTGCATCGATGTCACCAATTCTCCATGTGCACACACAAGTCATAAAAAAATAGGTGGAAATATTCTGCGTTTAGAAACTGAATCGCCCTTTCCTCCATCTTTGATTGTTTAACCCTAAACAGCCACCCTTAACTGGGGGCAGATGTATAGAAATGTTTATTTTAATGAGTAAATAAGAAGAAGAAACAAAATACAGCAATTTAGACAAGTCTTTGCATACTGTGCTTATTAAGAACATTCTTACAAATGACCTGTCAGGCAATTAGTTACTGGAATACCCCCAAAATATGATACCTTCACACGTTAGAATGCAGACTTGTTTGTTAACGTTATGGACGTTTAGCTATCCAAAATTAAGTAAATTAAAGTATACAGTATACAGTACAGTCCCACATTTCTAAAGAATGGCAACTAGGGTAGTATGAAAGCAAACACAACAAATGACTAGGCGCAGAAACTTTTTTCCTGGGGAAACAAATCCGTACCGGTCCCTCAACTGAGATGTGAGATCTGGTGCAGAGTGTCTCCTTTTCACCAGTCAAACTTTTATCAGTCACATTTTTACAATCACCTGTTTGCCAACCACGGTGACTCACTGATAGGTACCAGTGAACACACACTCATTCAGCGGCACAGATGGAAATAAACCAGCAAGGAGACTTTGCCAGGGCATAAACTGCAGAAAGGACCACAAAGGCAAGACAATGTTACTGTAACTCTTGGTGCTGTAGAATTGTAGAAAGAAGATCCCTTGTTCTTCAGAAGCATGCTCATCTGATTTAAAATGGATAGCTTTTAATTACCTGCTGAAGACAGAAGACCAAAGATCGCGGCGGTACTCTGTCCAGACTCATCCCTCTCCCTCTGATTCCTTTCAGCGGGTTAATGAATAATGCCCAAACAAACTGGGAAAGACGCAGAGCAGCCATTAATAAAACACTCCTTCTAATCTCATTTCCCCGCAGGAAAATCTAATCTTGTGAATTCATTCCACAAGTGCATTTGCATTTGTCTTAGTATGCTAGAAGCGTGTTTTATTCTCACACAGGGGAGGGGGCTCATCAGCACACCCGTAATGTAGGTGTGGACCTCGTCTGGCCTTTCGGGAGCCATCATCTCCAAGATGGAGTAACTCTCTTTGTTTTGCAGCTTGTCAGGACAAAGGGGGTTTCTGGAAAGCCGTGGCTGGTGCTTCATCCAGGTGGTGATTTTGCTACTGAAAATGCAATTCAGCACCTCTCCCTTTTCTCCCTCGATCTCAATATGATTATCAGCAGTGTGCACCGGACAAAGACACCCGAGGAAAGGACCTCATGATCCTCTTAATGCTGGACATTGGCGTATACGCCACCTTCTAAGAAAAACTTACTGCAAATGTTCCATCTCACTTCATTATTTTACAGCACCAAAAACACAAAACCTTTACAGAAAACCTTTAATCAATCGAAAAGCGTTCAACTAGGGCTTCACAAAACCATTTTTAGAAATTATAGAAAAACCTTCATATAGTCACATGTGTGCTATCCTTAGCGTGGTTGTAAACGTCCAGGGTGTAAATCAATTGGTTCCTTCGTAATTTTAATCATTTTTACCAACAAAACCACAAAACCATGGTATCAATCAAAAAAGGACAACCGGAGCTTTAAAGAAAACGTTTTTTTTTTTAAAAAACAATCAAGACGATCGATCACAAAATCACTTTTTATCTGATGATGCACTTCCAAACGTCCAAAATGCATCGATTAGGTAATCAATAAGCCAGCAAAATATATAAATATCCCATGTTTTTACCTTGTTCTTGTCACAAACAGTTCTTTCCGGGCCCTATGCAGACGACACGATCTGGAATTGTGAGGAAACACTTGGGAAAAAGTCATGCAGGAGGTAAGGAGACAGGGGGCGTGTCCAAGGGGAGCAGGTGTCCAGGGCGAGTGAGTCCGGGGCGAGCAATCCATGAGAAAATCCAAACGGGTATCCAAGACAGAAGAGTCAGTCCAAGGCCAGAAGATCCATCCAAGGGAATTAAAACCATGAACCAGGTCGGGACCGGCAGGGGGGGATCAGGAACAGAAGGTTAAAACCATGACGGAGCCAGACGCAGCAGGACCCGGGCTCACACGAAGCGGGATTCAATGAGGAGCCTCGAGTGACGTCTGCGTCTGGCTTTTAAGGAGGAACTGAAATAGGGGTAATGGGAGAGAACGAGTAGCGATCGTGACAGTTCTGAAGCATGATAAATATCCACAGAATATTACTTCTTCCTGTACCCACAATGACTGTACTCCAACACCACTACATACTGTACACGACATCTGAATGTAAGCCGAAATTGTACTTAAAACTGTATTAGTTACTTTAGCACTGTTTTTTCCTGTTGTATTCTTTCTCTGTTTGCGTATTTGCACAGTTTTGATGATCTGTTATGTTATTACACTGTTATTGTTATTATGTTACTGTCTATTGTCTTATCTTCTGTTCTATTTCTATACTGCACCTGAGTGACTAATGAGAAACTATACTATGCACCTGTGTAAACTTCAATAAAGTTGAATTGAGAAGTCTAGACTAGCTTATCTCCAGACCTGGAGGCTACTGAACGTTATTGATTTTGTAGTAAATGTTTGAAGCAGGACTGCCAGAAATAAGGCGATCTGATTGGTAAAAAGCGCCATCATTCATTGTATTTTCAGCCATTCAGAGCCCTTAGGGGGTGAGACTTCCTCAGGCTGCATTCCTCCTGCCTTTTAGCTGTCAATCATTGACTCAGAAGGGGTAATCAATCAGTTTGTTTAATACGGTTCTTATCAGTGCTCCTTTTTTTCACACCAGAAGGCAACTCTGAGGTTTTTTTTCATTGCATAACAGCAAATAAAGGCTTTCTAGCAGTGTCTAAAGGTTTTTATAGCAATTGCAATGGTTTTTATTGTTATTATTTTCGATGTTTTTATGATTTTTTATTATATGCATGAAATTTCATTCCAGGTCAAGTCTTTACAAAACATTATGTCGAATTTTTTCTAATTGATCAATGTGTCCCAGATTTTTATCCAAACTAGTAGTCACCTTGAACAAGGTTTTCAAATAATTCCCACGACATTCACAGGCCTAGGATGGAAAATTCTGACCTCTGAAGACCAAAACAACATTTCCACCTGCTGTTTTTTGGGGTTTTATTTTCATCTGTTTATCTGCTGAGTGGACACATTAAGAAATATAAGAAATTTGACTGTTCACACTCAAAGCCAAGGGGGTTAGCTTCAATTTAAGACCTGAACCAGGCTCCTGCTACAGTATGTTCTGCTGCAGCGATATAACAAAATGTTTAAGGGGTGGAAATTCCAGGCAGACATTGGCTAAATGTTCCATAGTGGACAACCTTCTTCTTTTATGGTCAACATAATCTGAGAATCACTGTTAACACAACCTCCATTTAGAATAAAACAGCATTTTCTATGTGCTGGCCACGACAAAAAAAGACAGGAGCCTATGCGGTACTAGCCAAAGATTGAGGAGAGAAAACAAAAGATTGAGCAGAGCAGAAGCTGGGTTTACTTAGCCAAGTCGCGTAGCCAACAATCACGGTCAAGAGCAAGCATGGGTCAAGTAGGGAGATACACGAGACGATGGGTTTCTAGGCATTGTAGTTTTGAGAAGGGAGCTCGGTGAGGTTTAACTCAATACTAAGTGCAGGTGAGGAACGCTTAAGGAGTGGGTTGCTGGGAGGCATGGTGCAGGACGAGGGACGTGGCTGGGTAATAAGTTGTGTGTCGGCGTTTGTGAGAAATAGTCTGGACTCGTGTCTGATCAGTGAGATCCGTGACAGATCAGACGTGACATAAGCACGGTTACAAACGAGAAGAGGCCAACCAGCCCATTCAGAAGCCAGTTATTAACTGAGCCCGGGGTCTCATTCAGCCGTTCCTTGAAACAGGCTCTCGGTATGGGCATCAATAACATGCTCGGGTAGCTTGTTCCAGACTCCCACAACCCGTTGTGTAAAGATGAAGTACCTCACGATTTTGCTTTTTCGTCAAAAGTCAAATATTTTGAATAGTTTTCCGAAACTTAATGTTTTATACAGTCGCTGACATTCTTTCAGGAGCAAAGTTGTGCTGTATGGGATTTGTTATTATCAAAACCAGACAAAATCAAATACATGTATCTAGTATATATCTCTGGGCTGCCACACTGTAAGCCAGCATGTGCAGTATTCTGATTTCTACATCTGGCACAGCTCAGATCCTGCCACCTCCACTTCTTCAAGTGATACCCCAGACAATATGGACTTTAGCATTTTAATGTAGAGGCTTCAAACTCTACTAGCAAAAGACAAGCTCGTTCTCGAGAGACTCAGAATCAGTTTACCTCTCCATAGCAGCTGGTGACAGCTAACCCTTCACTTCCCAAAATACATGAGCATCTGTTTTAAGTCCACTCTTTCACCTGATGCCAGAGATGTCATTTAACTGCTGTTCCGTCTGCCTCAACAGCATGCACTACAGCGCCCACCAGTGGACTGAAAACATGGTTGATTTGTTATCTGCGAGAGTGACAAGATTCGTTTTTTAAAATGGTTATTTTTGACTTGATTATTCTTTCAGTGGATGGGTTTATCCTAGTTTTGTGTAACAGCATTAAAATTTAAGTAAGGTGTGTTTGAATTATATTTAAAAAAAAGGTCCAGACCTTTCTTCAAACCATTAACAAAATCCAGATCCAATGTTACTTCTTAGGTGCAGGTTGTGTCAAAATTTCACATTTGTGTATGACCTTGAGTTGCAAACAGGGTATTGATTTTAGAGTCTGTGAATCTTCTAGTGTGTACAGAAAACAAAACCTCGACAGCACGAATGCCATTCATTGCACAGATTAAGTGACAGCAAGCACAGCTTAGAAAAGCTTTGAAGAAAAAAAAACGAATTAAGCCTATAATGGTTAAATGGAGCTCATTCTGAAGTCTTAAATAGGCCAATTAGACCCCAGACAATCAATAGCCATTGTACAGTGAGAAAAGGGAAGGTGGCTGCATGTCTGGAATTGTAAATCTTAGAAGATGCCTTCACAATAGGTCAGCTCCCACAGCTTTCTGAATAACACTCAGTCAAAGAAACAAAGAACAGAAAACTCAAAATGCTGAGACAGTGATGGATTTAAGCAGCAGCTTCTCCAGCAATAAGCAGTGCAAGTGATGTGTATTCGTTGGACCTGTGGATTCTCCACTGCCTTCACACAGCGAAGTCCTGAGCCCACTGCTGTCTTTCTCTGTTGCTGGCATTTCTACTGAAGGGTAGACAGTCATGCACTGTTCTGTCGTTAATGCAGTTCATTAATTAGCTAATTGGTTGAATGCATTTATATTGCATTTTTCATTCCAAAGGGTGCTGTCTGGGACGGATTCCTCATGTGCGTAGAGCTCACAGTTTCCTGACTGTAGCCCATCTTGGCAAGAAAGCCTCTCTTATCTCTACAGTGCACTGCTATTAAAAGCTTGCAGAAACAGTACTGCATGCTATTGAAAAAACCGTATGAGCCCAAGCGATTTTGCTTTCTCACAGATAAGGCTAAAATTAAATCCTTTTAAATTTAGAGTTTGCATTACAATTATTGTTTTTTTTCACAAATGTTTGTGTTTCCTGAAAACTGAAGTAGGGCAAATGATCCCAATCTACAGTATTGTACTGAAAAGCCAGCTCAGGCCTCTACGGCAGTGTGCTCAACATCCCTTATACTGGTCTCCACAGGGCTTTAAGACAAGATGATAGGAATGCTGAGATGATCTCATTAGGCTACATGGGGCTTACCGGATGGTCTCAAGCAATTATGGTTTTATTGTTGCCAACTGCAACTGAATCCTGAGACGCCATCGGATTTTTTTCTTTCACAAAAACATTGGTTACAAAGCAAAAATTGTTCAAAGAAGAGTTGAGGCAAATGTTACATGCAGGGTGTTACAGTATGTAGCAACATTGCTAACTGCAAAACTGCTTGAAGTGCATGGTGTTTGCTTAAAACAAATGGGTCAGATGGAGGCAGCATGTGTCACAGACGTCCAAAGGGACTAACCGTGGGGAGCAGGAGAGCGGAAAAAGACCCATATGCGTAGCGGCGAGACGGGAAAAAGGCCCGGGCTCATTAGTGCAAAGAGTTCAGGAATGCCGTATAGAAACCTATGCCCTCAGGGAGTGGACGTGGGGCGCCCTGGTGCTAGGCGGGTCTCAGGACATCCGAACGTCAATGCTGAGCCAGGACAGAGTGCAAGACCCGGAAATATATAGCCCAAGGGAAAGAGAGGGACAGGAACGACAGCAGACCGGAAACTAGGGACAGGACAGAGAAGGAGCGCCCTCTGGCTGCAGAGGGCGTGACAGCATGGGAGAGCTGGGGACAGACAAGCGCCTGACGCAGTGTGCAGTCAGATTCGCAACGACCAAGGGGTCTCCTTGCATTTTTGAAACTTTCTTGTACACTAAATGGAAGCTCAGGAGGGATAACAAGTCAATCTCTCACAGACGCACTTAATCACCACCATCACCAAACCAGCCATATGACCTGAGCTCACATGGCACTTGGCTCAAGCACCCTGCCTGCACCTGCCTCCTGGTTCGCGATCGTAAACCCCTCCTCTTAAGGACGCTCCAGCCTTTCCCTGGAGCGGAGCATCTCCTGCACCTGCCTCTGCTTCCTGCCCCCGTCCTATAAAAGCCAGACGTTCCTGCCAACCTGGGCTCAGCTTTGGAAGACGGACGCCCGGAAGCCCGCCTACCCGAGAGTCCAGGAGCGACTCGACGGCACAGGCTTCACAACGGCGTCCTGACCATCTGGGTCCGGGACTGGGAGCGCCTGGCCCCGTAACCCCCTTTTATTCCCCCCGACCCTTCGCCGGATCCCGCTCCGGCATTTGACTTCGTTCGTCTGTGTCAGGATGGATCACCTGGCTTTGGACATTGGCTTTCCCAGGATATTCTAACGGACTCCCTTGGACTTGTTTGCCCCGGACGCCCCCCTCCCCCCCGAGCACCAGCGCACCTTGGACATGCCCCCTGTTATTCTTCCAGCCCCTATCCTAGTCTTTTGTCCTTGTGTTTTCTCACTCCCTTCCGGTTTGTGCTGTCTGCACAGGGTCCTGAAAGACGCTTCGTCACACTTGGTTCACTGGCCTCCTCGTCCTGTGGCCAGGAGGCTGCTCCCTAACCGAGCAGGTTAAACTTTTCTCACCAAGCATTCCAAGCATTCACAAAGCGTCCAGTGCTTGGATGGTGCTGTCCCTAGTGGACGAAGGGTTAGCAGTGTACATTTCGATGGCACTCTGTAGTTTTATCGTGGTTTTACCGTGCATTCACTTTTCTTTGCCTGGGTGTCCCCATGTTTTAGCATCACTGTCAATGCTTCCCCATGCCGTTTCCACGGGTAATTTTACTCTGCTTTTGCCACTGTAAACGTCTTGTGTCATACCACATCTATAACTGCCAAATCGAGACGTCAGATTTATTTAAGCCGTCGTGTTTCAGCGCGTTTCCAGTCTGAACGCTTTAATAACCTCCAGCGCGCTCTTTTGTGCCCTCCACCTCCCTGGTGCATGCTTTGCTGAATACAGGTTTGCAGGCTTGGAAGACCAAGGCTCACCAGTCCATGTGCCCATTTCCAATCACTCAGTGCAGTGGGCCAGACGCCCGCTCCGCCTTGTGGAGCCCCAGCGGCAGGAGTGAAGAGTGATGGGACCTGCTGGGGGTTGTTACATGGGCCCCTGCACCCAATCCGTCACTGCCCAGCCACGCTCCTCTGCACCAGGGAGTCTTCTTGCTCTGCCTGCCCCGTGGGAGAATTCAATTTAAGCAAAGGTCCCGGTCGGTCCAGAAGGTTTTCCAGATCTCTTTACACGCTCGGGAGCTTAATGATTGTAACGAAAGGTAAAAGCCATCTCATTAAGCCTTAACTGGACTGCCGCAACCTGTTTCCTCTGGACGGCTGGAGCTTGTGCCTGTGTTCGGCACTGTAGCCAAAAATGTAATTTGGTGGACCCTATGAAAAAAATGGATTAATCTCACACCGTGAGTGAGAGAGAGCAAAGAGAGATGGAGAAAAGAGCCAGATGTACTTAGCCAAATAGAGGGATCAAGAACTGTAGTCTAAGGGCAGTCGCAGGTCAGGAACCTGGAGGATCAGAAGTCGAAAAGCGAGAGACGGAAGCTCCCCTGGTGAAACCAATACTGGGCGTTGTGGTGATGGTAGTGAGCCCTTGAGTAGACTGGGAAGGAGACGGTCGGTGAAGAGCGAAAGGTGCAATTGGATGATCAGTCAATATGTCGGCGAATGTTCGTCTGGCTGTCGTGAGAATGCGTTGTGTTTGGGGGAATGTGTGATCGGGCAGCAGCCCGGCATCAAGCAGGTGTGTGGTGGCGCTGCAGCGGGTGTGCAAGCCGGCTGGAGCTGCCGCCTGGTCTCCTATTCTGCTGACCCTCGCGTTGGTAATAATACTGTCCTCCAGCCAGCAAGGCAGCCACAGCCAGAAGTGCCTCTGATTCAAAGCTGCAGGGCAGGACCAGGGCGCTCGGACTGCAGACCAGCTGGGAAGGTCCAGACAGCATGGGCTCACTCGGCTGTGCACCTCCTGGCATCAGGGCTGGATGTGCCGGCTGGATCGTGGCTTTCCCGGCACGTGGGGAGTGAGATAGTCTTGTGCACAAAGTTCTGATGGAGCATGTGGAGATATACGTGTGTTTCCCAAGGGACTGCTCAGTCAGTTCAGAACTGGTGTAAAAGCCACCCTGCAAAAACCTGCAGGTGAAAAATGAGGTGCAATATGCGTGTGGCATTGACTGAAGTTTAATAAGGTATTCTCTAATGTGACAGCTGCTTGCATAAAGAGTAGCAAAGTGGATTGTTATGCAAGCCAGTGTTAACACAGGAGTGAGGGGATTGCTGACAGAGGCTGGCCTGTGCTGGGGTCATTCTTGCTGTGGAGTTTAACTCACCCATTCCTGATCCTGAGAGCTACAGATTTGCAGAGGTTTCTTTTGAAAGTTACAGGCCGAGCAGGACTCAATGCAGCACACGCTGAATCGACAAGAGGGAAACAAATGCTTGCAACTGTGGGAGGAAACCTAAAGGCAGTGAACAGTGTCTCAACACAGGACACCGGGAGAGTAACTTGTTTAAGAATCCAATTTAGTTTCTTTGTTTTAAGAAGGTAGGTGCACTGACAACTGTATAACTGTATGCTTCCTTTCCTTCCAGGGCAACTCTCTCAGTATTCTCCTCTGCATATCACACAACACAGCAAATTAACTGGTAATAAATTACCAAAAAGAAAAAAAAAACAGAATTACATTTGTAGGAGCAAAGGGCAAAATCAATGTAGAAACCGAGAGGTTTAATTAATCACATAATTAAACATGCAATTAGGTTACCTTTGACTGTGCACATGCATTGAAGATGGATGAAATTCGACATCACATGCTCCTCAAAATGAACAAAAATGAAATGTTTATTGGGTGCTAATTATGTGCTTGAATACATACTGTATGAAATGGCAAGAAGTACTGTAGTTAAACATCAATATAAAAAAATTATACTCTGGTTAATACTTGCACAACAGACTTAATAACTCTGACATTTTCAGTCTCATTGGTTCCACTATGTAAAAGTCACCAGCACAATCAGTCTCCTCAGATATCAGATCTAATGAGGTGGTCTTGTTCCTACTATATGATATAAGAAGGCATCCAAGCACTTGATTTTATCCCTAAACAGCAATCATTTGGTGGTTCAAGCAGAAAGTGTTTTTCTGAAGAACTGTTAGCACTTTAATTTATGTTTATCTAATTTCCACAGCAATGTGATGATGGATCACTGTATAACCCAGTGCTTTCTGCGCCCTGACTGCATCTACTTTGCCTCCAGGTATCTGGACTCACTATGCAGAGGCACAGCCATGTGAATATAATTGAAAACTCTTCCTTGACATAATGCTATAACATTTAATAGCTACTAGGCAAGTAAATATTCTAAATGAATAGTGATTAGGTGTTTAAGGAATCAGCATCCTGAACTGGTTAATTTAGAAGAATCAGAACATTTAACTAGTTTGCAGAATCTGATGAAATCTTGTTATCTTGATCAATCTCCTTGAAGTAAAGCAAGGATTCTCCTGTTGCATTGTGGCTGACGTTCATCCTGGCTCTGCATCTGGTTTCCGCACCGTGCGAGTCCGGGACCTGGAAGCGCCTGGTTCCATTAAGGTTTTAATCTCTGTTCCCGTTCCTGTTCCCTGTCCGCCGGATCCGACCCGGTTCATGGTTTTAATTCCTTGTTTGGATGGATCTCCTGGCTATGGACTTACTCTTGTGTTTTTGGATACCCTCTATGGATTACTTCTGGATTGTTTGCCTCGGCCACACCTCCCCCGTGCACCAGCGCACCTTGGACACGCCCCCCTGTTTTCAGCCCCGTATTCCTGCATGACGTTTTCCTAGTGTTTCCCCACTTCTTCGGATTGTGTCGTCCGCATACGGTCCGGAAAGAACTGTTCGTTACAGTGGGACAGTTCAACTAAAGCAAAGCAAGACCCACAAGAACAAACAGAGACCAGCCAGCGGAAGTGCTGGCAAGGACTTGTCCTTAATATGTACAGTAGTGCATTCTAAACACAACTAATTATTTTAAACTGAATATTTCCCTGCTGTCTCCATCATTTGCTGGTGGTCATACTATACTGCATATATATCATTAATATTTCATGTCGACATTGATTGAAGTGCACATGTGTCTTGTAAATGTACACAAACGGCCATCTGGCAGGCTGAGATCCTCATGGAAAAAAACAATGCTAAAGCAAACAGCTCTAGGCTGAGAAGGAAAACACAAATATTGGGATTAGACTGGAATGTAAATGCAATTTGCTGTTCAGGATCTGTGAGACGGAAACAAGGGGAGACACTTTCTCAGAGTAGTGAATTAAGATATGAATTGGGTTTAATTTGTCACTTTAGAGAATTCTAGTAATTGTTGAATCTTAGGTTTCCTAAAAGTACTGTATTCCAATTGACTCAGGTTAATTAGTACTCGGACACTGAAGATGAATGTGTGCAATTATCTTAGCTCTCCTTGCTGTCGGAGCCCAGACTGCGGCCACGCCAGGCCAGGTTGAAGGGGCAAGCTGAGTGAGTTTCTTCTGCCTACACTGTGACCTACTGGATCGTTAATGAGCCGCTACAGCACCAACACTCGGAAAAGTTGACAAAATACGCCTGCGGCACATCTCGGCTCCCGGCTCACTCACGGACGGTGACCCCTCAGTGGCTGAAGGAGGCTGGTCTCAAGGGAACAGATGGGGGTAACACTGCCTTGGTCACCCCAGGGATGAGTGTGAGAGGAGTTTTCTCCTCTCTGGGAGGAGCAGAGTGTGGTGCATGAGGGCAAAATGTCTGCTTCTTTGTTTTACAGGAAGCGGCACAGACACTCAGACCCTAACCATCAAATTTCGGGCCTAGTTCTGTTTTTCTCTTCCAAGTAGAGGGATTCTGGCTTTATAAGGAACAACGCTACGATATCAGTTCCTCACCAAAAACTGCTACTCAAGACAGAGGGTGCTGCTGAAGGGCTTCTTCTTGAAGTTTCTCCTTAGCAGTCCTATGATGGGTCAGTGGTGCATTAGGAACTGAATCAAAGTCTATACAATATCTCTCTCCGGCTGAAACTGCAAGGACAATGGTAAATCCTACTCTGGGTGGATTGACTGGAATCCTGAGCTACATATTGATTTCAGGGGATAAGCGTGGCTCAGACTTATTTAGAACAAATCACTTTCTGTCTTACCATTATGATATTGGACAGGCTGGGAATGATAATGGGAACGCTAGGCTCTGCACTGCTCATCAGCGTGAGGACCCTTCGGGCTAACTGCAAATGAAATAAAGCACAATGTAGGACTCGGAGAACAATCTCTAACATGGCAGTGTTCTTAAAGGTGCAGCACAGTTATTGAGTTTTGTGACATCAATAAAACCCCAGCACTGAGAATTGTATGACAGGTTAAAGTTGTTTTAGACATTTTTAGACATTTCATTCTTGTTTATAGTTCATTCAATAACAAGCTTCACAATCATGAATCTACTATCGTAGCTGATTCCATATTAATGACATTCAAAGTTTCCAGAAAACATATTGTAGCTCTTCAACCCAAGAAGGGTTTCAGCTCAGATCTTTCTATCAGTCCATCTAGCTATGACCTTCAGAGCAATGTTTGATTGGATTGATCACAGCAGCCCAGGAGAAAGACAAACTCAAACTCTTACTAGCCACCTGCCCACCCCAGTGCAAATACGAGAGATCAGACTTTCCTTCTAAACAATCAATACCCAGCGCCCCAGCCTCCAACAGCCCATCAGCTTACCTGACAGGGGCTTCAATCCTCCTCATCCTCACCATCAGATGAAGTATGAACTTTAATTCCACCCCATCAATTGGAAAAACATCTTAATGCATATTGTTGTCTAAGTAGTCCTTTGTATCTCCTGCATTCATTCTTATTTCAGAAAGAAATGAGAACATGATGATGTTAATCAGCCTTGGAAACTGCAAGCACATTTTGTCAGCTCTTTGCTGTACTGAATAATTTTCATTGCCATCCTCCCTTTCGGTGCAATTTTCTCCATTAGGGATCTGACCTACAGCAAATGCTGGACTGGGGGTTTTTGAGCATGCTTTCAGAGGTTATATGAACACTCTGCAACTAAAAAAACAGTCTTTCTTCTTCTTCAAAGCTAATTGTTGTGGAGCCAAATAAAAGCCAGGCTTTTATTTTCAAGCAGTGACTGCTGTGTCTTTAAAACAAGTGTTCCGCCTCAGAGATGAGATCAAAGTGGTAGTAGTGTAGGTGTCTGATGGAACTGGAGTTCTACCAACAAAGCCACAGTAAATGATAAATTTAGACTGCCAAGGATTATTTTGTCTGTTCTTTCAGAAGTCCACAGTTGGGTTTCATGCAGTTGTCTGGTACAGAATATTTCTTAGCCAGTAAACAGGGGGTATCTGGCTCAAGGATCATCACTGGCCTCTGTTCTGATGCTCTGGTTCATTCTCAGTTCATTTCTTTCTTTCTAAATCCAAAGCCATGACTGCACTGAGAGGCAAGCCCTTCATTGCAATGAATAGGGAACTAGACCAGCAGGACTTGATTGGCTTGAAACCAACTGAGCGAGAAGCGAACCCCTGAGAAAAAAAAGAGTCTTTCCCAAGAAAAAAACCAGACTGCCAGTTATTTTTCGTATTCATTGCCCTGCCCTTTGGAAACAACAGTTTGACTCTGTGACTCTGGAATCAACACAGGAAGGTTGAAGAACATTGCTCACCCTGATCATTAATCATTCCCCAGAGGGTTATCCTCCCAGCACCCACAGCAGGGTCGGGCCTGATGCAGCTCCGGCTGCTAACACTGCAAGCTCATGGGTGCCACAGTATGGTCCAGTCAAGACTGCCCCCAGCCCAGCAGGGTTAGTGAAATCCTCCAACGCTGCCCCGGGGAAGTCCCAGTCACAGCTGGAATGCGACCCAGCCAGCGATTTCGGGAATTCTAGGGCTCCACCAGCAATCTGGACAAGTGCATTATCCTCAACGACTCACTCCTTCAACTGGAAAATCCACAATAACCTTGGAACATGTCAAGAAGCACTTGTCAAAAGACACCCCAAAACCAAAACAATCTACTGAACCCACCTATTAAGAACATATTGAAGGTTATAAATGACGGGAGATCATTTGGCCCATTCGAGCCCAGTTGGTAGGTTGGGAATCATACTAGCATTTATTGAATGAAGCCAAATTAGCAGCTTCAACAACATTACTGGGAAGATTGTTCCAATTATTGGATGCTGCATGTATGGTTGAGAAACTATTGAACTAGCTTATACTTGCTTCATTATTTATTGAGTGACGGCTTGGCATTGTCCAACACCGAAAACATTTCTGTCTCAGTGAGTGAAATTGTCCGTTCTTATTAAACCAGTGTCATCAACAGCCACACGGTGGATGGTGTACACAGCTGTACAGATTGCAGTGATGCCAAAATGACAGGAATAAGGAACTAGAAAAGAACAATGTTCATGTTAAATAAACCAAGACCACTTTAACAGTCACATTAAGCCTCGCTGCGTGCAAATTTAATCTAATTTAATGCTTTACAATTTCCATCTTGAGTTTTATCTGCTAGGAATATATGAGCCATTGTTTTATGATTGCTTTTGTTATAAAGCTTTCCTGATCTAATCTAATATGGGTTCTTAATCATTTCAGAACAATCTCTCTAATTTTTGCACCAAGTAGCAAAATGGGTAATAAAAACAATTATGGGAGCTGTTTTGGACAGGTGGGAGAAGGAGAAGACTGATGGGCCAAAAGAAAAGATGATACCTGTGCTCATTTTTTGGTCAGTCTGTTCTTTGATGTTTTCCTGGAGGGCTCAGGGGATGTCCTTTCTCTCTGTTCTCTGATCTGAAGCAGGCACAGTGCTGTCAGTGTCTACTACTAGGCTGTACATATGATTGTTCAAAGTCATTGATGTCTAGGTATGTAGTCAGGAAAAGTTGCCCCAATGCTGTGTTGTCTTTGAGATGTAAGTACAATGAAAGGTACAGTATGTGTAAGCCAACTTGGCAATAGTGTTTTCTCTTGCCAATACACATAGTGTCCGAGCATATAACACTTAATCACAAAAAATCTAATTACAATTGCAATAAATTGTGATGCAGGGTTTTCTCTCAAAAATATGCAAACAGCAGACATTTAAAACAGCGAAACGTTAAAGAAGGTAGCAAAACAGCATTTTTTCAGTCTGCTGCTGTTATGGCGAACTTCTGTCACGACAGTGAAACAGAGTCAGGGGATGCCTGGAGGATTTGGAGCAACAGGTATCTGTAATCAGGCACGTGGTGGGGACTTTTTCTTCACTGGCATGCTAATTTAAACTTATGTTTGCAAAATTAAAGCCGGAGTATGACGGAAATCAGTTTTCTGCCTCCTTAATAAGTTTTCTTTAGACAAAGAGTGACAGGCTTTACAGTGCAGGAGTTCCTGAAGCTTGACTAAACCTAATGACTCCTTATTGATCGCTTACAATGTGTGTCTCAGCTTGTTAAACCTGGCCCAGACTCTGAATAATAACTTCCAGAAAATAGGCAACTTGTTCAAATAAGGGCAGCTTATTAATGCGCTGCTGCTCAAAGTCCCAGAGGATTTAACAAAAATGGCTACAACCTCGTTTTTAATAATCCATAGCTTCTGCTGTGCACCACTATAGTACCAGGGCATTAAAGTACAAGAATTAAATTCAGTCCTCTGCTGAGCCCTCACACAAATGGGAATGCTTTCCAGTGTGCTGCTCTGGCAGGTGTTCTAGGCAATGTCATCGGGAACATTCATTAGTTCTGCATTATAGGTATGGTAATTCTTTTTTTTATTCTCACCTCTGTCAGACACCTTTCCTGTCCTCTGTGATTAAAAAAAAATCACAGGCCGGGAGCCTCAAAGTGCATTCCAAAATCTGCAATTCAGAAGCATGAAAAAAGTCAGTAGTGCGTCTATTACCTTCATAAATTCCCTTCATCTACTCCAAGTAATATGAAAGTGCCTTTGGCAAAAAAAAAAAGATGTAGTCACTAATAAAGACTCCAATGGCACCCTTGAGAACCTCATGTTAGACTTTCTGATGAGCTTAGTATCTTGCTGGTGTCTGAAAGACTATCAGCGATACGGTCCAGAAACTCTATCAAGACAGCCCTTCAGTGTTTTCGCTGACTCTTCATTTAGAGCATGAATTAACAGTTCAGTCTCTGGACCCACTATTCAGGGTGTGAAGTGATACTTCCCATAAATGGCCAAGGATTAAGCTGTATTGAGATTAAATGGATGCCCTTTGAGTTTTGTCACAGTGTCGAGTTTAAAATAAACCAGTGAAATGAAGCATTAAGTGTCAGAGAGATGGCTGAGGACAGGAATAAAGGAAACTGCCAAGCCAACACTTAGCAGAGAAGGTTACTCCTGGTCATGGGAGCAGGAGCAATTACCCATCCATGGGAGCAATTACCCATCAATTAACCATCTTTCTTTTCATCCAATGAAATTTACGAGGAACGTTCTCTTCCGTGCCGAGCTAGATTAAAGCACTTTCCTGGACATGAGTGTACAGGCTTCCGATCAAATCAAAGTTTTTTTTTATTCTCCAGGAGCAATGCTACTGTATACAGTATATATATATTGTATGCAATACCACGCAGTTGTGCTCAAAACCTGCAAGCGATGAACTTCACTCCCTTTCAAAGACTTTCACAGATATCAGTCCCCGTCGAAAGAAAACGCTCATTAAAACCACCATTGGAAAAAAAAAATCTGCTGGAATCCTTCCCCTGGAAAGATATAACTTTGAAGCTGGAACTTCATTGTTCAAGACTGTATTGTTGCCATTTTGATTGATTCTGTGTCTTTTAAAGAGAGACTCTTCCAGCAGAGCTGTGGGTCTCTGTCACCTGCTGTGCAAGTCAGCACAAGAGCCGGAGCTGATGGAGGAGAGAGCCACCCAGGGCCCAGGGAGAGCAGGTGCTGGCAGGCTGGAGCCTGGAAACCTTGCTAGACCTTCCAAGACTTGACACTTGATTTTGATAGGTGGCTGCAGAAAATTGGACAGTCAGTTAGTCAATCAACCAATCACAAATCAATGACATTTCAGCCTGTTTTTATTCAGTCAGTCAATCAACCAACCAACCAATCGATCAATGACATTTCAGCCTGTTTTTAAAACTGCACTGGTGCAGCTCTGTTGCCCCAGCCAACTCAAGCACAGGTCAGACTTCAGCCTTCCTACTCCTGCTGCTCATCAAAGCCCTATAGATTTATGTTGTGCAGTTGCTCCAGGAGGTGTGTAAAACAACAGGCCAGTGGTGCTGGCAGTGCTCACATGCTGGACTGAATGACAGAAAGCACTGAATTCAATGCTGAAATACTGACAGAATCAGTTTCTTCTTGCACTATGTACTGTAGTGTCTAAACTGGCCTGGATATACAGTACCCCACAAAGAGAGTAAAGAGAACTACTGTATACACCAGCTGTATATCGAAATAAAGCCATCCCTTCCACTCACATACTGTACACCTTTAATCCCAGCACAACTGCTCAGAATGAGAATACACTCATGGCAGGTCCTACCTGGTGAAATGTGATTTGATATGATCTGATGAATGGAGAAGGCGAGACCCAGAGATAATAGGATGAGAGGTTTGGTGGCTCCACTGTAACTACACACCATCAAACAGCACTCTTCCCCATGAACGGACAGGGCGCAGCTCTGTGAAAAGAGCTGACATGGGGATTTCACAAATAGGATGTCACAGCCCGTTCAGTCTTCAGCACAGTGAAAGCTTTCAAGTTTCCCCTGTGCCTCGGTTTCCATCGCTTTAAATTATTTTCATTATCCACCTGAAGAAAGAAAGGCTTCTACTTTCTTGACTTGTCTGTCCATTGAGATTATAGTGCAGTGTCCCCTGCATTTAGGTGACATCACTTCCATAATCTCTGGCTCTCAATCGCACAAAGGGGAAGACATTAACTGTGTCTTTATTTTTTTTCCAGGGTTTGCAAAATTATCTTTAGGGATCAATCTCTGCAGCACCGGTCTCGCAGAACTGTAATGTTAACTCTTTGTGTATTAATAAAGAAGGCACAGTAAAGAAAATAAATCAGTTTCTCAAGAAACCAAAAGAAGTGTCCTACTATTGAAATGATCATTGTGGCAAGCCTTCGCACCCAGATACGGTCTCCTGGGACGCAGATTATGTGACAGACGGTCATGCAGAAATCTGGAGAATGATCATCCTGCCAAGGGCGATAAGTCAATAAGGGATGAGTAATTAGCCTCTTTTCTTTGTTCCCATCTCTCGCCACTACCTGCCTCCAAGACATTCATCACGGTGACTCCATACAGCTGGAGAAAGGGCTGGTGTGAGGATTTACCCAAAACCAGATGGCACCACGCAGGCCTCCCGCGAGCCAATGAAAATGCACTTCTTCAGATCGATGACATCATACTGTAAGTGCTGCCAGCAGATGAGCGAGCACATAATTAGAAACGGACATGGGGATTTTAGACCCTGATCGTATGGACAGGCAAGCAGGTCACCTGCCAATGTGTAACATTTGAACAGGAGGCCCCTGATGACAATAGCTACACTATTCTCTTACTATCGGGGAGAATGCCTATTGGAACATGCTCAGATTAAAGAAGAAAACAGAGCATTTAATTGTTCGCATTTTTCTTTGCTGGAGGCGGAGTGATTTGGCAGACAGCAACAGAAGAAGAAGAAATGTAAAAATGTAAATGTAAAAAAGTCACAGGTCAGTAGAGTTTTCTTCATTCAGATGCAAAGCAAGCCGAGTTGGTGTGGGTCGGGGGAGGGGGTCATCATTTAGATGTTTTTAATAGTGAAAATGGGCCTAAAGACAGAAGGGAAAAGAAACTCCCTTCTGAAAAAAAGGCAAAATAAATAAATTGTTCCTCATTAATATAAGAAAGATTCTTGGGAAAGACTGGTAAGAAAATGTCTTAAAACCATTTTGCTGAGCGATTGAGATGGGATTAGCTTTCTTCTGAGACTCTACTTAGGAGACCCCGCGACTGATGGATGAAAAAAAGTCAATAGCATGAATCGTATTTCAAACATCCCCCTGCTGGGAGTGTAGACTCACAGACAGGAGCAGTCAGGGGACCTGAGGAACATTATTAATTAAAACAACATCAAGAGCAACGAAAAGCCTACTGTACACAGACTCACAAAACAGGGGCTTGAGCAGCAGACTTGGTAAGCAGGAATGCTGGAGCCCATGAATATATTAGGGGCAGGTGGAGGTCTCCTTTCATTCACAGAATCTGACAACAACATGGGTTTTCTTCCTGGGCTGAGCCAGTGCTACCTAGTCACAGAGAGATCGACACAGAGTCCATTTGCTTCCATTTTACTCTGCTCTATGGCCACCTCTCAGAGCTCCAGCACAGAACACAGACTGTAATAGTCCATCTCCAGCACAGAACACAGACTGTGTCAGTCCATCTCCAGCACAGAACACAGACTGTGACAGTCCATCTCCAGCACAGAGCACAGACTGTGACAGTCCATCTCCAGCACAGAACACAATCTGTGACAGTCCATCTCCAGCACAGAGCACAGACTGTGACAGTCCATCTCCAGCACAGAACACAGACTGTAATAGTCCATCTCCAGCACAGAGCACAGACTGTGTCAGTCCATCTCTAGCACAGAGCACAGACTGTGACAGTCCATCTCCAGCACAGAACACAGACTGTGTCAGTCCATCTCCACCACAGAGCACAGACTGTGTCAGTCCATCTCCAGCACAGAGCACAGACTGTAGCAGACCATCATTACAAGAAGTTCTGGAAACATGAAATCCAAAACAGACAAGGTAACGGAAAATATTTCAAGTGTCACTGAGATAAGGTTTCATCAGCAGGACAGAAACAGAGTAATGGCTTCATCTAAACTAATCTCGAACTCCAAAGACGTGTGTGTGTGTGTGTCTGTGTGTGTGCGTGCGTGCATGCGTGCCCTAAGCTAAACTAGTATCCCATTCAGGGTGTATCCTGTCAGATAGGCTTAAGGTCATGGTGACCCTGAATTGTATAAAGCAATTATTGAAAATAATGCGATGATGTGAGAAAAGGCCTAACACAAATGACTGTATTTCAAGCTGAGCCTCGAAAGTCTGATTGAGTCTGATTCACTTGTGCAGCGGTTTGGTTCTTGCCATGAGCTGGAATGAAAAGGCCTGGGGTGTTAGAACTGAAAGGCCTAGCTCCTCAGGAAACAGATACAGAATCACAGCGCCCAGGCTGCATTCTCACGGAAACAGAAAAAAAGAGAAAAGAAGGACATAAATAACGTGGCAGCGCACATTGATTGATCTAAGCGAAACAGGCTTGGAAGAATTAGGGTTAGGGACATTTTTGGACACAAAAAAAAAGCACAAACAAAGCTGTGGTTTGCAATCGCAGAGAACAGCTACGAACTATCAGCTCCTGAAGAGGCATCCTTTGGAGACCACCCTTCGGGCTGGGAAGATCGCCTTTTCTCCCGGTGACTGGAATCGCTGACTGAAAGACCACTGAGGCCCGCTGACAGAATCAGGTTGCATCAGGGACGTCAGTGATCGAAGCCACGTGAGCCAGAGACGTTCCCTAGAGTTGCAGTATTTCAGGCAGCTGTCTGTTCTCTTCACCTTTAGCCCCTGAATTGCTGGGCCATCTTTGCTGGAGCGGATACAGGCCGTACAAGACGAGCAATGCTTCTTTTTCACAAGTCTGTAACTCTGCTGCCCTGAAGCTGGTTTTACATGCTAATCCTGCGGTAAATCTACAATCAATCTACTTTAATTCAAACTGGCCCTTATTTTCATCATGCAACCTTTAACATAACCATGCCTCCCTCTTCGAACATGAGTTTTGCACGCCGCCAGCCGACAGACTGTGAATAAGCGTTACATCTGCTCGTGCTAGATAAGGCAGCAGGACTTAGAACTCTGGGACATCTGTGCCAGCTCTGGGGTTTTTTTATCACAATTGTTTTTGCCCTTGTCAAGCACTTTAATTAATAAAGCAAAATGTGTGAAAACTACTTTAGGATTGTGGCACATATAAAAGAGCAACTTATGTAAATGTGCCATTTTCGCAAACAAAGTGTTATCATAATCTTATTAATTAACTTCAGCTACTTATTTTTTTCAGATAGTTAATAACACTCCTTCCCCATAACTGCTCAGTATCTAAGGTGCATCCTCGGTCTTTCTGCCCTTTGCTGTCCAGGTGTTCGTTTTCCAAACAAATGATAGTCGCTGCTAATCTTCCATTTAATTAATTCTGGGGATGAGCACAGGTCTCAAATCAAGGATCAGGGACAGAGAAGGCCAGGGAAGGAGAGAGTGACTTTAGCGATTTTAACGACAAGCACACAATCCGTTCTGCTTTTGTGAGGAAAGAAAGAATACATTAAACACATACAAAAAAAAACTTTATACTTTATTGCACTGACTGGAAGCACAAAAAAAGTAAATAAAAGACTCTCTTTAGATTTTCAATTTTTTTTTCTTTACAAACCCAGACCCTTTAAAAATCTTCAGTTCCACTCTGAGCCATTTGCAATGTCTCCTTTTTCAAAAATAACCTTTGTTCTCTCTCAAGTCTGGTACTGGAATATCTCACTCCCATCACATTACGAATACCAGTTGTCCCCAGGTAAACAGTCTTTCACAGAGCCCACAGGAGGAGAGAATGGGGTGGACCGACTATCAGTTAACTTTGTATGCTTTGGGTTAGATGATCCAGGCAGGATTCCTGAACAGTCCTAAATTCTTGACCACAAACCACAGCCCATTTTGCTTCTGGGGCAGAGATATTTTTGACTGAAGCAGTGGTGATTCATCGTGAAGACTCTTGTCGTGACTCTGTAACCAGACTGTTCCTCCAGCCAAGCCTCTGGACAGTCATGTCAAGTGGGATTCTGTAGACAGCTGACAGAAAAAGCCTAATCTGAAAATAAGGACAGGTCATGGGAGAAAATGATCACTTGAGGTTAAAAATGAATGCAACATTCCTAACTGAAATGCTCAGAAAAAAAAGTACAGATGGAAAAAAAAGGCCACCGAGTCTGAAATCATCATCAGATTGTTTGATCCCAGTCCATCTGAATCCGAAGCTTCGACACGACATCTTAGTGCGTCTCCCAGTCTCCAGGAAGGGCTCCTTTCCAGACAGCTCTGCCTCTGAAAATGCTCTTTCCTGAGTGAAGAACAGGCTGGGCTTTCCTTTCTCCAAACAATTAGAAGGATTTGAAACCCCGGGTCCAACGTTTTGGGAAAAGCTGCCTTTTAATCCAAGGTGAAAAGGTACAGTTTCCTCCAAAGTGTCTGCAGGTGACGCAGCTTTAAGGTCCTGGATGAGTCTGGCAGCTCCACCAAACTCCGTCCAGAGAGATATCCCATTTTTTTGTCAGAGAGATCCAAACAGTGTTTACAGAAGGGTCAGCGTGGTGCAGGACTATCAGAATCTCCCTTAGTCTGAACTGAAATGGTGCCGGGTACCCAGTCGCACTGCTGCGCCCTTTTAGAAATAAAAACGAAACTGCGCCAGCTCCACCGAATAGCGCAGGGCCACCCACCCTGTGTCCCTCTAGGCGGGGACGGGACGTCTCAGCTGTGCTGGGGGAGGGGGGGGAGGGTGAAGGAGGGCTTCATAAGCAGTCCCTGCAGAGCGCCACCTGTCCCTTGCGGAAGTCCCTGCAGGGGCAGAGGCGGCGGTATTTGCTGTTGAGCCCCGCGCAGCTGAACAGCAGCGGCTCCTTCTGCAGGCCGCATTCCCGGCGGCTCACGGAGAACGCCGGGAAGATGTGGTTCATCTCCGACTCGACTCCCTCGCACTGCACCTCCAGCCTGGGAGGGAAAGAGAGAGAGGAGAGCGGCCGTTATCTCTCAGAGCTGTCGCAGTGCACAACACAGGAAAGGCTATTCTAATAATAATAATGTAATAATGTTCCTTTATTAGCCCTATACAATTTCTTGCATTAGGAATTCATCTTTTTGCATACCCCAGCTTTTCTCCATAGAGACACAGACACGGAGAGAAGCTGGGGGTCAGAGCGCAGGGTCAGCCATTGTACGGCGCCCCTGGAGCAGCTGGGATTAAGGGCCTTGCTCAGGGGCCCAACGGAGTAGGATTCCTCTGCCGACCGCGGGATTTGAACCGGCAACCTTCCAGCCACAGGCGCAGATCCTGAGCCACAGAGCCACCACTCCACCCATATAACTAGAAGTGGGTACGTTCTAGTGCACGTTCATGCATATTCTTATTCTCTTCTCAGTAATGGGCCCCATAAAACACGTCATGAGTCGCCTTCCAATCTTCTCTGTTGACTGTACAAACAATACAACTTGAGAGTAAGATCTTAACTCCTTTGCTGTGCAGGTTCCCTGAGACCACAGTACCCACTTCTAGTCATTCCAACCTTAGGTAAGCACTCTCACTTAATGGAACCGATATTTGATATGCGGCTTGACTTCGAGCGTTTAATTTTTTCAAGGTCTTTTAAACCTCACTTGGTTTTGACCCTCGCTTCGCTCAAAAGCTGAGCGACTGTACTGCTTTTTCAGGCGTGGAAAGAGAGATTAAACCTGTCCGATCAAATAATTAGGCCAATGAAGTCATGGAGAGCCCGGGCGCCGGGGTGACAGCTGACAGCCTGCGGCAGGAGGGGCAATCTCTCACCGGCTCAGCGCCTCCTTGTTGTTGATGAACCTGAAGAAGGCTGGCTCGCAGATCAGGCCCCGGCGCTGGCACTTGTCCGTGCAGGACTGCCCCTCCTCCGACACGAGCAGCCGCAGGGCGCTCAGGGGCGGCCAGGAGGGCGGCGCTGTAACGTTGGGGTCCCAGGCCAGCCCTGCCGCGTCAGGCAGGAGGAGGAAGGGACTGCGTCTGACCCCCGGCAAGGACTTAGAGAAATTTGTTGGAGTAAATGGAACCGCGGGAGCACAGAAATCCTAGGTGAAACAAGTACACAGAAACATGACATTTTCAGGTACTGTATATAATACCACAATAATAATTCTAACATAATAGCTCACGAAAATGACTGTACTTACCTAATACCCTACATACCCTCATGTGTTTTTAAACACAGATTCTAAGATGTTTGTATAACACAACAAACAAAAAATATTTTTCCTGTATGATGTTGTTTTCTCAATCCCGGCACACTATCAAACCAGGATTTTTTTGGGGTGTTTATACAAAGTGCCGTAGAGGGTTAAGTACACATGAAAAACACACGGGAAGATTGGTGATTAAACTGAGCCCCAAAGGGGCCTTTAATACTGTAGCATAATAACATATTCTGACATCTCCGCTGCGGCCCGCAGCCCCGTTTATTAAACAGTCTTAAGCGGAAATCGTTTTTTTCCGCCACACTCCGATAACGTGCCTTCAAATCACATCTACCAGGCCATTCACGGGCGAGGCGGGGAGGTGAGATAAGACTCCATTTATAAACTGAACTCTGGTAATCTTTTAAGCAGCGCGAGAGAAATGGAGATCGGAGCAATCTTAAGCAACTGCTCCCAGGCCAGGGCTTTGACATTAGGAGTCTGGGCACGTCTGTCACGCAGACCGCTTTTGGCTCTCTGTGCAATACCAGTTTCTCTACCAGAAGGACCGCCAATCACAACAGGATATTAAAAGCATCAGTGAGTCCTGGGGGGATTGCGGGCTGTGAGCGTTTTTTTTTTTCATATAAATGTCCGCCAATATATTTTTTCTTCCTTAATCCTATCTTCTCCCATATTTTGGAACCACCTACTACATGGTCTGAGTCTAGCCATCTAATTGCTGGAACCCAAGTATTCACGAAGTAGACATGAAGGTGAACATAAGGTGCGCACCTGCGCAGAGGTATGCAGGACCCATCAGGATCCAACTACACACACTCTCGTAGCAGACCCCTGGAAAATGACCTGGTTTGACAACAGCCTCCAGTGAAATACCAGGGCTCTGAATGGGAACCAGAGCTGCTCTATAGCAGCAATCAGGAAGCAAAACCGCAGCCCATAAGGGGCTTTTAGGAGGCATAAGGGGCTTTTAGGGGCAGAGCAGTGGCTCAGGATCTGCACCTGTGGCTGGAAGGTTGCCGGTTCAAATCCCATGGCTGGCAGAGGAATCTCACTCCACTGGGCCCCTGAACAAGGCCCTTAACCCCAGCTGCTCCAGGGCCGCTGTTTTAATGGCTGACCCTGCGCTCTGACCCTCTGATCCCTGTCTGTATGCCTGTGTGTCTCATGGAGAGCAAGCTGGGGTATCTGAAAAAAGACTAATTCCTAATGCAAGAAATTGTATAGGGCTAATAAAGTGATCTTATCTTATAAGCCTACACGTGTGTGAGCATGCATTCCGAGTATGAGCAAATATGTCCCTGCAAAGATCGCTAACAGATAACTCATCACTAACAGAAAATGGGGGGATCCCCCCATGATGTGAAGAATGTTTTTGTAATCCAAATGGCATATTCCTTTCAATGTAAAAGTGCCAAAGATGTTTTGCGCTGCACTTTCACAGCATGTGGGAGCTCATCTGTGTAGAGCCTGGAACAGTGAAAGCAATGGAGTGAACGTCCACACAGCTCTCCTCCGACACTGGCTTCCCCACCTGGTGCTGGATGTAGGCGTGCACGCGCTCCAGCATGCCCTCACAGGTGTACTCGTAGGGCAGGTAGGGCTTCACCTGGGGGAAGAACCGCACAGAGCTGAGTGAGGAGGACCGCCGAGCCAGGAAGCGCAGAAGAGGACCAGCAGGCTGCTTTGCATTTTTTTGCAGCTGAACCGAAACTGCAAACTGTATAAATTTGCTTTTAAAAATGGGACTTTACAAGCAGCTCATGGTTCTCCTGTCTGGCTTTTCCCAGCTACATTTCAGGCCTTAACTCACAACCAAACCATTCAATTTCACACCGAGTCACAAAGCACAAACCAAGCAAATAAAAAATTTAAAAATGGCTGCATGGGTCAGGGGTTCCCAGGTCCTGTGGGCTCCTGGGGACCCCCACATCTGCTGGTTTTTATCCCAGCTGAGCACTTCATTAAATAATTGAACCCTTAGGTTGAGTTCGAACTCTTTAAATGGACATGTACAGTAGGAGCTGCATTTTAACTATGATATGTTTTTTAAGTAATTTGAGATCTCCAAGCTTTCAGTGAAATATCAGAAATTTGGAAAAGGTTCCAAACAAGAGATTTGTTGGTCCAGCCAAGAGCTCAGCTGCAGGTGTGGGGTACCCCAGGACTAGTTCATCTAACTAACCCAGTTTCCAATAATATTGATGAAACAAAATGGTTCAGCATAACCCTTATCAATAAAGAATGACTCGGCTCTCAAGTGGGTTCTGGAGAGAGTTAGGGGTGACATCATTCTTTACCGAAAGCATGTATAAACAACAGCTATTTCATTCATACTTAGTTCTGGATGTTCTGTTCCTCTTTATTGTTATGCACTGATTGCAGTTCCGCCGCCTTAATCACAACACGGCAAATTTGTTAATTGAAAAATATGGTTGGTTTAATCTTTTGCTGCTTTGCAGACAATTAAATCTGCAACTAAGTGCATTGTATACTGTGGGTCTGAAAGTGCTGAAAATGATTTCCAGAAACATCTGCATTCTCAGCATGACAATATGTGGTCTCCTTCCCATTTACAGAAAGAATCCCATTTTCTCAATTTCAAGGTTTATTTTCACATTTGTTCTTCTCTCTAAATCAGTCCAGGATCAATGCTATGCAAAATTTATTACAAACAGCACTGATCCTACAGGTTCCTACAGCATTTAGAGGGATTTTAGAAGAAAACTGTGCAAATATGTGCAAATGTAAACTTTTTATTTCCTGTTTTCTATGATGATATTTTTTTTAATATATGCATATGCAGACCTGCATATCAAACGGAATTTAAATGTTTACATTTCTTAGTGCCTGTCTGCTTCATAAAGACCAAATAAAGTATTTTTAAAGTAGACCACTTCAAAAAATAATTTGGGCATACAATCAAAATATGTATTATTATTATTATTATTATATGCAACTTACAGTATATAGTGTAATTTCATACAGCAAGACATTAATGCAGTCCCTCAAAGGATTGAAGCTCTAAAGTATATCGAAATGTTTTTTATTGGTACTCCAACAAAATGCAAGCAAAAAATCCAAAATTCACTAAAATACATAACTCTTTCCCTTACCTTGAAAAGAGTACATTCTAAAAATGTACATTCTAGGTGTGCCACAACTTGACTTCCATCTGGGGGCGTGAGTGCGAATTCAAAGCGGACTTCCCTTCCCTCTCAAGGTTCAGTGGAATAATCCTATCTGGCTGTGCCAAAACTCTCGCTCAGAACAGAAACCACACTTGTCTTTCTAATTTCACCACAACCAATTTGCGGCATCAGAACATCTCAAAACAGCCATCAGAAAACCAGCTGGGACAACTGTGGCAACTCAGCTGCCGATCTGGCTGCAGCGAGTCTGTAGCTGGACAGAACCGTCAACAGAGGACAAGGGGTAGAACCAGGAATGAGGGACTCTGAAGTTCAGTACTAGAGCAAGATGAGGCAGCCAGGGGACTGAGTTGAGTACGAGTTGTGTGAGACCAAAAGCCAAGAACTGACTCTGTTTTCAGTGGAGCAGAGCAGCAGCAGCACAGGGCCTGAGCACAAGCACAAGAATATACAGTAATAAAGGTTTCAAAAGAAAGGAGGCCTTCTGGGACCATCTGACTTGTACAACTGCTGGCAGCCAAATGATCCAAGGGTCTCATCCAGCCATTTCTTGAGAGAACTGAGCGCGGTCTGGCACTGTGAACGTGGAGCACTGAATCAAATGGGCAGCAGCACAGAGAGCAGATTTGGATTTGGAGCGAGATACACTAGATACATGTAATTAATTATTCCCCCAATTCCACAAAAGAAAAAAAAAAGAACACACAAGTTGGAGGGCTGTCGAAAGGGCTCCGGCCATTCCCTGTTTCAGGAAATTCTGGACAGCGACCGCGCCCCTCTGGCCACTCCAGTTCTGTTTCAGAAGCCACGCGGGGAGCTCTCTCTGACCGCCAGCAGAAATCAAAGGCCCCAGATCGATGTCCATTAGCAACACCTGGCAGGTGGCAGAGGAGCAGCACTGCTGCCCCAGATCAATCGATCATTAATGTTCATTCCAGAATGAACAGATTGAAGCCAGGTTAATTAAAACATTCCTTCTTCCCTTAACTGCAGTAATGGAGTTCACATCCAGCAATTAGTGCACATCTGAATGAGTGCGGTTACTTTCCCCTAATTGGACTGCTGCCTAATTACTAAGTTGCTGCTGTATAATGAAAAAGACAGGGAACAGTCAAGGCAAATTTCACTGCTTTGACATAAGTCTGTGACTCCGACAGCAAGATCCAGTGGATGGTCATGCTGGACGAGAAGCACGTTCTCTTAACCCTTCCTTGGCTCTTGAGTCACCGTTCATTGGCAGACTCACAGCGTTTAAACTGATCGCACTGAAAAGCCTGTACGAAAGGCTCCCTATTCAGGATTCACAGTGTTAGAGCAGAGGCAGTGTGCACAGCTAGACATACAGTAGGACTGGCGGCCGGCTGTCACCTTCGTCCTCATGATCTCTCGGATGGCCGAGTCAAACTCCTGGGAGTTGTTGAAATCCACCGTGATGACGTGGGGCTTCCCGATGTACTGTTCCGCATAGGGATGCTGGGAGGAGACCTGAGTGGAGATAAAATGGAGGGGTTACCAATGTGATCTCACTGTGTTCTCTTTTAGACAGGACTCAGGCGCCCTTTCTGCAACTGTACCCTCAAGGCTGCTGTAAAGATACTAGGGCAACACTGGCATCTGGATTCCATTCCAGTGGAAGTCTTTTTGCCAGCCAACCCTTAATTATCAAGGTGCATAGCAGCACCTGGGTTAATTAAACAATTAAGGATCTCTTCATTAAGATAAGATCACTTTATTGGCCATATACAATTTCTTGCATTAGGAATTTGTGTTTTTGCATACCCCAGCTTACTCTCCATGAGACACACAGACAAGGAGAGAAGCTTGGGGTCAGAGCACAGGGTCAGCCATTTATACAGCGGCCCTGGAGCTCTTGGGGTTAAGGGGCCTCAGGGGCCCAACGGACTAGGATTCCTCTGCCAGCTGCAGGAATTGAACCAGCAACCTTCCAGCCACAGGCACAGATCCTTAGCCAAAGTGCCACCACTCCAACCCACCATTTAACCTACTGGAAGGTTCAAAGTCCTCTAACAGCCCTGGATTCAGGTTTCAAAGTTAACTACAAACACGGTTGGCACATGCCCATCCAGTCCAGCACTCAGTACCCCGGCCTCTGCTGTTTTTTTTAATCCGAGCTGGACTCTTGTTTGCTTTATTGAGCCCTTAATTGAAACAATAATTTGGTTGATTAGAGCCTTGTAGTTCTCTGTTCCTAAATAAATCACATTTCCAATCATTATACAGTAACTAAATATAAATTACCTCATAGTTTCAGAGTTGAAAGCCATCAAAAATGACAAATTATTAGTTAAATCTGGGGTTTGTTAAATATTCAAAAATAACTCAGTTGGCTCAAACGCCAGCAGACAATGGGGTCACCAAGCCTGGGACTGGAAAGTTCTGTGCAAGGGACTTGATTCAGTGCAACAGCTGAATCAAAATGCTAGGAAAGCATTTCACACCTCTGCTACCACTCACTGAGGCAGATGGCTTCAGTGTATTGTTGAGCGCCTGAGAGCACTCATTCAGCCTGTGCATGGTGGAAAATATACGCAGCGCACGATTTCAAATCCCACGTAGAACTAAAATTAACCACCCATGGCGACAAAAACGAAACATTTGGATTTCACAGTGATTTTTGTACCTGTTGCTGAGAAAAAGATGAACTAGTCTCTTCCTTACCCTTCTTTACCCTGCTGCCTGACTGACTACACTCCAGCAATCTGCAGAATGGCACAGAACGTTTTTTCTAACTGTAAGTATCTTTTTTCCCCCCAAGATTGACATAACACTCCAGTGCCGTGATATACATATACACCATGTAACGCTCCTGCTTTCATGCAGTGAGACACAAGATAAAAGAGTGCACATGTACCTCTCTGGACGTGGGCTTGCCTCTGAAGAACTCATGGTTGAGGGAGCTATGGGGTGGGCGGAACCTGGGCTGCAGGAAGATGCACCCATTGGCTATGGCCTCTAAAGGGGCGGGACCTTCGTAAGGGAACCCAAATCCAATGAAGAGCTAGAGGCAGGGGAAAAGAAATGGCTGTCATATGGCTGCTTTTCAATCAGCAGACTGGGCTTGCCTTGAAAGGCAAGGCTAGGAGAACATCCCCTGCCCTCCGCAATTGATATTTAAACACACAGATAAACAAACAAGGCCCTGCCTCCCGCTGTGCTACCTTAGCTTTGCGCAAGAGCTGCTGGAGCTCCTGCTGTGGCAGCAGCCCGTGGTTCTTGACGAAGGCGGGCACCTCCGGGGGCCGCTGTGCCTCGTAGTACACAGTGCCGTGGATCTCCATGTGGCGGTGCAGGATCTGCAGGAACTTTTCCTTCCCCTGGGGCAGAAGAATACAGACTTTACAGCAGCTCAGACTCCATCTAATTTGCGTTTCTGGAGACGGTAAAGTGCCAGAACTGATCTCTTTGGCTAGCTTGGTTGTTGAAGTCATTCCTCTTGGTCAGAATCAGCCGCTGGGGCGCACCCTGGACTGACACAGGGCACACGCACGGGGCAATACACACTCACAACAGGGCCAATCTTCCCAGCAGCCAATTAACCTACCGTACCATTACGTCTTTGGACTGTGGGAGCAAACCCACGCAAACACGGGGGGAACATACAAACTCCACGCAGATAGCAGCCCATGTCCGTCATTGAACCCAGGGCCCCAGCTCTAGGGCAGCCGTGGTAGCTCAGATGGCAAGGGCGTCTAGCCCCTGACTGCAGGGGCCTGGGTTCAATCCCAGGTAGGGGGCTTGCTCTAATTCCTTCCAGACAGCTCCCAGGTCCACTCAGCCTGCTTTCCAAGTGAGTACCGGGGGTTAATCCCTCTGGGGGTAACAGGCTGGCCGGAGCGTGATGCTGACCACATCACCTCCACCTCCAGTGTTGGAGGGGCAAGACAAATGGTGGCCCTTGCACCCATTCCCCATGTGCCTTGATGGCCTGAAAAGGGACTGACCCTCCCCAGCTCTATGAGGTAATAACCCATGTACTCCCATGCTGCCCAGAATGCCATTTACTGAATAGAATTGTTTTGTGTTTAGATTCAGAACAGAGGGACCCTGAGTCTCTTTCCATGTACATGGTAAGGTATGAGTGAGCGCGGGGTTGGTCATGTGGCCAGGAATTCTTAAACTGGATAAAAGGGAAAAAGAAGGGTCTGTTCTAGAAAGACCTTTATGATTATACAGGTTATACAGTCTCTAGTTGGGATTTTCACTGTGTTGTGGCTGGGGATGGCTTCACTCTGACTATTGACTTCCTCTTAGCTGTTAAGGAGCTTATTCTCGCTCCATTGTGTGGCCTGTGGATGTAATTGGAGGCTGCAGGATCGATAGATTCTGCTGTGAGGATTTGCAGAGCCAATTAGGAGATTATCTTCTCCACTAAGTGCGCAAGACAGAGGGAATTAAAGGAAAAGAAAGGTTTACTGACAGAGCCCGGGCAAGTGTAAACTTCACCTCCAGGAGTAGAATAGCTTGGCTCCAGATCAGAGGTTTATATTGAAAGTCTAATATGCAGACCTCCCTTCTCATTTCCACCAATAAATTAAACGTGCATCAGCCTCTTTCAGCAGTCTATAAACACACGAGTGGAAATCAGGTCTAAGTTATTAAAGGCTCAGACTTCGATGCTGAGTGCAAGCATGTGTTTTTTGAGTCTGAAAAGAGCAGGCAATTAGGACCTTAGGGTTATGTTTTTAATCTCCTCCTTTACCCACTGATACATTACACAGTAGCTTTTTAAGCTACGCTCCTTAGTAAAACTATAAACACATCACTTTCCTAAACAATTCTATGGGACACCTGTGCCTAACGCACCTCGGAGTGATTCCCTCTGACTCTGTTGGCATCGGGGGACGTTTGACATGTGCTGCCCTCTCTGCTCTTAGTTTCAAGGGCCATGTGAGCACTTGAAGAACGTCTGCTCAGGCTTCTTACAGTCAGTCAAGTGATGTGTTAAAATGCTGGCACAGTCTTTTCTGTCAGTCACCAGCGTATATGTGAGACTGCTCAGGAAATGAAGCGAAAACAGCAGTAAATGCCAGAACTGGGGGGAACAAGAGCAGGTGCCCCACAGTGCGAATGAAATCTGTTGCATCAATTATAATTGAATTCACCAGTGCTCTGCCTTCTGCCTGTCACAGGTGCCAAATTGCCTTTTGTCTCATGATAGGTGTTAAACTGCTGAGGCAGATTTTTAAAGATGCACTTGTAGCTTCATTATGAATGCAAAAATCAGCTTTGGGAGATGAGAAATACTTCAATTACAGGTCTGAGGTTGACAATCAGAAAACTCTCTAAGTGTCTCAAAAAAGCTATCCAAAGCTTTTCCTTTGCATCAAATAACATCAAATGGAAGCGTGTCCATTAACCTGAAATGCAAATTGTGAATTTCAATCAGCTTTTCAGAATTTGTGATAAAGTTAAACATTCCTGTTTTTGCCTTGTTTTTTAAATGCTGGAACCAAATACCCATTTATACTTCAAAATGTGTTGTGCACTGAATTAAACTGTATAGCAAGTTTGAGAGTCCATTAGCTTGATAACACGAGCTTTATAGCATCGCATACTTCAGGAAATTGATCAATTGAACCTTTACAGAATTATGTTGAAAATAACATCACCAGCAGCAACAACACAAACTAATTGCTATGAGCAAACCCCAATGTCAGCCTATACCTCAAGCAAGTCATTACCAGTGCAGGTGGGGATTCAACGGAGACTAAGAAATTTATGCTGAAAAGCTTCAGAGTCTGCTTACCTGAAGCTGAAGGCGATCCATCAGAAACAGAGGAATGGCAAAGGAAGAAGAAAAAGAGAATACGTGAAAAGTATGATATGACTGTTTCTTTGACCCCTTAAGTTTGAAAAGCACAACACAACACAGCAGACGTCGGTGAACTATTGAAATGGTGAAGCATACCTGGCAGTAGGATATTTACGGCAGTTAAAGAAGAGACATGCTCAGACAGCATTAAAAGAGCACATTTCTCTTTTCTGGGCGCCCTAAACTGCTCTGAGAGCCAGGAAATTGGAAATCAGAATGCAATGGGTTAAAAAAAAACAAGGGAGTACAGATTTAACTCCAGGGAGGACAGAAAATCTGTGCACTTCATGACCGTAACGTCAGATATAAATGCTGACGACACTCTGGCAGTTAGAACAATGAACTGTCTCACACCCGAAGAAGGCTCCACGGCTAAAACACTGTGTTTTCTTTCTTCTCCCTTCAGCATGGAATAAACCTCTTACTTGTTCCTTTGCAGCCTACGCCTGCTGACGCAGCTGCCTGCTTGAACCACAATGAACTGGAGAGCTGCTTAACGCTCTGCCCGTCCTGTCTGACATCAGTGAGCCAGCTCAGCGGAACGGAGAACATGTGATGCCACGGCGGATTCCCGTTAGCGCAGGAGTCGAAGAGCTCTCCCCGGTCCCTGCTTACCTTCCACATGCTGGGCTCTTTGCCATACACGACTGCCATGTTGTTGACCTTGTTCCTCTGAATGTCGGCTTTCTCCGTCTCGTTCAGCTCCTCCGATACGAATCCCATGAAGGAGTTGTCTGGGGTGTGGGCTGTCGGAACGGAGTCAGAAATAATGACAAAGCTGTCAGCTCGCTCAGGTCGGGAGAGAACCTGGTGCCGGAGATGAACAGCAGCAGCAAATAGAAGCAAATGCTCATTTTGATGAGAGATGCTGGTGGGCTTTAACTCCAACATAAGAGAGGAAAACTGAAGACTAGACACCACCAACAACACCACGCTACTCCAACACCACTAAAAAGCTAAGCGTGCAGACTCTTGCCAAATTAAATATTTTTTAACAGCTTAGAAGTTTGGCCTGTCCAGCCAGTCCCAGGGTGCTGGTACTGTATAAAGCTGCCATTTGTGTTCGGCACGGTTGTTCTCCTCTCTCTGAGCCTCCAAGACAGGCCCTCTCTGCAGGCTGAGGGCCTCTCAGTGCGAGTAGCGCCCCGCACGCTCTTGCTTTCCACAAGCTCTGTCTCTCAGGGGCCCTGGTCACGGAGAGGAAAACCCCTGAGTTTCCCTTTCTGCGCTCATCACCATAAGGGCTCTGACAGATCTCATACCTTCGGCAGCTCCGGGATTTGGGGGCTGGAAGGTCAACCCCCCTCTCTTCCAGCTCAAGGCCAGCTCGACATGCTGACGACCATTCAACATTTTTTTTTCCTTGTTTTTTTGTTCTCTCTGTTACTTTAAAAACAATAGACTTACTGCACAAACCAACACATCCCCGGCATGGACAGCAAGGACAGACATACATCTTCAAGGTGTGCCCGTCCTTACTGCTGGGGAAAAACACATTTCTCTGCAATCCTATTGTAGGCCGTGAAAAACATTTTTAAATGCCATAACAGGACCAGTATCAATTATCCTGAATTATCTCTCTGATGCTGCTGTAAGTCCCACAGGGAGAAAACGAGGGAGGGAGTGATCCCTGCAGGGCTGCAGCAGAGATGTGCTCCACGACAGGCCTGGAGACAACCCACTTTCCACTTGCTTCCTGCATAAGACATGTTAGCTGGCGGAAAATTAATTCTTGTTGGGGTGTCATGTGGGGGGGGCTTATGCCAGCAAGGAGAGCTGGTCCAAAGCGTACTCACGGAACATGGTCATGTACTGCTTGGAGTTGAGGTTCCAGTAGCCCCAGTTGGTCCTGTACCCATGGAGGGTGGCGTATTCCTCATGGTTATAGGCCGGCTCCGTGCCAAAAGTGTCTATCACTCGAATGTGGCACCTGAGGCAGAACAAAGAGCACCGGTTTAACAGGCTAGCCAGTCAAGGTATCTCTGATATTAATGAAGATCGATCAGATAATGTGGGGACTTCAAACACTATTCCCACTTTAAAGGCAGGGAAGGAAACCACAAAGTGAATACAAAACTGGAGCAGAAAAGGGCAAATTACATGTTTAATTTTCCATAGGACTCCAAAGGGGAAATATGTACTGTAACTAACAATTAGGATGTGCAAACTTGATTTATTGCCTAAATAAGAGAGAGCTGGTATGAAATCATAACATCCAACTTGAAATGAACAAAACATTCTGATTCTTTGCCTACAGCCCACAAGCAGTGGCCTCTCCTACAGTGCTCTTCAACCACAGCGGTAATGAGACTATTACTAAGACTTAAGCACAAAAATAACCCCAGCAGACAGAAAGGCTGTCAATTTTGAGAAACTGCCAGAATGCCAATTTTTGGTGCATTTAATGTTCCATTGTTCCTGTCTCAAAATCAATGTAACCCCAAAGAAAAAATAAATCATCAAAAAAAATCTGCCAATAACAGTGCCCTCCAACTCCAATGACACAAAACATTTCACTTGACTACTAGAGCCTGCCAACAAACGTGCCTACAATGGGAACAAAAGAGAACAGGTGAAGGACAAGCTGAAAACTCAGTCCATACAGGTTGAATAAGAGGAGGGCCGCAGAGCCAGTCTGCCCCTGTTTCTGGATTTCTGCTTGCCTGTCCCAGGGTGCCAAGGAGGGTGAAGTGGATCGGGAACACTCCCACTCCACGCGGGAAACACGCTATGTGCTTTCAGGTGCAGCGATGTGTACCAGTGCAACAGAGAGATTCAGCAACGTACAGTAACTGGGCCTCGTAATTGTAGGTGGGCATTTCTCTGCAGGTATGGGGCTGGACGAGGGTGGACAGTAGGGAGTAGTAGTGGGCTGGCCATTCCTGTAGCCCCTATGGTAAGGGATTTGCCCTGAGCAGCTTGAAGAAGAGGGGACTGCAGCAACAAATGGCTGAGCCCGGTTACATTAGCTCTGCGAACAGACAAGCTCGGGGTGGAGCCAGTGGTCCCCCCGTGTTTGAGGAAGAGAGCCCCTCTGAGACCATTAACTGCACGTGGCAGCAAGACTGGCTGGCAAAAAGGCAGGCAGCAGGCTCACCGGTGGGGAGGACCTGCGCTTGCTGAGCCCTGTGTGCCTGCAGGCCATCTCCCTCCCCCTGCTCAGAGCAGGGGCAGCTCCTGCATCATTAACTGAGCCTCCCTCATGCCAGGCAGTGCCGCTTTGCCCGGCTCGATGCGTTGACCACTTCCTGCCACTTGGAATGAATGCCGACAGCGAAGAGGCTGCCACGCGCTTCTGCTGCTTAGCCGTCTTGTAAAAGCGCTTATCCAGACCCAAGCAGATCCCAGCAGGTCCCGAGAAAGAAATCACCTGCAACACTTTAGCCTGCCAGACGGGAGTTACCTTCACAATTAGAAGGCAAGTCTCCCATTTCCGCCACACTTTGCCTCCTACTGTACCCCCCCCTCTCCCAACGCTCTCCTCACCTTTCTCAAACTCAGTTAACAGGACCCCACTGGACACATTGATCTTTGGGGAAGGCCCCACCCAGCCTCGCCTCCTCTGGGTAACAAATGAAGCAGGAAGCAAGCAAGCATCCTGCAGGTTTTTCATCTGGCAGACAGATTTGAGTGTTATCCTTGTGGGTGCAGCCCAGGATCTGGGTACAGAATATTACTGTATCCACCTTGATTCCATACTGCTCGTCTTGATTTGCATTCTGGGGGAGTATTGCATGGCCTCTTCGGACTGCTTAGTACAATCAATTTATTTATTATATTTAATACATTCATGTGAATTTATTTAGCAGCATCTGTGTGCTAGGTACAAAAATGATATACAGTAGTATAACCTAATGTTATAATAGATCCTAGTGAGATAAGATACTGTAGAGAGAGTTTAGATACTACAGAGTAAGCAATACAACCAGCCAGACCAGTGGAGATCTCTGGAAAGGCAGGGAGTAGAAATCATAGATACGTCTTTAAAAGAGATGTTCTGCAAACGTGTTCTTCCTGAGAGGACAGAATGTGTCAACAGGACAGGAGTGTGGCAAGACTGTCCATTCAGCAGTCAGGCAACCTTTAGAGAAAATAAGTAAAAAAAAATTAAATGTTATAAATTGTTTAAATTTGCTCTCCAAAATAAAAAAAAATGGCAAAAAATGACTGAATTAGATAAAATAGGTGCATATTAACCCTTTAGCTTTGCGTTTACATTTTTGAAGGGAGTGTGGGACCATGAAAGCGGATCAGTGGCTTATGTTATAGTTTACGGATGTAGAACTGGAGTTTTGGAGATGTTAAGAGGCAGTCTGTGCCTCTGCAGTCACCCATCCTGAGTTCTGTTGTGGCTGTGAGTTATCTTGACTGCATCACATCAGGCTCCATAACTCAGCTCTGTGCTTGTTTATTCAGTAAAGACTCCCGTCGTCATGATGGCAAACATAATTCCCACAGAATTAGATCATCTTAACTTTAGTGTAAGGCCTCTGCATCACGTAATTAATCAAAAGTTGCTCCCCCCTTAAAAGAATTGTGAAATATAATAGCTACTGTACTTGTGTTCCCTTTCATCAGGTGGAAAAGTTGTAGCTTCTAAAACCCTCTGTTTTTTCAGGAAACACAATGTGAAACTAGATCAGCCATACAAAATTGAAAGCAATAATATAATGGTATTTAATGTCATTATTTAATCCCCCCACAGGGGAACTAGACTGTAAGTCAATGTGAGATAAATATCTTGTCATACTTTGCTGCATTTACGGTTGACAGATTGAATCAGTGGAGGATGTAGCTAGATCAAGCACGAGATCTCTCCTGCACAAGAGCTTGCAAGAAAGGAGCTCTTATCTAACCTGACACAGTACGGAAGACTGAAAAGCATCCTGGAGTAAGCAAGAGGAATGGACATAAAAAATGTGTTGCTTTAGGTATTCCTATATTGGTATTTTATGATTTTCTGTAAATAGATACACCATCTCGGGGTAAGTAAAACAGCTCTTAAATGCACAGCACTTGAAGTCACCAGTGGCGTATCTTATTAAGATCAGAGCAAGCCAGGACAAGTTGAAATTGCTATTCAATTGGAGTCCTGTTTTCCTTGTAGGATCCCTATAGGCGATGCTCACGTTCTCAGAGGACCAGTGCTCCTCAAAAGCCCTTCAGTTAAACAGACACATAAGGCATCAAACGTGCAGGGGGCAAGAATTAGATTGTGCAGTATTCTTGGCAATAGCCAGGAGTCTCTTGATGCCAGAGCAGTCGCTTTGCTGGTTACAGGAGAGAGATTCGGAAAGCCTGCGAGTAAGGAGATAACAGGCGACAGCCTTGTGCTTTCTTCCCCTCTCTCTCTTTGTGTCTGCGCTGTAAATTCAGCACGCACAAATCAATAAGTCGGGGCCTGTTATCAGCTTGTTTTGATTTAGAACCGCCTTCTATCGCTTTTCAGCATCTTTAAATGGCCCTGCGTGCTCTATGTGGAAATTAAAGTACAGGATATAAACCAATATAGCACTACTAATGAACCCTGCTGGAAGCACACATAAATACAAGTAATTGAACAACTTTGAAAGTTCAACGTACACACACTTTTTATCACCAGGGCCAGCTTGAGGATGCGCTGGGCTCTCAGAGCTCTATGTGGATAATGCAGTTTTGTAGCCCATCCTTTTAATGCAGTACGTTAATGAGCCAGAGAGGGTTTGCATAGTCTCTGTGTGAGGCATAGCTGTTTAGAGAGACAGTCAAAGAGCTGCCCTTTCAAAATTAAATTATTGTGCCCTTAACGGCCAAACCAATCAATGCAGTGGTAGGAAATCTAACACAAGGAAGGATCTTGGTATGCAGTAATCATTGGAGACAGAGAAGGCCACTAGCAGTTTATCATATACTGTAGGAGAAGAGGCATGAAAACGAAAAAAGCAAAATACAACAGGTGCATGAACTGACTGTGGCAGAACACAGCTCAGCAGAGCACAACTGTGGGAGAGGAAGAGGGGGAATTACAGTACTGTATGTGTTTGCATTAATAAGAGTGCAGGCTGTGGAGTTTGAAAAGGGCAGAGCTCTCCAGCCCCAGTCTTGGAGAGTCCCTGACCTGTGTTTTAGAGGTCACCCTCAGATCACCAGTCTCAAAGATTTGGAGCAAATTTCATTCCAATGAATTAAGAAGGTGATTTGTTAAATGGACTAATTGAGAGGTCATGTACAGTAGTAACGAAATCGGAGAAGTCTTGAGTCCGAGAGGATCAGAACTTTAGAAGATTGGAGACCCTGAATCCACAAACTGCTCCTTCTATTCGAGTTTGTTGGGAAGCATTTAATATCAAGCTTCTTCTTAATCTGGGAGAGAGACTCCAGCATGTGAAATCAGGCTATGTTTAGGGTTCCAGCATCTACTGAATACCTGTAGTTAATATCTAATACGTACATTTTAGATAATAAAAGTCAACTAAGATTTTGCTTTAGTAGTTCAGGTGGGTAGCTCCTTCAGGCTCCACGGCCGAAACGTTGTTTTCTTTCTTCTCTTTTCAGCAGGGAATAAACCTATTACTTGTTCCTAAGATTTTGCTTGTCTAATATCTAAACTGATTGCATTGTAATACAAAGCAGAAATGCCTCACGAATAGTTTTCATGACCTGGCACTGAGTAGTGTGGCTCTACCCTGTGAAGACATACCTTTAGACATTTGCAAGGAATGGCCCAAGGAGAGCAGGTTATTCACCCTGCATTGTTACAGCTTAAACAAGACTGTAGTCTGCTTTATGTGACCAGTCTTTACAATACTTTACTCTAATTTCACAACGTTGTATCACAGTGCATTTCTTGAGAGCATTATAGTGCATTTAAGTGCACAACATTTGCTCGTTTACACGTTTTACATCTCTTTTGTATTTTGTGGAATATTTATTTGTCAAATGAGTTACTTAAAGTTTTCTTTGTATGCTCAGAGGGAGAGTGAAGTGCTAATGAATAGCATGTCTTGCAAGGAGCGCATTATATTTCAGCTCTACATCACATCGCATAATTCTCTGAGCTTTCAATGGCTCTGAAGCACATAAACTGACCATAAAATTTTGCTTGCGCACAAAATATAACAGATGAGTCCCGCTTGCTTGGCGTGGAACATAATTAGGCCTTAAAAATACATGCCATCAGTAATTTAAGGGTCATGTTTACCAGCGTTAGTATTAAGCAAAACCGGCCTGCTCTTGTGCCGTGCGGCAATATAATCATTAATTTTTTCTCGTCGGTGCCGTTCGGATGTTGGAATCACAATAGCAGTCTGCTGACAGGCGCGCTGCAGGTCAGGCAGAGAATGAAAGAAACAAAAGTCTGACTCGGGAGATGCAATTTGAAAACAACCCTCTCACAAAGAGCAGTGCGACTCCTCAAGATGGATTTTAAATCAAACGACACCGGATTTAGCTGTTCACTTCCCTGTCTAATAAAGCTCAACATTTTCTCTTCTCACAAAAAGACCAAAATGAAGATCATCTGGTTGAAATAAATGTCTCTGTGGATTGGGCACAGTGTTGAAGTCTTGTTATGACTTTAATTTTTGTAATTCCAGGAATACTTTGGGAAGGAAAGTAATATTCAGAATAAGCATAAACCCTGCCCTAAACTGAATTTGCCACATAACCAGTATTACTATTCCCACCTATTTGTATTTTGCTTCTACTTTCCGTATTTCACATTTACTATACAGTATACTGTTTGGTATATCCCCATTAATTCACATATCAGACAAATGTATACTGTACTAACGCTTTGATCAAATATTCAGTCTTCCTGATCAGTGTAAATTACAGCAAAGGCTGGTATTGCCTCTGAATCAGGGAGAGAGTCTGTGCTCAATAGGCAAAGTATTAATTAACAAGACAGTTAGCAAATGTAATTATGAGTATCTGAAAAGAAGATTTCTACACATGAACTAAATGAAAAAGAATAATTACTTCCTTAATACATTTAAAGAAGTTCATGTAAGATACAGGACAGCGGGCTTGTCTCAAGCATAAATGCTCTGTCTCAGAGCACACAGATCATACCCTCATTTGGTCACTGAAAGCAGTCTGCTACTCAGAGCTTCGCCTTTGACTTAGAGCTGCTCCTTGGAGGTCTCGTCAGTAACCCAACCACAGTTTTCATATGGGGCCAGAAATGTTTTACTGCTCAAATTAGATGAGGACATGGAACTGCAGTGAAACAGGAGGCAGAGTGGCCTGGCAGAAGGTCAGCAATGTTCTCATAAACACTACGGGCAATAAACAGGTCTTTAATTCATGACATGTCACTCCCCTAACATTACACCTTAAATCACACTGCAGCACTGATATACCTAGAAAAATGACTAACCACTTTCTTCCTGGGCTCTAAAGCAGATAATCATTTAAGAAGACCCATAAAGTGTGTTGTGCAGTGGCCTTTGAGGACTGGAGTGGAGGAATGATAGTCACAGATGACCAGAGCTCATCAGAGTGAACATCTACTGACTTGTGCTTCTTCAGCGAGAGGCCCATGTGCTGCTTCATCTGCTGCATGCCATGGTAGTCGGTGTAGATGAGGTCAAAGGGCAAAGGTCCCGTGAGGGGGCAGCTTCCTCTACCAGGTGGTACTCCAAGAAATCTGCAGGAAAGAAAAAGCAGCCATATGTCCAATTAATTTACAGATAATTAACGCTCAATCTATTTTTGGCAGCAGTAGAATCATAATTTAAAATGAAAATTGGTTTGCTTCAAACTGTCAGACAGTAATTAATTCATAATTGCACTTGTTGAAGCAATCTCAATTAAAAAAAAAGTTCTGTAAAATGTAAATAGCCCTTCATCCCACCACACGCATCACTCCAGGTGGAAGTGAAAGCATAGCTGAATCCGAAGTGCTGGGGCCTTACATTCCCCAATTTAATTTGATTTCCAATGCACTGTTCACATCTTTGTTTGCAGAACAGGCATAAATTGAAACAGCTGATGCAAACTGTGAATAGATGCTGCTATCTCTCACCGTGAATCTTCACTTCATTATTGTAAAACAACTACAATACCTTATTCAGTTATGCAGGCACTGCAAAATCAACACAAGAAGAGAAGCTTCCCGATTCCTTTTTAATTAAAAAGACCATATTAATAACAAAAAGTGAAATTAAAACTTCCCCGTGAAAGTCCCGCTCTTTCATTTGAGCTGCGCTCAGTGAGACAGGGAGATAAGAGCCATTCCTGAATGAGTTAGGGAAGTTCTGGAGATCACTTTTCTTTGCACGTTATTGTAATTTATAATATTACAATTGAGGAAGAGATGAAAGGTTTTGTCGGCTCTGTAACAGGTATTCAAAAGGATGTCAGGTGACGTGTGCCTTTAAAAAACAAAATCTGGATTTTAGAGGCTTACCGTTAAATATGTCTTTAACACATTAAAGTTAAATGAATCTAAGGAAAGTTAAACTTCCCCTAGATTCATGTATCTCTTTTCTGAAGATATTAGGCTGTTGACGATCTAAAGAGACTGAGAAAGTCCTCCCTCCAGGACTAGAGAGGAAGAGTCCTGAGTCCATTAAGCATCATCAAGGCAGAAAGACAGTCCCCAGCCAGGTTTCACTAGTGCCCCCCCTGACTTGTCTCATCATTCACTTTCCTAATGGTTCCGCTAGTATACAGAAATGGCACGACGTTAATCTATAATGACTGCTGGACAGTTTTGCAGGCTGCAAAGATGCCGTCACAGACAACAATTTGATCTCTTTTCAGAATCAGGGACAAAGCAATATTTTGTGTTCTAATGCACTAATGGGTTTAATATCCATAAACAGATGATCACAGATTTTTTTGCTATAGTATCTTCACTGATATTTTCTGAACCCAAATTCTGTCTCGCAGACACTGTTCCATTTCCCAGTTATGCCCAAAGAGATCTGCAAGCTTTGCTTCTCAGCTATATTTAATTTGGCTTGAGGACCTGCGCTAGAAAACATGAAATCGAATGACAAAGAGCTCCTTGTTGCAGCACCAGCATGCATAAGGCATATAATCATGAAAGCAATTCTTTGGCATCCGTTCCTGCTTCTCCACCGTCAGCGTGTCCAATATTTCATTAAGAGCCACGTCAAATATTACGTTTTCATGCAGAAAGCTGAGCTAGCACTTACTGCAGTTCCAGAGTGTGCCTGAGAAATACAGTGGTTGAGGTGCATCGATTTTCTTGTAATCTTTAAGGAAATGAAAGGATTTTCTTTCTGGTTTTGCCTTCTTTGATGAAGTTGGGCTTAACAGCTCGCTTTTCTTTTTATTTGTGAGACAGACAAGTACTGGGCCCCTGAGATTTTCATCCATTTTCACATGAGACGGCTAAGATGCTCGGCTCTCTTCTTGTACTGATTTAACACTCAGCGTTTCCTTTTCTCTACAGGGTCCAACTGAACTTCTGGTCTGAACGCCCTTGGCGTGCCAAGGCACTCTCTAACATCTTGCTCATGCAATAATAACAGGATGCCTTCATAGCGTGGCTTTAAAATCACTTCATCAAAATTACATTGCTTTTGCATGATTTGATTCTCTGTTGTCTACAAGATGAAGTTAATGTGCCCTGCATTCAGTTTACACAGATCAACTACACCATACCAGAGACAGAAAGGAAAAAGAAATTAAAACCGTACAGAGGAAAATGTAGTCATTACAGTTACACTTCCTTTTAACAGGGTTGATTTGTTCTTTAGTGAATTTTTATTTTTAAAATTGTACCCATACGTACACCAACGATGAAATACACCAACAGTAACAACAATACTTCGACTACGGAACAAGTAAGAGGTTTATTCCCTGCTGAAAAGAGAAGAAAGGAGACACTGGAAGAAGGCTCCACGGCCGAAACGTTGTGTTTTCTTTCTTCTCTTTTCAGCAGGGAATAAACCTACTGTATTACTTGTTCCTTTGCAGCCTACGCGTGCTGACGCAGCTCCCCACCTGAACTACTTCTACTACTACCACAAAGAATGTCAACGCAATTATCATTTTTTAGTCCTTGTTAAGAAACTCAAAGAGGTGGTAAAACAAAACCCCGCCACCACACACGATGTTAGTCCATTTTTAAAAGTAACTACTACCCCTACCTGAGCACTCTAGAAAAGCAACGGTTCCCGACATGTTTTAAAGATGTGAATGGCAGAGTCAGCACAACAGAGAGCAGACAAACGCTGACACTGGAATCCTAGCAGGTGCTGTTCAACTCGAGTCCTGAAGTAAGACTAGATATTGCTGTGTTGCCCCTCGTTTGCTCATGTTACATCACTCCATCATCGATGAGGCAGCTCCTTCGTGGTTAAACGCTGGTAAAAATGTTCAGTTGAGCTGCAGGCTGAGCCCTAAGGTCCAGGCATCTGCTGAAAGTAGGACTGCTTAAGCAGCAGGATGCAACTGGCCGAGTACTGCTGGCTTAATCAACACCAGGAATGCCTGCTATACGGCGGAGATGTCTGGAGCATGCCAGCCACCTGTGGGCTCCTCACTGCATCTCTTGGTCAACTGCTGGCTGTGCCGTGGGCAGAGGGGGACGGACTCCTGGTGTGGAGAAGCAGCACGTGCTCTAACTCCACACATTCTGGAGGAGGGCGTGCAGGGACTCGCTCGCCCCCACACTGCTGCCAGGGTTGACATCTGGGAGGCCATCGAATGAACAAAGGAGTAGCGAGGTCAAGGAAACAAAACTGATCAAGTGCCATGACTGGCTGCCCCATTTGCAACACCTACCTCACCCAGAGCTTCAGGAGGAGCAATGGTGGACTGCGTACAACCCTGAAACAGGCAACATTCTCCTGCACTCTGCACCACGCAGATAAAGCAGAGCAATGAGTCAGTGGCCATCTTCAGCACATTTATCTATCAGCTCTGCCAGAACAGAGAATATGGTTTTTCCGTTTGCTACCTACATGCGTCAGATCAGGAAGAAGCCAGAGGAACTTCAGGCAAAAGATGAGACCTTCTGATTTTCTCAACTTGGTGCGCAGACTGACAATTTCACCCCAAACGACTGGTAGGCAAAATTACCATTTCAAACCTGTTCTGAGTGTTCACAAGCACACCTGCCAGCTTCTCTGATTTAACAAGCAAGCTTGCGATCACAGGGCCAGACTCCCCGCTGTCGGCAGCTATCGAAATCTCTCTGTACTGTAAGATAATGGAATGAAAGAGAGATGGAGCCCGGGCAATTTCACTTTTCTTTTTGCTTTGAAAGAAAGCAAGAACAAAAAAACCATCAGAAAAACCTATTACCGTTGAGAAAGTCTCAGGGTTTATCGGTAAAAAAAGATCAAAATCATTACAAGAGAGCAACTTGCATTTTTCAGAAAATAAAAAAGCAAACAAACAGCTTTAACCTATTGCACTTGAGCCTCTCAGAAAGAAAGCTGATCCTTTCTTTGAATACGCAATAAACACCTGCCAATTCCAGCTTCTACAAACAAAGATCAGAATTCCCCTAGAAATCGATGCAGAATTTAAAATTCAGATTCGATGAATTGCCTTGCAGCTCTTGGAATCTGGGTCTGATTTTAGCCTAAAACACCTTCTGAACGGAATCTGCGTGTTTTGTAAGGGATTTAGTTATTCCGTGGAGACCCAGGGGACCACTTGGGTCTAACTAAGAACCCTGGTACCATAACCTTTCCTTAGTGTGAGCTTTTCACATGAGTGGGATGAGAGGTGTGACATTCTGAACATTTACCTTGGTAAATTTACAGGGTATTTTGGTACCAAACGTTACAGTTTCCCATGGTTTTATCATGATCTCACTGTGACCTACTCAGATATAACCATCCTGCTGTAAACTTTTAGAAGGGATGGAGATAAAGATAACTCAATCAACTGTGACAAAGTCACGATCCTGCTGACATAACATTTTTTGACTCTTTAATACTCTTGCTGTTATTTTTCATTACCGAATTTACTAGCCCTAAGACACCGACGAATAGAGTCTCCCGCTGACATCTACTGTCTTGGAAAGCTTGCTGTCGTCATCAAAGTGATTTTTGTCCATGTGTTTGTTGGTGAGCAGCAGGAATCGCATTTTTACACCACTGAAGTTAAACTGAAGCCTTGAGGCCCCCTTGCGTCCCTGCCCTGTGTCCTCCTGGTTCCAGCTAAGTGGAGGACGTCAACATCCTAACACAACGAACTCTACAGTGCTCATTGAGGTCTTTGATTATTCTGCTGGCTTGTTTAGGAGTTTGATTAAGTACTGTAGTTGCTGCACTCAGTCCTGAGTTTCTGAAATAGCCATCTTCAAGGGGATCCTTTCCAACAACATCAGCACACAGAACCTGAACACCTCTACCCATTCATTTTCTGTCCACGCCTGTCCACACACACAAACATGCACTCACTCACACCAGAGCCAGTTTTCCCAGAACCCATGCAAACATGGGGAGCACATCCAAACTCCCCGCAGATAACACCCCAGGTCCAGCATTGAACCCAGGACCCCGTTGCTCTGAGGCAGTGATGCTAACCACTGTGCCACTTGAAGACAGACTTGAATACAAAACTCCAAGGCCGGATTTTGGTGTTCGTAGGCCCTAGGCACTTTCACTCCGAAACGTGCAAAAAGAGGGGTCAACACCAATTGAATTACATTGATTGACATGATGCACTTTAAACGACTCTAATGATAAACCACGAGGTTGATGGAGCGAGTCGAGCAATCATCACTTCAATACTAGCTTCTAGAACAGCCGCTAGATAACATATAGTTATTGATTTGGAGCACCTAGAGCCGATAGCAAACATGTGTCACGGATGTCGGAAGGGACGAACCGTGGAGGGGAGGAGAGCGTGAAAGACCCTATGCGTAGCGGCGAGACGGGGGTTAGCCCGGGCTCAGCTGTTCAGGAAATGCCGTATAGAAACCTATGCCCTCAGGTAGTGGACGTGGGGCGACCTGGTGCTAGGCGGGTCTCAGGACATCCAAACGTCAATGCTGAGCCAAGCAGAATAAGTGATCCGGAAATATATAGCCCCAGGGAGAGAGAGAGACACCGGAAGGAGAGCAAAAGGACAGGAAACTAGGGACAGGACAGAGTAGGAGCGCCCTCTGGCTGCAGAGGGCATGACACATGTTGTTTCAGCTCGTTTTTCGTTCGTCACTAGTGTTTCCCTCCTTCGAAGGCCCTGAAAATGTCGAAGACCCTAGGCACTGTGCCTACAGTGCCTCATGGGAAATCCGGCACTGCAAAACTCTCCAATTTTTTTTGCCTTTATTTCTGGCTAAACTGCCTCTATAATAAGCTCCCCCCACCCTGCCTACAGAGGTGCAGTTCATTGCATTTCAGGGCAGGGCAGTTCTGAAACTGGCACCCACTGACACTTCTCATCAATCCCATCCATCCCTTTGAGGAGCCGAAACCAAATGTGAAAATCAGGCTCAGACAGAAAGCTGACATTAATTAGCCTGTGATTAAGAACTCAGCTGGAGCACAGACCTGAAGGCACAGCACTCCCCAAGGACCGGGTTCGAGAGCCACTGCCGTACAGCACAGCTCTCATGGGAGTGTCAGTCTGCAAGAGCCTGGGCCTCTACAGGCACTATGTTCCAGGCGCCTGACTGAATCCATCAGAAATGCAAGTTTGGGTTTACAACTGGATTTAATGAGCATGTAGCTGAGCAGCTTTCCCTTGGCTAAGTATTCTACATTAAATAGCATAATCTGCACATCTCTTGAGAAATCCATGTTAAATACATTTAAGCACACATGCGCAAAGAATAATGTGATGCACACCATGAAAAAAGGCTAAGATGAATTAATAGTGAGAATAAAATACATCTGTGTAGCATTTGCTTAACAGTATTAAAAAAAACAACTAAGCAAAAGCTGAGCTTTGAGCAGGATGAGTTTTTAAAGGAATAAATACAGTATGTGCTGTCCAATTCAGACCAGAAAGCTAAAATAAATAAGATAATCACAGACATGAGTCAACCACCTTGTAAAATCAGTTAATCTCTTGTGTTGAAATACTTCCTAGCGCGCACATGAAAGCCGAGTTCATTCCACCTTCCGGCTGTAGATCATTAAATATTTCGAATCAAAATAAAACATGACAACAATTCATAACCACACGAGTCGTTTCATTGAGTGTGAATATTTAAAATGTATATAATGGATAAAAAGAGGATCATTTTTATTTAGCACGGCACAGTATCAATAAAACCGGCATTTGAAAGAATGCTGTTTGTGTTCATGCAATTGTTGTTATTCTGTTTCCTGAGCTGGTAAAAACATTTACTGTACAGTAGAGTATGCCACAGTAAAATGATGGCAGTTACCACTCAAGGATCCATGGAATGTCTTCAGTATTAAACTCACAGGAATCACATAAATATAAACAGACCAATACTTATTTGAGATACAATTTAGGGGCCTTTTTGTGTCACGATGACTATCTTGTAAAAGGCAAAATCAAGCGGAGGTTCAGAAGCTGAATTCATTTGGATTTTTATTAAATGTTCCCTCGTGGTTTCCGTAAAAGCCTTTTGAAAACCAAAATTGCATTAGTTAACAGATAATTGTGCTCCTTACCAGCTCAGAAATTAGAGTACAGAGCCCAGTGTTCAGTGTGTTCTTTAAAGCATCCTTGTGTCCACTGCCATTAAATAGCTTTTAACGAAATTACCTGTCCTCCTAAATTATATTGTACACAATTTGTTGTGATTGCACAAAGTGGAAGGGTTATTACTCTAGCTCTGTCATTGTCCCGGCATTGGAAACGATCCCATTTTAACTGAGAACTGAACCAATGATGAAAAGGTTTGGAGCAATATTGACACTGGCAGCTTAATGCAGGGCTCTCGAAGAATAGGCGCAGACACAGGTGCTGACTGTGAGTAGAACCGAAATTGTAAAGTCTATATTTTCAAGATCTGCAGTATACCGCGCGTATTCTGGAATAGAGCACTCATTTCGCCGTTTATCGTATCTTTGGTACATGCTTTGGCACCCTTAGAAGAGGCTTCCCATAAAAAAGAACAAGCCAGGTTTGCAGGACTCCGATTCAGCTAGAGGCTATTCGACCAGCCCTTTATTGCCATGTTCAGTGCTTCTACAGCCAGAGAGATTTTTTACAATACACGTGTGCCAATGTTCCAGACAGGCTGTAGGTTTTTAAGGTGCTGTACTGTATGACACAAGAAAAGGGCAAAGCAATGCAGGAGAAGAACTGCCGTCAGCAACCCCAACAACTCCAGCAGCTCCAGGCCGTGCAGAGCCGAGCAGTAGGCGCTTACTGGGGGGGTTATGAAGCACCGGCACGACAGAAACACACACCCCTACAAGATCGCCTGCTGCACACGGTCGCCTTCCTCCTCTTGCCATCTTTAGCTCTGCGAGGACCAGCCACCCTGTCGTTATGTGTGTAAAAAAAAAAGAAACACCTTCCCCGCTCAGAGCTAAAAATTAAAAACCGCGTAGCGTCAACAAGAAGCAACAAACGGCGGTCTCGGCTTTGAAATAAACAAGCGGCGCCGTCAAGCCCTGATTTTAGTACGGCTCCCACACGCCTAACGCACCCCACTGGAGCTGAACATCACCAGCTGCGGGGAGCGCACGGCAGCTCAACAGGGCGTGACGCCCGTCTCTCTATCTGTCTGCGCGGCTGCTTGATTGTCATCATCGGCGTTACCGGAGAAAGGGAGATTGACCGCACACGCGTACAAAGCAGGACTCCTTTCGGCGACGCGCAAATTGACACTTTAGCTCAGGACTGTCTAGGTCGGGTGGGTGTTGTCGTCTTCTCTCTGCCGGCGTTTCCGAAGACAAAACCTCCTCCGGGCCCGTCTGAGGTCAAGCCGGCGAGCGGTCGCCGGCCCCGCCTCCCCCCCTCCAGCCGCGGCTGTCAACCTGTCAGCCTGGGACAGGCCGGGGCAAAGGGGCGAGGCTGAGCAGCCGAGCCGACAGGCAGAGCGGACAGGGAGGCTGCGGGCCGTGACTGAGCCCTTGCTCTCGCTGCGCGGAGGCTGGGTGACAGCTCTCCCGATCGGGGGGAGGGGGTGCGGCGTGTTCCCTTGGAGACAGAACAAGCCTCCTCAGCTGCAAGCAGCTCCCCTGAGATCAGCGACTGCAGATGCTTCGTTGCCCCTGTCACATGAGATATTACACTGCTCTCCGAGATACACGGCCAACTAGCAAAGAATAATAAATAAATCTATGCACATAATTTTTTTTTCTTTTTCTGCTTACTGCGGGAAGCTTGACAAAAACTAATTGTGCACAAGTCTTGGTGGGCTCTGCTTTGCCTACTGAATTGATTCTGCTTAAAGGAACAGCCCAGGAAAAGCCCAAAATGTAGAAGCCATCAAGATTCGTTTTTGACACATTGGCATATTGGTATTTAACTCTGGCCTGTACCCAGACGTGGCGATGCTGGTATTGTGATGGAGGGGAGCCGTGTTTGCATTAGAACTCTGGGACACATAATGAAATGGATCCATTTCCCTGAAACCCCACAGGCTCTAAACAAAAGCACACGCATTTCCAGATTCGGTCTAGGAGAAAAAGCAAGCTGTGAAAATGCAGCTCCTCTTTTCCTGATGCTGCATCTGGAAAAAGGAAAAAAAATACATACAGTACTGTATAAAATAGCAGGGTCAACTCTTATTAGAGAGTCTAAGGGATACAGCTCCATAAGGCAAGCTTGGAAAGATAAGCAGCTCTCCTCCTCACGGTCCCTTGGCATGCCCTGTCTGGAGTGATTTTCAGGCAGTGCTGTGTGCGGCACACGAGGAGGCAGGGGGTTTTCACAAACATGCAAACGTGGCACCATTTACACAAGGAGCACCTTAGGGAGCTCAGGCCCCTGCAGCAGACCTGTTGAGAAGCATGGAACACCCAGCTGAGAAACTGGGGTGGCGCAGTTTGGTGGCAGCCTGGGGGTGCCAACACACTCCATTTCCACATCTGACAGCATGGTGTCAGACCAGCATGCTGGCACTGAGATACAATTATTTAGGGACGCAGCAAAATGAGAAAGAGTTTATATAATGCCATATAGTTTGATATCACATTCTCAGCTTGTGGGTTGCTTTCGGACGCAGGCAGCTTTTCCCCATATATGCATATTTAGATACTGTATGTAGCCATAGAGATCTCATTCACTTGTGTTCCCTTTGGACAAATGTTTTCTCAAAGTCAACAGAGAGGAATAAGGACATTTGAGCGATATAATGATGAAGAGAAATTTCTTTTTTAAAAGGACATGTTCTAATAAAGCTCGTATTGACCTTTCTTTAAACCAGAGTAAGTTTCGTTCTCTGTCTCGACTGTGTGCGCTCCCCAGCAGAACTCTGGATTATTCCAGCTGGCTGTTTTTATCATAACATGGACAGCAAAGAAATGTGCAGATGAGCTTGTTAAATGACAGCGCTGTATGTGGATGTCATCTGCACTGGAGCCAGGAGTGCTGTGCCCAAGGCAGAAATGTCTTATCCGCAGGTGAGATTCCACAATGTGTTGGTTTGGGTTGTGATGTCAGACATCCGGGCCAGTGGGCCAATGCCCCGATCTTTCAAAAAATAAAAGCTTTCGAACAGGAATATTATGCATAAGCCCTTTCCCCCTTTATAAGTGCATCCATTAGTCCCATTACAGCATAACTAACTGAACAAAAAACATAAACAATAGTTATTATTGATGGGTCTGTATTTAACATAATTCAATTACAAAGGCAGCTTGCTACATGTGAGAGTGAGAGACTTATTCGTCACCAAAATCAACATTACAATCTCCTACTCAGCTTAATTTCAAGCCTGGCTGCTCTAAAATAGGGCGATTTGTTCATATTGCGATATAGAAATCTGGACTCAAAATGACAGTAAATGTGACCCTATTTTCAACACCAGTATGTTTTTCCTACTGTTTACAGACAAAACGTGAGTCTAATTTTATTTTTCTACAGTGCACAAACAGGTGTTTGCAAAAACAAACCACATTGTAGTAACCCATGTGGCAAATTGCCTAGAGACCAGTGATTAATGCTACCCAGGGCTGGTGGAAACTGAAATTAAAGGGATCATTAATAACATCAGGGACAGAGTTAAATACGTACATCTGAGAGGGCTTTTAAGTGCAAAATAAATTCCACATAAGCACAATCTTGGTAAGACAGCACATCATTGTATATAATCAAGGAACACTCTGTGAATTATCTTCCAGCAGAGCTACAGAGATCAACAGCAAATTTCACTTTATACCTCTGTCTCCAAAGCACTAGGGATGCAGCACTACAGAGAACAGGAACAAGGTAACAGCACTACGGACAATGTGTTTCAGCTTGCAATCCTGTACATTCATGGCATTAGGGAATCATAACAACTGCGATCCACTGACAGGATTGCTTGCTACTGTACCTTCAACGCAGCATCAGTATTTACCACATAGCCTCATGTGTTTTATTTGATATATTATAAATTTCACACTTGACAATAAGATGTGACCTATAGTCACAGAACTGAATTTATGAGGTCTGTAAACACAAACGCACCACGATCTGACGTTAATGTACTTTCAATCTGAATGCAAGAATGAACAAACACCAAGAAAGACAGGGTTTGAAACGTTAACACAGTACAGAAAGCAAAACCAATTTTGCATCAAATTTTGAAGTTATAATAATTCCTTACACTTACATAGCGCTTTCCTGGACACTCCACTCAAAGCACTTTACAGGTAATGTAACTCCCCTCCACCACCACCAATGTGCAGCATCCATCTAGAGGCAGCCAGAGTGCGCCAGTCCGCTCGCCACACACCAGCTCTCAGTGGGGAGGAGAACAGAGTGATGAAGCCAGTTCAGAGATGGGGATTATTAGGAGGCTATGATTGGTAAAGACCAATGGAACATTTGGCCAGGACACCAAGGTAATGCCACTACTCTTTTTGAGAAACACCCTGGGATTTGTAATGACCACAGGGAGTCAGGACCTCAGTTTTACGTCTCATCCGAAGGACGGCGCCTGTTTACAGTACAGTGTCCATGTCACTATACTGGAGTTTTAGGACCCACACAGACCGCAGGGTGAGCGCCCCCTATTGGCCCCACTAACACCTCTTTCAGCAGCAACCTTAGCTTTCCCAGGAGGTCTCCCCTCCAGGAACTGGCCGGGCTCAAACCTGCTGAGCTTCAAGGCTGCCAGTCAGGAGTTGCAGGGGGATATGGCTTCTGGCCATGAAGCACTTGAAGGTGAAGTCAAAACCTTTCTGGAGACCAGCTGTGGAAACTACAGTACCTACTTAAATTCCTCTCGGGAGGTGCAAGACAGCCAATCAAATGGGAAAATAAATCAGGACCCACAGCTTAATAACTCTGAAAGTATTTTAAATGTAATTTGAAAGCCAACTGGGAGCCCATCGGGACCTGCAGAAAATACCAGCGCAGAAACCACGTTGTTTTCTGCTTGCTAATTTACTGTATCTCTGTGTTAAAGGCACCGCATTCAGAAGTCATAATGAAGGCAGAAAAGTCAGAGGCAGAACTGCAGTTACTGCAGCTTCAAGGCATCAGCTCTGGGAGACAGCAAAGTCACAAACAATCCTGAGCAGCAGAGCTTTTAATGTGAGTGTGTGCGAAGCTCTGCAGTGCTGTCAGATGTCAATGTCAGGGACTGGCATGTGCTCTATATTTGAAGTGTCAGTACCTCTCTCCGCTGTGGAGCCTTGTGTGGGAATCCCAGCAGGGGCTCTGTTTTTGTTATGAGGTGAGGGGAAAAGTTGTGGTTACGCTGAGGCAGTAGCTGTCTTCACTGAGAACAAAGGCACATATGACACAATTATAACATTTCTCGCACGCTCTTTCCTTCTCAGACACTAAACTCTTTCCCCGTAGAGATCAAAGTTACGGAACCACACGATCTCTTTGAAAATGCAAACGTACAGTATTTTTGTGCACCTTCTTTGGGGTGACTTAATATTGTGCCCATGCCTCATGTTTAATTTCCTACAGAGCTCTGGTACGCTTCTACAAGAATAGGAAGTGTGTAAACACAAATTTCAGTTCTACAGCAGGTATATACTGTAAGACTACTTCCAATTCCGCATTGGTTTCTTTATGCATTTTGTTTCAGATGGGAGGAGGGTTAAAAAATTGTGCTGCTCTTGATAAATAGTCTGCTGCTGCTGCTGGTCCCATTTCCTGCCTTCAATTCATTCATCGCCTGATTGCACCAGTCCAATTTGAACACAGGCCCACATTCAGCCTTACAGATTTCTCAGACCTGCTCTGAAATTTGTCTTTAGAAAGGGATGCAACTTGAACCAATACCAGCCTGGGACATGAATATGTCGCTCATAAGGACATCAACTGTCTTTGAAGAGTAAAGCATAGTCATCCAAAGTGCAGTATCACAAAATCTCAAGTCAAAACTTAAGTCAAGTGTTTTTCCTATATAAACGAGTCAACTCTTAATGCCAGATCAGCAGAAGGTCAGCCGAGAAGGTTGTTTTACTTTCAGTGAAGCGTTCTGAAGATTGTTTCCAACTCAAATCGATTTACACGCAAGGCAGAGCTACACAAAAAGTCCAATCCCAGATTGCACGTCTGCTGACACAAGGACTCCCATCCTCTAGGCTCCAGAAGGCGGCATTGTGCGATCTGTGCTAGTTTCTTGTTTGGAAATGAAAAGCTTTGTTTGCACTAAAAAAAACTATCCAGGAGATTCAAACCTGAGTCTGAAATTCATTTTCTTGACAACACAAAAGAAACCACACAACAATTGCTTCTGTTCTTTCACATGCAGGCAGAATGTTTTTTTTGTTTTTTGGGGGGGGGGGGGGGGGGTGGGGGAAATAAGCTGTCAGGAAACAGCAATACCAACTTGTTTACAGGAAGGGCTAAAATTTCATTGCTTCAGGAAAACCAATCCCCTCAGCGCTGACGATCATTGCCCTGAAAAAGCAGGGAGCATCAGCCTAACCAAACTTGATCGGGAAACTCAATTTGAGGGAAGGAAAAAAAATCTCAGAAGGATAAGTGCAGCTTTCTCAGCCGTTTCGAAGAGTGCCTGTGCTTCAGGAACTGAACCTTTGCTCATGGGAGATAAAGCATGGGGACATTCCCTGAGTCACTTCAAGGCAGGGGTCTCACGGGCCAGGACTCAGCGGTTTGGTCTTGACCTCTGTGGACTATCAAGAGCTTCCCACTCTGAGGGGTAGGGTCTCACCGAGGCCTTGCCTTTTCTGAGCGAGGCCTGACAGGTCTCTGTGACACAAGAGTGGATTTGTGAGGGCTTTCCTCACCACCACAGAGCAAAGGGACTTCGCAAGCAAGCCATTACTGCCGGCTTCCTGCTCCCCTCGGATCCTGATTTGCTATTCACTAGCTGCAGCTAATTACCCATCTTTCCCGGGCAACATGGAGATCACCTATTTAAAATGACACCTATCGGTGCCGCTTGACTTGAACTCAACCCCGATGTAGCTTCAGGCCATTTCTTCAAGCGAGATGTGATGTACCTGACAAATACTCTGTCAGTTACACTATCTCTCACTCTCAATTAACCTCCCAAGTAGAAGAGAATTTTTTTTAACTCCTGCATGCGGTTTGCAAACTAGGATAACTGTTGGTCTGCAGCACTGGGAAAGCCTGGCCATTTCTGTGATTCAAAAACCTTTTCATCACGCACTCCTGTGTCTCCTGACCCCAGGGCATCTCTAAAAGAGTAATAAACACGCCTGAGCTGAAATTCTGACCTTTGGTTGAAACTCAAGCCAAAGCTACTGAAACTCCTTTTAGGGATGAGACCCACAGTTAATATTATTTCAACAGAATGTAAACAGGCTTCTGGTTTCTGACGTCTCCTTGATACAGTACATTGACTAAGTAACCACTAAACAGCCTATATTAAAAACCAGTGTTATCAAATGACCAGTCCCCTCAGAGAATCCTGCAGGGCCTTCAGATCTATTTTAAAAAATGCAGAACTTATGAGTTTTAAATAGTTGCCTCTGCTGTGCTTCAAAAGAAAAAAGAAATCTTAATAAAGGGTTTTCTCACTATGCCAACTTTAGCTAAATAAAGCATACTGTAAGTCTCCTAAGATTTAGGTCCACTTTTAATGAAGTTCTCTTCTTTTGATGCACCACATAAAAATACATCATGCACAGCATTTACAAACACTTCAATCCCGATTTGAACATGAAGGTGCTATTTATATACATTAAACACGACTGAAATAAAAGCCAGGATTTGGTACCATACTGTATACGCAAGAGACTAAAAGGAATGATCTTCACGTTAAAGGAGGTGCTCATCTGAGCCCAAGAAGAGTTTCCTCCGAGCACAGTTCAATTAAAGAGGTTGAAAGGCCGTTACTGTACTATACGCTGAGTGTGTCAAGACAGAAAATGAGTCTAGGAATAGTTATGCAATACAGTTGTCACTTAATATAAAATCTTTGACTGCAGCACCCTCCCTACTGCAACAAACAATATTAAAAAGAAAAATCAATCTATAATAATTGTCTTCACTGGGAGATCTGTTATGGTCCTATTCGAAATGATCTCAACATGTTTTTAAGGCTTCATTCGATGCCTGAATAATAATTTCTGGAACCCTTTACAGGGAAATGAAATTTAAACAGCTACACCCCTGGGGGCTCCATTCCGCAGGACTGTCTACATAACGATCTGTCCGTTAGGAATGAATAGAACAGAACGATTGAGAGAAATGGTTTTATTCTGCTCATGATTTGTTCTGCAGGGCAATTTATGAGTCTCCTGCATTACTCTGCTACTTGCCTAAGAGGCAGATAGGATTGTAAATATTAAGAATGCAATGCATTGCTTTTTTTTCCTTCACCTTCAGTAAAACTGATATTTCTAACGTATGTTAGAAATCTAATTTCCTTCCAATTGAGCCTTGTTTCCTGATAGTGGAATATTACCCATCCAGCTAAATAGTGCGTCATGTGTCCTCATAATCCTTAGGTAATGAATTCTTTGCACTGCATTGGACTATTTCCCCAAAGAAACCTAGCCTTTGTTTTTCTGTCACACATGTGCATCCCAGTCATCCGATCTCATCTTCCTCTATGGCATTCTTCATTCTGTCTGCAATAGAATATATTACCATCAGCCTGTGAATGCTAAGGTTGTCAGACTTTAACGTGACACCCAACCCCATCATATATCTCAAGGTGAAGTCTACAGAAATACAAAAATCACAACTGTCCTGTTTTTTAAAAACATTTGAGCTAAACCTCTTAATCACTGTAACTTCTTAGTTAGAGATTCTGTACATCAAACCACCCCCCACTACAAAAAACAGCGAAGAAAAGGGTTTAGCAGTAAGAGGCCACAAAAACTCAGAAAAAGTATGCATGCAAAGAAAAACTGTCAAACTGAAATATGGCTTTTATTAGTTCTGGAGTAAGTGATTTACTGGATCTTCAATGAGGGGGCAGTGTGGAGTAGCTCTTAGTGCTCTGGCAGCCACTAACAGGGTGTTGTGGGTTTGAATCCACAATGTGCTACATCTCTTAGCATGGGCTGTATAAGAGGAGACCTGCATTGGTGAGAGCTCTGCCTTGGGTCCCATCCAGGGGTCAGAATTGTGTTCTCAGATTTATATTGCTTCCAAAACTGCAAGGTCTGGGCAAATGAGTTCCTTAACCCTAAGCATAGCTAAGCATAGGAGCATAGCTTCAGAATCCACCAGTGTTAAAATACTGAGTCTCCCTGCAGCACCAATATTCTTTAACTAAACTGACTTCCTTCTTTTCTCCCTCCTCTTCCTGTAGGTTGTTCAAAAACATGGAGCTTTACAGCTCTCTGAGTGGGAGAGGCTGGGATATTTATAGTTGCAAAAGCTATGTGCTGCCGCTGGTACTGATCTGAAGTGACTGGACTCAGTTGGTCAATTACTGAGAGGGGTCAGGGGTGACATCACACAAGCCTGGTAGGTTAAGTGGCCTCTACTGCAAACAGCCCTGGAGCCCCCCCAGAGCAATGATGTCACCATCGACCTCCCCGAGCTCTTACCCAAAATAACCACTTGTGAAAGTGTCAGTATTATTTAATGGGTGCAGGACATTGAAATTGAAATAATCATGACATTTATAACCAATTAACTTCAAGCAAAGGACAATGGTACTGAAGTTGCAAGATCCAAAGGTTGATGAATACAAGTTTTTTTACTATTTCTTATGGTGGTGAGACTTAATATTAGCCTGTTGAAGACAATGATCCCAAAATCAGTACTATCATCAACACAGAAGGCTGTTTGACTTGAACTGACCTCGTTCTTTAAAACAAAAAAACATGACCATTTTCTGTACCTTGCAATAAAATGATGAAGGAATAAGCTGCATTTTGAAGTCAGCCTCCCGCAGTTTTCAGAGCTAAATTTTCAGCTGGTATCATCCATCCACTTTGTACTTTGTAGTCCATAAAATAAAAAATAACAACCTTGGGGTACTTTAAGATCAAAAGGAATATTTCAATTTATCTACAGTGCTGTTAAGAAATGCCAGCAAACCTTGCAATGTGGTTAATAAAAGACATTTTTCTCTTGCTAGACAGACTCTTCCACGATTCACCCAGGTAATCAGCCCCTCCGTGACCAATTACAAAGCTGCAGTATTGTCCTACACACAAGTGTGCAACTGTAATGTGTGCATCACAAGTGTCCCAGCAACTCCACTGTCACATACTGTGCAGGGAAGGAGCATGCCAGACCCCTTCAATTTGCCTAATAAGTACAACCCGGTTATTTGTTTCAAGTGCAAAGAATGAAGTTCTTATTTATAACTTGCTTGTTTGGACCAGAAGGCTTCTCCTTACATTACGATACTGAAGCATTCTGCCGAAGCTCTGAGCCGCATAACAGCCACAAATGGGGAGCAATGACAAATGAAAAGAGGTTTCTTAGCGGACTCGAGCTTTCTTGCCAGCGATGGAAAGCATGCTGCTGAGTGTCAGAAAGGATGGACAGAAATTAAACTTTCAATCAGAAGTCTCGTACTTAAATCCTGGAGGATCTGGTCCTATCAAAATAGTCAGTTCAACAAATAACCTGATTTTTTTCTTATTTAGTGAAACAGTAAACAGATTACCCACTTCACTGAAGTATAAAACACATTGGAGCCTGATTAGAAGTATTATAATTAGACAGTATATTAAATAATTAAAACAAATATGTGACCAAAGGTTCATTTGGAACTCTGAAGATGCACCACCTTGCCTACTGCCAATTCGATTTGAGAATCTTTTCTGAATCTACAGTACATACACCATATCATACAGTACATCTATTGTTGGTGTTACAAGTTAGAAGAGTGACCTAACTTCCTCAAACCCACTGGTTAGAGAATACACCAATACAGGTGAGAAGAAGACAATAATTTGGGGGTTTAAATAGAAAATGGGTTTTATTTCTGACAGGGCTGTTGTTTGATTTGAGAATGAAGTGACCTTTTGGTAGTGACACCAAGAGCCCACATACAGGGCTGTCTGTAGGCAGAAGGGCAAAAGAGCTCCTACAAAGTGTAGGTTTGTGTGTAAAAATGAGACAGTTACACAGTTGCTAAAAAAAAGATTATTCACAGTAGTGCAATTTTTGATCTCTAAGATTCACAAAAAGCATTAGAAATATTTGGCTTTCCTGTGTTAAGTAAGGAAAATAATCAATGTCCCAGAAGTCCCAGAACGTTGATGTCTTTACTCACAAAATTGACTATTTTTGGTTCCCCACAAAGAAGCATGATGTTTTATACGGTTAGCCTACTCGAAAATCAATACCTTTACTTTCAAAATGAAAAATCTTCACCTTAAACTGGGAAGCCTTTTTGTACAAAGTCTCCAGCAGACGGGCTTGCTGAAGATGTGCTTTACTCTATTTGCCCTTTCTAAAAGGCGAAATGAGAATTTGCCATCGAGATAAATCGCCCCCTCCCCAAAACCCATCCCATCGATCTACAAAGGATACGTTGTGCAATCCCAACCCTGTGCAGATAAGCAATAAAACACCATTTGTTTGTCCTATGGTGCATTTACTGTAAAAGGGAAATCAATACGATTCCAAGCGAATAGTGGACATGTACAAGAAGTATGTAAGAAAATGACTGTTTACAAGGGCAACAAAATAGCTTTAATAATCTCACTCGGTTTATCCTGCTGGACGTGGGCTAGGGTCCCCACTGTGAATTTTAACAAGGTTGAAGAACGACAGAAGGACGCCATTGCCTGTTCGGGAAATCCTTACCGATTTCACCCAACAGGTAATAAAGGAAAGGGGTACTTTGTCAGAAGCAGAAGCAGAGACATTTCTAATTCACGGAAAGCAATCTTTTCATCGTTGTAAGTACATGCGGTGGGGTATGACGGCACACCAGCTCCGAACCCACATCCAGCTCGTTCTCCTTTCACACACACACAATTTCCTCCCCAACTGAATCGATATTCAAAGTGACCCTTCCGCGAGTGGCCGTGTCTGCCTTAGCAGAGGGGGTGTACTCGCCGGCGCCTGCCTCCACATCTAATGACTGCTTATTTCACGCCGCAGAGCTCTCCCAGGAACGCAAACAGCTTTAATGAGTTTTTACGGCGGGGATTTGCGAGGGAGGAACACATGAATTCCTTCCTTTCCTCGGCTTTACCTCAACACGGATGGAAACGTAAGAGAGCGAGCGGCTCGGTTTCTGCTGTAGGAGGTTGCCCTCGCCGTTATCCAAAGTCAGCCACGCCGCCCGATGAATATCACCTCCGGTTCTAATACGATAAACGAGGATCTATAATAATCTTCGCCTTCCCTGCGATCGGTCATGCTCAGCTACGTGTGAATGCCGACAATTCATCCTTATAACCTTTTGCGAGCAGTAATAACTCAGCAACTCTTCACAGATCTTCACCAAAAAATTACAGGGTCTAGTACTTCAAGTGATGAGTTTCTTTTCCTTAAGAGGGATATGGTATATTTAACCTTGAACTGTGAATGCAAAAAAAAAAAGGTTTATCTGTGTGGTAATGTGCTCCTTAAAAATGTGATTTACTGATAAAAAAAAATCAACGCATAGCAGAATAATGTGCTCTGCCGTGACGATCTTCTCAACTCTGGTGCAACTAAATTAAAAAAAAAACGTGACTGAGGATCCCTCTAAGCTCCTGAGACCGCCAGCGTACTAAAACAAAATTCACGATTAAAACTAAGCAGAATAACAGAAACGACAGCTCTCACTTTCAGGCGCATTATGAGAAATACATCAGCGTCAAATACATTATGACTATTTCTAGTAAAAAAATTTAAAGGTCGAACTCCTTGCACCTAATACAGTGCGTGGAGTGTTTCCACTGTAAGACCACTGTAAATTTTACAGGTTCGTATGGTTAAAAAAAATCTCATTTACTGTATGTACAGTATGTGCTAAATGCTGACTGACTTTGTATTCAGATTAATACGTGAAAATGGTTAACGCTTCTAAGCAGACGCTGGTATTTTCCCATAACTCCTCAGCTCCTCAATAGGGGTCAAGTCTAAGTGTCGACAGGAGTCGAGAGATTGTAAAAAACTGAAAAAGGTTTTGGTGCTGTTGGGGATTTATTCCCAATATATTCTGCAGATGGTAAAAAAAAGTAATGCATGATGTACACTCGCAAAGTAATCAAAGCACTTTCTACCTAGTAGCTAAAAAAATGTTTTTGCTAGAAACGATATGATACTTACTGTAATGTAACCGATTCGTGAAAAGTAAATTTCTATTTATAATCTTTTGAAACAGGGAGCGGATACGCCTTAACGCCTCGGATTCGTTTTTAATGTTTCAGTTTTTGGGTGGAGTTTGGGCGCTGTCCAGGTTTCTAAGCAGGATTTTAGTCTTTTCAGTTTGAAACTTCTGTTTGCCAGTCCTTGTCCTAATATTGATGATATGACAAAGTCAAACAAAACTTAACAATTTGTAGCCTTTGGTCCCTTATTATGCCAGCGCAATTGCAGTTAGAAAGATAAGATGTTTTTTTCTAATTGAACAATAGCCATTATATACCAGACTAGAAACCCAGTTTAATTAATTGAAAATGTATTTAAACAAATATCATTATATTTTATATTATTTACAGTCAAATACCTTTACAAACCATAATTTGCTTGAAACAAATCAAATAAAATTCATCCAACGGTGGTTAATGACCAATTTTTTGGCATCAAATATCCTGAAAAAATGTGTCTGCGTTACATAACGGATGCAGCATCATCTGCCAAAAACAAAACAAATTCTGAAAAACCTGAAACAAAACAACATCACCCCCAAAATGAATAAATAATGGGAGAGGAAAACGTACAATCTGAATTCATTTTGAAGCGGGGATGGTCCCTTAACACTAAGGGCTGGACTGTTTTTGAAACAACTGCGGAAAGAATCCAATTAGTTTAATATATTCATGGATGAAAGACAAGATTTGCAAAACAAAATTGGAAATTGGAACGAATTTGGCTCTCCAAATACACACCATCTCCAAGGGCACCATGAAGCCACAGGGGCACCAGTCACGTTTGGAGGGTGTGGAGCTTTGTGAAGGACACACATCACGAGCAGACAACATCACCTACTCGCAGACACAGGGCCTACCAACTCAAAATCCGGGGCTGACACAAGCCCTTATAATATCTTTTCATGAAATCGGAGTGTACGAGGGCTGACACAAACACTTAATGATATCAATCAACGAAACCAGAGAGACCCCACTAATAAATTCCACTCTGCGGAGACAGCGGACGACAGAAAAGTCCACTGGGTTTGACCTCCGTCTTCCTCAGTCACACAGGTCTTCTAGAGCTGTAGCTGTTTCCTGAAAATGTCTCATCCTCATGTCTTATGTGGGCGGGTAGTGAGAAAGATAATTCTCAGGACATGGGAATACAGAAAATCTTCTGTATTTACTGCAGAAGTTGTTGTAGAGGCAGCTTAACTGCCTTTCATCCCCCTAGCTACACTTGGAGAGATTAAACCCAACAAACTGCCTCCAGAACAGAAAGCCTTACAACATTTTGGAGCTATTGCAGCATCATAGCTGCGGGCTACAAGTTTTCTGCAGCTTATGTACATTTCTTGTTCACCTGATTTTCCAAACTGGAATTCAGATTTCCCAATTCCTGCTAAATCCGGATTCTTTAAGGTGGGTAGGGGAGTAAGTTCCATAGGTGGAAATCACCTAGCTTCTCTGACCTCTCGCTGTTTTGACACCTTGGAACTCTTTCTCTGCTGTCTCACAGTCTTCCTTCATTCTTGCCCTGATGCTGTCGTAGGTTTGTGCCACATTGTTCAGTTCAACCTTCTGCCTCAAGCGGTGGGATCTCAATACGCACCAGAACCACAGCGGTATTCTGTCTGCTATTGTGGGTGTTAACAAAAAGTAGGGCTGACATTAGTCAGTCAGTCAGGGCGCTCTCGGCTTTTTCCTGCTGCTTGCTGGGTGTGTGCACCGCTCTGCTGACTGGCCCTCCCTCTCCTGTCAGGCGCCCTTTGCCACATGACGAAAGGCGGGTTCGGGGGGGGTGTCGAGGGATCTGTGTCTATGTGTCTCGCTCTCTCCTGAGCAGGTGCAGGAGTCAGTGCCAGAAAGCTGAAGGGGTACAGTATATTACAAAAAAAAATGAATTGGTAATGACAGATTGCAAGCAGGGGCTCCAGGAAACGACTTACCCCTGCAGCTCCTTGACAGAGATGGAGATTTTCAGGTTGTGTCCCAGGACATAGAGCGCCGTCAGTATGTCGGCCCACTGCACCATCTCCCCCAGGGGACCCCCCTTAAGGACCTTGGGGCTGAACACGTCCCCAGACTCCTCTGTCAGGAAGCCCACGTGCACCAGGATCTGTTGGGGGACAGAGAGAGAGAGAGACTCAGCACTGTGAGCGAAACTCACAGCATCAGAAGATCCCACCGTCTTTCATTTTCATGTGCCTCAGGGTCTTCCGATCGGCTGTGTGCACGTCAGAGTGAAGCAACTACAGAGGCAGGCCGCTCTAATCAGGTCACGCTACGAAAAGAAGCCACACATCACACATGGAGCTACTTTGAATGCCAGTTGTATAACAGTAATGTCACTATACTGGAAAAATATCTTGCCCTTAGAAGCCTCTCTTCTTAAAATAAGAATGGCATTTTAAAATATCGATACTCTATGCCCTGTGATCTTCCCTGTAAGTCATCCAGTAGCAGAAACTGTTTGCTGGGTGACAGGCAGACATGAAAGAGAATCGTCCAACTAAGTCTTTGATGTATTCATGGACAAGGCCTCATCCACAGGCCTAAGGGATGCAGTACAGCAGATGAGGCTCGAACAACAGGGATCATGTGGTTTCAGTTATAATTCTAAAGTGCTAGCATTTAAAAAAAAAATAAAGCCCTTTCTGTACAATTTGGTTTAGCAAATTTAGCATCTGCTAAAAACGATAGCTTTTATAATGCTCAATAAAAAACCCTTTTCACATTAGCATGAGGCAAATTTAGCCTTTTAAATCAGCTTTTAAATATATTACATATTGCTATTTGCATTGTGCAACTGAATAATAAATGCAAAATATATTCTCTTGCATATGTATCATATGCCAGAGCCATTTCTCCAAGAGCTGCTGCCAAGTTTTCCCAAACAGTGTGTGCAATTGTTGAATGCGATAAGCTTACTTCACACTCATGAAATGGCCTCATTTAATTCATTTAAGGTCTGTTGCTCTGCGTTGATGTGATGACTGAGTCACTGCTAATTGTGGGGCAAAGGTTGTGCCGCGTTATCACAGATAAACCTGGTTTCCAGTAGGATTATGTGTGCCGTTAATCAGAGGTGATATTAAAAAAAGGTAAAGAAAGAAATGGCATAGAGGTGTGAGTAGTGGGTTTTAGTTCACCGGCACACCTCCATCTCCATTGAGAAAAAAGGAGAGAGGATATTGCCATGCTTTATCTGATTGTGTTGTTATGTAACCTGTATAGCATCTTCGAGACTTAGAGATGGCATATGATACTATGACTGTACCGATAATTGTTCCATACTAGTGCACAACATTTGCCGAAGAAGAGGTCATAGCATCTATTTGGATTAGAATTAGAGCTAGGGTTATAGTTAGATTTAGGCACTTACGTACAGTACTTGTTAGATCTTTTGGAAGGCAAAGGAAAACAAATATGATCATACCCCAGTTATGCATCTGCAGGAAAAGCGTTGTGCTAACAACGTCAGAGCTCTGCAAGGGCAGCTGTATTGCAGGATCTAGCCTTTTTAACAATTTTTTTATTTCATTATTTTATATCCCCGCCCAATCTAATCGGGCAATCGTTTCTTTGTGTCAGAGTCAGTGTTGATGCATGGAGAGTGCCATCCATGTTTGCCACACTGCAGGTTCCACAGCACCTACCAAAGGAGCTTGCATTGATTGGAGGCAAGGTGCGTCTCTGACTGACATCACTGCAAGCCCATGGGTGCTTTGCAGGAGAACCAGGAGAGTCCTGGCAGACTCATTCCAGCCCTTGTCTCAGCAAGACACAACCACCTGGGTGATCCCGGCCACAGGAAGCCAGTGACATAACTCAGGCAAAGGCACATGGCATTTGCCGGCATGTATTAAAAAAACATCATTTAAACTCCTTTTCAAACTGGTAAGAGCTCACAGAGAAAACAATCTGGTGACAGTGCATGATTCAGGCCTTTGGTGGTTAAAGGCAAGCTATGCATTGGAAAAAGCCTTTCATATTTTCTCCTGAAATTATGGTCTGCTTCCCTTTTTTATATGGGACAAGATCTTCAGAGACAGACTCTTGATTTGATGGGAGATATCTTGATATAAGCCATGCATCACACAAGACCAAAGCACCTTTTAAGTCTCATGTATATGTAAAAAAGACATTCTGCAGGGCCTGTAACCACATTTGCTAAGCTTGTTTTCCGGTAGCAAGGCAGCACAGAATTAACATACAGGCCTAGGTACTGCATAATTCCATTCTCATTCATTCTTTTGAAGTTTTGAAATATGAATTGCTTAAAATAAAAAGGGGAAAGGATGCAAATGCTTGTGCTGTGGATGGAAATGAGACCATTATACCCCAGCTAATATGTACGCTCATGTTCAAAATATCCAGAAAGGCTGTCACTTGCCTCAGACAACGAAGGGAAGCCAAAAAGACAAATGGCAGAGCAAAGGGGTTCTGTTTACAGTACAATATGATGAACCAGGACCTTGTGAGTGGGTAAGGCACTCAAGCGCAGGAGATCTATGGCGCGGGTTCGAGACTGAGTCATGTCACCAGCTAGGTAGGGTGAACTCTCAGTGACCCTGGAGCTGTGGGGCTGTGGGAGAGCTGGTGAGGGACAAGCTGTGCTGTTCAAAGGTAAGCAGGAGGAGTCTGCCTACTGGACTGTACATAATCGTCCAGAGACACTGTTTCAGGACAGCCAGCTGCAATGAACGGGGGGAAAGCACTGCCTCCTTCAGCTGAGGCAAGGAAAGAAAGCTAAGAAAACTATCTCCAGCAGATCACGGTATTATTGCATTTTACTGTAATATACAGCACATTAATATGTCTTGGAAACAGACATTTGTATTGTACACTAGTGCTCTCGCTCACACTGTGGAAATACAAGTGCAAAGTGCTATTTTTATCGGACCCTGATCTCACCACATTTAATTTTCAATGTCTGCACTGTAGCAGGAGACTGGGGACAGTGGTCAGCCTGGATTGTTAGGAAGAACAGGAGCTCTGGGGATCCTGAGCTCAGACGGTTCTTTGGACACAGCAGCTCTTTTTCCCCAATTAACAAGCAGAACATTTACTGTAGATTTAGATTAGATTATAGATTGATTTAATTCTAGCAGCAGCTACAGTATATCGCCCTGCAAGTCACACATGGCAACCTACTTAAGCTCAGCAGGTGTGAGCCTGGTCAGAACTGGATGGGAGGCTCCTGGGAAAGCTAAGGTTGCTGCTGGAAGAGGTGTTAGTGGGGTCAGTAGGGGGCGCTCACCCTGCAGTCTGTGTGGGTCCTAATGCCCCAGTATAATGACAGGCACACTATACTGAAAAAAAAAGGCGCCATCCTTCAGGTGAGACATAAAACCAAGGTCCTGACTCCCTGTGGTCCTTAAGTTGTGGAAGCTGATACCCTAGCCCCTTTCAAGAACGGCTGGATATGATCCTCACATCAATTGCCTGCAAAAAATGAAGTGGCCTCTTCCCACATGGAAATGTCCTTATGTTTGTAAAGCACAGGGAAATTATGGTAAAAGCAAAATAAAACACAGAAAGCTATGCTGCATCATACTGCAAGCCACAAGAAACTGCTTAGTTCACACACTGAACTGAGAAAACAGTAACAGTACTTCATACTTTACATATGACTTATTACTATATTACAGTTGAAAATGACAAACGGGAAAGTGTGGAGATACTGTGGTTTTCCAAAATACCGGATGTGAAAATGTGACTCCTAAATAAAAAAGAACGTCCAAATGCCATTTGTTTGCCGAGAAATGAACAGCCGCACATGCAATGCTGAAGAACTCAAAAGAAAAGTCCGAGGCTTTAAACCTTCTCCTTAGAGAAACAAGAATTAGCGTCACGCAACAACAGTATCTTGGTGTGAAAAGCAGCAACAGGATTTTATTTCTTTGTTTTCGACTGCAGACACAAACGCGCAGCTCCCTCCCACCATATTCTCCATGTGTCCCGGGACTGAATCCCACATCTCTGGGAGCCCTGTCCAGTCATGATAGCACTGCAGCCCAGCGTCCTGTGCAGGGCCATGTACTGTGCTGTGGTACAGTATGCGCTACTTCACTATGTTCCTCCTGGGTAGGGGGCCAAAAACTAAGCATCAGAAATAGCACTGCATTTCAACAGACGAACAAAATAACACTGCAGCAATGAGGCGTTTCTAGTTGCCTGTGGACGTTGGAAACCAAATGGCTTTAAGGCCCTTTCTCATTTTGTTGAGAACATTTTGATATAATTTGCCTGCCAATTCATGAGTATATTACTAGGCAACTACGAAAAAAAACTACGAAGGGGTTTATCTAATTGGTAGCTGAAGGAGCTTTTGTTTTGAAAGGGGCTTTAAGCAAGTCACAGTGCACTCAGGAAGAACAGTTTTATTGTACACATGAACAGTAACAAACCAGAAGAGGCCCATCTAACCAAATTGGTACTATTTCATTCACTCAATTATCTCATCCAGCCGTTTCTGCAATGAAGCTGGAGTATCAGTTTCAGCGACCCAGCTGGGCAGCTTGTTCCATTCTCCCACAACCGGCTGTGTAGAAACGTGCCTCCCAGACATGCGAAGGACTAAAGACACTTACTGTAGAAGGAGGTGCTTTATTAACTGAGGTCTGCTATAGGTTAGTTCACTAGCGCTACAGCACCTGAAACATGACTCCCAGGCGTTAAGATTAGCTCCACTGGATTGGCCACAGCCTATGAGTCAACACAGAAAGGGCACGGTGTGAGCTCTGTAGCTGACTTGCCCGTTTATATTCATAATTCAGCATGTTTTGGTGCTTAATGACAAAGCTAATGAACTTTCAACAGTAAGGACAGCTTGACATCCTTGGATGTGGTGACAGATCAGTGTCACAGACACTGGTGAGGGCAGAGGTCCCTGTCTGGCTGCTCGCTGAGGAGCCAAACACACAGCCTACTACTGGCTGCTGTTGCTCATAATGAGAGACTGAGAGATTAAAATCTTCTACACACGGTTCCCTTTTTTGCAAAAAAAAAGGCAGACGGATGACTAGACTAGAATTAATAAATTGTAATTGAAGATACAGATGCTTGGCTCACTTCCAAACAACACAGTGCTGTTTTATCATTTGTTCAAAACCATGTGAAAATTCACTGTAAGAAACACTTGCATTGATGGGCAACAAAAAAAAAAAACGGGTTTCAAGCTAGCATCTTGTAACTGCCAGTGTCATAAAAGTCTACTAACTACCCATAAATCTCTCATCTTCTTCATGTCTAGCATTTAATAGAGTGGGAATGAACCGGTTCTCACAATTTATTAAAACAAAGATATGGTTCTTGCACATGCCTTTGCACAAGCTGTTACTGGGGAGCCCATCTTGTGTTACAGTAATTCAGATGTTACAGCCAGGTGGCACAGAAATGCCCACAAATGTTGCAAAGCCTCAGGCTGATCTCCCTGGCCCATCGTTCAACACATGAAGTGTCAAGACCGATGTGAGTCAGGCCCTGTCGCTCTCTGGGTTTTTTTTTTAATTAAACATGACACACAGAATTGAACAGATGCGCAGAAAAAAAAAACAAGCAACTGGCATAACAATTGCATGACCACCACACTCACATCTGTTCGCAACCAAATTGACCTGTTTCAGAAATTTCACACTCACGTGAGTGCTGGGGAGCACACTTACGATTCAAGAAAAGTTTTGACTACAATGGCGCACCAAAGCAGCAGTCTAAATTTCCCAAGTGAAAAGGAAATTGTGAGAAATATTTTTAATGAGTAGTATCCAGATATTAAAATTCAGGGACCCGGGAGAGGCGCTCAATAAGAGTGTTAACATGGCATGAACAGTCTAATCAACCTCACTCTTCATCTTCTCCCTCAAGTCTTTAAATTACTTAAAACTTACAGTATATCTCCTGCATAATGGAAAACTTGAATGGCAATTTTATTTCCATATCATTACTTAGAACGAGGCAATTTCCTTCTTAACTCAATGTCAAGCACTTTGGCAACAAAGTTTTTTTTTAAGTGGGGTACTATCGAAATTCTTCTGAAGAACACTTGCAGTATAAATCATGATAAGCATTGCTTTCAGGGGTCTGAGCATGTACTGTACACAGGCAATACTTTGGTTAAACACCACCAAGGGTAGATCTGGGTCATATTCCAACTGGTGTTATTCAGGTCTAAAGCTAGGTACTGATACACTCACTAAAATGTCCATGGGTGTAAACTGTCCAAAATTGGTTTTGGCCACATTCAAGGGACACTCTCTACAAACTTTCGTTTGTTTGAATGAAAAAAGAACTGCTACAGTATTTTGAGTTTCACTCCTGATTCATTGTTTGCATCTGAATCATTATTCTCTGAATGTATTTCACTTGTCATCTGTGAAAAATGTAGAGTATGAAACTTAACATGTATCTAATAAAAACAATAAATCCACACCTTGAGTAAAACAATTACTGTATTTGACAACCTAATAACCTTGGAAGATTCAACATAGGAAAATTCAGTAGAGACGCCTGATGGGACTTTTAAGTTCCTGCAAATATGGTTGTACAAAAATGAAAACTTTGAGCTATTTCTTGATGAAAGGAAGGATTCCTGCAGTATACTAGAACTTCATACTTTTTTGCACAAGAACAACACCTCAGGCTGTAAAGGGCTGATCAGTTGCTAATCAGACCGTAAAGAGCTAATCACCCTCACCTTCCTCTGCTGTCTCCATGGGTTTCGGAGCTTGTGATCCAGTCTGTGGGCGGCCGTGCCCCACTGCGATGCCAGCCTGCGGATTCTCCTTTTCATGAAGCTCAGGGACTCTTTTCCGGTGCCCACCTGCTCCAACAGGGCCGCGATGTCCGTGCGGAAGGCCGCCTGCCAGGAAGAGGAAGTGGGAGATGATGGACATGTCTGATCACGTCTGTGCTCATTTACGGTGTTGATGGACGAGGACAGATGTAGTCCCCAAAAGACAGGGACCATAATATCTGGTAATATCTCTGAAAATCCTTGTCATGGGATCTCAAATTGAGATCAGAAAGGAAAGGTCCAGCAACATTCTGAAAAGGCATTGGTTGTCTTTCTTTACCCCACCTCAATATACTCAGTGCTGTAAGTGAATACAGGCTGACAGGACAGGAAAGTGTTAGCAGAAGGGAGGCGGACTGGGGCCCTGGCTCACCTGTCTCTTGTCCTGGGGTTTGTAAGTCGGTGGGCTGGTGTGGTTCCTCCAGGCCAGACGGGGGCAGAACCACTCCACCTCGCTGAGGTAGATGAGGAATGAGCAGTCCGAGCCATCCACCCCATAGAAGGCGTAGCAGGGGTCAGAGGTCCAACGGGCACGCATCCACTGAAAGAGGGCACAATTCGTGGCACTAAGCGAAGCCGAAGAGGAAGAAACACGAGAGCAGCACGACCACTGAGAAATGGCGAGAATTATCCAAATAAGTATTGGTTCTTAAATACTGAGAGGTGTGGGAGTGCTGAGTGACGGAGCTTCTCATTAGAGAAGCAGGCATTGCTATGCAAACACAGCTGAAGGAAGTCTGTGATCTAACGAGACACAGCTGTGGGCGGTCCTATAAAAGCAGGCTACATACTTCCCTGCGGGGAGAGCAAGACAGTCAGTCACAGGCTAGCTTCAGGACAGAGAAGCTGCAATCAGGTCTCAAGTTTACTATGCACTCTAGTGAGAACCAGACAGCGCACAGTTGGGAGAGGCAGAAGAGCTAGCCGAACCAGAGTGTATGTAGTGCTGGTGTGCATCTATACATGTCCGTCTGACTCATGTTGAGGCACGGCAATGAGAGTGACCTGGCCGAAGCTGAGAAAGAAATAAACATTGGCCTGTTTCGCCTAGACCCTGTTTGTCTGGATGTTAGCAGTGGCCTTCAGATGCTCCTGTTATCTGTTCTGGGAGAGAGCTAATCTGCGTTTTATGAAAGTCATCCGACGGCTACAGTATGTGAAATCTAATCTGCAGTAAGTGGTAGCAGACAGCTGCATGTGCAGCAGCCACAGATTCAACAGAAGTATATGAGTTGCGTTAAAAGAGAAATTAGCAAACTGCAGTTTTAATGCCCCGCAAGGGGAAGATTTAACAACAGTAATTCCAGAACGGATTGAGGATTTAGAAATTAAGAAAGGAGAACAGGGCTATCTGAGATGCTCCCATCCTCCACCAGTCCAAGCAAAACCCTTTAAGCATTTATTGAGGAAGAAAGTTCACATCACATTCCATTATAGTTAGGGAATGAATTCTTATCACTCACCTCCACTTTACTGGGGCAGTCTGGGAAGCGGGGATCTTTCGGAATCTCACACTGGCCAGTTATTCCATCTCTAACTAGAAGGCAGACAGAACGTGCTGTCAGAATGGGTCATCTAAGCACATTCTAAGCACTCAGCAAGGTAATTTATGATGAGAGTATTATTCACAGTTGAAATACACATGCTGTGGTTTCAGTTACGTGGAGCAGTTAATGGTATTTAGTACTGTATATGTGCTTGATTACATACGGTCTGATTTTAGAAACAGCAAAGTAGCTTGAAGGTACAAGCGGAGTCAGCCTGATTAAAAAAGGTTTGCACTGAAACAGCCCTGGAGCCAGAGAGATCCCAGTTCAGCACTCACAGCAGCACTGAGATGCCTGGACTTCCACCTGGCATGAGGCTCATTATTGTTCTACGATTGGATCCTCATTAAAACAGAGGGGATGCTGCGCTTGCAAACTCCAAAGTGACGGATTTTCTGCTTCGATCTGGGATACGTTCGATATCTGTGGAGTTATACATCCCTGTTCACTAGGGCATAAATCATCACATTAATTGCTCCATTGGATAAGCTAACTGCCTTTCCAGAAATGCAAGGTTATCCAACGCACCCATTTAAAGTACAGAACAATAGATAAATTATGTCACTCTGGCTAGATTAAAGGTCTTTTACAGCAGCTTCAATTTTCCTAATTAAGGTCCTGCAGTTGTTTTATTTGTACACTGGTAGACCATTATCTCAGGGGTTTTGCTGCCCACAATCTGCTGTGCAACCTGTCAATGAGCTACTGTAATTATTAATTTAAAGTTCCAAAGCAATGTAGCTGAAGCTTCCTATAGAGCCCCGAGATATTCAAATATTCAGGGGAGTGTCCACACACGCACTAGGATGTGCCTTCCCTGCCTGTCAGCCAGAGCCAGACAAAATATCTTCCCACGAACCTGCCTAACAGAATTTTCCAATTTGGGGAAACTGTTGCACAATTCTTAGACCCTCCTAAAGGTTTTCTCCTGCGTGTGTAGTGAGACTTGTGATTCCCCATACCAGAAACACGTCCTAAACAGGAACAGCCGATGACCCCTCTATCCTGAAAGGCAGCCAAGGATGGCTTGAATGTTGCATGGTACAACTTCATAGCTCTGAGAAGTCTTACACATGCACCCTTCTTTGCTCCACACCCCAGATCCAGTTCCTCTCCGAAACCGCGCTTGAGAGCAAGCTAGGTGACTGTACCTCTCCCAGCGGTCAGGCTGTGCTGCAGGATCTGTTCCACCTTTTCGGCCATGTTCGACACGTTCTGGGCGATGGCCTGGATGCGCTCGACCAGCCCAGCAGGCTGGAACCTGGCAAATGCAGAACAAGGGTCCTGAGTACCGGAAACCCTCCCTTGGAAACATTTGCCGTGACATAGCAACAGCACGTCATGATGAAATGATGGGGAAGCACAGAGATGCAGTGCAAAGCATGATGTCAAGAACTGAGGAACTGTGGGAGATAGCTGAGAACAAGGGCAGGATCCCGTTCCGAGACACTGACCTTTACTGTTCAATACATCACTAGCAGACCACAGCCCCGCCACCCTGTACAGTAACTGCTGCATGTCCCCCAGCACAACGCCCCAAGGACACAATCAGAAGTAGCTGTGCTGCCGGGACAGCTGTTGCATCCTCTGGCCATATGTCGGTGCCATCAGATGTGCATGAATACACTTTTATTCTGCGCCAGGATCAAAGCAATTCGCATGTACGGTAGTATTTCATCATTCTAGTGGTTTCATGAGCATGAAATAAGAAAGCAAACTTTTCAGTGCATAAAAACCTTCTCATTTTAAGCCTGCTTTGATATATAGTATTTATACTGACATCTTAGAAATATGTTTCTGGAACTGGTTATCAGTAGTTCTTTATGTAAGAGATGGCATATACGAAGTTTACACTGATAATACATTGTCATCCTAAACTACCATGTTTTTCCATTACGTTAACATGCTGTAAATCCACACTCCCCAGAAAAGCAAGAAAACAAGATTATTCCTTGAGTGAATATTACCGTGTTGTGATCAAAAGCATTTCTTTAAAAAAAAGAAGCTTTCCGGTGTAACTTCTCCCATTTGTAAAATAGTTTTAACAAGCACAGGAAATGATAATTAAGTGGCACTTGGTTGGAGTGTGAAATAGGAAAGCTATATAACATGGAGACAATTTACTCTTTGGGATGAAAACATTATTCAGCCCATTATAGCAAGTCCCTAGGAGGTGCACAGAAAGGAAAAAAAAGGTTGTTAGCAGATAGGTTTTGTTTTTGTTAACTGTGAGAGAGTTGTGCTGAAAGGTGTATGACAAGGAGAAGCAAGAAAGATCCTGAAAACAGGCCATATGGCGATGTTCAAAACTCTCAAAACAAACATGCAAAAGTGATGCTGAAAATCAGCTTGATTGAGTCCCCTGTAGCACAGGCCATTCTGTATGCTTGTAATGCAGTCTTTATTAAGTTTAATTTTGTAACAATATGAAGCACGCCACGATGAACAAATGCACATTTTCACAATTTATCAGTGAAGGCACTCCTTATGAGAGGCACACAGCTCTTCACAGTAGGTGTAATCAAAAGCGGTATGCATTGAAAAACCTGCATGTTCATCTCTTACTGGCTGGTTATAGGTGACAACATCTGTTCCCCTCTCACCCATTGGAGTGGACCCTCACTGAAGCTAAGTGCTGAACACTTTCAGAGCCACTTTCCCCCAAAACAGGCAGACAACTGTGGGATCTGCAAGTCCATTCCAACATAAGCTGAATATGCACTGCAATGGTGCATTCAACAACAACAAGGAAGGAATCTCAGAAGTCACATTAGAACTGATACAACCATGCAGGTATTTTGAGACTGAATGGAAAACATCAGGAGAAGAATGTGCCAGGATCTTGAATGAGATTTACTTCCTGGCATACCAGTTTCTTAGCCATTCTTCTGCTGTCAGCCTGTACAAATACCTGTGCTGTGGCCATTTGGTTCAGCAGGTGAATTGGGCCCAGTCCACAGGACTCTGTGCCACTCTGCCAAGCTGTTCAAGGAGCATCCATCCCAAGAACACTTGCACACAGCAACTGTAAGCCTGAAATGGCCCAGAGAATGAAAGCAGAGCCAATGAGGTCTGTACTAATGCAATGCACCCAACATTTCCCGATACGTGGTCTATTGAGCCTGACCCAGCAGTGGGGGCAGGCTGTGGTCTCCAGTAGTGCATGCTAGTTTATGCTGCATGAGGAAACACTGGGCATCATTTCGGTAACACATGTTATGGCTTGGCTTCCTTAGCATCGCTTACTTGTAGCCTGATCTTCCCAGCTCTCAGAAGCTAAACAAGGCAGGGTTTGCTCAGTACTGGGATTGGAGACATCGAAGGAAAACCAGGTTGCCACAGAAGATGATACTGAAAGATCAGTGAGCAGCAATCTTTCCTCTGGACCAGAATTAGCGACCCAATTACCCAGTCCAGAGATATTAAACTGAGGTCCTGACTTTTTGGTCGTTAAAGATGCCATAGTACTGCATTGAATGAGTAAGGTTAAACCCTGTGTCCTGGGTTAATTTCACTTGCTACTTTTACACTCTGGCCTTCCTAATGCTCCTAATGCTCCCTTTTGATTCACCTCCTGAAGCACAATGGCAGCTGTGTGTCTCCCAGGTGGGGGCTGCACTTCACTGGTGGATGGAGTAGTATAGTAGTACCTGCTGTATGTGAATTCCCTTGAGATGAAAAGCACCATATACAGTATATGAAGGAAGTATCATTATACAGGATGTGGAATTGTTTTGGTAAATTATTAGCACAAAATGCACAGATGTATTGGTAAGCATGCTTGGAAGGTGAGGATTCTTTAATGTGCTTATTAAAATAACAAAGGACTGAAAAGAAAAAAGCAAGAACTAATAGAAGTTTCTCGTTAAGACAATTTGTCTAATCTTCTCTCACTTCAGCCCCAGTAGGTGTATGAGGTGCTGGTATCTGATTTCCTAGTTTCTGCAAGTTCCCCTGGGGTTTCCTACAGGAGTCTGCTTGCAAGACAGAACTGGCTTTTGTTTTTACAAGACAATAACGCCAGAATTTTAGGGCCTTGCACTCTTGTAAATAAAATGATTTTCAGATTCCTTACAAATTTTCATCCCCTGACTGCCCAAACATTTTACAAGGGGCCTTGCTAAAGAGCCAGGGACCAGATTATGAGGTGCTTTTGTGTTCTGCCAGCAAACCCAAGAGCAACCAGACTGAGCAACGGAGATCATTTCGCTGTGTTCTGATAAAAGACAAAGCTTTTAACCATTGATCTTCTGACGTTCATGTCTCCTTAGATACATTTCAGTGTGCTCCCTGATGGAAAGCACTCTGGCTTACAGCAAAGCTTGGGCATTTATGACGGGTTCCTTGAGGCACATCCTCCCTACAAAACAGCACAGCAAAGGGCTTAAAAAGGGATTTAAAGATCTTCCCCTTTAAGCCAGTGCAGCGACTCTCTCAAATGCCAGCTGTCAGCATGTGTGCTCACAGGAGTGTCCTGCAGTCACTCCACTCACATGAGTATGCGTTCCCAACAATTCCCGACCATTCCCGACCATTCCCGACCATTCCCGACCTTCTACTACACCTCTGATATGAGCGTTCTAATAGGATTAGGAACTAAGGGAGGAATATTGGCGTCTTGGCATATGATAATGTGCCGGCTACTGTGGAACAACAGCGGGCTAACCCAAAGACAACCGTGTAAAGAAAGAATGGCCTTTAAGATGTGCAGTGGAAAACTCTGAGCTGTCTTACGCAGTATTTAAACTTGGAGAGATCAAAGCCTCAGCCATGGCTAAATGAGATTCCTTCAGATAGGAAACAGGTCGGGACAGGTCTGTGCGAGGGTGATGAGTCTCCGTGCACCGAGCATACTACAGGAGTGTCGCCACGCCCATGCAACCCAGATAGGTTTGCAGAGCAGAGACCAGCCAGGGAGTGGCGCTGCGCTGCGCTGCGCTGGTCACATCCCGTCCAGGGCAGAGCAGTGCTGCACTCCTTACATGGGTAACATTGTCATGACTCCACAGACGTACTCTGTGAACTGGAGCACATGCAGCAGGGCTACATAGATTCATTAGGCTCTATTCCACGGCATCGTGGAAACGCACTCTAAAATATATGTGGAGGTCTGTCAAATGCGTTTGTGAATTAGGCTTCTTAATGCACTCTATTCAGCCCTGAGGAGCTAATATGGTTAAAGGCATCCTGAAGTAATGACTTACATACAGTACATGCACTAGATATGGCATAATATGGCAAATTCCAAAGCCCAGGAGTCTGAGGCTGGAATATTCTGTTTTGTTAAGCTGCACACCTTCAGTACCTCTCCCGTGCCGTTTCTGCAGGCAGTGAGGAGGTTCTCTAAATCTGAAGAGCTCTCCAATCTCACCCTTTTCTAAAACAGGACGGCCTACGGGCAAATCACGGACACAGACTTCAGACATCACAGTCAATTGCTTCTTGCAAGCACATGTGTCGGAGGCAATGAGAGTCACTGGCAGAGAGGGTTTGTTTGCTACGGCACTGTCGACCACACAGTGTCAGAGCCAATCAGCACAGCTGTTTGCAGCAGAGCTCACACCCCTCTTTCCTCCTTCCCTCTGGACCCTCTGGTTCAGGAGCGGGGAAAACCAAGACTCAAAGGCAAAGGAAGGCCTTAGGATCGCAGGAAGACACGTGGATCATCCAACACGAACACACACTTGTCGTAAGCCCTAGATGGATGGGAACACTCAGCACTCAGAGGAAGCTGCATCGCCTGTGTGGTGCTTCTCCACACAGATGGCAGTTTTCTGCTCACTTTGGCTGAAGCATCAGGTCCGCACTCAGATGTTTAAAAAGTCAACACCTGTCTTGCAGCCTGTATAAGTCAGCGTAGGACACCAGAATTACAGTGCTACAGCAAAAAAAAGAGAAGCTTTTCTTATGTCTGTCACTGGTTGTTTTCTCTCCATTTGATTATGATACCCTCATATTAAGAATATATAGACTTCAGTTAAAGAAAATCTCACATGTAGATGTGAACACTATTGGATGAATGTTAAATAAGCAACAAATGCTTTGTTTTCCCACATATTAATACTTACAACTACATCATTATACAACTGGAAACAGCATTTTAATGTCTGTGGGGAATGAACAAGCCCTTTGTTAAGAAAGTGAGGTCTGCAGAATACACAAAGGCACCCCTTAATCTGCTTATTTCAGTGTTATGTGTTCACCTGACTTCTAAGTGCTGTCAAGTGTAAAAAAAAACAACCCTTGACCCCATACAGTACATCAGAGAAGGTAAGACTGACTCTGTGATGAAACAGGGCAGAACCGCCCAAGGACTGAAGTAAACAAAATGATACGATGTCCGTGGTGAGAGAGAGACAGAATTAAATGTACCAGGAGGCCACTGGCAGTGGGGGGAGCTGGGAAGCAGACATCCGAGTTTGAAGGGTCTTTGTCACCATGGAGACTGCGGCACGAGCACAGTGCGCACAGCGGGTAGGCCTCGGCTCGGCCCCGCAGTTGTCGACGGGGAGGGCTGCCTCCTTGCAGAAGCAATAAACCGCACCCCTCCGGAAGAACAAACTTCGGAGGGGGCATTTCCTCGCAGACACAGACACACTCAGGACAGCAGATCAGGAAGAACGTGTGCACCAGAGAAAAACTCTGAAGAGAAGCAGCCCTTCTGTCGTGAGAATCCAAGCGCCTCATGCGCGTGTTTCTTGAGGGATTCCTGTGTAACACAGCTCGGTACTTTGCTCCAAACGCCACACTTCCTTGTGTAAAACTGAACCTTTCCTCTTCCAGACTGCCTTCCTCTGAATTTCCTCCTACTGTATGTGCTCGCATCCTTGTTTTAATTTGGTAATACTTTACTTTAAAAACCTGTTATTTATCTTATTAACAGTTTGAAAAGATATTATGTACCGTACACCCTAGGCTTAGAGCTATAGGCTACGGTCAGGTTTGGGTATGGTTACTAACATCCTGTTAATGTACAGTAGAGGACGGGTATTATCACATTTACTGTATATCACTCTGTTGATACTTTAAAAACGGTATATTCCATTTATAAAGCATTTACAAAGCCTATCTGTGGCTCCTAATCCAAGGTGTTGCCTTGGTTTTACAGTTCAGCCAGGTGAAATCCCTCCAGCAGCGAGACAAATTAAAAGCCAGGAGCAGAGTCACAACTGCAGGCCCATGTTCGGTAAACCCAGACAGCCAAGTTGCAGTACTTTAGTTTGCATTGTTGCTTGTTTATGCTCCTGCTCAGGTTTCCAGGTAAACCACGAAAGGCATCAAGAAAGCAGTAAAAGAAGAAAACATCACACTGTCACACACCAGAGAACACTGAGGCAAAGGAAATCGAGCAGACTGTAATTTTGAAAACATCAGCTGCATCAAGATGTCTCTTAAAGTGCTCTCAACTGAATCAACTTCTTATATTGTGTAGTTCGTGAATGGGCTTACTGGCTGAAATGGGTCTCGGCATGTACAGTAGGCATAAAGAATACATTCTCAGTACAGATGGGGGTGTCACCTGCCCTGATTTGAGAGTTAACAGCAAATATCTGGTGCACTGGTTTTAGCGGTCATTCAGGATACACAATTGGTCATCCTGATTTTGAGAAACATCAAGATAAGGTATTTCTCAACGGAGCATAGCCAGACATTACTGCAGACCTAAATAGTACTGGAAATTTGCTTACATTTACAGTATGACTGTCAGCTCAGACATAGGAAGACATTGGTGTAGATCCTGAGATCTGAAGGCAAGAACACAGCTGACAGGAACTGCATCCCTAAACACCAATCATGGAGAAACCTTCAGACACTGTGACAGTCTAGCATATGTGTTTGATAGAAAAAAGCAAAAAGCAGTACCAGTTAATTATGTATCCCACCACTGCCCCCACCTGCCTATCTCACACGTCTCTTTTTTTGTGTGTTTTTCTTAGTCGGCCCACTGCTGTCACTCTGGGTCAGGATACATCTCTCCCAGTAGACAGGCAGGCCAGTGCGAGAGGAAGAGGGCAAGACATTAAAATATTGCACTGATGGGATTTTAAAAAGGGGCCATCAAGACACTACAGGGGAAGAGAGAAGCAAACTGAAGTGAGACAAATCGGCGCATTTCTGGGTTTTGTCTGCTTCAGTTCTAATTAAGGGGGGAATCAATCGCTGTTTTTGACTGGCAAATTGGCAGTGTGTTCACATGCAGACCTGTCTCTGGATTTGCGCATTCCAGCAAAGAGGAGGTGCCTACAAAGAATAGAGAAGGTATAAAAACAATGCTGCGTACAACGAAAACAGCAAATGGCAAATATTCAAGGAATATGAATCAGAAGTGCAATATCCATCAGCTCCTCACAAACATGCCAAAAGCAAGGGAAACCAGTGAAGGTGCCCATTGAAAGGATGACTCAAGGCACAGGAAGGTGGCTGGGGATGACACCTGATTCTACCTGTTAATAGCAGAGCTCAGCTCATCCAGTCTCCTGGAGTCGCTGATGTTGCCCATCTTCGACAGAGCGTCTACTCGCTTCATCACCACCTCCAGCATGTCGCTAATCTTCCTCAGGACCCCGCGGGACTCCGGACCCCCCAGCACTGGAAAAGGAAAAATATTTAGGTCATGTCACTTCACGCTGCTATCGAGGAATTCATCATTTCCTTAAAAACATCACTATTAATAGTGCATTAGCAGAAGAACGGCGTGGTGGGCGCGGCTCCTTGCATTTTCTAAAGGAATCTGTGTGCAGCTCCTTCTCCATTGTCGTTAGTGACTGACCCAATTTCAAGCTGTTATCAGTGCAAGCCTGAGCGAGCTGCATTGCACTGGGTCTCTTGTCTTGATGCTCTTTTCCTTTATGAAGCACTGGCCTGAAATTGCTTTTGTGTCTTTTCAAATTCCCAGATGTAGGTCTTTTTTCAAGGTCTTTTTTAACCTTCATTAGAGAATAAAATAAAAAAAGCATCAGGCTTTAGACTGAAGTACTGTACAGGGACCACACCAAAAGTTTTTTCTTTCTTTTGCGCTTCTAATCATCCATGACTCTGTACTGCTGAACGACCCAGAAAGATCTTTTCACCCGGCAAATTAAAAGGGCTAAATTTGTCAGTTAAATGGGTTCAGTTCAGTGGCGTAATCATTATTATGATTATATGATTTATTAATCATAAGAAAAAGAGAACCTGGAAAGCATGGATTTTGTACAGGTTTCACACTTGTAATGTTCCATTTCTAATGATATCTAAAGCACTTACAGTAAGTGAACAATTCACCTGCCTAGGTGCCCAAAACCAAATTGTTCCAAGACTTTCAGTTTTGACGATTTAAGGACCCACAAAGCCTGGTGGATTCTCACTATCCCCCTGCTATCCTCGATATTTGGCTCTTGACCCAGAAAGTTCCTGTAGCCCTCTGGCCTCATCTGTTGAGCTTATTGTTAAATAATGCAGGTTTGCTCAGAGCATCTTAAGGCAGCTGATTAGCCAAGAAGACCAAGACGATTGATTGTACCGCTGACTGGGAAGTTCATAAAACAGATAATATTTTTCCCCCTCTGGCATCGTTTCCTAATGGTTCAGCAGATAGAAGAGTTTGTGTCAGACTCTGGCACAGAGCGATGCACCTACAAATAAAGCCGTATGTCAATAACCTCATGACGGAGACGGAGTAAATTAAACGGAGCAGCTCAGCACTGCTGAAGGCCGGTGTCAGAAATGTCAAGGCAGGTGCAATGAATGATCCAAGTAGATAAGAAATAATTGCACTTGCAAATTGTTAATTGACTCGGTACAACCCTATAGTGCTTCCTGTCTGTGCGCCCTCTGTGTTGTGCTCTAACAGCTCTAACAGCAAGCCAGGGCATCACAGAGAGGACACCCACAGCCCCCACCAGTCATACCACAAGGCAACATGCACACGCCGAGTCACGGCCATCTGAAGAAGCCCTGGCCAGCTCTGAACCAGCCCTAAGAGGTGCAGGACTCAGCAGCCTCTGCACTCTGGCAGGGGCCCCAACAAGCTAATCAAACTCAGGAGCTGTGGGGAAGGGAGACCCTTCCTGCTTGTAAAGCACCTTGGAATCCTTTGAAATCAAAGGTTGTGGAAAAATGCAAGACACTATCCTCACCATTAATGCTTCAGCATTGTTTTCTACCTCCATACCTTGGGATATATCAGCCGGGCCCTGTCTGGGCTCATCACGATGCTGTCATGAACATATTGGTTATACCCACCCTGCAGCGATCCTCTCTGTAACCGAAGGAATAGGCAACACGGGTGCTGATGGCCAGAGATCCTGAGCCACAACCCGCAGTGTGACAGCAGTGCTGAGTGGAGATGTGTACAATAGCTGTCTCTTTAATATCTTAAGCCAGGGGCCTACTGCTGTGCTCTGCCTTCAGGAGGAAGTAAGGAAATGCAAATGGATTATCTACAATGTTTTCTGAAATCAATTACCATTCATTTGCATTAATTATCATTTTCCACACTCCTCCAATGTCACCTCACCTTGGTTTTGTATTTCTGCGAAAATTTGTCTGGCGCCTCCCTATAAACCCTCTTCACCAACACACACACACACTTCTGAAACAGGCCCACTCTGCGTCTGTACGTCTCCCTCAAACCTGTCTCCCCTTCATCGACATGTTTAAGAGGCAGCAGGGAGTGACTGGAAATGGCAAGATCCCAAGCTCTTGACAGCTGATGGAGATGTAATGGCAGAGCTGCAGAAGGTTGTGTAAAAAGAGGCGTCTACTGCTGAAGAGGGATCCTATTCATGCTCCAGAAGGAGAGACAGTGCACTGTGGTGTACTGTACCACACCCACCTGCATGACGCAATGAAGTCAAAGTGCATCAGTGCGCTCCCCACACACCAGCTCTCAGTGGGGAGGAGAGCAGAGTGATGAAGCTAGTTCAGAGATGGGGATTATTAGGAGGCCATGATTGGTAAAGGTCAGGAGGAAATCTAGCCAGACACTCCAAGTACATGCTAACTTAATTTCGGATTTCGATGAAGTGAAACCACAAGTATTGACAGCATTTGCCTGTTCCCACCTCATCATCCATCCGTCATAAGACGTACGATTATCCTAATGTCACGGCAATCTGGGGTCGTCTCCGAGTCGAAGGGCGCTGGGCAGTACTGAGACAATTCCACACTTGTGGGACGCGAGAGGAAATGAGAGCATCCGCAAATCCTCAGTAATACGGAGTGAACCACGCAGACTCCTTATAGACAGACCCCCATAGTCAAACCCAGGAGCCTGGATGTGTGAGGATGCAGTACTATCCGTCCTACCAAACATGTGCTCCAGAGAGGATTGTTTATTTTCTATCCTTTGTCAGAAAAATATCATGATGCTGCATTTAAAATTATGACACGATGTAACACAGCTATATTCTCTTTTTTTACCATACTCTCATTTCCCATTTGAATCAAAAAGCTTCACCGGCTGATCTCCGCAAAGCATGACCACATTGCGAACCCAACGCGAGACATGAGCCGGGGGGTGGGGGTGGACGGGTTGCTGGTAGGATCTAATATATAACTACTGGAAACAAAGTATCTGAATTTCATTAAGACCCATATTTAAATCACCAGCATCTATCCATCATAAATTCACTGAATTCAGCAGTGCTAAATTAAAGGACAATCAATACCTTCCTGGGAAAAACTCCAGGGAGATAAATATGAAATTTCGAGAGCGTTGATATTCCTAAGCCATTGCTCTTTAGATCATTAGAGCAGACCCCCAGAGCCATCTGTACACATTCACTTGACAAATGGCCCTAGCTGTGTGGGAAGCAAATGTATTTTTAGTAATGAAGGTTTATGGAAGTTTTGCATTTAATTTTCATTTGTGTTATTGAAATATGAATAATGTCCTTTTCTGTCCTAGTAGATTTATTCATTGAGTATATTAATTTACTTTGTGAAAAAAAGACAGCACATTCTCGAGACTACTGCATCGTGATGTGTTCAGAAATATTTGATAAATTATTTGTAATATGTGTGTGGGGGGAGTAAATAAGAAACAACAATTAAGTCAGCCATCTAAATTCATGCAGGAACCCCATTTTGACATATATTCATCTACTTTAACCTCTACCAGAATAATAGCTCTAAAATCTGGAATGAAATGGCTGCACAGTTTTTGAGTAATGTGTTTAAAGGGCCAAACGTTGCGAGCACAAAAATAATTTTAGTACCATCTTAGGAGCCACTTTTGAAAAGCTTTGTTTTTGAAATTGAAATCTTCCAAGTTTCAGTTGGATCAGAGCAGTGAAGAAGAGTTTCACAAGAAGAGTTTTCAAACACATGGGTCAGGTCATCAGCTGGGCTGATACTCAGATAATGACTCTTTAGTCCTGGTATGGAGGTGTTGAGCTGCCTGGTGTTTGAAATCAAAAGAAAAATTAGCCTTTAAGCACTGCAGTCATCCAGTACCTGAAAACCAGGACAATAAGAACTCCCTGTGTAAACCAACAGGTAACAGGTGCTACAGGTCATCACCCTGTAAGTTTAAAGAAAGGACTTCCAGTTGGTCAACTTAGAAGGAAAGTTGATCTGAAGGAGTCCGATACCCCGAGTCCAAAACATTCCTTAAATCTAGCATGGAGTAAAGCTAAACAGGTTAACAGGGATCAACTAAAGGTGCTTCTTCCAGGGAAGAAAAGAAGCTTTCAGAACATGGCCCTTACTCCCTTTTTCTGCCTAGAAGCTTTAAGAAGTTTACATCTCCGAGAGGCTTGCACTGACACACCATGGCCAGAGTGAACTGTGCTGCAGGTGCAACAGTTCCTGTTCTTCGCTGGAATCTTGGTGTGTGATGTAGTCTCTCCAGCCTTCGCTACCAGCTGCTCTTCATCTGAATTAGCGTTTTTCCAGAGATCGTATGAATTACCATTAAGAGTCCCGTGGGGAAGCTTTGGAGCTCATCAGGTATTTATCGGCCCCATGTTTGCAACGGGCATCGATTTCTTCATGGGCTCAATATCGCTGTGTTTATCAGCGCGCGGCGTGACCAAGGCAGTGGTGTAGATATTCACTTTCCGTGACACTGACCCCCGGTTTCTGCACCTGCCACGAGCCTGGCCAAGAGATAAGGTTTATTGAATTGACATTTCAAACCTGCTACAGCCGTACTGATAAATAGTCTTACTCATGGCACAATAAACAGACAGTAACGGGCGTTTGTCCTGAATCCCAGTGTTTCATGCATCGTGCGCCTTAATCTGTCAAGCAACAGATCTGTGTGGATTTTTAAAGACAATCACAACCTGTTATTAAGACACTGATGACAATATCACAAGACGTCATTAACCTCATGAAAAATCTGGAACACACACACAGAGGATGCTTGTGACAATCCTCTCCAAGTCTTGTGATCTCCATTTTATCATTTAAAGACAGTTCATTATAGATAACTGTATCAACTATATCAACAATGATACAAAACAGTAACTAAAAGTGGGAAATCACCTGTTCCTCTAATTACACAATGAGCCTTTGAGCCACTGCACAGAAATGAACTGCCCTAGAAAGAGACATCGTGTTCTAGTGCTCACATTGGCAAAACACTTGCAAACAGTAGTCGCTTCCTGTTATCCCTGATTTATAATTTAATTAAACAGGAACTCATGCAAGTTAATGTACATGCCTGCCAGGCAGTCTTTTTTTTTTTACTTTATGATTATGCTTAATAAAGCTTTTCCATTCACAAGGGTCCTGGGCAAAGCAGAAAATTATAACTTGGGTTCCTGAAAGAAATTCAGTCTAAATTACACCCTTGTCAGCATTAAGTGGTTTTAAGATTCAAATTTGTTTCGAGAGACCCCTGTGCCTTTAAGTGAGCCCATTCTTTCAGAGCTAGCATCGTATAAACCAACAGACGCAAATTTGCATCCCATGTGCGTTAAGTGCTCTGTAAGGCAGTGCAGCCAGGGGACAGTACGTAGCTATTATTTATTTTGTTACAGCCTCGTTTACTATCCTTCCCCAAACAAATACAAATTATCTCAAGTGCCACAAATATTCAATTTGCACACCATCTGCAAAGGTTTTGTCAAACCTGTTGTTGATGACTGTATATTCTGGCAGATACAAAAAAAATAGCACATCATGCCCCCATAATATAGTTATTAGCACATCTGTAAAGCTGCAGCCATGCTTTCAGACAGCTGATAAAGTGAATTCATTATTTCACAGTGCAACAGAATTCATAACTGACACCAGGCTGGGAGGACGGGGGGGCATCAGGGGGGCTGCAGACAGTTGCAGAGAGGCAGCAGCACTGAGCAGAGGACAAAGAATGGAGGGGATAAACCACATCACTTTGCAGCACTATCACTGATGCTCTAAGCATTTACTTCCACTGCCTGAACACATTAAATCATTAAAACAGCAATAAATGTTCATTGTCGTTCTTTCTTACTTTTTTTTGCAGCTCCGAGTTTAAATCCAGTTTCTCAAAATGGGCTCTCGTTTCCTTAGGAAGCCCCTATTTCCAAAAAATTCAAACAACCACAACCAAACATTTTTTCCCCATACAATATAAGCCCACTCTTGACATTCCCAGAGAGAATCTTCCCTAGGCTCTGTGCAGAGAGACCTGATGCTAGCTGGAGAGGGAGACAGGTGGTGAAGTCAAACCAATTCCTCACCTGCCAGCATGTGCACCTGAAAGACAGTAAACTCTCTTTTTTTATCAGGCCGTTCACATCACGATTGCCAGTCAAACACGGACCTGAGGATAGCGCTGAAAATTAAGAGGAAGTGCCTTTAGCACAGGAAATAAGAAACGGTTCTTTACACAAAGGGGGGTGGATGACTGGAAAATAAACTGCTCAATCAGGTTGCTGCAGAACCTGATGCCCCGGGATTAAGCTGGATGACATCCTCAGATCAATATACAGTACAACTACGGGGCAAAAAACCAAGTTATATTTCTTGTGCTTCTGCCTTCCTGAAACTCAGGTCTTCACAGGAACACAGCAACCCAAGCCTCCTGGACTTCCTGTCCATGTGTCAGACAGGCAGCACTGAAGCTGTAACACAGGCTGCCATTAAGCACTGGAACTCTGGGTCAGGTCGTCTGTTCCAGAACATTCAAGCACAGCTGCTGGCGGCGCAAAGGGTCCAAGAAGGACTGTCAGTGCTCTGCTAGGGCCTTCTCTCTCAGTGAGCAAAGATCACAGATCAGAACCAATCCTCCCGTCTCAAGGGTACTTTTTGGTACAAGGCAAACCTGTGGGCATTCCCAATAGGAGAGACCCGAAGAAGGCTCCACAGCTGAAACGTTGTGTTTCTTTTCTTCTCTTTTCAGCAGGGAATAAAACTTCACTTGTTCCAATAGGAGAGCCTGCGTTTTTATTTTTGTTTTTACTGACGTTTTCATGCTTTTTTTTGCAAACCTGTTTGCAGTGGCTATTAAAAACCATTCCAACACAAAGACAGACTGAGGTCCTTTGTTTAGTATATACATATCAACGCTTTTAAGAATTAATGCATCTTCCCCTTTCTATAATTTGGTATGCTGTTTCTATTGCTAAGTAATCTGTTACTGTTTATATGCCAGCATGAGTCTGTCTAGACTCAACAAGATTACACTGCCAGGATAGGAGATGGATCTTAGAAAGAAATTTGTCAAATACTGCATGGAAAGCTCAGCTTCTAAGCTAATGCAAATGTTTCTATGATGGCGCAGCTGAAATAAACTGCCCTGCAATGAAACCGTTTCTGCCCCTTATTTGTTTATTAGATTTGTTGAGTGATGCTGCTATAATACTCACAACAAACCTGAACACCGAGTCACCAGTGGAAAGGGGGAAAGAGAAAAGCCCAGTTTCGCCACTGTGGCTAGCCAGAGGTTTGTGGATTTATGAACAAATACATATTTGCAGTTCAACAATGGGAAATGAATGAGCATGCGAAGGACTAACAACCAAGCATTTTGGGGGGGGGGAATCTTCACTGTCCATATTACTGCTTGCAAAGCTGGTATCTTATCATACAGTATTTTTCCCCTGCTGGATTTGCAGCGTTTCATCCTTGAAACAAACACTCAACCTGATATTTAGCACTGATACAAAGAGACAGTCTTTCTTTAGTTTCTGTAGCTCCAGTCAGATGGAACATAGATTGCAAAGGCCGACTGTCAGAAAATTGTGGCTGTTCTGGGCGTGGAAACCGGTGTGCCAGAACTCATTCTTCGTGCTGCTGAGCTCTGAGACTTCCAGAAGTCAGCTTAGGTATCAGGACGGAGGGGGCATTTTATGATTTAAATGTCTTGAAATAAACTAAGGCTACTTGTTTATTGTTTTTTTATAATCCCTCCTTGCACTTATTCATCGCTACAGATAATAAAACGGAGCACTTACAAATAAAGCCTTCACACAGTATCCATTTCTTAATATGGACATGTTAACCTGGAGAAGAACTGCAGTGTGTTATTATTATAATAACTGGCCTTCAGGAAGCTTAACTGTGAAGATTCCATTAAAAACACTACTGCAACGTGAGAAACGTGTTAACGGGCTCTGGATTGATACAGTACCACAGTACCTTCTTCCTGCCAAGCTTCCTAAATTATTGTGTCAACTAATATTATATTATATTTTGTAATATTCCCCCACAGCCTGAGAAATATCCCGCAATTGTGGCATTTCATATTGCTGATCGCGCCGATCATATTATAGTACTTGTCATTGGTACCAATTGGCTAAATTTAGCCGAAGATAATTACAATTTAAATCTAAAAATCAAGCAGTTGCTCGCGTTCGTTCTTTTTTAGATGAAAGAGGGACCACGGATCGAGCAACTCTGAGAAGATGTGGCTTCACCACCCTCTGCACGGCACTAAGATTTTTCATAAAGCGGCTCATTAGCCAGAAATTGCGCTGCGGCATTTCCCTAATTAAGATGAAAAATAGCGAGCGGGCAGGAAAACAGCGCGGAGGATCACAAAGAACGCGCGCTGCAGCGTGTTGAACATGAGACGGAGTGGAAAGGGAGAGCGGAGCACAGACAGGGCCGCACCAGCCTTCAGGACTGAGATTGTGGAGATTAGCGCAAATGAGAACATCTACCTCAAACATTCCGCGCAAAGGGCAGCTCCTCCACCTGCGCTTTTCGTCTGTCACCTCCGGAGCGGCCCCGGCGTCGCTCATCCTGCCTTCACCCGCGCGTGGCTTGCTCTCCTGTTTCGACTTTTGAAAAAGTGCTGTTTTGATGCCTCTGTGTTTGCTTGTCTGCCTGTTTTGCCTTTTCAGCCTAATTAAAAAGAAGGCCCATCACGCAGCACAAAGCGGAGAGACTCTCGCACGGCCAGGCCCGGCGCCCCACGCACACTCCTGGCAGGGTAAAAGATTTACAGATCTCAGATCGGCAATTGAGCTCCTAATGCACTCAGCTAATTTGTTTTCATCCCTGAATATTCATTAGTAGGAGAACTAATTGAGTTTCTTTATTCCATACAAAACCCAGAGGGAGATTTAAGAATGGGGTCTATTAGGACTGACAACTTCTGTCATTTGTCCTTTGTGTATAATTTCTTTTCAAAACAGATGACAGTGGAAAAAAAACTGAACTATTTCTGTAATTCGGCTCAGCACACATTTGCTGCTGCCTGTTTCTCACTCCCTTTTGTTTGTGATGAGTTCTTGGTGTCCAGGCTCACTTTTTCTTCTTCAGAAGCACCAGTGATGAACAGGGGCAGACACAGCATGACAGCATTTTTTACACAGTGTCTGTAGCTTCAAACACAACTGAGAGGACCACCTTGCAGTTTTCTTCCTTCTTGGTTTGTGAATCTTTTCCCTGAACAGACAGTCTTCCAAGGTTTTAGAGTGGTTCTGTTAATAGCCTTTGTGTGAAACTGTCATTTTAAAGCGCAACCGTTTGGAGCTGGGATTAACAAATCCAGTGGCAGAGTTAACGCACCACAGCATTCAAAAGCTCAGAGAAACTGGATCATTTGGAAGAATGGATTGCAGATTTTAGGTTGTCCAAACGTCCGTGATGAAGTCGGAAAATATTAAGGGAAAAATTAAAAGTGAATGGGATGCAGCAGATATTGGAAACATCTCGTGCAACAACAAATCGTCATCGTACTGTTCTTTCCAGTAAAGGAACGCAGGTAAAAGCACGTCTTCCAGGCTTTTAAGACCCACAGAAAAGGCAGGGCCACACTTTTTCTTTGTAAAGCTGTGTAAAGCTTTAGCGAGACAGCATGTTGCAGGGACTTTGCCGGTTACAGTTTTTAAAACTAATTACCACAGCGAGCCAAAGAAACGTTGCAATTACAGCTCCTTCACCTGAGCACGACTGCGCTGGCAGAGAGAGTGTGAGGAGTGCTTGACAGCCCTTTATAAGCATCTTGATTCCTACTTGATTCACTGCAACCTTGTGCCTCCCCTCGACTTCATCAGAGCCCGCGGTTTAATTCGCCGTGCGCAGTTACATGAATCCGAGAGGAGGCGGGAATGTGGCGCCGCAGCAGGGCAGGCAGCCGGGAGGGAGAGGGGCAGCCTCTGCACTGGCATGCCTTGTTTCATCACAGAGGCTCCAGGACCCGTCTCTGGCGCCGGTTCAACACAAAGATGCCCACAGCCCTTCTGCGCCCAGATCCTGGCAGGCAAAGAGCTGGGCCCTGACACCTCCTGATGATCCTGTGTGCAGCGCTGGGAAGAGAAGCGGGCAAGGCCTCTCAGCCAGGAGTGTTCGGAGAAAACCGTTTCATTATTTATACCCTGAGGTTTTAAAAAGAATGGTAGGAGCTCCAGGAGGGGGGACCTACAGCAGAGGGATTCCCCAAGGATAGGAAAGTGAATTCATTTTTTGCAGAGCTCAAAGACAAACAGAACTCAAAGGGGTAAACTTACTTCATTGTGCGTTTATTGGGCTGTTAATTCAGATTCGAAGATAAACAGAACCCAAAGGGGACGAACAAGGATGTGTGAGTTTCCTTCTTGAAACCACAGACTTCCAGTCTCTTTTCTCTTCAGCCAACGGGCTGTGCCGCAGCAATAAGAAATGGGGCTCTTCTTCAGCCTAAATATCACAAGTGACACTGCGAGAGCGTTTTGATTTAATTACCTGTGCTCATTTTCTGTGTGTGCCCGCTGTGCAGGGCTTTCTCTGCGAAACCTGCGCTTTAACATCATGCGCTGCGCAGGGGATAAGTTCAAGATACTGCTCTCTTCCATGAGCAGTCGCAGGCGAGGCAGGGGGAAGTGATGGCCAGAGAAGCACACCTGGGGCCCTAGACTTTGCTCTTTCAGCCTCTGGGCGCCTGGAGGACCACAGGCCAGATCCCGCGGCGTGGAGGGAGCGGTGAAGGATGTAGAGACGGCCTCCTTCCCACCGCACTCAGCCTGTTCTTCTGTCAAAACCTTTTCCTTTCTATATGTAGCGACCTCTTTTATGATTTTGCATCTGCCTCAATAATTCACCCTTCGGTACAAAAATTAGCATCTGTCAGAGAGAGCCTGTGCTAAAAGCTCTGGCAATGCACTCGAGGTACGCTCAATAATACACTTCACTGGCCAGGCACTTTATTTTCCTACAGCAGTTCTATAAAGAAATAGAGAAGAAATGAAAAGACTGCTCTGAGACATCCTGTAGCAGAAGATGCATGTGGCAATGGGCATACTGTCTGCAGAAAAGGGAGATTGAGAAATCTTCAAAAATCAAGATGAGCAAGACCCTCTATAGTTACTTCAGTGTGCTTTGGTTGACCGGGTGGCTGACAGAATGGCAGTTCAATACACTGTATGCTTCCACACTGTTTATTTTCTCCTCCCAGGTATTTGCTCAGCTCCAAGACTGAGATATTCTGGTGAAGCTACGCAGAAAAGTCATCACAGAGTATTCATTGTTTCATTGTACCGTTACGTTTCCTGTAATAACTGCAGGATAAGCAAATCTAACCAGACTACGTTTCTTAAGCTCAGCAACCATATGTTCATCTAGGCTCCTTTACAAATCTAGGAAATAAAAAGGCACTGAAATGCACGGACACACACACACACACACACACACACACACACACACACACACACACACACACACACACACACACACTCCAGTCAGTACAATTTGCAAGACTTGCTTTGAATTCTTAGCCTGACACAACAAACAATCAGCTTCCATTAGAATGTTTACTGCAGCACAGCTGAGTCCTACCATGTGTTCAGTAGAGTCTGTGAGAAACACAAAGCTCAGAAAAGAAAAAAAAATAGACAACCCATTTGAACGGAAAATCGTGCACAGTCTGGAAAGCTGTATGATGCAATAAGAAACAAATGCCCGCTACAGGCAAAGCATAGAGTCATGATAGGCATGCATGAGGCACCGTGCATGAGGTGTATAGCAGCTTTTTAAAACTCTCCCTCTCTGTCTGCTTGTAATCTATTCCCCATGCCGGTGTGGTGTTGATTTGAAAGCTCTAAATTATCTAAAGCCAGATCTGGCACTTACATGAAATGTAATGTGTTCTGGTTGGCTGCCTTCCTCCTGGTGGTATCTGATAGTAATGTGGTTATGATGTTCTGACAGTGATGTAAGCGATGCAGGCAGTTAACAGTGGGGCTGATGGCTTTAATGTTCTCTCCATTCTGAAATGCAATAATCCCGATGTCCTTCCTAATGATCTAGCTAACGACATCAACCGTTCTAATCGACATTCATGCACGCCAACTGCTCATTTATTGAAATTCAAAGATTCGATAGGGAACAGATGACCCTGTCGAATGCTGTCTGAATGCATTTACTAATACAGCTGTATATTGAATGATCATTAACAGATTGAGTTTGGCAAGTAATAATTCACTGTCTCTTCTGAGCATGCTCTCTATGCAGATGGTGGAGAGTCTATATTTTACAGTTTCTTTAAGGACGTACTGTAAGCACACAGGAGAAACACACATAACTGTGCTCATGTCCCACGTATCTCAAGAAGAATGCTTATCCTGAAGATCACCACAATTCTGAGTTTGCACAGGTTAATCCCAGTCCCTCTCACCTCTCGATTCCTCTGCAGGGGCAAATCTCCTTTCAAGCACACCACTTATAGTCGCATCCTGTCAAACCATTGCTCGTCATCAGGCATCTTTTAACACTCAGACTACAAGCTCTTGCTGACAGAAAATCACACACTGTACAAATCCATGTCTGTATCTTGTGTAGAGGAAGTACACAATCCTGACTGGTCTCTCTGGGTTTGAAGCACATCTTGGATTAGCCAGACTGGATATAATTCCAGTGAAATCTCTTGGTACATGTTTCCCACCTGATTCAGCTGCTGCTTTAACAGGTCTAAATTACTATTGAGTTACTGTAACTATGAAACCTGTAGGGCTCGGGCTGTCGAAGAACAGCAGTGAGGATCACTGAGCTCGTCTTTCCAAAGCTGTCAAACATTAGCATTGGGGATGAGAAGGTGTCCTGGGGCTCAATTTAATTTGCATGCTGGAGAACGGGTCGACCTCCCAAACAACAGCCTATTCCAACATGGATGAGCGGTTCAGTGTCTGGTAAGCCTGAGGACACTGGCTCTCATGAGAACCACTGCCTATAATTGTGAAGTGAATTTAAGGGGGGCGTTTGCATAAAAGAAAGGTCATCTTGAGGCTTCTTGAGGGGCACTGAAACGAAGACTTTTCCTGCAACCTGTGTAGGAAAATCGGATTGTCTTGGAATACCGCCGAGATCTTGAGGAGTCAGATTCTTTTCCACGTCAGAATGAACATAAACCCAGCCTGACTCATAAAAATCTGAGATGAATCGAGCTCCGCTCTAAAAATTTTGAGTCTCTCTTAGCAGCAAAAGCTGCATATCCAATCTCACAGCTGCTCACATGTTTTCATGAGATCAGAATCAAAACCTTTGTAACTGCGCAATACGAGGAGTCTGATTTTCACGCTTAATGCTTGTAAAAAAGATCCAAAGAGGAACTCCCGTGGTTTCCTTCTGACATTATATGAGCTTGGAGAACAGAGGCAACCAGCTAACGTCAACGTTTCGCTTGGAATATCAGAAAACGACACGTTCCTTTTCAGCACCACAATCCTGTCATTATTTAATCTCTTTACCAGCCATTTCAGCTGCTTTCTCAAACTCCAAAACACATTCCTCTCAACTTGAAACAGCTAGGAAATCACAATACTACTGTTCCAATTACATTCTCATGTGAATCGACTCTTGGATCAGGCTCACATAATCGCACTCAAGTGCTGACACCTCTCATCTCCAACAAGGTTATTCACTTATTTTGCTTCCGTAGAGTAAATAACATTCATTAAACCTTAAAATGCCATGCATACATCTTAGATGTTAAACAGTCAAACTGGAGTTAAAATATCCAGTAAAGTACCTAAAGTAAGACACATGTGGAGTGTTTTTTGGAAAACTCTATTGGAGTCAATGGAAGTGCAGAAATATGTACTCACCCTTTGTCTTATATTTTAATTTTAATTACCCTGTCTTAGAACAAATGCAGGTGCAGTTAGAGGAGTAAAAGAGAATTTTGGACTGAGTACAGTCCAACAAATGTTATTTAGCGCCCTCAATAAATTAATTAAATTAATACCTTAATAATAACACAGTTATTGGGGGAAAAAAGAGTGGCTCCTACTTCTCTGGCCCTGGGTTCAGTTGTGGAATAAAATGCCTTCTGTGTGGGGATTTCACACTCTCTCTGTGATCACAGGGGGTTTTGTTGGTTGTTCCAGTTTGTTTTTCACCATGGAAAGACATGCTGGGGGAGTGATGTTGTGTACCTGTTTTCATGTGCGTGAACTGTACAGTATGTGTGAGTGTGTGTACCCTGCAATGGACTGATCAGGGCCCAGGGTCTTGGACATGCTTTACAGTTCCAGGATACACTCAAGGGCATTCCTGGCAGGAATGTGAGGCTTTCTGATGATGGCTGACCAAGGTTTTGGAAATAGAGGGACATACAGTACAGTATGCATGTGAAGATAGCATTGCTGTAATGGTCCACTGTGTTTTAACATTCAGCATGGGTAACTCAATCCACAGTTGAGAATGCATGACCAATTCAACACTGTGGTGAAGAGCACTTAAAAGCTCTTTGCTAAAAACCGTGTACATCTTTAAAAGGCCTTTCTTGGGAACACACTAATTCCTTTTCCAATAAGGGGAGCAATAACTAACTGAGCCAGTAAAACCATTTGCTTTATTAGGGTAACAGTACATTCCCAGGACGTTTAATCAATCTACAGAATTCTCTGGACACTGTTTCTGAAGCCCATTTAACATGCTTCAGTAATGCACAGAAAAACCATTTCCTTTCCACATCTGCTGCACATTGGTCTTCAGAGGCACTAAAACACAGGATAAAACTGTTTGTTTTCTTTTTATCATTAAGACCCCAATCAACTAGCCTAAAAGCTTAGGAAGTAAATGTTCTCTGTAAAATCGCCTGCTTTTCTAAAAATAACTTAAACACCAGTTTCTTCAGTCAGTCCTTGGTGTCAAAAATACTCTGTACAAAGGGTACTGTTCCCAGCTACCTGTACTACAGCACAGAGAGCACGATGCAAAAATTAGCTTGTGTTTATTTCTGACTCAGTTCGTTCATTAGTAGTTGATCAGTGGATGAACAGATGCAGGTGGGAATGCCACTCTCAGACAACTCCACTATGAGGGTTTTGTCCTTCTGCAGAGGTCCAGTTGATTACATTTCAGGCAGAGCACCCCAGTGAGGGCAGCTGTGAAACGCAGAAGACAATACACAGCTGACTCCAATTACCAACCCTATTCGACTTCTTAGAAGACAAAGGCAAACTTCTGATGCTGCACCCAATAGGAAGTTCACTAGCGACAAGAACATCCGCGGTTGAATGCTCTGTGAATGTTAGGAATACTGTACTTGGTGAGATGAGGTTGGCAAAGCCCACTTGGTTAATGGCAGCCTCCTGGTCAGGCCAGGATGCAGAGGCTTGAACCCCATTAAGAGGAGTGAAACAAGAAGCAATTGCAAAGTGGCAAGGTGACAAAACAACAACAACAACAGGGGGGATTCTTGAGACAAGTGCGAAGGGAGGTGTTTGAGCTCAGTTGAAGTAGCTGGTTGGTGATGATGGTGATTAGCTGCAGCTGTGTGAGATTGAATTGTTGTTATCCCTCCCCGAACTGCAGTTAATAATTTCCATTTGACACCAATTAGCCTGTGATGAACACCTCACCTGGCATGAAAATCAGAAGACACTGTTTCAGGGTGAGGAATCTTTGCTAAAGCCACAACATTTTAATGTACGTATTTCTTAAAAATGATTATTTTTGTCTGAAATGTTTTTGGACTGGTTTAGATAATATTTTCTCAAGACATTCTCTCCCAGGAGAAGTCTGTAACCAAAGTGGTTATATTATGTAAAGTATGTGTCCTTCGGGACTCAACAGGTTTTATTGTGGATTATTGTCTGGTAATAAAATATGATGAGCTCAGAAAGAAAACCATCTCTGTTAAACCAGAACAACTGTTTTATTTCAGTCTTGCTGAAGTTTATTTGGATGTCTCAGGATTTTCCTGCATTAACCTAACATATGACCGATACCGTACTGATAGGGTTGTGTAAATTTAAATTTTCACAATTTAAATTGTGAAAATATTAAATGAAGCATTTTAGTATTTTATGTGATTCCAACATGTCCTTTCAATATTCAGTTTAACCAATTGTTTAATACCAAAGTGACATATTATGATCTTAGAAACATTGCTGCAAGTAGATTATTCCTCTCGTTGTTTGACACTGAGTACCCGGTTAATACTGTACCTTTATTTCATCAAGACTGGACTGCTGTAATGCTCTGCAATACTTTGTAAATGATAGTTACCTGTGCAGATCATGGCTGTTACAACGAAAGTGAGCTCATACTCATTTCCACCACTCTGCCTACTTTCCACCAGTTTGTTAAGTGCCCGACCAGGGAAAACAAAACACTGGACTTATTATATGCCAATGCTAAGGATGCATATAGTTCCACAGCCCTTCCCCCCCTTGGCAGATCAGATCACAACCTTGTCTTGCTTACACCACTATACAAGCCTATTGTCCAGCGCCAACCTGTGACCATGAGGACCGTGAGGAGATGGTCTCAGGAGGCTATGGAGGATCTACGTGGTGCTTTGGAGGCCACCAACTGGGATGTGCTGTGCGAACCACATGGGGAGGACATAGACAGCATGGTGGACTGTGTCACTGACTATATTAACTTCTGCGTAGACAACACCATCCCCACCAAAGACGTACACTGCTTTTCAAATAACAAACCCTGGATCACCAGCGACCTGAAGGCTCTTCTGAATGACAAGAAGAGAGCCTTTAGGAGGGGAGATAAGGAAGAGGTCAAGCGTGTACAGAGGGAGCTAAAGCAGAAGTTAAGAGAGAGCAAGGATGCCTACAGGAGGAAGGTAGAGGACAAGCTGCAAAGGAATAGGGTGAGAGATGTATGGAGCAGCATGAGAGAGATCACTGGCTTCAAACAGGCTGGGGTTGCAACAGAAGGGAACCTGGAGATGGCCAACAAGTTGAACCAGTTCTTTAACAGGTTTGATTCTGGGTCCTCTGTGGCGCAACACCCATCCCCCCACAGCCACACGCTCCCTAACCCTTCACAGCTGCAACTGCCCAACACCTCCTCCATCCCCCCACAAACATGGCCGCCTACAGCTACAACCCCCGACGGCTGCTCACCCACCCATCCCCCACAGCTGCCACTCTCCAACACCTCCGCCATTAACACCTCCGGCACTGAAAGCACTATGAGCATCATCCCCCGGGCCAGGCTGACCATCACAGCTGACCAGGTGAAGAAGGAGCTGAAGAGGCTGCACGGGGGTAAGGCCACAGGACCAGATAACATCTGTCCCAGAGTTCTGAGGGCCTGTGCTGATCAGCTGAGCGGAGTGCTCCAGCGACTGTTCAACCTGAGCCTGCGCTTGGAGAGAGTCCCGGTGCTCTGGAAGACATCATGCCTGGTCCCGGTACCAAAGAAAGGGCGCCCCTCTGTCCTCAACGACTACAGACCAGTTGCACTGACTTCTCACATCATGAAGACACTGGAGAGACTGGTCTTATCCCACCTGAGACCCATGGTCAGCTCATCACTGGACACCCTACAGTTTGCCTACCAGCCCAGTGTTGGTGTGGAGGATGCGATCATCTACATGCTGCAAAGGGCCTACTCACACCTGGACAGGGCTGGCAACACTGTAAGGATCATGTTTTTCGACTTCTCCAGTGCCTTCAATACCATCCAGCCCTTACTTCTAAGGAGGAAGCTGGAGGAGATGCAAGTCGATGCCTCCATGACCTCGTGGATCACTGACTACCTGACGGGCAGACCACAGTCTGTGAGACTTCAGAACTGCGTGTCTGAACTGGTAGTGAGTAACACAGGGGCACCTCAAGGGACAGTTCTTTCTCCATTCCTCTTCACCCTCTATACTTCGGACTTTAAGTACAACTCAAAGTCATCCCACCTGCAAAAGTTCTCAGATGACTCTGCAATTGTGAGATGTATCAAGGGTGAGCAGGAGGAGGAGTACAGAGGACTGGTCAGCAGCTTTGTGGAGTGGTGTGGGGTGAACCACTTGGAACTGAATGTTACAAAGACAAAGGAACTGGTGGTAGATTTCAGGAGGAAAAAGGTCAAACCTACTCCTGTCTACATCCATGGGAGTGGCGTGGAGATGGTGGACTCGTACAAGTACCTGGGAGTGCACATCGACGATAGACTGGAATGGTCTAAGAACATCGAGGCCATCTATAAGAACGGACAGAGCCGACTTTACTTCTTGAGGAGGCTCAGGTCCTTCAATGTGTGTAGTAAGATGCTACACATGTTTTATCAGTCGGTGGTAGCGAGTGCCATTTTCTACGCAGTGGTGTGCTGGGGCTCTGGGATTAGAGCAGTAGATTCCAAAAGGCTGAACAAGCTCATCAGGAGAGCGAGCTCTGTCATTGGGTCTGACCTGGACCCCTTGGAGGTAGTGGCTGAGAGGAGAATGATGTCCAAACTGGAGGCCATCATGGACAACTTCTCCCATCCCCTCTATGACAGGCTTGCAGGAATGAAGAGCACGTTCAGCAATAGACTGATTCACCCACGGTGCGACAGGGAGCGCTACAGGAGGTCATTCTTGCCGTCTGCCATAAGACTGTACAACGCATCCACCTTGCGTCTTGGCAGAGGCAACAGCGACAGTGACCTGTTTCTGGACTAAACGCATATACACATATACTGCTACATCTGTTCTCTTTCTTTTTCTTTTTCTTTTTCCCGTTTACAACCACTTTTGTGCAATATATGCCAGGGACCTGTGCAATACATTTATATTTATATTTATATCTATGGTTACATCTATATTTATATTCATACGTGTGATACGATTTTCTGTGTACTGTTCTGTTCTAGTTTCCTCTTGTGTGTCCGGACTGTGAGTAACTCTTGTATTGTATTGTATGTATTGTACTATTAGTATATAATTCGTTACACTGTGGCTGTGTTGTGTGTGTTAAGCTGCTGTTGCACTGCAATTTCCCTCACGGGATCAATAAAGTATCTATCTATCTATCTATACTACTCCCACTGTGGCCTCACTGCACTGGCTTCCAGTATTCTTTTATTGGCATACAAAGTGCTTACTGGTTGAGTAGCTGGTTGGGTAGCTGGCTGTTTTGCAGAGAAGTTAACTCCATGCTAGCCTGGTACCAATATTAACATTAGGTTTTAATATCTACTATCTAATTCTGGAATAAGATCCTACTCTGTGGCCCTAGAGTGAAGGACATAAGAAATGGGGAGTTTGCTTTCAGTTATCATGCTGCAAGACAGTGGAAGTCACTGGTCGAGGAGTTGTAAGAGATTACCCCAATCAAGACTTACTGTAAACCACACTTCTGAAAAACAGCTGTTTGAAACTATCCTTTTAACGCACTATTAAGTTTCTATTGAAGTTAATGATTGTACTGTCACTGTAGTTCATTTTCTAACAGTTCAAAGTTTTTTTTCTCCATATCTTAAATGGATTTTGTTTTTAGGGAGTTTCTAGTTGCTTGTAGCACAAAAAGCCATGCATAAATCAATTTTTACATTTAATAAAGGGGAAAATGGCAGCTTTTTATAGTATAATAAAATAAAAAATATCAACCTTTTTGCAGACAAATGGCAGTGGAAGATGGGGAGAGGTTATTCTATTTCAATACCATACCTACTGCTTGGCATTAACCAGGCAGCACTTTGAAAGTAATTGGAGTGCCACACTCTGTTTGAGAGAAGAGGGTTCACAAAATCAGTCCAGACTCCGGCTTGTGTGCCCTGACACTTGGGTCAGCTCCCCTCTCTCTTTCTGAACTCAAAGTAGCTGCTCCTGTCAACTCGCATGAGATGAAGCCAAGGCCAGGCTGATAGACCTGAAGGCAATTTCCGCTGCTGCTCCCAGTAAATATCTCAGCCACAAAAACCTGGAGACCTGCCACCACCTCCCTCCCCAGATTGCACTGAGATTCCCTTTAATTAGGCGTGACACACGCAGCCCCTAAGGATACCGGCTGGAGAGTATTAATCGCCTTGTCCCTAAACAGAACTCAGCCTGCCCAGAACAGACACTCGGAAACACCGCTCACGCCCAGGAGGGGCTTTGATTTCTCAAGCCTGTGCTCTTTACAGGTGCAGCAATCTGAAACGTGTCACCCAGCCTGGAGCGCCTCCACCGGCATAGTCTGTAAAGGTGCAGGCTGAGTCCCGCAGGCCAGACAACACCAGACTGGGTGCAGTTCCTGACAGCAGCCAGCTCTAACGGGGATTCCCCAGACAGGGGGGTACAACTGTGCAGAGCGCTGGACAGGGTCCTCTTGGCCGATTTCCTGGACACCTGCAGGCCCGTCAGCGGGGAGACGTGTCGTTCCTCCATGCGGTCCTCTCTCTCGCTTCCCGGGTTTGCTCCAGGCTTTTAAAATTACAAGAGCAAGTCCCCACCTCCACCACCCCCCGTTTAAAATGTCTGATTCAGCTTCTTAACCAAAGCAAGGTGTTGTCTCACGAGCAACATGCTTATTTTGGTTTGTTCTAGTAACCTTGGAGATAAGTTATTACCCAATAAAGAGCTGGAGGAAGTAACTTGCACGTAGGAGGAACACACGCAGACTCCAAAGAAGAGTGTCCCGGCCCGTCTCTCGGCTCCCAGCCCTCCAGTACCGGAGGATGGGGATGCCGTCTCCATCAACACTGCAGCACGACCAAGGCAGCACCAGACCCTACTCAGACTTCACACAGATTTGAGTCTTCAAGCAGCGTGTTGGCCTCTTCGTCATTGGCGATTGTATAGTTAGCGATGACGTGATCAAGTCGCCAGCAGTATCTGTGCAAATGTCTCAGACTCATAGCTCATGAATCCTAGTTATTAATCGCAATTCTATTGGTCAAGAGCAAATAATTCTGAAGCAAACGTGCCTTCCCTATCTCCTCCTGTCTCTGTTCACTTCCAGTTTCTCCAAAATCTTTTCTTTAAGGAACTGGATTCCATCTCAGGAGGTTTTTAACTTCCTATTCAATTCCTCATACTTTATGAAGACATTCATATCACTCTTGGGGTTTAGATGTACTCATAAGTCTGGTTTAACTAACCCTAATTATCAAAAAGTATGAGTGGTATTACGATACTAAACCTTGATTTATAGCACACCATCACCACGCATGACTAGATGTAGCATTATTTTATAGGGGAAATATAGAAATCAAGTAGAAATTTCTATTGCATGTGTATAACACAATGAGGTGTTTTCCAATGTGAGGAACTGTGTTTCTCAGCTAGTTTTACAGCCTTGTAGCAGACCACAAAGTCCAAGAGCACTTCAGAGAACTAAACCTCCAAAAATCAATTTTCAGAAACATTCAAACCTCAGGTAAGGCCATCAACCCTCTTCCAAATGCAACAGCGACACTCTTTCAACGCCCTGTACAGCAGGGAGAACAGAACTGAAACAGGACAATAACAGCCAAGAGAAATGAAGAAGCACATGAAAGCTGTCTGAATGATGCCTTTAAACCCTGAAATGGCAGCCCTTTGTTTGTGTAGCACTGTTGCTTTTAAGATATGAGCGTTCAAAGGCAGCCTCTGCTTTTTTTGCTGGGAAAATTAATTCCTCTGCCTTTCAGCTATTATTAATGTCGTTTTCACACAAACATCTACCGCTGTAGCACTTTCAGGTTTCATATCTCAAGCTGAGCACGAAAGGTATCTTTGGGGGAAAAGAAAAAAACTTCTTCTAGATGCCAGTGATGCAACCAGCAATTATTTCAATTTCACTTGAGGCGGTTCCTCAATTTATTAATACAAAAAGAGGAAATGTAATTCAAGTGATGCTCTGTAAGGTTTGTAGGTTATCCGGAGAACTGCTAATGCATCAGCTACAAAGCCAGTTTGCACATGAATTCAGCTCAATGCCAGGATTCTTCAGCTGTCGCAATGTTACAAGGGTATGTTGTCGTGTTGGCAAATTGCACTGCTGTGTGGCCTTACAGACAGTGTGCAGAAAATCTGGCCTTAATAGAAACTTCTCAGCAGATAACCAGCTGGTAGATGTTGGAATGACGGTTTTGCAACACCGGCCTAGTAACCAGAAATGACACTGAACATATCAGTACACACACTGCATCAAGGGGAGAACACTGTACTGCACTATATTTACTCAAATGATTTTGTGTGCTTTCTTGTAGCAGATACTGTAAACTGTTCCTCGTGAGGTACTGAAGATTTTGTAACCAGCAAACTACACAGAATTTGTTAATAGCAACAATGTCATAAGATTAGGTTCTGCTGTTTTGTGTTCAGATTCCTTTTATTTTATTTCTGAGTAAAAGAACAACAATGTAGGCAATATTAAACTATCAACTACTACACACACTTTTAAAGTGCTCTAATGCAACAAAAACAAAATTGATTAATCAAGAAACATTCATTTTAATTCTTTTAAACTACAACAATCTTTGGCAACTTTTTTAGAATGTCAAAATTAATGGTGCAAAACTAGATTTACATTTAAATATACATCAAAAGGCATAGCAACCTTCTTGGCAACAAATGCAACCTTTTTTAAAGATGAATCTGTTAATCAGCTGTCAGGAAATCGGTATAATTTATAATTTACCAGTAAAAGAATCATTTCAGTTAAAGAACCTGTTTCTGTCATCTGTGCTTCTAAGTTATTAAAATCCTCAGTTGTAATTGCCAAAGAGTATTGAAAGTTCTTCTGTTTACACAGGTTTTGTGTCAGGTGGTTTAGTAATCCAGACAAACAGGGACATTTCAGTCCAGCAAAGTCACGGGGGAACCGGATTATCACTGCACAGAACATTTAGACACTTTCCCATCTCGCTGCGTCATATCCAGCCTTGAGGACTTCTGTATGAAGGGCTTTTTTTATACCATAGATAAGGTACATTTCTCATCTACTGTATATATCAAATGACATCAAAAGGGTGCAAAGGAGAGCAAACATGGCTGTCTAGAACTCTTGGCAAAAAGGTACGAAAAGTTAAATTTCTAACTTCTTTACAACATTCCAATTCTAAATCACCAGGTGGAGAGGGTTAGAGAGACTATTCATTTGGGATGGGATGGACGTCTCCGTATCTGGTATCCTGTGTTCCAGTACCACTCCATTAAGCAGCCAGCCCCCTCCTATTCATCACACAAACACACACAGGCACAATGTTTACAGACACCACCTCCGTGGTTCAGAACTATGAGGTGGCTAGTAAGTCCAGATGCTTCTCCAGATTTCAGTGGCTGAGGAGGTAATCAATCATTTCATGTAAACCTTTCTTTCTTTACTTCTGTTCTGCCAATTTAAAGACTGGGAGACAACAAAGGAGCAACAATAAGAGAAACATTTACTGAAGGACTTAGTATGGGTACAGAGCATCCAAGTTCAGAATAGCTCTAATGCAGCCGAATATTTGCCAGAGATCAGTTTTCACAGCCTACGCAGGATAAGTGGGAAAAGATCATCCCTCACAACACATCCGCAGCAGAAGAGGATAATGGGATTCCCCCAGGGGAATACTAGCTTGTGGGAATCTGGAACATCATCCATGTCGCGGTCCACACGTGTACCGGCTCCCTCTACCACTTGTTATTTAAGTTTATTATAACCCTGGAGGGTGGGGGTAGCTTTCTGCAGTGGACTCCCAGAGGTTTCCTGACAGTTAAATGAGGTTTTTCCTCCCCCCTGTGCTGTGCATCTTATTCTACGCGTGGTTCTTGCTCGGTTGACATCCAAACCCTAGAGGGCGCTCCACTTCATTCTTGTCCCTAGTTCCATGTGATTATTCATGTCCTTCCGCTGTGTCTGGTTTCCATTTCCTATTTAGACCCTGTGTCTCCAGTGTTCCTGGCTCAGCATTAGGGTACGGATGTCGCAAGGCCCACCTAGCACCAGGTCACCCCACGTCCGTGTCCTGATGACATAGGCCTCATCCCCGACATCGCCTGACCCCTGAGCCCAGAGCACACCTCTGTGTTTGTGCCGTTTTTGCCTCTACTGCTCTTTTGTGCATTCCATGGCTGGCCTTTCTGGCGTCCATGACAGTCCAGTCGTGTTGTTGAAGCCAAGATCCAGGCTTCTTTTCATAAACAGCTGGATGAGATCTTTAGATCTGCCACTAAATGTATAACAGCTACTAAAATCCAAAAGAGATGGAATGTCTGCAAACTTCCTTGTGTTCTTAAGTGAAAACTCAATCTCTTGTCTGCTGGCTATATGAAGAAACTATATGATGGACAAGGCATTATTAGAATATAGGTGACCACACTCTATGGTTGTAGCCAAGGCTGAAAATCACTTATTACTGTGTTACAAACAGGATAATATCACAAACTCTCATTAATAAATCATTTGTAAAACACCATCTATTGAATGCTAATGCATATCGTGATAAAGATTTATACTTCAGTTCTTGACTCTTAACTTTTCTTTTGCTTTTTTATTTTTCACATAATAAACGAAGCATGTTCAGTAAATATAAAACCTGCTGGGTTCAACATCCCTAAAGTCCCTCTGGAGCTCTTTATTCAATAATAAAATCATGGGCCCATTAAAACACACACACATTACAGATTTACCTGGCGGCATTCCTGCCTCAGGACTGCAGGCCAGTGGCAAAGATTCAATGTTAAATTCAGCTCCAGTTCTCAACTTCCACTGATCCCATTCTGAGGTATCAACAGACGAGCATCCTAACACCCATTTGATAACAGAATGCAATGCAATTACCTTCTGTTCTGATGGTGAATGGAGAATCTCCCAATCGCTTGGATGAAAATTGGCCCCCCAGGGATGTCATTAAAAAGCACAGACTGAAGAATCCAATCCCAACCACGAAAATCCTAGAACAGAAATTTACAAAACAAAAAAAAACATGTAAAAGAAAGTGAGTCTGGAGAGTCAGCTTCCAGAAGCAAGGCTTTTTTTAAATAGAACTCTGAATACTCCAAATACAGTGTGACAACAACTGAATCATGGTTAAAAACTATTTCTGGCAGTTTCCCTAGTTTATATGCTTAGGTGGAAGATTGGGTAGAGTAAAGAGAAAGGTGAATGGAATCATCGCTTCGAGTCAATGTGCTGCTCAAGGTCTTGCCCATGAGCACAGGGCTAAAGGCACAAAAATGACCAAGACTGCCAATTTAACCTGAGCAGTGATTCTGATGCTGTGACTAATTACTAATTAAGGAGGCTTAACCGCACATAATTTGACACTACTTTAATCTTTTGTGTTTCCCCCATTTTTTACAAGAACATGTTATTAAATTAAAGTTCCATAATGTCCCCCAACTGGAAGTGCACCAGCTCTGCGTTCCCGATTCCCAAACCACGCACCTGCCCTGAGAGGCGGCTGGGCGCCACACACTGCGAGGGAGAGAGAGAGGGGAGAAAAACCTCCTCTCTCCAGGAAGTGCTCCGGGTGCCTGCAGCGGCTGCTCAAATAGCGTATTGAAAGACCGGCGTGACCTTTCTTTCTGCTCCTTTCTAATTAGGCCCAGTGACTGAAAGTAAGCATGAAGTAGTTCAAGTAAGTAGCAGCGTCAGCATGCGTAGGCTGCAAAGGAACAAGTAATAAGTTTACTCCCCGCTGAAAAGAGAAGACAGGAAACGCAACGTTTGGGCTGTGGAGCCTTCTTCGGGGGACCTCACACCCGAAGAAGGCTCAACAGCCGATACGTTGTGTTTCCTTTCTTCTTTTTTCAGCAGGGAGTAAACCTTTACTTGTTCCTGAGCTCTGACCCCCAGCTTCTCTCCCCGTCTGTGTGTCTCATGGAGAGCAAGCTGGGGTATGGGAAAAGACAAATTCCTAATGCAAGAAAGTGTATAGGGCCAATAAAGTGATCTGATCTTATTGTGAATAAGCCTACGAAGGGTTCGATTGTGAGGACTGTGAGGGAACACAAACCAGCAGGTGGGCGTGGGTCACCAGGACCAGGAGTGGGAGCTGCTGATCTAGGCCCTGGAGTGCTCACCGATGTCTGCGCGGCTGCAGGAGTCTTTCGGCAGAAAGCTCCACCTGCGCTGGCGAGCCCTGAATTATTCAGACACCCTCCTGTGAAGCGAGTGGCAGTGTGGGTATTGCCTCGCTCCTCAGTGGTCTGCACATTACTGTACACGAAAATCCCATCTCATTCCCTGGGGACAGTTAACACACTTCAGGGGAGTCTAATTAAATCAAAACAACCATGAATCTTAATGAAGGTGCTGTATATTATTAATTATGAAGGCTGGTCTCGAAATAACAAAGGGAACAAAACCTTACTGACGAGCATTTAGCCGTGGCCAATGCATCATGGGACAGTGGTCCAGTTGTCAGGCAGTTCGATCCATCATCATAAAAAAGGGGAGCTTATTTAATCATTCCTCTTAGAAAGATCTACCTCATGTAGGTGAACCTCCTGGGCATGAGCATGCCCCCTGGCACTCCAGCCAGAGTTTGGAGACTTCAAAGCTCATTGGACTGATGAAAGCTTGGAAAGACAACGCGTTACTCTACATTGCAGATTTCTGCCTGCATCAGATTGCCATTGTGTTAAGAGACTCAGATCCCATGTAATTTTTATGTGAAATATATCATCGTTAAAAGCATTATGACCGGATTGTTACAGCTGTGGAAGAGGATTCTCAAAGGCTCAAGTCCTGCAGTGGTTGAAGGGGAGAGCTCTGGTATCTTATGATTGGGTCAAGCTGTTCGGAGATACTGGACTTCATCCGAGCTCAAACATGGAGGAATAGAGCTGGACTAAAGTAAGCTGCCCTCTCCCACACTTGATTCTGTTTTGTTATCTTTCCCGTGTAAGGTGATAAAGATTCTAAACAGATTTTCATGGGTTAAAACCACAGAGGGACTCGTGTGAAATTTTAAAATATTCATACGTCCTTTATTAAGATAAGTAATGTAGAAAAAAAAACAGAACTCTTAAGTACTTAGCACTACCTCAACTATCACATCACATTTCAATTCCAGTCACACACAGCAGCTGATTCAAGCAGGTCATCTGTGCTTAGTCTCTATTTTTGTAGTTAACAATTACTTAAGACTGACAAGCATATCTCAGAGCTCCCCAAGTAATACATGTAATTATACATGACAGATATGGCCTTAGTTTCCTTCTTTTATATCTTTTTTTTTTCTGGAGGATAAGTCATGTGGCTTATTATGAGGTAATGTCTTCCACTTTCCAGAAGTGAAGATTTTACATCAGATTCAAGACAAAGAGCAAGAAGCATAAATCTTGATTTTTGTTTTAGAAAAAGGAAAAGGGCATTTCCCTGATTAATTAGCAGATTATGAGTGTTGTGTCAACGCTTCAGTGTTGTAGTCCTCGCAGTGCCACTCCAGGGCAGCATTAGGGTGAAGTGCTTAGATCCAGATTGCTCGAGCCACCATAGCTGCTTCACTTTTGAACACAATTAATCTTTCGTTCCCATTAAAGGAACGCTGCATCAGATCCACCAGGAGAAGCGTGTGAGACAGAAGAATCAGTGCTTGGCTGTTAGCAGAGGAGAATAAACTGAGAACTGTACTTAATGCGTCCACGTCTTTTCCCTGTTATATAAAAAGAAACGAATATTTCCCGACCTCCACGACAAAAAAGCACCTCTACAGAATGCAAAAAGGGTGAATCGTAGGGCAGAGCAGTGGCACCGTGGCTCAGGACCTGCGCCTGTGGCTGGAAGGTTGCCAGTTCGTATCCTGCGGCCGGCAGAGGACTCCTACTCCGTTGGGCCCCTGAGCAAGGCCCTTAACCCCAGCTGCTCCAGGGGCGCCGTATGAATGGCTGACCCTGCGCTCTGACCCCCAGCTTCTCTCCCCGTCTGTGTGTCTCATGGAGAGCAAGCTGGGATATGCTCAAAGACAATTTCCTAATGCAAGAAATTGTATATGGCCAATAAAGTGATCTTATCTTATCTCTTATAGGCAGGAAAGTTGGAATTTGTAAACGTGGGAGAAACCTGTTCTGTTCTGTAATGATTCCTTGATATCCTGTATGTTCTGGGCTTCCTGGGCTCCCCTGAACAAAACAATAACTATTTAGCTGCAGTGCCACACTGCTCATTATCTGAAAGTCTACGCAGAACAGTCCCAAACATTATTTCTTGCCTGGAATGTATTGATGTTATTGAGAAAGCAAATAATGTCAAAATAGTCCTCTTGCAATGCAAATAACCTGCTGTTAGTTATACATGTTATTACATTTGTGGGCTTAAATGTGTTTCTGTATATTCATTAAAGACATACTGTATGACAGTGCATTCCTACTCATTTGTCATTTCTGTTTTGAAGTACACCATCAGTTTAATTTGATTTTGGATTTACCAGTTTTCAATGCCAGGATGTCACCTGCTTTTTAAAAGTGGTTTGAGCATCACAAATCACTTAAGATGAAAATGAAACATGCAGGCAGTGTCTTGCTGCTGTACATGTTTTACAGAATAAATTTACGCTGAAGAATTACGCACGTCACTTTATTGTTCTACATTACAAAGTTTAAAAAGATTCAAACAGTCTTGGTTAATGGACGTTTCAATAAAGACATTTTAAAAAAACTGAATTATAAATCATTTCTCACAACGGATTTTACAGCAGAGTCCTACTGACTGTTTGAGATGTCGAACACTTCCTGCTCCCCAAACAAATACTAAATACAAATGACTCTCGAGATCGGGCAGGTTTAAAGTGTAGTATTTTTTAACTAGAGTAGTCTGGAGCAGCGTTAACAGCTTCAGTGGTCTGTGATGGGCTAGCCACTTCTTTAAAAGCGTTTTCAAAGGTCTTATACTGCTTGCGTATATCAACACTCATACTATTTTCCTTGCTTTAAAAATACGTCCATTTGTGACCCGCTTTGTTCCGAATTCAATCCTGTATTGCGGAGAAAAGAGACATCTATGGAACTGTGTCTTTTGAAAGACGCCACGTAGAATCCTACAAGACAGCACTTAATGATGAAGTAACTAAACTTAACGTGATGTAATCGGGCACACGGGGTGTTAGCAAAGAATTTCAAACGATCCATTCAATTATTACTCTAAAATACCTTAAACCGGCAGGGGAGCGCACGATACAAGTGAAATGTCGTGCATTCTCTCTATCTTCTCGTTACCAAGTTAGTTTCGTGGAATGCTCGATGAAAACCCGAGATCAGTATTACTGGCAGATTGAACCGGCGAAGACGCTGGGTACTTGCATCGGGGTTAGCTTATGAAACAAAGGTTCGTAACAATTAATAAACTAAAAAAAAACCACCAAACTCTGTAATACGGGGTGCCTACCTTCTTCAAATACGACAGTGATTTGCAAATTCGAGTTTGAATTTCGATGGGGTTTTTTTAACATCAGCCGGTTTTATACCTTAGTTTCGCGCAAAAGCGTGTTTCATATTGTGTCTCCGAACGAGCAATCAGTTAACGAGCAGACGCAAGCGGAAAAGACAGTAGAGGCGCCGAACTTCGCCGAATGTCTGGTTCCACTGGACGCCTAGAATAAGGCAATGTGCTGCCTCCAGTCTGCACCCTGAGCCTCGGGTCTGGGCAGTTCTCATCTGGAAACAGGTTCATAGTGTGGAATTACCTGGCGAATAACGCAGCGGGCTATTTCGTGCTGCCACAGGCACGAGTCCTATACCAAGAGTGCCACGAATTACACTGAATAGTAACAATTATCGGAAATATTTAACGCTTTCAGTGAAGGTGAGGGATGAATACCACCTTAACAAGAATCAGTTCTTAAATATGTAAAGATGTATGACAAGGGCTTAAGAAAGTCGAAGCGAAGGGACGAACCAGGCTGCCTCTTTGCTCAGGATAAATTATTCACTGCCATTTAGACTCGATATTTGCTATTTCGCTTTCATTCCAACTATTAACATTTAACTTTCCCCGAGCACGGTGAACGCGATCAAGCGGTGGGCGAAGTGCGTGAGGCTTCCTTACCTGAACGGCTTGAACGTCACCAGGCATCTTCTCACCATTATTTTACCGTCCGTGTTCACAGCAATCATTTCCCCAAAAAGCCGAGCGTGCAGCCGAGCTCGGACATCGTACACCCGAATTTCAGTCCTTCGCCGGAGAGACTAAGACGCACGGAGCTTCTAGCTGAAGTGGGCTGGTTCAGGCTGCGATGGAAGAAAATCCTACTATAACGCACCTCCAGAGCCGGGCTACAAATTATATCCACAAGTTTGACTTCGACGGCAATGATTCCCCCCTCCCACCCCAACTCTCCCAGACTTGCTAGGAGCTCAGCGCTTCCTGAGGTTCACAGTGGTATCACTGAAGTGTACAATCGCTCGCTGGTAGACGATGGCATGCCGCTCTGCTTTTGAACCATCAGGCAACCCTGCGCAGTTCACTTTACAGTAATTACGACAGAGCGCCTCTCTACCGCTAACTCGGGCTTGCTTATCCCAGCAAAACAGAGGAGATGCCAGGCGGGAACGTTGAAACAGGATCCATTTGTTACTCCCGGGGGATAGGGCATCCCTGCTCTCTCCCAGCTTGTGACCGCGTCAGGTAACAGCACGGGCTCCCTCGGTCTTGCGCCCAGGCAGCGCAGAGAGCGTCTCGCCACAGTTCAGAAAGCTTCGGGCTCTTCAATGAAATACATCCGCTTCGGCTCCTCGCGGGAGGGCTGAGAATTCGCGAGGTATGTCCAATTTATTGATGCTCAGACTGAATCGTCTTCGCGGCGCCATCTACTGCTCGACGTGCTTGTTACACCGAATTCATTGTTACGTTCCCGTTCGGCTCTGCTGTACAGTACATCGTGATGACTGGAAACTACGTAGACTGTACAATATATATACACACACGTTCCTTTGTTTTCCAGGTACCGCTGTCTGATCAAGTGTCAGGAGAGCTGAAGCCTCTTTTTATCAGGCGCAGTGAAAAATGCTCAGATATCAAGTGCATTGAACTCTGCATGCCATTTTAAAAGGGTTGCGTACTAGTGGCAGTCGAATTCAATGAGTGGGTGCGTTCAATAATGCAGAATGCCTATTAATCCTGCACTGCAACTTTTTTGGATATATATATATTGATACATTTCCGGAAGCAACTCTGGACAGAAATACATGTAACTTATCGATCACGCCGCGAGGATCACTTCGACAGATGCGCATACCGCACAGCAGCCGCGTACCAGGCGACTCGAGAAAGCACCGGCGGACCAGGCGGCCGCTGCAGTGTGATCGCATTCAGCACCAGGGATAGTTCCCTCCGCAGCGCGTCACACCGCTCTTGGCTCGGCTCGCAGGAGCGACGCCTAGTGGTCAGCAGGGGTACTCGCAGGCGTTCTGCGCACAGTTCCCCGGAACGGTACTTTCTGGCGTTTCGCAAACGGCCCTGGATTTCTTTTTGATGTCGCTATTGATCACGCAAGACGGTCCGCTTCACACGACTCGTCAGCGCGGGGTTCCCTCGCAGTGATGTTTGTTCCAGTGGGGTTGTAGTAGTTACACTGTCTGCGCACCACACACAGTTCAATAACAATCGGCACAGCAAGTAGAAAAATAAAAGAGGTCACAAAGCAAAGTCATCGCACACCATCGGAATAAAAGATACCGCGCAGGAACGGATAAGCGCGGATAACGGGCAGGAGGTTAATTACAATGTAAGGCTAGCAGGGGAGATAACTCAATTTCACCCGGTAAAAGGCAGAACAGGCAAGGACATTACAAGTAAGATGGCCTTAGTACAACTATTAAGCGACAGGTACAGGAAATGCCGAGTCGCGTTATGTTCAGATGAATGAAGCACAGAATTTCACAATACACCGGCGAAACATTGCTCACGTTTGCATCTGAATCGCCATTTCAGTTCGTGCCGGGTTCGCACGCTGAAAGAAAGGAAACAACACTCAGTGAGCTTTATACTGTCGTTTTTACGCCTCGTCCGCCCTCCCGGCGTGCCGTAATAACGATGATGAATTGACAAAGGCTTGGAGGCTAACGCACACTCTTCGTGCGCAGTTAGTGCAGCACAAAAGACAGAAGGACGGGGGACTGTGTGGTCACCGCAGTGGGTGATCTTGCGTGGATGTTGCAGGCCGAACAGCACGTGCACACGGAGTTTCCGCCCGTGATTTACTGTACCTGGACTCGAGCCTGGGTATCCCTGCGTCCACAACTCTCTCGGTTCCCGGGTGGGTCTACACTCGTGCACATGAAGGAATCGCACAAAGCCTGTACACAATTAACCTCGTCATCAACGGCTTACTTTCCCTCCGTGGTGCTTGTTTTAGAACAGAGTCCAGTAATTGTGAGGGATTAAGGGGGGTTAGGGAGTTTTCTGATGAAAAGGCCCTTTAATACAAACCGAGAATAAAGTAAAAGATGTCATACAGTACATAGTTTTTAAAGTTACAGATAATCTAGGGCAGACTGTAAACCAGCGACACTGGGCTCTTCTTGAAGTGGAGATTACAATGCCAAATGTAGCACAAACATTTCTTGTACATTTTCACAAAACTGAAGTGAAACGTTGCATGATTTTGTCCTCCCTACAAAACTACAACAGTTTGCCAGGAAACTAGGGTTACACCCCTACCCTTTCCAAGAAACGCCCCGGGATTTTTAAAAACCACAGAGAGTCAGGACCTTGGCTTTACATCTCATGCAAAGGACAGCACCTTTTTACAGTATAGGGTCCCCGTCACTGTGCTGTGGCTTAGGACCCACACAGACCAGTGGGACCAGTAAGGCAGGCTGAGCACGCCCTCCTGGCCCCACTAACACCTCTTCCAGAAGAAGCCTTAGTTTTTCCCAGGAGGTCTCCCATCCAGGTACTGGCCAGGCTCACACCTGCTGAGCTTCAGGGGGCTGCCAGTGGGGAGTTGCAGGGTGATATAGCTGCTGGCTCTATACATATAAATATAAATGACATTGTGCACATGACAGTAAAACTTTAACATTCTGTCCAGTTCTTTTGCTTTAATCACCTCGGTGTGTTTCTCAGATTAAGTCTGGCAGCATGTTGAAAATGGGGAATTTGAGAAAACGGTCTCTCGCATATAAGCAGAAAAGCATGCTTATTTTCCCAAGCTTTCTCCACAATTTCTACATTTTCCACCAAAGCAGAAAGCAGGGTCATGCACCTCAGTATTGTGACAACCGTTTTCACGCTACATTTTGGATCAGAATAGTGATTCCAGGCAAACTTTGACTACACAACTCGTTAGGCAGTGGCGTGGAGAATAACGCGTAATTGAAAAAATACGGCCTCAAAACGAAGAGACCTACCAGTCAGATTAGCTTTGCCAAAGCCTGCTTGCTCAGATGTCTTGAAAACAAAATCCATATACTGTGCAACAAGAGTAGAAAATACAAAAATCTGCATCCCTCTGATAAAAGTATGATTGTGTTCTATATATTTACAGTACATCTGCCACTTTTGTTATTTGCAAACCATCAAGGTGTCACCTGGACAGATTCTTTTAGATTGTTCTCTGCAGGGAAAAACGGAGAACACACAGTCGTGGGTCTGGGTGTGAATGCATAACCAAATTTAATTTCAGCCATTTGTTGTTAGAAGTGGCTGGTGATTTCTTAAGCCTCATATTATTAACTCCCCAGATTCTCTATTGTACATCACACTTTTATTCTGCACCCTGCAATCTCTGTTTCAAAGGAAAACTCATTTGCAGTCTCCACCATGCTGCTCAATAAAGAAACCTGTTTCCAAAGAAGGAGCTTTTCTGAGACTAGGAAGTGTTTAGATAAAGATTCAATTCTCCATTGCCTCTCTGCTGATTTTCTAACTTTTAATCAATTTAAAAAAAAAATAACTTTACTCACTAGCTTTTAATGTTTGTGTTTGTGTCCTTGTTTGCTCTGAGGCAGTTGTTACAGGAATGACTGAACAAGGTTTCCAAACACAGGTGTCGCGACAGATGGCCCTCTGCTCTTTTAATTGTGACATTAATTACGCAGAATACCAAGATTCATCACTTCACAAAGTGCCGCCTTCTTGCACAAAATGAAAAAAGAATCTTCTGAGTCAAGACTACTGAAGGATTGTGTTTTTTTGAAGTTTCATTCCGTTTTCCCTCTTTCGCATTTTCAAAGCTTATCAATTGATTAGGGACCAAGTGCTCACTTTGGGTTCCTTTGAAAAGAACGAAATAGGAAGACGGCTAATTTCTAATCTTTACAGTGAGTTTTACATAGCGGCCCTTGTGCAAAGTGATTACATGACTCCACAAAAAGAAATTACCCAGGCAGTCGGAGCTGTGGAATTAGCAGTCTGTGGATGTGGTTCCTGCACAGGTGCGATATAGTTGTTTTGAAAACAACACTGTTTGGGGGCTTTTGAAGAGAAAAGCAAATTGATTTGCACACCATAGCTGTGGTTTAGGCAAGTCAAGCTTAATTTTAACAAAGCATGTGAGAGGTGCAAAGCAATAATGCAGTTTTATCATTCAATTTCAGCTTTTTGTAGTTTGTGCATTAAGCCTTTGTGTGGCCCGAAGAACAGAATAAGAAAGGTTAATGGGATCTCTGCTGTATGTACTAGGACTGCTAATGACTGATTTCCCTTTTAAGATTATATTCCAGCATGTTGCATATAAAGATAACTGACAGGTTTTTTTTAAAGAAAATACTCACAGCATTGCAGTAGAATGATAAGTAAGCTGCAGCTCAGGGTATTCCTGGGACAAGTGTGTCTGCAGACTTTGGAGGTCTCTCCAAAACAACAGCACCTGAAGAGCTGGGAGAAGCTGTTCAATCGGTCCAGTTAAGTCAGGAACCAGTTGGTTTAGCTTGTTAGGAGCAGAGCTGGAATGAAAACCTGCACATGCTGTACTGTACCATGGCCCACCAGGCCCAGGAGTGGACACCCCTGCTGCAGAGATGAGTTGCTTTGCAGCAGCAGACTCAAGAGGTCATGTGATGCCACAGGGCGGCGTTGCTGAACAGAGGTGGTATGATGGTCTGGTGCATCAATGCTTTGTTAGCATCCCTCTGCACCTGGATGACATCCAGTAAGCTTTGTCTAGTTAATATGTGAAAGAAGCCTCTTAGCAAAACAAAGGTCAGAGATCTGTACTGGGTTCAAGACAATGAAGAATATTGCCATAAGCAGAGTGTTTGCATTTTTAAGATGACTAGAGGTTTCTATGATAGGATGGAGTAGACTTTTTATTTCTCTTAAAGTAAACATACAGTACATTTTTGTAAAAAAAACATTCATATAGCACAAATTGAAATCAAAAGGTTGATCACCTCATGGTTCAGCAGAACATCTGTTGAATTTTTTTTTTCCTCAGGGGGATAAGACTCTAGAATAACATGGGCATCTTCAATTGTAATAAAAGAATGAATGAGGCATCCAAAAATAACATCTATCCAGTTTTAAAAACTTAAATCTCTGGTAAATATTCAAATTATGTATCATATTGTCTATAAAAATCCCAGTGATTCCAAAACACTGCAATTCTTCTGTGAAATATAAAAATTGGATGGATTTAGACATCAAAGCTCAGATAAAATTTACAGTACAATCTAGACAAACTAAAGATAAAGCCCTTAACACCAATGTAAAGCTTAGTGCAATAAAAAAAATTGAATTAGGATGGGGGTTTTTTCCACAGGGAGGAATATTAATTAAGAAACAGCTCCGGGTACATTAATTTAAAACTAAAATGAAACAAATTAAAATGAAGTGCTGAGGTCAAACGAGAAACTGTAAAAGTAGAGTAAGAAGGGCTCTTGTGGATCACTATGAAAAATTTAATAAGCATTAAGTCATTAACTCTTCCACACATGAAATAAATACATAAAATTACTCTAGAAATCAAGATATCAAAAACACAGTGGGCCAGATACGAACTGACAGCTGTGAGCAAATCGCCCATCTCATTCAATCACTGTGGAGAGGGCAGTTTTCCCATGGCTTGTCTGCAGGAAAACCAAAGGTCATGTTCCGATCTTATTCAAACAACAGTGGGCACAATGTATATTTGATATTTAACTTCATGAAAGCGACTCTTGAACAGTTTTACATAAAAATCAATTAAATCTAGGTACTGTAATCAATTGCTCACAGGATACATTCATGTGCATCACACACGAAGAGTCTTAGATATTGTCATAATGTTCTCAGGTAGCCAAGAAGCAGATCAGTCAACAGATGCCTCAGCAGGACACTGTAGATGATTGCTGGGTAACTTGATCTTACATCAGTGTGCGCTGTAAAAGATTTGTCTGTTAGGTAGAATCAAACCTCTACAGACCACTTGCACGTGCTGAAGAAATGCTCACCATCCACTCTTTGAAATCGCTGAGGGGTGATTTAATAAGGAATAAAGAGATGGCTGCATGAGGAACCTGAGACAGAATTCATTTCGCCGATTTGGTGCAGCACAGAAATAGAGTTTTATATTGAGTGTGCCCAGCGAACACCAGCACCATTCAAACCCAAACCGCTGAGGACATAGAGCAAGGGAATGCAGAGGCTTTTGAAGTTTTTACTGAAATGATGAGGCCCTCAAAAACTAATTCCCTGCAGCAGGCAGTGGTGGCTGTATTTATCACGCAAAAGTAATTCGGTTTCTAAACTGCAGCAATTTACAGTATGAACAGGAGAAAGGTCAGCCATTTCCACATTCCTACTGTAACTTGTCTATTTGTGCACTTTTAACAACAGAAAGGTTCGTGCACGAATGCCTTTTCTTGTCATACTGTATATTGATTTTATTTCCCACTTCAATACCTGTTGTTGTTTTGTTGTTTTAAGTGGAATAAATCACCACCCCCCCTGTCAATCATTAATTTGAAATTTGTCAGCTGAAACTGCCTGACACTGCCTCTTTGCTTGAGGTTGGAAATCCTAAGTCAAAGCTCCAGAGCCCTATTATTTAACTCATTTCTCTCGACACAGATAAGCCTGTGTTTGATGATTATTTTAATAGAGGTATGAAATTATCCAGCAGAGGGACTATGCCTCTCTGTATGTTAGCACTCATGAAACCAAAACCTTACAGTAATTCCTTGCAGAAATACATTACTTTACACCTGGGTGGAGCTTTCAGCCATCCTGTGCCAGCAGCCCCACAACTCAGGAGATGAGATGGAGTGAGAAAGTGCTTCACCAGCTGACTTTAGAGGGAATATTATCTGGTCTATGAAATTATCGCATCCAAATCATATCTTTCTAAGCACCTTCAGAAAGGTATCTGGAGAGTTCAAGTCACTTCACCTGCGTTTACTAAAACTGCTTATACCGAACTGAATGCCAATTGTAACAAAAATACTTGAGCTTCACTGGCTTCTGAAGAAGCCTAGAAATAATGCAACTAGTATTATCGAGCCTGTCAACGTTCAAGAAAGGAAACACATTTCCAGAGAAACCCAAAGGTTTCTGTTTTTCCTGCTTCTTTCCTCTTGCTGTGGATCTGCTTCTTACAGTGAGTCCCCACTGCCCAGATGGGAACTTTGCACTGTGGTTTGAGCTCTCTGACGTGAAACCAGACAGCTCTCAATTGACGCTGTCCCTGCCTGCCTATCATCAATTCACCAGGGAAAAGCTAGCCCCCGACTGTGCATGAAAAGGCTTAAAGCGTCCACAGAGCAGCAGAGCGACGGTGAGCAGAAAATGAACAAGGTTAGAGACCCTATATGCATTGTCTGCAGGAGGGCAGCTTTTGTGCCTTCAGGCTGTTGGGTTACAGATGTCAGGACTGGGAAACTGCTGGAGCTGGGCACTGCTCAACACACTACATTCACTCACCTGCTGAGGAGGAAAAAAAGCCCATTTGGAAATTCCACATGCTCATTCACTGATCCAAAATTCTAAACAGAAATCTTAATTATGTAAAACTCTGTGGGTACCTGATTAGGTTAGTCAGCCACAGGCAACCTGGAAGGAACACGCAGACTGCTGCAATGCTTTGTGAGTAGTGCGTTCTGCTTTGATTTTATTTAAATTTCAGCCAATTCAGAGAAGACAATAACAGGCCTGATGAAATTCGTTTCGATTTCCAAATGTGAAGTTAAGGCTGTCAGTTTTAACAAAAAACAGAATGGTGACACATGTGTGAGAGAACAAGAAATCACACTGCCATTCACTCTTGGAAGGCTACTTTGAAGGCGCATTATAATTTTATTTTTTTCACGTTCTTCTCTCCCTCTAATGACCTGGTGTGCAGAGCAAGTGGAGCCATGTGTTTACAGTCCTATGTTGAGCTCTGCAGCTTAGGCTCTGCATTGCCACAGCTGTCATCATGCAAGCAGCTGTCTGATAATGGATGGATGGATATCTTCATCTCTCCAGAAAGAAACTCATAAGGATAACAGTATGCATACACATTTAATTCTTGCTTTATCTTTTGTATTTCTTCCAGTACCTGTGGGTTATGACTGTTAAATCTTCAATGCCGCCCATGAATTACAGCATTGATCATGGCCACCTGAAAATAATCAATCATCAGAAAAAACTGTTGGACCCAGTGGCCTTCAGCTCCCAGAAATCAGAACTGCTTCAATCCTTTTCACAATTTCGTCTCCAAAGAGGAGTCTACAAAACCATGAAATGGGATTCCTGCACAACACTGTTTATGTTAGGAGGTGGGGGAACTTAAATCTTCTACTTTTTGATGAAGAAAGAGCTGGAGTGTGATTGACATCTGAAGTTTCTTATACGGTTTCATGGATTTCTGTAAAATTTAATACAGATACACAAGTTAACATGAGGTTCTCTACTTTGACAGGATGTACACCCAATTGGTTTACAGAGCACGCATGTATTGTGCTTGTTTTGTTAAAGATTAAGCCCACCTCAGATTCGTCGCTGGCATGAATTCTCCATCTGTTAAGAGATTGCAATGTTATTTTCTTTAACTCTGGTAGGGCAGGTTGGGCTCTGCAGACTTCATCATGTGGTGAAAAAAATGAAAAAAATGAAAAAATGTAAGTGATTATTCAAATTCTTTAGCTTCACTTACCCAGTAAGGAAATGTAGATGAAAGAGCAATCTACACTCTTGTAAAATATATATTTTATGAGTAATATTTCATAAAATAAATAATAACAGACTCACAGCAAATGAACTGCATGATTTTTTTCACACACAGTACACATGCTCTTGATATCCTAAAAATCTAATGCTTGCATTTTTGGAGAGGAAATCAACAATGGAAATGGCACACATCTGGAAAACGCCAACCATGTTCTCTACAGTCAAAGGTCAGCCTATTATGGTTTATACTCACAGGTCTCGCAGGTCTTTGTATCTACAGTATCTGTATAATACACAGTTCTTTCGACTCAGTTACACTGTTCAACGACTCCCATGCCAAGTCCTTCCCATCTGCGGATGTACTCCTCCCCACGCAGTTCCCAGCCACAATTACTTGCTTTCCAGGTGGCAGGTGTTCTCAGTAATACAATGCAATTAAAACTGAGGGATAACCAGAACAATCTGAGCAGGGTGATGGTGATGGTGATGGTGATGGGGGGGGTCTGCTGCATTAGCATTTTACCACATATCCACTAGTGTGTTCTTCCCACTTCCCACTGATCTCAAGAGATAGCTCTCTTTTATATTACACTGCAATGTGTGTGTGTATCATACATCACACACTGATCTGTCAGCTTTGTTCCAACTGTTAAACCTACCTACAGCTGCTAGTAACTGGAGAACACAGCTCTCCAGTATGACAGAGATCTCCGCCAGTGGCCAAGGAGAGCCTTGTAACTTCAGGTTTATCGAGCACAGTAGTGGCCAAAGATCATTTCAATTGCTTCAATTAAGCCAGTGGACCGGAATAAAAACCAGTTTGCCCCTCCTGCATCCTCAGGACCTGGGGACCACTGTTTTATATCGCAGTCAGTTCCCTTGTAAAAGTGAAAAACTGAACTGTATAGTAACTGTTGGGTAATAGCTTGCAATCTTATTACAACATTTTAAGAAGGATAAATGGTCCCAGCAATGCAATGTGTCAAGTCTGTAAGGGCCTTCCGAGCTGAATCTCTCCCCAGCCTCTGACAGTTTGATTTGATTAAAACAATGAATCATCTCCAAGCAGGCCAAACCACTGTGTGCCCTAGGCCACTCGCAACACACTAAGCGAAATAAACAGACAGAAGAAAAGGTCCACCTTTAATGCATCCTTTCCATTGAGGGGAATCATGCAGATGCAGTGCATGCTACAGGAACAAGTCACAAAGCTTTGAGAGAGTTAGAAAATCAGAGAAGATTTAAGGCAAAGCATACTGTATATACACTCGTGTGAGGTCGATGAAGCCGGTATCAAAGACAAACTCTTGTGCAGACATATTTCAAGGCTCCTGCTACAGAAAAAATGAATTCTGACATTTTTGGAGCCTGCTCTAAGTGCACAGTCTATACAGTACTCTTTGCCAACTATTTAGAGACTGTCAGGGTTTTTCATTCACTAGTGATTTGAAATCTTATTGTATGCGGCACTCCCACATAAAACATTTTGTTATGCGAAATACAGAAAAAATGTTTTTTTATTTTATTTTTATATGGATATAATTCTGTCTACAAAAATTGTACCCAACATTTTTACAGCCAGCTCTTTACATAAAGGGCCATGTGAGTCTGGAACAAGCTGCCCAGCCGTGTCATTAGAGCCGATATCCTGGTTCCTTTAAAGAAAAGGCTGGGCGAGATTCTTGGATCAATTAGCTTCTAACTACCAACAGGCCGTCCAGTAAACTTTATGCTCTTTATGGATGTGTAGAAAGGAAAAAAATGATGTTAATGACAGGGAACACCTGACAATGAGTCAATGAGATCTGAGGGGTAAATGTGATGGATGAACTAAATTCATCAATTTCCCTACGGGATTAATAAAGTATTATCTATCTAGTGCAATACTTCATATTGGTCACTCATGTGGAGATTATCCGGACTTGACCAGATCAGGTTTTTGAAGATTCTGATCAATGTGAATTAAAGTTGCTAAAGGTCAGACAGGGATTGATCAGACAAAGCTGTACTTGTAAAAGACAGTTGTTGTACTAAAAGGCACCACTAGGAATGAGCACTAGTGATGCCTTTGAGTAAATTGTTAGCGCTCATAAATTAGATTTATTGCAACTGCTAAATTTATCTAAGATGTCTGAAACTGTATAACTATGGACTGTACTTGTCTGATGCCTTTTTACCATTATTTCCAGATGTCATTAAAGGCAGGATTGATTTTTGATTGATGCAGTAAGTCCATATATACTTAAAGGGCATGTGTCTAAAATGACGAATGATCATGATCCCCATTTTGCAAATGAAAGTCTCCAGAAGCATTTTTAATGTAATAGTCAGCAAATGAAGATCTTTTGTCTCTAGAAAATAGGGACAAAAAGGGCACACGAATACCAATATAAACTACATTAATATGCAATGTATAATGTGTACTAGTGACATTGCTGGTGACTGAATATTCAGTCACACTGTGTGTTGAGATTCTATGATAATGTGATATCTGTTATGAAGGTAATACTTAAAAAATTATAACTGTTAGACTACTTTTAGTTAAACTATTTGTTGCATACACTTTTATATGTACTGTGTAGTAACCATTATAGGTTAGTTGTAAATAGGTGACACGAAAAGCAAATCATTGTCTATTCACACCCAAAGAAGGCTCCAGAGCCGAAATGTGTTTTTCTTCTCTTTTCAACCTGGAATAAACCTTTACTTATTCCTTTAATGTCTATTTACATAGGATGAATTTAGGATGTGAATCCTAAATTCACATTATACGATTTTATCTTTATGATAAACAGTAACTCCTCTTTCTTTTAGTTCTTGCTTTCACAGATGAAGACATACCCATCCTGCCACGGGCTTCTATTCAGAGAGACCGTGAGCAAAAAAGATGGATGCCTGTCTTCTCACTTTCAGTCACCGGTGCTTCAACACTGCTGGAGGAGGATGCAAATACATCTACAAAGTTTCCTTTGAGACAGTGTCCACCCTAGACCTGAGCCTGAAGGATTATGTGTAGCACTTTGGATTGCAGAGAAGAAATCTTCCTTCACCCCCCTGGTTCATCACAGCACACTTTTAAAAGGCCCATTAAACATTCTGAATTAATGGCTTTGGCATTTGCGACAATGTAAAGCCCTTTCTTAGGAAGCGAGGGGCAGTGGGCCATAGCATTGAACTAATTGAAGCCTGCCGACATTATTAGCAACTGTCATTTGTTTGATAGGATCTAATAGAATAACCGCAGGGAGAGTAGCTGGAGCGAATGCAGATGACTGGCCACAGATTACAAAAACGTTCCCTTTAATAGGCCAGTCTTATTCAAAACTATCAGGCACAACTATGCATGTTCCATGCAGGTGGACTGAAAAAAAAAGTAGCACGAGATGCTAAAAGCACCTCTACAACAACTTACTGTATTTAAAGGGTATATCGATACCAGTCCCCAGGCCTTTTGTGTGTATTGTTTCAGGAAGTGCACCTCAAGTATGTAATAGTGAGCAAACAGACACGGCAGAATGAAACTGCTGCACAACGACTAGAGGGCACAAGAGGGAAAAGAATTACAGTAGCTCACACAAAACATTTTTGGTAATGCTTAAAGGCTCACAATATAAGGCATACTGTATGCATTAGTTCTTTCTGACAGACATACTAGGAATTCTTTTATCGGCAGCAAGCTTAGAAGGTTTTGTCACTGTCACTGCAATTTTCTTCTACTGCCAAATGCATACCTTACAAGGCACGCTAATTCACACGCTCTCGCCAAATCATCGCAGTCACAATATTTCTTTGCTATCCTTCACTCACTGCACTGGTTACTAGTTATATAATAGGATTCAAGCTCCCCATTACCAAAGTGCCCAACGGTTCCAGCTCTTTGCATTTGCATCACCTGTTGGTACTGTACTCATCTGGTTGGGCCCTGTGAGCAGCAATCCTGAAATCTCCAAGCCACCAAGAACTGGGAGAACCTTCTCACCAGCCCAACCCCTGGAGACTACCAAAGCAGAGGAGCACAGCTGGCTAAGACGAATCAGGTAAGGTCAGGGTTATGCTCTCTCACCTCCTGTGATTGCCTGACTGACCGTGGGCTTGCAGTGAGGTCAGCAAAATATGTGCTTCTCTCCCAGTCCCTGCCAAGCTTTTGTAAAATGTCGAATTCCTCTGCAGAGGAGAGTGTTGGAAGAGCCTGTCCATGTATCTCTTTCCTTCTCAGGTGGGTTGAACTTGCTTGGTTATAGAGTCAAAACCATATTCAGAGTAAGGGCACAATTTAAAGCCTAGGAAACAGTCACCAGATGGCCGCCAGCCTGTTTCCACAGTGCCCTCTTGTGGACTGGAGGGGAGCTGCCTTCACCTCCATCTAAGAAAACTTTAAAACAATCATCCAAAAACCTACAATACTTGTATGAAACAAAAAATTCTGAAATGATGTTTGTATGGGAAAAATGTTTGTTTTTGTGTATTATGTTTTTGTATAATGTGACATATTGTGTACAATGTTAGTGGAGGAGCAGGGTGCCTTTAAGAGAATTGTGGAAGGTTAAAGGGGAGGGAGGGGAGGGAGAGATCTTCATCAATAAAAGGCAGAGGCTTTTCGGTGCGCTGGCTCCATTGTTGTTTGGGAAAGATTTTGTTTGTTTGCTCCTACTACTCCCTTTCTTGCTGCCTTGTAAATAAATAAGGGCCGTTTTTAAAGTATCATTTCTGGTTGTGGTCTGGTTAAATTTGACTGCTATGAACTGAACCCAGGTGACCATGTGGAAAAGAGGGGGCCCTGTGACATCTCTGGAGAAGCAAGCAATGGTTGTCTTTTTCTAGGAACTATTTATCCATTATTGAAATGCCGTAATGGAACTATATTAGGACGTGTGGTGCAAAAGAATTTTATAAACCAATTCTTAAAACGTATTCACTTTGCTTTGGATTATGCAATCAGCAAATGGCTTCTGTAATTGGTGTTATTGTGCACCATGATAGGATCAGGAGCACTGTGAAGGTTGTAGTTCCTATAACATTGTTTCCTCATCATTGTTAAGGATATAAAACAGGAGACATTGAGAAGAAATGTTTACAAGGATACTTAAACAGTCACATTAAATCCCTAGTCCAATCTTCCTCCTCAAACGACTTATTTTTCTCATCTGGGGGAAGCCGGGGGGAGTGGATTTGAAAAGCAGAAAGACTGTTTCAACAAGGAGCATAGCAGCTATTCTTAAGGCCCTGGCTTGCTGTATATTAATTTCATTGAGATGTATGAGAAGCCATATACATTCTGGCATCTGAGGTTGCGAGAGCACTACAAGTGATCCTCAGAGGCAGGGGAAATGATGTCCAGATACAACAGAGAACAGTGGGAACATTGCTGCAGGAATAAATAACTCAGCCAGAGCATTTATACTTGACAGCAATAACACAAGACATTTGTTAGAATCCAACTGAGGGTGCTTACCATTTATATTCAAAGACTTCACATGAAAGGCCAGTGTAAATACACCAATTGAATCCACATGGCTGCAGCAAAATAGCTTCACTGTAACTGTGCTGGGGGGGGTTGCCCCACTTCGACTGAAGACACAGGTCAGTGGAGGAATCTAAGCTTTCATCCACAGATTCACAAATACAATGGAAAGAGGGTTAAAGGAAACGTAGTTCATCCAAGACCAGCTCTCACTCTGCGTTCCCCGGAAACAGGGCATGCAAATTACAGCGAGGAATGGTTTTGGTGGAGGCCATGGGCAACAGAGCCACAGGGATCATTAATTCATGTTGTCCTTTCTGATGAAGAGTTCAGAATGACACTGACAGAGCAGATTGATAATAAAATCCTAAAGAACAGCTCCAATACTCTGAAGTGAGAAAACTGCACTCTGTTGGATAGAAATCATCCTAATCAAACTACATGTAATGTGAATGCAGCAGACATCAATGAAATAATTTCATTACAATATGCATGATCTCTCCCTGATCAGAAAAGGAGAGAGAGATTTCCCAGGCACAGAAACTTTAGAATCTTTAAAACTGACTTCACAAAGTCCTCTGCCACCTTTATGAATCTTTTTTTTTTCTTTACAAATCCTTGTGATCTCCCATAAGACACATTTTGGCATGACCCCCCCCAGGAGTGACCTCCATTCCTTTGCTTCTGAGTTCTTGTGACTGTGGGCACTATGATGTCAATATTTCTACAGAGAGAACGATCACGATTTTTTTCTGACATCCAACTGCTATAATGACTTGGATGCTGGCAGTCAGAGGAGGGCCCGGTTTCAATTCTCAATCGCTTATTCTCCTGTAGTGCAGTTCTACGGACTCATTCATTTCTAACCGCAGGAGCCTTATTTTCAACTCAGATCCCCATCTGAGCTGTTCTGGTATTCATCTCTGTCAAACCTAAATACGCAAACCAACAGTCGTGCTGCAGCGAGAACAGGGCACAATATACCAAATGATACATGACTGCCGGAAAGTGATTTTATAACGGATATCAAAATACTGGTAGGTCCGGAATAAATTCTAAAAGAATAGCAACAGGAAACAAAGCCTGTAATGTACTGTAGCAGAATAAGGGTTTCGCATCAAAGGATGAAAAATCTGTTTGATGTATAGCTGGGTGAGATCTTTGGGCTGGTTTTCTACTGAATAACCATATGGCCCCATCTCGTTTGCAACCATTCTAATGGTTTCTGTTACTACTATAGATGATAATAGCAATATTGCAAAGGGGCTAATTACGAGAAATTGTTGATGCCAGAGCTATCGATTTTGACTCCATAACTAGAACACTTTACATTTGCTCCGGCTGTGCTTCACAAAACAATTACATAGAAGCAGCTAATGTACAGACTATGGTTTAATTCAGTTCATTAGCCAGATGGAGAGCTGGATTTATTTATTTTTTGCGTAGGCTTGGCAGCCCTTGTTCTTGTGAAAACAGTTTTTGTCTTTTGCTTATTGGTTGGCAAGGCTGTATCAGTGTTTGTGTCCTACATCTACTATATCTGTCACAGTAAGTCAACAGGAGTCTCTCGCTAACGCAAGCGGAGACTCCCTGTCTCTCGGGAACCAATGAAAGCTGCTTGCTTTATAATGAGGAATTCTGTCGGATAATGGAGGGAATGATTACTCCGGCACGGAGCCGCAGGCTTTTAAGATTTACATTATTGATTGTTCAGTTTGTGCAGGGGTGAAAAGCGCTGCAAAGGCAGACTATAAACTCCTACCGCGAACGCGCTGCCCAGCCCCCTCCTGATCTCCTCCTCTCACAAACCCCACACTCCGGGGCGGGAGGGGGACCAGAACTCTCACGCGTTCTCCAGGTGAGTAACTCTGGAAAGCGCTGCCACGCCGCCATCGTGCAGAGCAACCGCCTCCACTCAGACCCAGTGGGGGGCACCCTGGGGTGGGGGCACGTTTAAAGCAATCCAATCTCTGACGGGCTAGAACAGATGATGACGTACAATTACGTTTAAAACACCTTCCTGCCGTGAAACGAGGTTAAATAGCAGCATGTTCACTTATATGCAATGACGAAAGCCATCCGAATACTGTTAGAAAGTACAAAGCGCTCTTTTCTGCAATTAAAAAAATCCAGTGTTTTAGACATAAAGGTTCTACTTCATCTCGGTGACATCTAACTGTCCCAAAGACATGATAGTGGAAAGAACAGTCCATTTGAGAGTTTTTTTTTTACCCTGAAATCCAATTGCTTACAAAGTTAATCTGCCATAAACTTCACACTTCTAACTGATGTTCCACTTTTCAACTGAATCCACACTCAGCTGCAGCTGAGCATGAGATGACAGGCATCCATGAGAGTCATTGAGCAACTGAAGCCAGTTCATTCAGAATCAATTTGGAGCACAGATCTGCACGGACATGACTGCAAAGGTTTTGCTTGAATTACACTGTTTTAGATGTGCTTGGAGTTTTTTCCTATAATATTCATGCCCATTGAGTTTCAGAGGCACCCCCGCCCATCACATTAAGGCTGGCACAGAATGCAACGTTAACAATCTACCAGCCTTGTATGGTAACAGATTCACAGTAGGAGGTACAGTATAGCTCTAAAACCAGCAGAAGTGATTCTGTGCAGCAAGTCTATCACTGTTCTCCTTCCAATGTCACACAGGCTGTGCATAATGAGATTCGCATTTGTAAAGTAAAACCTGAATAGCCACCCTGGAGAGTCCATAGCAATCCAGAAAATGAGTGCATGCAAGGAAAGAATTTTATCTGTCAGAGAAGAATTGTATGTAACCCTTCTTTTGATTAGACAGCCTCCTAAGAAAGATTTTGCTCAATGTTTTCATCTCAAGCACAAAATTGTAACATTGCATAGCTTGTCTGGTGGCTCCTTTAAAATACAGAGCAGCCCTAATGCTGAGGTCTCAGTGAAGTTGTTCGGCTAGTTACTGTTCCACAGAGCTCCCACAATCTACATAAATAAAGTCATCAAAATGTGTACAGGGCGGAGCGGTGGCACCGTGGCTAAGGATCTGCGCCTGTAGCTGGAAGGTTCAAATCACGAGGCCAGCAGAGGAATCCTACTCTGTTGGGCCCCTGAGCAAGGACGTTAACTCCAGCTGCTCCAGGGGCACCGTATAAATGGCGGACCATGCACTCTGACCCCAAGCTTCTCTCTCCCCATCTGTATACCTTGTGCGTCTCATGGAGAGCAAGCTGGGGTATGTGAAAAGACGAATTCCTAATGCAAGAAATTGTATAGGGCTAATAAAGTTATCTTATCTTATGTACAACATGGGGAAAGAAAAAAAAACTTTAATGGACAAGAAGTGCATTAAATTACTTTGTTACTAAATAGGTTCCAAGTTTCAGGCAGCTGATCCAATGCCTCTCTGATTCACAGTATAGAAGCTCTTTTCACCAGGTTCAGGTTCTGGGAGGTAAATAGGTAGAACAGGAGGGTTAAGACCAGAGATACTCATGTACTGTGTTGCAAACTTCTCATTTAGCTCTGTGTTACCAAGGCAACGCCTTCCTTCTGAACAGTATTGTGGAAGCAGTGATCCATCTCCCCTCACCATTACCTTTACATGGGGGGGTTGGGGGTCCTTTGTGAAGATTTCAACTTCTTGGAGAATGTTCTCCTTTTAAGATAACCTGCTCAGAAAAGCAGAACAAAGCCCTCATGAAAAAATAATCAAATCAGCACCACAGTAAAGCATTAGTAACAGAACACCCATCATCTTCAAGTTGATCTGAGCTGCCCAATCACGGCCTTCGTCTGCAGCCCAGCCTGCATCAAAACAAAGCAAGAGGGAATTGTTTTATGGGAAGCTAGTAAACACAGTGTCTGAAAAATTAGAAATTGGTTTTGCGGGAAGCCATTAATTTCTCAACACAATGTGAAGCCCTTCCTCAGGCAGTTAAAAAGGCTAATGGCAAAGAGCTTGCAGCTTTCTTAGGAGAAGCAATAACAGTTATTGTGAAGAGTGAAATGAGCATGGCTGTGCTTTAAAAAGACAGGTTCTGCTGTATTTGCCACTCTCTTGTCAGATAACACATTCCTGGTCATTCTTTGAAGGGATTAACAGAAGACAAAGTCATTACTGGTAAGTAATAAAGCTTTTGAACACCTGAAAATTTTGACAAGGACATCAAAGGAAGATAACACTTTTGTAAAGCTTTCACTTAATCACTGCCAGGAAAGTGTTGTTTTTAAATGGTTTTATTTTAAAAAACGTCTTGTATGGTTGACTCCAGTTCAGTGTTCCAGAGCGTCTTTAATCTTCAGGATAATTTATACTTACTGGGTAAAATCCAAGTAAAACAGTGAAGGCTTGAGTATCCAGATGATGCATGTTGAGGGCTGTGATACAAGGACACGCAGAGAGAAACAGTCCTTATACGAGCTGTGACTAGTTTCTTCTGGCTGTGGTAGAGGTTACTGTTTTACAGACATGTCGCAAACAGGAAATGCAAGCTTATTGTGTACAGTAGCTCGGTGTTAATGTCAACTGCAACTTTCAGTACAAGACATTTCTTTAGAAAAGTGAGGGTGAGAACAACAGTCTTCTGAAAACAAATTAATTGTGGTAAAAATGTGGTTTTATGTTGTAAATTCAAATTTATTATTTAAAAAACCTTTCTTTGGTAATAATGGAAAACTTTCAGGATTTGTGCCTCTTCTGCCAAATGACATGTTTCACTCTGCTTAATCTTATAAAATTTTGTTATATATTACCGAATTACAAGAATGATTTAACTTTTAAACAATAACAACAGTTCACTTAAAACTTCAATCATGACATTCCACAAATATTTCAACATGTCTAGTCACAGTTTCAGCTAAATAAAATAAATGGTTCAGGAATATACTTGGTGCTAATGAATCTGAATATCACTCTCAATTTAAGCTTCTTCAATCATTCTAAATATACTATAATCATTTAAAGAAAGCACTGACTATATCTCATTGCACATGAGGAAAGAGAAGAGGTACACTGGCATATTATAAAGCCTGAAACATCTAGGTGAGTTGAGGTTTAGAGACTGTGGACTGTCATACCCTTAAACAAGGCACAACACTCCAAAGACTCCAGCCAAATGCCCTGCTGTGCAAATGGATTTTCAAGTGGATCTTGTTCTTCAAGACAAAGAAATCCAGCATGTGCAGGTCACTAAACTAGAAGCCGTGCAGAGGAATATAACTGGAAATCACCCACTCCGTTACCACCCAAACACAATAAACACTTGATTGATCCAATTAACATCGGAATGCTGACGTTTCAGCAAAGGAGGGCATTCATTTCCTCAAAAAAGTAACACTAAATGGGTAAGCCATCTTTTTTGTGTTTAGAATACAGTACACAGTATTCTGATATCTCATATCATAATATAAGAGGACACTTCTCTCATCCTTCCTCTGTGATCAGTTGTACATTTTCACTTAACAGCACATGCTACCGATACTTTTTTCACAGCACACTTTATTACTCAACTCTATATACTTTTAAATTGTACATATTTCTTTTTTTTCTTACTTTCATTTTATATGTCGACACCTCAACCAAGAGAAATTCCTTGTTCTTGGTGAATAAGTTTCCGATTCCAAATTTAAAACCTAGGTGGCATTTTTATACCCACCAAGAGAAAACAAACTTGTGAACAGTGAACTACATGGAATTCAAGTTTCTTTTAAAATTAGGGCAAATTTTGAATCACTGTTCAATTGGTAGCCCATGGCTAAATACATTTAATCATATTCTGAGATGTTTAAAAAAAGTCAACATCAAAAGACAACAGAATCCAGTAAAATCCAGGAAATCCTCTTCAAGCAAACAGTTAAATAGACCTGGAAAACAGACTGTGAAAACAAACAATATTTACAGTCCTGTGCTGTGCCAAGCCACACATATCTGTTTATTTTGTTTACCATTTAATGTTCTTAATTTTTTCCATAGCTTGAGGGGAACAGGAAGAACTGTGCAGTAGCTGATGAAAACAGAGGGGATGTGCCTCATGCTGCTTCATTCTCTCCTGACAGGTGAAGAGATACTAAATACGAAGATTACATGCAGCAGAAGAGCTGACAGAAACCAACAAACCTTACAAAATAAATTTACCTCTTAAAGCTGTTTATTAGTTTGTCACTTGTTCTGCAGAGCATCTACGCCAATCTACTCGAAAAAAGTAAGTTTACTCCCCGACAAAGAAGATGTATTTTTGACAAATGATTTAAGGAGCAGAACACAGCTGACCATTATTACACCCAGCTAGTGACAGCCTTAATGTTTCTTAGTAGTATAAAAAAATGAAAGGGAAAGATTTTTTTACCTTAAATGTCTTCTGGCACTATTTTACGTTCAAAGAGCAGGCTGGCAAAAAACTTGGCTTGTTTCCTGGAAGGTCTGGAGTCTCCGTTTTATCTTTATCCTTACAACTTTATCTGTTGTTTTAATTATCACCAGAAGCAGAGTATCACAAGAAAGTGGCTAGAAAGAGGGAGAACAAAAAAGAAGTTCGGGAGAACAAACTCGGAACAAAAAGTCCCACACCCCACCCCCACCCCCTCTTTGCTTTTCTCCAGAATCAACCAAAAAACAGAGAAAAACAGAAAACTGGAGACGCAGCTTGCACATTGTTTCTCCCAGAACAGCGTTCAGCCTGAGCCTCTAGTGCTGAAAACAAGGTAGGCCTGAGCCGGGGTGCAGAACGCTACCCAGATTTCAAAGTTAGATTTGTTAGAAAGCTGTGATTAGGTCCTGAGCTGGAATTTGCTCACTTGACTTTTTTCTTTAATTTATACGGAGGGGGTTTAAGTGTGCAAGTGTGTACAATCCCCTACCTCAGCCCGATCCCAAGTACTTCTGGACCTCCACAATTTATCTACAAACAGCCACACCTCATAACAATATGCATCTCATAATATGACTATTCATTAAGACTGCTGGTAGAGTATGAAAATCTATAAAGGTCTGAGATGTTCAAGAGTTAGAAACTACATAACACTCCCTAGTGGATAGCAGTCTAGGGCTTTGTACTTGCCTTGTTTCCCATCTAATACCAGTCTTTCCATTTTAATAAAATGTAATAATAAACCTTTAAATAATTACTTCGAAATATTTTCAAAAGACCTGGTTGACATGCTGTGTCCTATGGTTACTCTCAATATACAGGTTTTAAAACTGCTTGCACAATTGAAATAAAACTATCATCAAAGTATATAATCCAAGACAGAAGATAGACAACAGATTGCATACAAGATCTGGTATTCTGACAAATAATTGTTGTCACGGGTCTTTAAACAGACGACCATACTCTGAATCACCAGCTTCAGTCAAACCAAAACCCTTCCCGATGGGATCGGAGTGCTTTAACTGAGCCCCTTACTGTAGTGTTCTGAAAGACAAATGAGTAAAAACAATTATTTCAAGGAACAGTTAATTAATTGCAGATTTTGCAAAATTGTGCAGCCAGAACAGAGGAGGGAAACTTGTCATTTAAACTCCAAAACTGTCAAGGCAAATCACAAACGGATAACAAGCATAAAATCACAGCTGTTGACTTACACATACAGACTGCACAATCTGAAATTGCTCCAAACTGCTCTGCAGCAGGAACTTTATTTTTTAATCCAGGGTAGAGAGAACACCATCTTGAGGGTGACAGGATAGAACATAGACACTTACTGACTGTAGGTCTTATTTGAAATGCATTCACATGACTCACTATGACTGGAAAACAAACTAAATGCTGAAAATACAGGCCGGGCTTCACTGAACAGAACCTCAACGACTTCTTGCAAAGAGTAAAAACCGTCATTCACCTCATCTTGGGTATTTCTGAGGAATGGCATTCCCTACTCTGTGTGGTACTGTATGTGAGCAGGAGCGCAAATATACTGCCACCCACCCTGTCACATTACACTGCACTCTCTTAATCCAATTCACTCGGCCACTTACTTCCAAATAGAATTATTCCCCAGGAATTTAGGCAGGGTAAAGGCAAAGGAAAATGCATCTCCATCTCAAAATTAATAGCGACTTCTAAGGATCAGTTTATTGCCAGCAGTGAATCAAACCTGTTTGCTTTCTACATTAGGTCAATAAAGAGGAAATGCGTCCCCACAGGCAGGAAATTACAAGCTATCGATACATGAATCAGGTTTTCCTCTTGTCTGCAGAAAGCTTCTCATCAGTGCTGTGTCAGATTTCAGCTTTAGATTTAGGGGCTCTTTGCAAAAACAGATCTGATTAGTAGCATCGGATTGAGAAAAGAGTCCTGCAATCGTACAAGAGTAGTGCTGCTGAATTCTTCATCTCCTTTTGTGTGTGAAATTCACCTCACCCAATCACTAAGGAGAGAATTACTTCCCATTGAGATGCCAAAGTGTGAAAGATATCCAAGTTGCATTTTCTTATTACCTATAAGGAACTAATCAATAATGCTTTTGGATTTTTCTTCGTTGCAGGAAGTTAATTAAAAAAGAGGATTCTCATTTACAAAAGCATAATCATTTTAGAATGTCAATGAACCAGACACTTCTTCATTATTACACTCTATATAAAAGGCCGTTATCATGTAAAGGCTTAATGGACGAGGCCATTAATTTTGAAGGGTAAATGCTTTTATTACAGCTGTTGAGCAGGCTAATGTTTTATAACATATAATGTTTTATCCCACATAAATCAGAGGACAAAGTCACATTCATTCCTTTCCAGAAGAAAATAGTTTTAAGTGTTAGTATAATAAATGTAGCTTGTTCTCTTTGCCTGTAATTACTGTGGATGTCCAATGACCTTCTTGGAAACTAAACTAGAACAGTGAGACTTATAACGTGCAACAGACAGCCACTAGTCTTTAGTGATCGGTCTGTACAATTCTGTGAGCAGCATTTTTGTTTAAAACTAGAAATAATTGATAAGACTCATAAAACTTTAGTTTCTTTACAAAAGAAATCTACAAACACTGCAAACTGCTTGTCTATTAGTAAACTATGCTTTTTTTGCTTTATATCAGAAAAGCTATAACTCAAACACTTTCATCTGCAAACGAAAATGTCCGTATACAACCTCATAAACTATACAGACATTCGGTTACCTCCTCTGATTTTTAAAATAAAAATTTGTGAATAGCACATCTTTACAAGCACCAGCTTGGTAGCGAGCACTGCTGTCTCACAGCTCCTGGGAGCCCTGGTTCAAGTCTAGACTGAGGCATCTTTTGTGTGGAGATTGCATATTCCTCCCATGTCCCGGTTGGTTTGGGTGCTCTGATGTCCTCCTGCTATCCAAACATTCCAGCTATGTTAACTGATGTTTCTAAATTGTCCCAATGCATGTACTGTAGGTGAACCCAATACATTTCGAGATTAAAGACTATTCTACATTGATAGGCTAAAGGAACAAAACAGCCTCTCAGTTGTTAAATCATGAATTGCTCAGTAAGATCTAAAAAAGCAGACTATCTGATTGGAACTGAACCTTGAAAGGTCTTGAACTGAGAACATTATGAGTGGAAATGCAACAAGTATTTGAAATCCTTAAAAGCATCAACAAAGTCAACCCAGTGGATTTCTTCAGAATGAAGGACACAAGTGGAAATTGTGTGGAGAGTCATTGATAAAAGAAACAGAAACTTTAGACATCTGGATTAAAATGGCAGAAATGAATCTGGTGAGAATTAATGTGGTTGTAGCCCAAAAACTAAGATGGCATTACGCTTGAATGATTTAACGGAATTCGGTCTCTGTAAATCATTTTTTCTTTAATGCAAGGCCCATAGCAATTTCAACGGTGTGGGGATAGGTCGAAATATCTCAGTCAACAAGCTAAGACTGATGAATCAGGCACTGTTGCTATAGCAGCAAACAGGACTTCAACAGCTCGAGGCGAGCGTTTCCATCCTTATCGCAGCCTTACCGAATACTCCGTGGAGGGGCTCCGCTAACCTCAGGCTGTTAGTATTTTATGAAGATGCCTGCTGAGGATTTTGACCGAGAATAACTCCAGCCCCAGCCATTAAAAGGTGAAAACATTTAATCCTCTCCATTCAGCCAGCTATCACAGAAGAAATGCAAGACGTTTTTTTCTTCAGTCGCACATGTGCTCCTAATAAATTCAATTATACCATTAAGCTTCAGAATTCTTGTAGAGGCACGTCCAAACAGAATACCGGGGCTTTGCAAGGATATTGCAAACGAAACTCCTATACATGTCAGGATCCTTTCCAGTTTCATACTGTACCACCCCATTTAAGAGCTCCGAGTTCTAAACCACAACAGTTCTGAACATATCCTGTAAACCACTGGACTATAAAACACTAGTCCATCATGCAATTTTCATTTTACAAAAAAGTTAAAACCTCCAGTTACTTCCCAGCTCATAATTGATTTGTCTTCATTCATACTCATTCATTTATTCATTCAGAGAATAGTCAGATAGTGTGCTTTAATGCATAATTATTCCTCGTACTGTTAAAGTTAATCGCAACTAATTGGACTAAATGACAGTTGTCCAGGTCTGCTGTCTGAACTGGTATACTTACTGACTGAAGGACATGTTTCTCTCTTCACTTAAACCAAACACAGGGACATTAAACTCAAAGTTGCACACTTGGAAAGACTGCCACAGCATCACCCTTATTTATTTTATGGGAAATGTATGACACTGATTCCTGGAGTGAATGCTCAAATGTCAAGTGCTGAAAAGCAGGGCAACAAATTTAGAAGATTTAATTTAAGTCGCACCAACAATAACACTCACCCTTTAAAGCTGCTAAAGTATCAAAGAAAATGTTAAAATCTGAAAAATGTCCTGATCGATGGACCAGCTTGTGACCTTTTCCTGGTTGCCTGTGATGAAAAGAGCAAATGTTTTTTAAAATCCACTCACCCAGTAATTTTCTTTTAGCTACAATCATCTGTCAAAGAGCAAATCCTAGACGAGGGGCTGGTGCACTAATGGATTTTCCTTAGCAATTAAAATACAAAAAAACTTATTAGCTTCAACACCTTTAAAAGTGTGTTAATCCCTTGTACAGTAACTAAAGTATAACTGCACACAAATTATCTTGAAAATCCAATTATCACCCAGTTTTTATTACTAGCGAGGGGAACGGTCCTAAACTATCCAATCACAAGAATAAAAACATAGAATGAAAGATTAAAATTAAACAACAAAAGCATAGAATAACACATAAACACATAGTCTGGCAAAAAGGTTTCCTATACGGTATATACAAACCGTGACAATTAGCATAAATACGCTAAATAAGAAAAGAACCGAAAATGTAGGACTATAGACTATTATCAAAAGCAATAACATAAAAACGTACATAAAACACTTACCTTTATCATTTTTGAGTGCAGCGACATCCACAAATCTATAATGAAGCAAAAGAGAGCAGACATATACGCACGCACAAAGTTTTGACTCGTGCCTCGGACAGGAACGGAAAAGCTTCGAGAGCACAACCCCCCGCTAGGGTTAGCCTAGCACCGCGAGAACACGAAATCGCGGACGAGGAGGAAGGACTCTAATTGGCTGCTCCTGAACAAGTGGGAGGAGCATCGTATTTAAATATGCGTTTTCGGTCATCCGTTTTTCAGAATAGTACTGTAGAAGGATTTATGGCTGGGATGTTGTGGTGCTTGGCTTTTCCTTTAAGCAAGGACTGAACCTTGACCTGTTCCTTTGCAGACTGCTTGGAGTTGTCGGGAGGTTGATGGTTTGACAGTGCCAATTAGGTTTGCTGTGTTTTGGGACATGTGATTGTTTTTAACTGTTTAATATTTATGGCAATTCTATTCTATTTAGAAACTAAAACTGCAGTGGGTAACAGTGTTGTGTACCTATGTTCTACATAGGTTAATTGTGGTTACTGCAGAGGAGAAAAGAAACTAATAATAATTGCTTACACTTATACAGTATAGCACTTTTCTGGACACTCCACTCAAAGCGCTTTACGGGTAATGGGGACTCCCCTCCACCACCACCAATGTGCAGCATCCACCTGGATGATGCAATGGCAGCCATAGTGTGCCAGAATGCTCACCACACATCAGCTATCAGTGGGGAGGAGAGCAGAGAGTAATGTAGCCAAATCATAGATGGGGATTATTAGGAGGCCATGATTGTTTAAGGGCCAATGGGAAATTTGGCCAGGACGCCGGGGTTACACCCCTACTCTTTTCGAGAAACGCCCTGGGATTTTTAATGACCACAGGAGGTCAGGGCCAGTCAGGAGGTTTAAGTATTTCTCATCCGAAGGACGGCGTCTGTTTTCAGTATAGTGTCCCCGTCACTATACTGGGGCAGTAGGACCCACATGGACCACAGGGTGAGCACCCCCTACTGGCCCCACTAACACCTCTTCCAGCAGCAACCTTTTTTTCCCCAGGAGGTCTCCCATCCAGGTACTGATCAGGGTCACACCTGCTTAGGTTCAGTGGGTTGCCAGTTGTGAGTTGCAGGGTGATATGGCTGCTGGTAACTAAGGCCATAAGGCTCTGAGGAGCTAAGTAATCTACACCACAAGATAACTGTACTCTAGAGATTTATGAGGTTCTGGAATAGAGACAATTACACTGGTTCAATAGAGAACAAACATCCTGTACATCATTACATGTCTCACCTATTAACTGCTCTAAGGTTGCTTTAATCTAGTGTGTAAAGATCAATGCCACCATCATTGATTGGAGAATAATTTTTGTCAAGAATAGTGTCAATGTTACGTTCCTTCTTTTTCCTTGGAGCATCAGGATAGCTCTGAGGTGGAGCTGGACTCTGGTGCAGAGTGAAATGACGTCTGGTCCCCCTCACTCAATGTGCTCTGCCCTGATTCTCACCAGCATGAACAGACATAAAGGATGGATACTGTATGTTGTATTTGTCCCATTATAACCCAGGACTGTAACACGTTCTCTCAAGACCACCTTGGTTTTGAGGTTTAAGTTTATGCAGAGCACTTGAGTTAAACAAATGTAATGTAACAACATGCAAACCTGTTGACCGCTCACATTTTCTTTCAAACAATCCTTTCCAAATACAAAAAATTCAATATCCCACTCGCTCACATCATTTGCCTGATATGTTTTTTGGCTTGATCAGGATCCTAATCTATTTTTTGTATCTTTAAAGCTCATTTCTGAGGAATCACTCAGGATTAAGCAACAGTTTGACTTTAGAAGCATGATCAAAGACTGAAGCATGCTAATACTGCTGTTTTCCCAGTGGCTCTTATTAGACAGAAGGGAGATTGTGCTAGAGAGACAACAGGTGATTTTAGGAGTGTTGTTGTGTCTGATCTTAGTTGCTTTTTACTTCAACAAGGAAACTGTTTCAAACCACATGTCTCAAACTGTCTTGTACTTTGAGAGCCCCACAACTGTCTGTGGTAGCTTAGCCTACTCTTGTTCTCGATTTACACTCCTAGTGTTGGTGTCAGTGTTCCACACTGATGCCACCATCATTGCATCAGCAATCCAATTCAGGTGAATCAGGTCTTCACTGCCTTGGTTATAAATTTGTCTCTGGTAGATATGCACCACACGATCTTCACCATTGTCCATGACTGGCACGTTTTCACTGCCTTCCTCTACGCCTGGCAAAGGCTTCATTGGGGTTTCTAGGTAAGTAAACTGCACTAATGTACTTTTTATGGGCTCAGTTCCCTCTGTATGTTTGAAACATCATTACAAGCACAGTGAGTCAATATGTGGTGAAAGGGTGGTGCTCTGTATACTGTACCTGAACACTGCTCTTCACAGGTCTGTCGTTTCCCTGGGAACAGACTCTGATGCTTGCTTACTTTAACTTGCAATGCATGATATAAGAAGTCAAATCTCCCATTTGCTGCACTCCTTTTAAAAAAGCCAAGCATTTTATGCTACCTTAAAGTTCTATTATACATTCAATTACAGTACATTCATACTGGCAGATGTCAAGCTCTGTCACCACAGGCAGCTAGTTACCCTGACATTGCAGCAGGCTTTACATTTTTATGTCAATCACTGGGAACTCTGAGGGAACCCATAGTCTTTGATAAAGTTAGCAGACTGTCATAACCCGAGACTTTAGAGCCAACTTTCCAAACATGTTGAGAAAGCTTGTTATAAAATGGATTGACAATCAAACAGCATTTCTCTGCTTGTTTACTTAAATTAATTGTAAGAAAGAGTAAAGCAGAAGTTTCTACCTGTTAGTTTTCAAACTGTTGAGGAGGACATATTACTTTGTACTGCTTTCGTGCTTATTACAGTAAGTAATATTTCAGGATCAATGCTGAGAATGTTTCAATGTCATAAGAAACTCCTTGAATACAGTGAGCCAAATAGATCATTTATCTCCTGTGTGTTTATGATTGCTGATTTTATAATTATTTGAGTTTTTTATGTTCTTGGATTCATACAGGAGACATTAAAAGAAAGAAATTGCAATACACGCAAATCAGAGCAGAATATATATATGTTTCTGGTAAGGGCCAAGATGAAGTAAAGCATATTCTGGTATCACTGGGCACAAAGTGGAACTGCACTGTGGATGAGGCTCCAGCCCATTGAAGGGCACAGACACATGGACGGGGACGTTTTAAAGACAGCATCTGCACTTGATAACATGTCCGTCAGAGGTGGGAGGAAACTGAAGCACCTGGAAAAAACAACAAACGAAAAATTGGGTTATCCGTGGTATAATCAACCTTAAAGTACAAGCTACCAAGAGTTAAAAAATAAATGCGAGCAGTTGTGAGGCTGGTATACATAACAAGAAGATTTTTTAAGCTAAATAGAGCGGGTTAGAATCACTGTAACAGAGACTCAATCACAAGTGTGCACTGCCTCTGTACTAATTGCCCCTACCATCAACAGACAAAGACCAGCTGTTTCTATCTTTTTTAAAAACAAATTGACACAGGGCTCCTGTGACACATGGGAAGGGTTAAACAATTCTTCTCTGATTTCCTTCTAGGGACTCCTGGAAAAACACCGTCTACCAAAACGAATCAGGGACAAATCTAATCTTTACTTGCAGAACTGTATCCCTGCCTTTATTATTTTATGAATTTTAGTGTTAGTCCTCTCAATAATGGAACAGTTTAAAATTTAATTTACCCCCAAATCCTTATTCCCAGAGCAGATGGTTGTATATGTATTAAAACACACAGACAAGACCCTTCATACAATTCATAACCAGTCCCTGAAATACAAACTCCTGCTTGACCACAGTGTAGAAGGCTGTGGAGAGAGATGTTATGGGATCTGACAGCTGGCGTGGCCTAGGATTGCAGAACAGAATGTTAAATGTGCTTTTCAGCTTGAAATAGACTTGATATTTAAGGTATGAAATAGTCATTCACTTTGTCTAGGAGATCAGAGATATTGATTCTTACACTTGCTGTTTGATCTCAATCTTTGTTTTTAAAAAGAGCCCTACTACACGCTCGTTAATTTCCACCAAACTGAAAGAAAGCGCGTACGTTACATGGCTCTTGAGATCTTTACCACTCAAGCAATTTCTGTTCCCCATTGGAGATCCCAAGTACAAGACTTGCAATTACATAAATACTTCAAATGAATTAATCAGAAACCCTCGTAGAAGACGCTCTACAGTGCCAACAGTCCTTAGATAAAAGATGATGAATTGTGAGTTTTCAGAAACATATTTTAGGAGCACATCTGAGGCAGAGTGCACATCTTTTCTTTTGTCTTTCCTCTTTTAATTTTCTGCATTCATGGGAATGCAGTAATGATATTATTATAAATGCTGGCGGTGCAGTTTCATTTACAAGCTGATTTGCAACTTTATGCTTTCTTTAATGAAGTGTGCTCTAATAGATACAACCTTTCATAATTAGGCAGCTTTATATTATGTGCTCTTTTTTTCCTGGGAAATGCAAAATCAAGTTTTATGTAATGTCATTATTAGCCAATTTGCAGATTCACACATTTATGTCTTGTACGTTGCCAGTTGCAAAAAGCTGCTCATTAAATTGAACCTGCACCGGCCTGCAATAACTGTAAGCAGAAAAGGCTGCTTTCTGGAGGAAAAGAAGACAAGACTCAGTGTGGAACCTCATCTTAGATTCAGACCTATTCCTTGCCAAAGCACAGCCCTGTTGGTAGAGTATTACTGTCACCTTAACCTATACCCCAGCTCTCAAAGGTACACCTTATAAACTCAAACCTATCCCTAGTTCAGACATAGCCATCCTAAAATGCAGAAAGGCACTGGAAACTCAAGGACAGCAGAGATGATTCCACACAGGATATGCAATTAATTAACACACTACTCATTTGTTTGTATGCACATCATTCTGGCTTTAAATACATACATGCAAAAATACCTGCTAAAGCTTGCTGTACCTGTAACATCTTTTTAGGAAATACATGTACTGTATGTTCTTAAATGTGCAATGGGATTGTCAAAATAATACTAAACCTATATGGTTTGGCTGGAAAGATCATGTTTTACACTGAACTGGTACCTTTAAAAAGTCATGGTGTGGTTCTTATTGGGGAAACAAACTGTTGGATAGGATGTTCTGTTTGGCTGCTTATCAGAAGCAAACATGAATTCCTGGATGTGCTCAAGTGGGCCCTGAAACAGAGGTAAGATCCCTACACTGTAAAACACCTGGCTATGAGAAAGCATGATGAATGTTTTCCACCTTAAGGAAGTTATATCAGGCACAAAACTCCCCTTTTCTTACCCCTGGAACATTTGGTGGTAAAAAGAAAATGAAATTCAGACTGGTGCTCTCACTGTCTCTGTGTATTGTTTCTGACAATAATCCTGCAATTTGTGCCTCTGAAGTGGGGATGCAGTGAGCAGGAGTGGAAGAAACAAGTATTTCTTGATGTACACAATTAAATCCATTGATTGTCTGTGCTAATGTGTGTGCTGCAATGTTGGTGGTGGTGAAATGAACAAAAACATATGTGTCCTTAGTTGGGCCAGGACCATTACAAATGTTTAATGCAGATTAAAGATGCTCATCTTGGGCAAATACACTGCCCATCTTCAGACACACTGTAAATGTAAGGAAGGCAATTTCATGCAACAATCAGTCTATTCTCCTTGTTGTGTTGCTTTAATCACCAGGAATGACCATTTCATGGTCTGGTACTGCGGTGTACAAGCAGAGCCTGTGGGCTAATTTTAGCTGTCAATGAGAAGCAGGCTTCTAGTGCCCCACAGAATCATTGCAGCAACAGTAGGAGGCAGAGAGCTCTGTTTTATGCAGGCTGCTCTGATTCTCTAATTGTGCTGCACAGCACCATTGCCTGTTTCTGTTTCCAATACCCTCTCACTCTCGCTGCTCAACTGATTAGCTGGACCTCTGTAAGCACCATAGAGCACAGACAGTTCAAAGCCTTGCCGGGTGTAGATGGGGTGTCTGTTTGTGGGGAAGGGTCATCAATTGAGATAAAAGGCACCACTGTTCTCAATCTCACATTTACATTTCAAATCTCAAAGCCATCACAGATTCCTTTGACAAAGGCTTATACAGTGTCACAGCAGATCATGTGAAAAAGCTCACCTGCCCCATAACTACCGTTCCTGACTGTTTAACCACATCACAAAGCTGCACAGGTATTGCTGTGATCATATCATAACCACCTCTGCTTCTTCTGTCAACATCAATTCAAAGGGCTGAGGTGAAGGACAGCTGTTCTGGGCTTGTTAATATAAGAGCATCAAAGGCCTCCCTCTCCAGAGCTGTGCCTTCATTCCCTGCCCTGCACAGGCTGCTGATTGAAGACGCTCCCTAAGGAGGCTCCCGGTTTGCAGTCTTACCGTAGCTCATCAAGTCAAACCGTTTTGCAAAATGAGATGCATCTCCCAGCTTCGCTCTCAGCTGTCTCTGGAGTGCAGATTAACACAACCAGCTACAGTGCAATGAAGAAACATTGAACTAATCCTCTTTCATAGATTTGGATTCAACTCGTTTCAAAGCAATTCCTCTCATCTGCCTTTCCAGCCCTTTATAAGTTAATTCTGCAACAAACTACTTTTGATACCGAGCTGGTTTTTCCTATGTAAAAATGGACAGCAATGTTGGTGCGGCTGGATTTTGAGCACTGTACCTAGAAACAGGTCAACACGCTTTTCAAAGGCTCTTTCGCACATTTGCACAGCTCACTATAAAAAAAGGCAATAAATCTGAGAGTTGAAACTGCAAGGAGTGCCTTGGGATGACAAGTCCAGACCGCCTCCACAGTAAAGCCAAGAAGACTTTAACCGCTTCCAGCCCCGATGAGGGCTGTGGCAAGCCGGAGCACGTCCCAGCAGGACGGAGAGCAGACGACAGCTCTCGCCCTGGGCGACACACCAGTCCATTGCACGGCAGGGGAGAAACGAGGAAAACTACCCAGCGTGCCTTCGGGAAACAGGAGCACCTAGCAAAACAGACATGAAACTAAAGAGAACATGTGAGCTCCTCCCAGGCAAAAGCCTGCATGTAAGTTCAGGTTTGAATGCTAGACCCTAAAGCGGTGAGGCGTCAGCACACCGGGCATTCCACCCACATCAAGCTCACTGAACTGTACAGCAAATGCTTTCAGCCCGGCGTTCATAGCGACGTCGCTTCTTGATCCTTCGATGTCGGCTCTTCTTGTCATTGTGAAGCAGAATTCACCAAGCGTGAGATTGTTCACCCACTAATAGGGAACGTGAGCTGGGTTTAGACCGTCGTGAGACAGGTTGCTTTCACCCTACCGATGATGTGATGTTGCTCTTGGCCAGGAAGATACCTCGTGCTTTGGCACTCTGTAGTTCTTCAGGCATGTGGCTTTCATCCAAGGTAACTTCAGTAGCAATCACAATTTCAAAGTCATGTCACAAAATGCAATAGGTGCAATGACGTAGTGTGGAGCACCAGTCAGGGCTCTTGACTCCTGACCCGGAGAGCCGTGAGTTCAACGCCCAGCTGGGGACACACCTGCTGCTGTACCTGCAAGGAAGGTCCTCTGTGTAAACCGTTACCAGTATCTGTATGTCCTCTGTAAGTTTGGATAAAAGCATCAGACAGATAAATTCATAACAACGTAATGAAGCTAAATAAATGACAGTGGTTGATTTACCTGTAGTAGAAGGCACAAGGTAATTATAGACTAAGTGATACAATTGCTGAGCATATGATTCTTAAAAAAAAAAGTCATAATTAAGGCAGTAAAAACATGACACTTGGTTTGTATGTGATAGTAATCAACAGTGAAGTTTGCTCAGGTATTTAATTAAGCAACAGGTATGGTGGTACCAGCGGGTCAGGTAAGTGTCTGTGCTGTACTTTCACAAGCACATGTATCCACTCTGAGTCACTCTGGGTAACTTTCATCTGCCGACATTCATATAATAAGAGAAATGTTGGATCGACAGACCTGTTCGTGTTGAGACAGGCAGACCTGACGAGCCAAACCCCCTGCCAGAAAGAGCATTCCTTCATCCTTACAGTATCAGATTCTCTAAAACACAACAAGCGACAGACCGATGTCTCTGTCTGCACGTCTGGGAGTATAAATTGGCTGTCCTTAAACCTAAACCTGTTTATGGTTTTACTTTCATCTGCACTATTCCTCACTTATAAACTTCAAAATAAGCAAGACGGCGGAGGTACATCTTCCAGTCACTGGAGAAAAAGACGTGTTTTCAGCAATTCAAGAAAACCTAAAGGAATCTGTTTCCCTCACATTTTTTTATTTGAGGTGAGTCTTGCTTAAATGCCCGTCGAACATCTCTTGTTCTAAACAGCATGAGAGTAGCAGCTCCTGAAAATCCATCATTGCATCCCGGCTGCCTTGAAGGTCGGACTGTACTGTATTAGAATCCACCATTTCATGTAGACTCCGGTTTTCCTTCATCTTAAAAAAAAAAGTCAAACCCTTTTCCTGTCTGTGTATTACAGATTCGGTGCACAGAGTCAGCATGGTAACTGACCACGGACAAACCTTATTGCTTTGGCTCTGTCCTGCCTTCACCTTTGCATCATTGTCCAGTAAGTCACATGTGGCAGAGACTTAATTGACAGACATGGGCTCTCATCTGCTGAAAGTGTTCCAGAGACAGGAACTACTGTACATTTTGTATTTGATACAAAGTCAGGAGGCTTCCCAAAAACATCTATAAAGTTTTTAGAATTGAAAATTTGTTTGATCAGTTTTGGCAACTTCAGCTGTACATTCAGGTCAGCTTCACTTTTTTAAGTTTTCTTTTTGTCACTGAGTTTTCTCCTCTTCAGCCAACCCAATCTTTAAAAATACAGTAGCCAACTCTAAAAGGCTAATTCTGGGGATTAAAAACATTCTCCCTAAAGCACTGATGCACATACCGAACTGTTAATATCTTTAGCTTGAGATTCTTATCATTACCTGTCTCTTCTAGGAGTATTACAGTTAGATATTTATCACTGCAGTACAGGAGCATTGTTGAAGTGGTTCCAACACTTTCTTCTTGTGGTATGACAGGTTTTGTGGACCTGGTAGTGAAAGATAAGATGACAGCAAAGTATGACAACAGAATCACTCTGAACTGTAGCATATCCTCAAAAGAAGACTTGGGAGACGTTGAAATTAGTTGGGTACATTTTGAGAACAATGACATACTGTGCAATTACAACAGTAAGGATGAAAGAGCCACCCACCACCAGCGAGCTGCATGCACCTTCGGAGACCTCCAGCTGTCTCTCACTCTCCATCGCTTCCTGCCGTCAGACGAAGGGATGTACATTTGCAAATTGCGATCGAAAGCTGGAATGAAACACACAAACACAACAGTGCAGCTACAAGGTGAGTGCATTTCTTTCAGCTGTCAGATCTTTCCCTCGCGGAGGTAAGACAATAACTAGGTCAAACATACTGTACAGCTAGGCATGCCAAAGCGGTCATCCTCCTAATTAGACTGCTCTGAAAAAGGTAAAATCTCAGCAAGAGATTTTGCGGGTACATTAAAATAGAAGATGTTTTCCAGTTAATTGAAGCATTTATTTTTACATGCTTTCATAATACAAACTCAGCATGTATTAAAATAATTCTGAAAAACCTCAGAGAGCCTTAGCCTGCCTAAATCATGTACTGTAGTGTCTTATAGTTCAAGTACAGTAGGTAGCTGTGTCAGCATGCATAGGCTGCAAATGAAGAAGTAAAGGTTTATTCCCTGCTGAAAAGAGAAGAAAAATAAGAATTTTAAGCTGTGGAGCCCTCTTTGGGTGTGTGAAACACAACGTTTCTACTCCACAGCCGAAAATTCTTATTTTTCTTCTCTTTTCAGCATGGAATAAACCTTTACTTGTGTCTTACAGTTGCTGTGAATCAATGATCCCTTCTTATCACTCCAAAATAGCTGTAACAATTGTCAGGGGAAACCAGCCTGCATTCTTGAGCATCACTGACAAGCATCGCCTCTAATTGTCCCATCTTTGTTTTATTTTAGATCAATTCAGCAGGTTTCAATATGCACAGTCTTCTTCACAGCGGACATGTACTTTCTATGAAGTTTACCCTCAAGGAGAAGTGCACTGGTTTGATGAGGACAGAAATGTGACTGAAGACGTTGTTTATAGCTCCAGCAACAAAACCAAGAACGGGCTTTTCAACATCACAAGTACGTACGACACTGGAGATGACAGAGCTCTCAGCTGCTGCCTTTGGATCTACAGAGCAGGAACATGCTTGACAAGCCAAGAGATCAAATGGTCAAGTAAGAGTAAACCTCTGACAGGTTCTGCTGCTTCAGTTGACGCTCTGCATACTGCAGCAGTCGTGTGTGCATGGTTCTTCATTGCTCAGTGCTTGTGCTTGTGCTTTTAACTTTCACGGTTGTGGGCAGGGTGACAATTGCATTTCGTCTTCAAAACCAGGCTTGTCGGACTAAACAGCTTCCACCCGTCGTGAATTTCACAAGCGGCACAAACACAACTGGACAGCGCAAAAAGTTACTTTTTTAACTTCACTCACATACAGCCTAAGCATCATAGTGATCTAGTGTTTTTTTATTCATAACTTGATATCAAGTGTCAGGATTGCACAAATTGCATTTTGTTAAAGCCTCAAGGCTAGATAGTGTTGTTTCCCTGATGATGTGCGTTTTAGTTAATGCAGAACCATAGCGTGAAAAACATAGGCATGCTTGCCAGTATAATAAATGAAGGCACTTAAACAAGGATATGTTTCCATGGGCTACTGTAAAACTCATTTTCAAGAATGAAACTACAGCAATGAAGGCAAAGTCTTCTGCATGGAAACTGCACAAAAACTATCCAGCAATATAGAGGACTGCTTTGTCTCTGCGTGATGCTATGGTAACCCATTCAAAAACCTTACTGGTTTTTGTACTGTAATGCACAAAACATGATGTTTTGAGACTCAAGGCTATCACAAAACTGTCCCATTATACAGCTCAGAATTAAACATATATAAATCTATGATGCAGTATACTGAATATCCTACATGCTCCATAACTAAAAAAGAAGAGATCAGATTTGTATACTCTTGTGCCCTCCGGTGGCAGAAACTGGTCACAGCACACTTCCGCAGCACGTGTCAAAGTACTGCCTGGGTCATCTGGAATCCCTCCTTGAGAACACCACCAAAATAATCAAGCAACTCTTCTGCCCAGTTGTAAAACCTGCCTCCCTACTTTTGTCATAAACACACTTTAACAAAAAATTCCATTAGCTTTCAAATATCTCAATCAGATCCCTTCAATGCCTTATAGTAGTGTCAGACTTTAGAGATTTACATTTATAGGCGTGCCATAATAACCCTTGTCTAGGAATTATTCTGCTCACACATTGGCAAACCCCAGGGCAACAAAAGCTGTTTACTGAGCTCTTCATTCCAAACCGGGGCAGACACGCAGTTCACTGTGCAATTGTAATCCAAGCGATTGAATAAAGCCCATTGTTAACACTGGTACAATCATTCCTTTTGTGTTCTTTATCGCTTCACCTTGTTGTCCAGAACTGCATCGATGAGCCCACAAGAACATGTAAGTGTGTCAGTGAGTGGGCAACAGATGAGCATGGGGGAAACTCCAAGCTGAGAAGCAGAAAGCACATCGATCGTGTTTCCTGTTTATAGTAGGCCCATCCAAGTTCAGTACGGCTCCACCCATCTGACTTTCATCAAGTGCGCGTCTGGGCATGGCTGCAATATCTTGTATTCATTCACAAAGTAAAAAGGCTTATGAACATGCCTATTCTGTTTCGCCAGGGCACACCTGGAAGGTATGGAGGGCTTCCAATTTTAAAACAAATCACTGGAAGTCTTCAGCAGAGCAGCCACGGAAGTAAATGTAGCAAACAACAGTAAACCACATGCTCAATAGCAAGGAGCGTGCCAGGTGTTTCCTTTTCAGAACTTGGCCCTTACCCACTTATCTTGCCCACATCTCAGACGTTCAGGCAAATGTGTGTGTGTGTGTGTGTGTGTGTGTGTGTGTGTGTGTGTGTGTGTGTGTGTGTGTGTGTGTGTGTGTGTGTGTGTGTGTGTGTGTGTGTGTGTGTGTGTGTGTGTGTGTGTGTGTGTGTGTGTGTGTGTGTGTGTGTGTGTGTGTGTGTTTTTAAATCGTTTCGTTTTACTTTACCTGCTAGATAAAGTTGCATTCTTCTTTCTCCAAAAAATGTGCACCCAGCCTTTGTGTTCTGGAAGCCCTCCTCTCTAGAGGGCCTCAGAACTGGGTTTGGCCATTCCACATGTTGATAACCAGGATAGCAATGACTACTCCTCAAGAGCGGAACTGGAAAACAGGATTTAAACTCAGCAAAGACAGTTGACCGTCCTCTGCTACTGTACCTGCACTTTCCCCCATCAGGAGTCTTCTTTCTGCTGATACTGCACAGTACATGCTGGCATACAGGTAGTAGTACCACGTCTGTGTTGCTAATTTTTCCACACCTCGCAAAGCCAGAGCCGCTTTTCAGCTTTTCAGCTTTTCACTCTGGATCACAGCCACTGAGCGCCCCTGTACCCCAAGAACATCAGCCCTGGTAGAACATCAGTCCCTCTGGAACACTGTTCCCAGAACCCAGTCTGACTCCCACTTCACCCCTGCTGTTTACAAAGTGAGGCGTGTGTGGCTGCACGTTTATTCCCACAGGTCGTTAAGCGAGATGCCCTCGCCAAATTATTTTCAACAGACTGGAGAGGTACAGTAAGTAGGGCAAGGTCCGCACAGCTCCATTTGAAATATAAAAAAAAACTATGAATAGAATGTTGCTCAACACAAAGGCTTATTGCTTTTGAAAGGAAAATCTGTAGGTGGAAATTAATTCCAGAAGCAGAGAGCACCAGCGTTCCCAATCCTGGTGCTGGAGTACGGCTGTGTTATAGCCTCCAGAGTCATGAGAGACGTTCAACTGTATTACAAATATGTTCACAGCTTATTGATCCACCTGATAAAAGTAGCTGGGGAAAGGTAGACTACAAGACTCTTGCCTGTTTGCTGTTTGACAGCAGCACCAGGGAATGGGCCAAAAACAGTAACTGAACATTTTTACGATTTTGCCTTTATTCTATTTTCGCTTTGGCAAGACAACCAACGAAAACAAGAAAAATCGACACATGTGGTCGCAACTCCCGGTCAGATTTAAACCCAAGTTTTCAACTTGGGGGGGAATTCAGCAACCACTTTGCCAGGCCTGGGGGTCTCTGAGCAGGAGGACACTGACATGCAGCGCACAGTGGTCCACAAGCCCTGGAGAAGCCCAAGGTCTGGAGGCTGGACTGGAGCTGCATTGCAATATGGGGACAGGAGATGGCAGGAATGAGACGCTTTGTACTGTAGGTGATTCACTGAAGAAGAAACAAAAGATCCTGCTTTTTCCCCTTCCAAATATCTTCAGACTTGATCACTCGGTTCCTTTTATCCCTATGATATACTCTTGAATCAGCAAATGCCAATAAGCACATTTAGAGAGACGCAATGTCACAGTGAAAATGCCATGTTTAAAAGTCTGCTAAAAATAAACGTTGTTTGAATTGTGGTCGGGTGATAAGAGAGGTGTGAGACGGAGCTGAAACCGACAGAGCAGCTCTCTGCGGACAAAAATAACCAGGAAATGAATTTGTTTTCAGGTTTCAGTCATCAACCTGCCTGGTGAGATAGATAGATATTGCTTTTTGATGCCTCTGCTGTTAAACAGGTCTTCTTAAAGTGTCTGTTAATTTGATGCATAAAATTGCATCACATGTGCCAAGCTTCCGCAGGCAGGAGTGCTCATTATAGGTATAGGTTAGGCGTTAAGGAATTCTAGACATATTTGGCTGTAACAGCACTGCTCCATGCGGGCTCTGAGCCCCACAGCCCAAAGCTCTCCTCCGTGCAGCTCGGGCTGGTGGAGCAGCTTCTTGGTGAGAGCTTCAGCTGTCCGAGGACCAGCAGGGAGCTCTGACTGGGCTGCACCTTTCGGAGCCCATGACTGTCCAGCCATTCCGTCTGGAACGGACTATCATGATGACGAGGGCTGATTCAGACGTGGCAGTTCCAGATCAGTTTCAGCTCAGGGGGGATATAAACAACAGGGCAGGACAAAAAATCATTTGAAAAAACAAGTAGCCAAAAAAAAACCCGATCAAATACATAAAGGTTATGTACAGTACTTTACGATGGCTGAAATGGAGAGTTCTTTCTTCCCCCTTTCATCACCATGAGCATAAAATGTCTCTAATCAAAATAAATATGTAGCTTTATACGAAGATGAGTGTTCTTTGGTTAAGCACAAGTAAGGACCTGCAACAATGCACTGTGGTTTCAGAAAAGAAACTCTCACTAACAAACATGTCAGGACACCAAGCTGTCGTGCAACATATCAACATTTCAATTCCACTCACAATACAGACTGACTGTTTGTTTTGTTCCACTGCCACCTGGGTCTGGAGCACATGCCCTGAAGCTTTACCCAGTTTCAGCTCTTGCCTTGTCTCAGCCTCCCAAGGACAGCGCAGCTACCTGCTGCAGAACAACAGCAAAGTGACTGACAGCCGACTCCCCACACTCTTTGCAAGAAGGGGACCGGTAACAGTTTCTATTTGAAGACTCAAAATCCAGAAATGAACCTTTTAAAGAAACTGCTACTGGTGGCACACACAACTCAGTACAAGAACATAAGAAGGTGATACAATGACAGAAGGCGTGCCAGACTGAACAGTGTGTGTGTGTGTGTGTGTGTGTGTGTGTGTGTGTACAGTATGTGAATTACAGTACACTGCTTTCTTGTTTCTCTGCTGTGAAACAAGTTTCCTCTCTGTTGATGCAGAAAATGGCACTGAAGGTGCCAGGATTCCCAGACAGGAGAGCCCAGCTGGGACAGGTAGAGAATTATCCACAAACTGCAGAATTATCTGGCTCATGTATTTGTCCTGAAGGGCCCGCATGCCTACCCCTTGCTGGAGGGTACAAAAGTTGTCACCCGGGATTTCACCAGCTGGGAGGGGTAGGCTTGAGGCGATTATTTGCTCAATTATTGACTTATTTGTCTTTTATCCTGTTAGAGCAGGACTTTCCTCCCTCCTCTTACTCCACAGGTTGCCAAAAGCGAACAAATTAATTAAATAATATCAAATCATAACAACCGTGGGCAAGCCTGTTGCTGTAAATGGCACTGGTCTCTATTCCCAGTGGCGGTTTCTGTGTGAGCAGCATGCAGCTTGGAAACGGGCATCCCATCATGCCATTCCAGTGCCATCTCCTTGCCTTGCCAGCTTGCACCACATGTGCCAAGTCACCAGACATGTCTGCCAGGATTTTATCACATTTTCACGGTGGTGCCGCTTGCACAGATGCGCCGGGAGCTGTGAGTCCATACACAGGATCCGTCTGACAGCTACCCTGAACTGGAAACTCCTCTCGATTTCATGAAGGTAGCCGGAAATTGCATCTGTCTTTCTTGTAAAAACCACATCCTTTCTGTTCGGAGCCCAGGCAGAGTTCAAGGACACAGCCCCATGCAAACATAGTGAGAACATACAACCTCCACAGAGACAGCACCGCGGGATTGAACCCAGGGCTTCACTGCGAACCACTGGGCCACCACTTCGCCCTCTTTTGTAACGCGTTTTAAATTATTCTGAAGTTCTTATTGAGCACTGATTGTCACGTTAGTCAGACACACTGCAGGTACCCGTCCTGGGGGGACCAATGATAACACATACACTGTTCTTGATGACAAAGGAATTTTATTTAATGTTTTACCATCGCTTATGTCATTGATGCAGTTTACATCAACGCAGATACCAATTTTGTGCGGAAAAGACGACGTACTACTGCCCTACAGACGCCACACAATTCCCTGCCTTAATGGGAGCCATCAGGCACTTTACAGCCCTTAGCCTATAGTTCGAAGTGTTTCTTCTGTCTCATTTCTAGCTTTTAAAATTTGTAAACAGATGTAAACAAATCTATGATCGCACATTTGTTTTGTTTTGTTTTGTTCTTTCCTATCGACGCGAACGCGGAGCTCTGTATTACAGAACACTTCTGTAACTGCACAAAAGGATGTTTGTAATTACAGCGTGCTGTACATATTACACGTAGAAAAACGAGTTGCCCCTGAACGTGTTGGAATGCTGCCCTCTAGTGGAACAAACGCAGACGTCGAAGGAAGGAACAGGACAGGAAGTGAGTGAGAACTTGTGTGGTAAATGCGGCTGTTCTGTAATAAACTGTCAAGAAACTGCAATATCAACTACCATCACACGAACCCTACAGTTACATTATAATAATAATTATTATTATTATTATTATTATTATTATTATTATTATTATTATTAATGTGCAATAAAGGAATGAATAGGATGACTTTCCTTTCCGTTATGATAACATAAGGTATTAATTACAAAACACCATAATAAAAGAAAGGCACGCTATAAGTGTGACCCTTTCGCCTAGCCAGCTAGCCAGTCTTGACTACCTTGGTCCAGTGGGCAGGACTGACGGTACCGCGCGGTGACTTGTGAACCCTGCGCCGCGCTTTGCTCCAGAAGTTACAGAGACAGACTGGAGTCACGCGTCAGCAGCTACCGGGAGGTCAATTTACCCGTCTCACGTCGGTCTGCTGTCGTTAGGGAAGGATGGGGCAGGTGAGCGCCCCCTCTGTGCCGTCCTCTGGCGGGACAGTGGCTCTGGCAGTAAGGGCGCCCTTCCTGGGTCATGCCGTGAGCTGGGTTAGGGTTTCTGGGTCGCCGAGCGGAGATGCCCAATTCAGCAGGGTGAGAAGAAACTGCTCACATTTCCTCCTCCTCCTCCTCTGCGCGGGATTCGTAGCTGCAAGATAAAAGGTGAAAAATCACACAGCTGGCGATTCCAGTAAGTCAAAGGGCTCCCCTCGGGCTGGGAGTCTCTGGAACCCGCCGACGCGCAGAGGCTGAAACATCTACACAGGCTGTGTGCGCACCGCCGCGTTAGAACCAACAAGAGGAAAAAAAGAAAAGGAAAAAAAGGGAAAACTTTTCCCCAGTGCCAAAATCTAATCGGAAATCGTCGGAACCGATCCCAATCGATTCGATGGATCCCGGGGAGCTAGAGTACCGCTTATTTTTTTCCCGGCGTCCTGAAATCTTCTCATTAGGAAGAAGTCTGGAGAAGAGGCGGGGCTGTCTGTCAAGCAGAAGCATCATCTCAGTTCCGATCATTGTCTTTATTTATTTGCGCATTCAGAGCAATCCTTGTCCAGAAAGGCGACATCTGTGAATGTTATGTTTTCAACATCGTTTTGTCTAGTTCTTTTTTGTTTTTTGCTTTGATATTTCTCCTTTTGGTACTTTATTTTAAAAAGTGTATCTCTTTATTTAGCATTATTATTATTTTCATTTCCGTGCATTATGCATTATGCCTAAGTGACGTGCTTCTCCTTAAGGAGTTCCATTCGGGAATAAAAACAGTGTCACAGGGACCAATCATGCTTCATGCAGGCTGGTTGATACCGATTATCGTTTCGGCCGCAGTTGGTAAGTCGACATGTTTTTCTAGTCCAACTTTTAAGCTAGTATAGGAGCCTTATTTCTGAAACGTGGATGCAATAATTATACATCAAGATCAATCCACTCACCTTGTTTTCGCCAATCTACCGTGTTGTTGCCCGTAATTGAAGAAATAATTGAGCATTTGTAGAAGGATAAGTAACTAGTAGCTTTCGTAGCAACTTCTTTCTTTCCCCAGTTAGGAAAGTTTAAGCGGTAACTGAGATTTTTATACGGTAAACGGCTTGGGAAGTGTTACAGAATTTAAAACTCGTTGCGTGCTTGTTTTAAACAATGCTCTTAAATAATAAATTTGGGTCAAACAGTTTCCTCGTCTACACTAAAACACACCTGTTCCAAAAGGCGAATCTGAAAGCGAGGATTGATTTAGAAAGCAGACTTCTAACGGTGTAATATTCTTTGTTTTTCACGGAATGACTCAGCTCCAGTTTTAATTGTACTACCGGATTGCCGAAAATATTTATGTTTATGTTCGGCTTCAGACGCGTACGGGTCGGTCCCAAACTCTTGAATTCCAAGAACTGAGCCTGTTTCACAAAGGACAAGGTCACCTCTTTCTATAAAAAGAAACGGAAACCTGGGTTTAAAGAATTATAAAGAGTTATTCCATAGGCACGAACCGAGTCGTATATCCTGTCGCGACGAACCTCGACAGCGCGGATAATCGGTTTGAGGGGCTGTCTCTCGTTTAACGTAATTGGGGCTCTCGAATTCAGCACAGCTAAGATGAGCTGTGCTTGTTCCCCGGCTACACTGCTGCGGAATAGCAAGGCTGTCCTGCCCGGTTGCTGGTGTTACTAACTCTGGGCTAGGAGCATGAAAACCACATGGGTGAGCTGGAGGGAATCGCACATTGCTGGCTGGGGAGCATTTAGGTCACTGGGTGCGCGCGACTGCCGCGTGCGTAGCCCCTCATTGATGTGAAACCAGGGCACAGGAGGGCCGCAGCGTGGAGCGGATAATATCGGCATTTAACGTGCGGTAAAGTCCCCTGCAAGCTCCCCAGACTGGGACAGCGGGGTCTCGGAGGGGGAGGGGGAGAAATGCGTTGTCTTCCCCAAGCTGTCCCCTCATTTCCCCCCAATAGGATACGTGTCCTCTCTGTCAGCCCTCTGATAATGGGGGAAAATAATGGAGACGTCCGTTAATTTCTGTCGGATTACGGAGTCTCCACTGGTCTGTTGTTTCTGTTGACAAATGCGTGGAGGTACAGTAGAGACTGTTTTCAAACTTTCCTTTATTGCCCTTGTTTAAGCCTTGGTTTGCTCGTATTGTGGGGGAGCGGGGGTAAATTATTACATTGCCTACTGGCAGTTCTTGTGTAGAGGCTCATGATCTGCTTGGGTCACAACTTCCAAACTTCCAAAGACTGCACACATGGTGTCCCGCAATCTCTGAAGACAGTGAGGCACTGATCTTTCAATGGGGAATAAAACTCTTATATTCATTCTTGATGACAGGGTAAACTAGGTGTTCCGTGTGTATGAATGAAAAAGCACTGTGCAGCCACACCAGTGCTGACTGGATTTGACAAGTGATCGTGTTGTGAGGTTGTCGCACATATTTTATAATCTGCAAAATAAAAATGGCCAAGTACACGATAGTGGTTTTTGAGATGATGCGCCCAGCATATGGATGTTCGACATTTGCTTTCTGATTTTATGATATGGCTGTACATTTAGATGTAGCAGTTGCCGATAAGAAAATGAGGCTTAACCCCAGACTCCACGGCCCTGTAGTTCTGCATCAACACAGCTGTTGCCTTAACAGAGGGAGTACCAAAGGTGTGACATTCAAGAGCACAGGCCTCCAATACAGCAGATTGAGGATGAGTAAATGCTAAATATGGGTCAAAAGAAGACAGGTCCCCCACATTCTGCCCCTGACAGAAGAAAGTTACATTTGAACTTTGTAGGGGAAACCTTGTAGATAAACAGATGCATGATTCATAAGGCGTAACATTGAGCCTGTCAAATTAAGAAAAAGATTACCAGTCAGCCTTCCCTCCAAAAAAGTTCTCTGTAGAAAATGATAATCCTCCTTCCTGACTTCTTATATCCTGTGGAAACAGATGGTATGATATTAGAATTCTGTCAGTGGTTCATTTCTCTACTACAGTCTTCGTGTTTCTTACTGCTTTCTCATGAACAAGGTTACCAGGAGTCCCAGATGTTGAGTTAAAACAATAAAAGACCCAGCGAAGATCCCGAAGTCTTCACCTGCCTTCGTTGCTGTGGCTTGCTGCCTTGTCTGCTTCTTCCTGCCCTCTCTTTCAGACCTGGGGGTGCTGTCAGACGTGGTGTACCTCAAAAGGCAAGAGGGGGGCTCCGTGCAGATCTCCTGTTTGTCCCAGGACAGGAGCACCTCCTCCATCGGTTTCTACCTGCGGAAGAAGTGCCAGAACCCGGAGAAGGAAGTGCTCTTCCTGCGCTCCGGCACCCGGGACCGGACGGTCAGCCCCTCGTTCAGGGACCGCCTGCAGCTGGAGGGGGAGCCCAGGGAGAACGAGCTGAACGTGACCATTTCCCTGCTGCAGCACGGGGACACCGGCCTGTACCACTGCGAGTTCATCTACGAAGGGAGCCCCCTGGACCGGCACGTCTCGGGGGAGAGGGACTTTTTCGTCTTCGTGGAAAGAGCAGGTAGGCGATCGCGGGGAGGTCCCCCACGCCCCCTCTGTGTGGCCGCTGGCGTGGGGGCAGTGCCGGCTGGCGGACTGCAGGCGGCTGTGATCCCTGACCCCGGGACTGCGGTATCGGATCACGACTCCGCTCTGAGAGGACGCTCCGGCGGGTCGGCTGGGGATGAGGAAAAAGGCTACAGTTCCCCCCCTCCACCCCCGTTTTGTCAAAGTCCCACATCCATCCCCTAAATTAATACTGAAGACCCTTGACATGCTTTGACCTAACATGCAGCTTTCTAATTGTCTTCTCTCACCGATACGTACGTTTCAGATCTGCTGCTAAACGGGAGTCAGTCCTTTTAAACACCAGGTCTCAATAAATCCAATCACAAAACACATTATCTTGTTTTTCTCCCTATGGTTTACAGCAGTCTTGCAGGCTCTGGTTCTCTTACTGTACAGCCGAGGGCTTTATGCTCATGACTTACGGAGACGTGATGGTTTTAACCTGAAAATCACGTTTGTGTTCTCTTGCTGTTTTTCTCTGTCACGCAACTTGATTGCTGTAAACGAAAGCTGACGGAACCGCCAAGGCTCTGGGGCAGACAGGCAGCACGGTTCTAGAGCAGCATGCAACACGGTTCTAGAGCAGTCGTGCAGCAAAGGTCTAGAGCAGGTGCGTGGCAGAAGGTTTCTAGAGCAGGCATGTAGTAAGCAGTGTCTCTTGTCTCTTATTCAGAAGAAATGCCCTCTGTGGAAGTAGTGCCGTTACAGACACGAGAAGGGGACTCTGCTGTGATCCCCTGTCCTGCTGAAGGCACAGACAGCTTTATGGATGGCTTCTGCTTAAAAAGAAAGAGGACAGGGGCTGAGGTGGAGGTGCTGTACCACTCCAGAGAACAGAGGCAAAATGGACAAAACGGACTGCACCAGAGTCGCCTTCAGTTCGAAAGAGAGCTCAGTACCCAGACCTATAAGCTCACTATAAGTAACCTGCAGCGCAATGAAAGTGCTTTGTACAGCTGTGAGCTGCTGCGTCCTGGCAAGCCAGAGAACAAGCGCATTCTAGGGAGGAGAACTTACTTTATCTCTGTGCAAGGTAGGTCGAAAATGTTCAGAGCATGTTTGAAGCCTTCTGCTCTACTCTAGTTCAGCCTTTCCTACATAACATACTGTAGCATCTCTTACTAGAATTTGCATTGTTGCTCTTGTCAAATGGGGAGTATTTTTAGTACTGGAAAAAAGACAACTGTGGAAAATCACCCGTTTAGGTTCCTGGGGTTATTTCATGTAGAAGTAGCTTCTTTAACGCTAAAAAACATAGTTTTTGCATTTCTTCCTTCCACGTCTTTTAGGAAAGTCTTCTTCACGACTTCAAAACCACATTGTGTTTTAAGACACAAAAATAGCTTCAGTTCCTCTAAAATTTTGACCCTATTTGTCCCAAGCAAAGTTAGTGTCTTGGTCAGACCACAGCTGTACAATAAGATTGAAGTTCAGAGCAGCAGCAGGGACTGAACCTTTGGACAGGAAGGAAGTGAGTTTTTCAGTTTCCGTCTAAACTTCAAGGGGTACGAGATTGCTTCTCAGGAGCTCCAATGCAGGCATGTGCCCCGAATTGCAGGTACAAAACAGTTTTTCATGGCCAAGGAGGAAGGAGGGCCGAGGTCCAATAAACAATGGAGTCAGTCCCCTTTCTGGAGCCTCCTGAGTGCGGCGCGTGTGGTTCAGAGACAGGAACTGGGCTTGCATCATCTGTCCAGCTCCCACCACGAGCGCTGAAAGTCAGGTTTCATGCTTAAAAGAAAGCCACAGCCACCCCATAAATCTTCTTCCCTGTCATTATGAGTTGTAATTATAGTGGCTGAATTTTTGCATGACTGAGCGTGCAAGTGCTCTTTCATTGCTGTGTAACGTATCCCCCTTATAAAGAGGGCTTCACCCTCAAAGCAGGGAATCTGACAGGGCAGTATTGGCACTTCCTCAAATGACTATGACTTGCTGAATTCCTCATCATAATTTAAAGCGGCACGCTAGCAAGCAACATTGCAAAAGCTTTTGGCTGTTTTAACCTCCATTACAGAGGCTGCCATGGTCCTCAGACCCAGAGCTACTGTAAAAACCAGCTAGTGACATTTACTTAAGCAAAAGGGAGAAGTCTCTAATGTGGCTTGATCACAGTGCATCTTTTAGACAGAAGTTTCCCTTGAAATCAAAAGTGATTGACATGTCAATTCGGCATCACATCTGTGCAAAACTGAATATTGCTATTCAATGGAATACTGCCTATCCGTCAAGCAGCTGTAGAGAGATAATACAACAGCCGATAAACAACACTAAAACGGATCTCGTTCATTCTTTATGTGAATCTCCCATTGTCTTTTCACCTCTAACCCGACTCGCAGAACCGTATGCCAGCCGGAGCACAACCTTTTATTAAATGGATCTTCCCATCATAAAAAAATAGCTTCATCCTGGAGACCCTTGAGTCTCATCAACACAGGGGACTGTTTGCATATCCACAAGAATTAGTCAGCTGTGACAGTGTTACCCTCACGAGTACAGCATGGACTTTATAAACAAGACCTTGCTCCCTATGGGGACTTCAACACTGTCTGGTACCTTGTATCTGTTCCTTCGTATTGTGTCTATTTTCCATTGTACCTAAGAAGATATAAGAGCAAAGCCATCTTCAGCTACGCCTCAGTGAAACAGCCCAGGCTATGGAATAAGCTGGCATTTTTCCCAGTGATTGTGGTAGCATGACTGAAAACGACATGGTCAGTTTCCAGTTTAACACGACTCCCTGTGGCATCAGTGTCTGTGCCTAGACAGGGACCTGAGGCAGGGATTCGCCGGCTCCGGGCACCTCCTCCGCTCTGTGGCGAGGCAGTGGCCGAGCTCGCGGAGGCTCACAGCTCCTCTGGGCTCCTGCGGCACGCTGGTGCCCTGTGATGGCAGGCCCAGGAGCCCCTTGGCGCGGGCACTTTGTGTCTCCCATGCAAGCTGTGGTCAAGGGCGTCCCGCTGTGTTTCTGCAGAGCCCGTCTGCAGCTGTTCCAGTTACCCGCCTCTGCTCTACGCCATCTCCGGAGGCATGGCGCTGCTCCTGCTCATCGTCGCTGTGCTGTTTGGAACCCATTATGTGAGTACCCCCGGCTGACTGGACACTGCGCGCGAGCAGCAGAGAGTCCTGGACGTTTCATCTGTCTGGTCTTGGCCGACGTGTGCTCATAAGAAGGCAACTGAACCGTTAGATTCGATTTCTTTCGGCCAGAAGGGGGCTTCCCGATTCTAGTGTCATTCCAGCTCAGCTCTCGGGCTTCTAAATCGAGCCAACGCACCACAGTCTGCAACTGAAACCTTTCCAAGGTCAAATTAGCAGGGATTTGAAGTGAAAGAGTTGCAATAGTTGACAGTATCATCTCCCGCCCCTATCCAGCGCGTTTAAGAACTGAAACCCAGCGAAGACTTCAGATTAACCTGTTTAAGTGATTAATTAGGTAACAGAGCTCAGCCAGCAAATGCCATGCTGGGGAAATGAGAACCACTGACTTGGAACGTCCCTGATTGTAAAAAACAATTTAAACGAAATGTGTTTCTTTATGGGGGCAGACTATCTGTGCATATAGACGTGTTTTTATAAGGACGCAGATGCACAAATAGCACGCCGAGTACAACACGATTCTCTCTCCAGCTTTTGGGGCAGCTCTTGTGTTCTGATTTTCCAGAAGTCGTATGTAGAATGGCTGACTGTGGGTCTGTCCGTTTTTTTATTTGTTCATGCAACTTACTTAGAAGGCTTTAGCTATGAATATTTCGACGTATATTACCAACGTTCACACTGCATTTTGTAAATCCATAACGATGCTTCCTTCGTGCTTTGCTTTCCATATTTTAAGTCCTTCATTCAAGTAGTTTATCTGGCACTCGGGCCCCAGCTGAAAACAACTGCTGCGGTCCCGGACAGCAGCTCTGCCACGGACAGGGAAGTCTGGTCTAAGCACAGCCCGAGACAGGAGTCAAGTTCACCCTCGGTGCCCCCCGAAGGGCGAGCTGATGCGGTTTGGTGGTCTCTCTGTGCCGCAGGGCAAGCAGTGCTGCCGCTCAAAGCCGCGAGCCCCCGTCCCCATCTACGAGGAGATGAGCGGGGCGAAGTCTCCCCGCAGGAGGGCCCCCTGCAGCTTTCCGGACAGCAGCCTCCTGCAGGAAACCGACACCTCGGTCTACGTTAACCCCCACGCGCGGCCGCCGCCGCACGAGAACTACTACGTCAGCCCCAGCCACGTCCCCGCGGACAGCAAGGACTGACGGGGCGGGGCGAGTCTTTCCCAAGCCGCCTGCCGGTCCAGGCACGCACGGAACAGACGGCCGTTCATCCGCTGCCTGCTCACGGAGCTGGAGATGGAGATGGAAATGCAGTCGAAATCGTAATATTTAAAGTAATTGCTGATCAGCATTTTCCGACGTTATCTTTGATCTCTGCCTTACCGAAGTTACTTCCCAGTGCTAACAGCCAACAACATACCAATGAATGTAGCCATGCTTATTGATGTGCAGCTAATTAATTTTTTGCCCAGATGTAACAAGAAGCCATTTGAATCAGAATCTGCATGATTATACATTGATAAATGGCTCTGATAGAACTTGATATTATGTTTTAATTTAAGAGACAAAGCTGTCGCTCCTGAAAACTGCAGAAATGTGAATGAGGAATAAATGCATCCTTGATGTGTCCAATCCTGTTATGCAGTTTAACCTAGAAGCTGCACTCATGATCACACTTTGAAGGAAACCAATACAACACATGAATTGTGTAAAAAAAGTGGAACGGATCTGAAGCATTTGTTCTGCACTGCACAAATACAGCAGCTTCATGGCATTACGAGTAAGACCAATTTTTGAATGTATTTTCTCATGTTCAATTAGATTATTTTCATTGCTGTTTAATTAGTGCTTTAATCAATGCATTTGGAATCGGCAGTAATAGTGACTCTAACCTTTCAACCACTCATAAAAAACTAGAAAGGATCCTGAAGCACATCAGCTTTTCTTTTTGGATAGAAGACAGGTTAGAAATGAGTCTAAATCACATCACTGTCTCACTGTCACTCTCACTGTCTTAGCAGCTCAGAGTGCTGATCAGTTATCCTGGGATGTTACCAGAAATATCCACTAATTCCCAGGGTAATTACGATTGGATGAGCTTTACAACTTCATTTCCACTTTTTTTTAGACAAAGAAGTGTTTTTTAACCAAAACCCTGCTTCAACTTCAGACCTACAGCACTGTGACACGCCAAGCTTTCTCCTACCTTGTATCTTAATGTAGCTTTACTACCGTTTCCTACCCAGCATTCTTGAGGGAACAAACACTGCTGACTTATCTGATGGCAGTGGAGGGGAAAAACTGGCCGGGCTGCCTTGTGGGTGGGACTTTCCAGGCACAACAGTGGTGATTTCCTGAAGGACGGAAAGCCAGGCCACTTCCCGAAACATCTCAACAAACACGGCAGCGCTTAGTTTCTATCTATGGTCCCTGGTCTGGGAAGAGGTCACAGGTCACAGGTCACAGCGAGCCCATTCAGGACCGCAGGCGGCCACGGCGCACAGCTGCTGGACTGACAGTGACACAAACATCTGAACTGCGTTGGGACATCTGCAAGCCCGCCATGCTGTCACAGGCAAGGGGACTCTGAGGGTGCCGGCCCCAGCCCGTTTGGTAGTAAATTGATCCCAGGATCCCAGCCAGCCGTGGATGAAGGATATGGACTCCCACAACCTGGCTGAGCAGCTTGTTCCACACTCCCACCACCCTTTGTGGCAGGTAGTGGCTCCTGTTCTCAGTTTTAAAGGCTCAGTTGTGTAGTTCTCACGGGTGTCCCTCTGGGTCCCGTTTCCCTCTTGGGGCTGAAGAAGACGTCATCAGACTGCCTTTGAGGATTCTGAGTATTTGAATGAGGTTGTCTCACAGCATTATCCGATCTGGACTGAGAAAGACACAGTTCTTTCAGACTAGGACGTTTTTTTTATTTTAGACCAGGAACGTACCAGGTCACCCTTCCCTGAACCGATTATGACCAGTCCAAACATGATGAGTAGAATCGCATTGATAGCTGCATCAGTTCTCCAAGCAATGCTAACTCTGCTGTGCACACTATAGATTTCCTAAGAGGGACAACTTGAATATTCAGGTTGGCAGGAGAACACCATTTCTAGTTCAATACCTACACTTTACATACCTTGATACCATTGCAGCACTTTGTTATTTTTCACCATTTCTTATTTCATGTTTTTATATTTTCCATAAAAGCATTTGCAGAGAAGAGCCCTTATGGATTCAGATTGTGTTTTTTACATATTTTTGTACACACCCCCGTCACCAATGCCATTTCCTCTAAATGTCCCCAGGGAAAATTTTTGAAATTCAAAACGCTAAAATGCCTGAGCTTTCTTTAGCAATTTAACCAAAAGGAAAGCAGCTACTAACCAAAGCGTTGGGTTAATTCCTCTTTCACGTTCTCCATTTGCTCCAGGACATCTAATTTATTTCAGTGATTATCTGGCATAAAAACACAAAACCCGTGAGATTATAAGGTTATATTCAGTAAAGTTATGAACTGTGACTATGTAGGAGTTCAGTTCGATTAGCCAGGAATAAAGAGCTCACACTGTTTTCAGAGCTGCAGCTGGGCTGAGGCCTCTCAGAAGCAGAACAGTGGTTTGCAAAGATCAGTGTTTACCAAGAAGAGTCTCTGCTCTTGTGAACAGGCTATTAACTGCTTATGTGGTGACTTGCGCAAATCAGATTGGGCATGTGGTACACAAAGACCATAGTGGCCCTGCAGCACTGAGGGGTGTTGTTTTGAGGCAGTGTGTCCACAAGATACCACACTTTGTACGCTAAGTAGATCATGTTAAGCTGTTATTCTGATGTGGTAAATGGCGGGTGGCCAACACATTCTAGCAACAGTCAACAGACATCAGTTAAACATCTCCACACACACAAATAAAAACAATAGCCTTAAAATAAAAAAAGACTACCTTCAGTTAACTTGGTGTTTTGTAAAAAGGAAGAACAGGCTCAAGGTGCTGCTAAAGCCTACATGTTCTTTGCTTTATTCAAAAACATTCAATATCAACACACCTCAGAGCATTTTTGGAGTTATAGCCATGAACGATGTGACGGCGCTTCGAGTCATTAGAAATGCACACATTTCAGTATTCTTAATCATTTAAAAGGCAGACATTCGCTTTGAAAATATTCTGCTCTTTAAAAATAAAGGCCTCTGTCAATCAGTTTTGCTAATACTTGACACTTATACAATAGGTAATTGAACACCCTGCACTTAGAAATCTTTAGAAGTCTCATTTTTCCTTCCCTTAATGTTACACCTGACAACTAAAAAGCTTGTTTCAAGTAGATCTTATTGCTATATGCAAGGTAAAGTACTGAACTCTGGCTGACTCCAATCCAGAACAAAGCCCAGCCCCACTTTGTCACCATCCAGCTCTAGTCCACCCACGCCCCTTCCAGAAAGACAATCTGTCTTTCCTGAGACAGACGAGAAAAATGGGATAAAAGCTCAACTCTAACAAGACAAAGCTCTTCCGTCAGCCAGCTCTCAGCGAGCAGGGGCCACCCCTAGCTATTTGGACTCACAGTCAGATACTGGAGTGCTCCCCACAGCTCACACATGCTCTCTCACAGTTGGCCAATACCGACATCCAGTAAGGCATGACAGATCCAACATGACCACGCAGCCCCAGGCCACAAAGGACCCCTGAGCGAGGCCCTTAACCCCAAGTGTTCTAGGGGCGCTGTAGAAATGTCTGACCCTGCGCTCTGACCCCCAGCTTCTCTCCCTGTCTGTGTGCCTGTGTGTCTCAGGGAGAGCAAGCTGGGGTATGTGAAAAGACAAATTCCTAATGCACGAAATTGTATATGGCTAATAAAGTGATCTAATCTTAACATACAGAAGATGCCTCAAGGTGTTGGAAAACTGTTATCAATGCAGGCTGCAGGGGATGTTTCCAATACAGCCAGGAGACGGACTAATAACCCTTAACATTCCCTTGTTAAGGATAAGGAGTGCTGAGGGGTTGACCCTGCAACATCACCCTTGCTGGAGCGGCCACGGTGTCCACAAGCCCAGTCTCGATTAGCAGAACACGGCTTTCTCTCCCAGCCCAGCCCAGCCATGGCAAGAAGAGTCTTCAAGACCAGCATGAACAAGTTCAACATCGACATCAGCTGGTGGAAGAGTGCGGCCCCTGACCGCCTAAGCTCGCACGCACATCTGTCTGGACTGCTCTGGTCTTTCCAGTCTTTACAGTGAAAGAGTGCATTATTTACGGCATTATCACGATTCTGACCAAATGAAATTACAAAACTGAAAAAAAAAATCCTACTTTAAATTCAATGCCCAATAAGGAAGCTGGCAGTAGTTTGGAAACACTTCAAAAAAACTTGTCTTCCTAGCAATTTCACAAGCTTGTACTAATTTATCTTCACGTTACACAGAGATTATAGATACAAACATTTATACATTATATAAATGGAAAGTCCTTGCATGTGGCATATAACTGAATGAGACTTTCAAAAAGGGGGAAATGACAACTAGTCATATAGAGTTCCAGGTATGGGTTGTGGGCACTATGTCTCTTGTAAAAAAGACTTTTAAGAGTGATAGGAGAAATGTGTGAATCACAGCTCTGAGAGATGGATCGAAAAAAATACAAAAACTATAATGCAAAAAATATCCCCATCAGTTGCAGGTACTGACAAGGTACCCAATCAAACAAGCAATTTGCATGAATGATCCATTAAAAAATGGTTAAAAAATTAAGGAATTCAGGACATTATTTTTCAACAGCCAAGAAAAAAACTGCAATTTATTAATAGTTTGAAAGAAGCTCCATAGTTCATGAAAACATGTTTTTATCTCGGTGCATGTCTTTAACAATCACATTCTATGAGGAGAGAGAAAAAAAAACACTAAAAGCCACTGACTTTTTCATTAAATCTCATAGTACAGACTTTTTTTATATTTCAAAATAAAAGGCAAAAAAAGCGCAAGTCCACCCTCCCCTCCCTCCCATTAAAAAAAAAATAAAACACAGAAACCCTCCAAAATCAGGGGCTCTACCTGCAGCCCACAGTGCTCTTGAAGTGTGAGAGACAATCATTGGTTTAGGGATATACAGCATGGTGAAGAGACGCAGGGTTCACCTTTATGGGGGGAAGTGGGGTGGGGGGTGGGAGGGGGTACAAATATCTGAGAACTAAAATACATCACTACAACAAAACCCCTTAGGAGAAAGGAGTGAGTGAAAGTGGAGAGCCAGATACACAGAGAGAGAGTGTGATGGGGTAGAGAGCCAGATACACAGAGAGAGAGAGTGATGGGGGGGTAGAGAGTCAGATACACAGAGAGAGAGAGTGAGGGGGTAGAGAGCCAGATACACAGAGAGAGAGAGAGTGATGGGGTAGAGAGTCAGATACACAGAGAGAGAGTGATGGGGGGGTAGAGAGCCAGATACACAGAGAGAGAGAGTGATGGGGGGGTAGAGAGTCAGATACACAGAGAGAGAGTGATAGGGGGGGTAAAGAGTCAGATACACAGAGAGAAAGAGTGTGATGGGGTAGAGAGCCAGATACACAGAGAGAAAGAGTGTGATGGGGTAGAGAGCCAGATACACAGAGAGAGAGTGATGGGGGGGGTAGAGAGCCAGATACACAGAGAGAGAGTGATGGGGGGGGTAGAGAGTCAGATACACAGAGAGAAAGAGTGTGATGGGGTAGAGAGCCAGATACACAGAGAGAGAGTGATGGGGGGGGTAAAGAGTCAGATACACAGAGAGAAAGAGTGTGATGGGGTAGAGAGTCAGATACACAGAGAGAGAGAGTGATGGGGGGGGTAGAGAGTCAGATACACAGAGAGAAAGAGTGTGATGGGGTAGAGAGTCAGATACACAGAGAGAGAGAGTGATGGGGGGGGGTAAAGAGTCAGATACACAGAGAGAGAGAGTGATGGGGGGGTAGAGAGCCAGATACACAGAGAGAGAGTGATGGGGGGGGTAGAGAGCCAGATACACAGAGAGAAAGAGTGTGATGGGGTAGAGAGTCAGATACACAGAGAGAAAGAGTGTGATGGGGTAGAGAGTCAGATACACAGAGAGAGAGTGTGATGGGGTAGAGAGTCAGATACACAGAGAGAGAGAGTGATGGGGGGGTAGAGAGCCAGATACACAGAGAGAGAGAGTGTTTTGGGGTAGAGAGTCAGATAAACAGAGAGAAAGAGTGTGATGGGGTAGAGAGCCAGATACACAGAGAGAGAGTGATGGGGGGGTAGAGAGTCAGATACACAGAGAGAAAGAGTGTGATGGGGTAGAGAGCCAGATACACAGAGAGAGAGTGATGGGGGGGTAGAGAGCCAGATACACAGAGAGAGAGTGATGGGGGGGTAGAGAGCCAGATACACAGAGAGAGAGTGATGGGGGGGTAGAGAGTCAGATACACAGAGAGAAAGAGTGTGATGGGGTAGAGAGTCAGATACACAGAGAGAGAGTGATGGGGGGGTAAAGAGTCAGATACACAGAGAGAAAGAGTGTGATGGGGTAGAGAGTCAGATACACAGAGAGAGAGAGTGATGGGGGGGGTAGAGAGTCAGATACACAGAGAGAAAGAGTGTGATGGGGTAGAGAGTCAGATACACAGAGAGAGAGAGTGATGGGGTAGAGAGTCAGATACACAGAGAGAGAGTGTGATGGGGGGTAAAGAGTCAGATACACAGAGAGAGAGTGATGGGGGGGGTAGAGAGTCAGATACACAGAGAGAAAGAGTGTGATGGGGTAGAGAGCCAGATACACACAGTGTGATGGGGTAGAGAGCCAAAGGAATGAGACGAGGAGTGAAAGCAAGAGACCGCAAGAATCATGCCAGAGTGACACAGAAAGAGCCAAAGGGAGTGAGGCACAAGAAGGGGAGAGACTGACAGAGAGAGTATGAGGAGGAAGTGAGAGACAGATGAACGACAAAAGCAGGTCTTGCCCCCCTTAACCACCCTCCCCCGTTTGTGCATAGTTCATGATCCTTTTAAAACCAGCTATTTTTTCTAATTTGTTGCAACTCAGACCAACTTTTCATAAAATATTTTTTATACCCGCCACAATAAGAGGAAGAAAGACAAAGAGAAACGAGAAAGAAAGAGTAATGCACGATGTTCCTGATCTGAGCAGGAAGGGACCTCATATTAAGAAAATACAATAAAGTTTGCAACATACAGCAATGGTATGTTCGTTCACTGTCCTTTTTTTAAACAATCAAAAATCATTGATCATTTTGTTTAAAATGTAAAGCAATTTTAATATATAGATTTATATATAAAGCACTCCATTTTTTAAAGTTCATTTCGAGTCCATTATTTGGTAAATATGTAACTGCTACGGATTTAGAAACAAAGGTATTTTTCTTCTTTTTTAAATCCATAACCTTCAGTGCTTGGAGTTGGGTTTTTTTAATTATTTTTTTTTCATAAAAATGTACATTTAAAATGGCGTGGAGTTGGTACTCTGGAACCCTGGCTTTCCTGAGACATTATCCACTTTTTTGTGTGTGTGCAAGATAGTGAGCAAATTCCATCTTCTTTTACAAAGGAAAAAAAATATAACATACAGGCTTTGACAGTCCATAAAATTAATAACATCAATAACAGGAAAATAAGTAAAATACAACACAACACTGATCAATCCCAGAGTTCTGAAAGTAGCATAATCTTCATTCTGAAAAGTTTTTTTTTAAATTCATTTGATGGAAGAGTATTTGTCCTTTGTTGTTTTTCCAACGTTCCTGTAATATATATTCCTTTTCCTTGAACTTCGGAAAAAACGAAATGTCTGTAAACGACAGGTGGCCTTGTGAACAGAAACAACACACACAAACGAAAAAAACAGAAAAGTAGGCACCTCTGAAGAGTCTCATTATCCATCTGGAGTCCAGATTCCTCCTCTCTCCCTGTCCTGGCAGGACAGGCAGAGAGAGCTCTTGTCCTTCTAAAGAAATCTATGGCCACAGGTCTTTGAAAAATCTTTTTTTTTCTTCCTTTTATCTTTTTTTAATTTTTTATTGATTTTTTTTTCCGTTTAGAATCCAAAATAAAACAAAAAAAGAAAAAAAATGGGCAATACTCAATTATAATCCTTTTTGGGGATTATTCCACAATAAAAGCCACTATAAGGTAGATAAACATCTTACAGATTCAGAAAACAAAAAACACATTTTTTTCTCGTTAAGTCCTTGAGTAAACATTTACACATGAATTGTCACCATCTCCCCTCTGTACTTTCTCACTGCTTTTGAAAAATAGCTGAATGAGGGGAACCAGACACTCAGTGCAACGTTAGAAGCTAATAATAATAACAACAATATCCATCATTATATATTTTTTTCTCTGACGAGCAAAAAAAAAAGACTAACGTACTGAATAAAACTTATGAGTTAAACACTTAACACACACTCGCATTTTCACAAATCACACTTCAGTATTTACTTGCCACACTCGTACGTACATTTGTGCAAACGCTCACATACAAAGTCATCTTTTTGCCTTTTACTGATTTCATTTCACTTTGAACTGGTATCGTCGTCGAAAGCTCGGAAGTGTAAGAGTGAGACAAAATCATTACAAAAAAAGTGTTCACATTACATTATTGGCGCTTCTTTGTGATTCAAGTATTTGTATATATATATTTTTTTGTTTTGTTTTGATATGTTTATGATCTTTTCTGGGAAAAGTAGGAAAAAAGGTCGGGAGGGGGTGGGGAGTTTTTTTTTAATTTCGCGACAAGTCGAAAAAATAGAGATTTGTAATCAGCACGTGCATATTGAACCCAGGCCCTCCGAGAACTCACAGCTGCAGCTACTTGATAACCTTCAGCACCCCACTCCCCCGGCCCTGACTGAGCGACTGGGGAACATTACACTTGGAACCCCAAGCTGCACGGAAAGGGTCTCAGAACTCGGATCCTTAATGTCCCGTGTTGTGCTACAAAATTTTTTTATTTTTTTTTGGGGAGTTCCCACCCCCACCGCCTTGTAAAGTGGAGCCTAAAACAGCTTCTCAGTGCTGGTGCAGTCATTAAAATCCCGAAACACGTCAAACTCTGCCCCAGATAAAGAGCGCGCTGTACAATCCGATAAAAACATCCCGGGGCAGCCGGCCGAGCTGGGGAGCCAAGGCTGGATCAAGCACAGGCAAACAGTGATTCTCTATAGTGTCGCTCTGGAAGGTCACCTCCCCCCCCCCCCCCTTAAGACTTTGTACCAAATTGAAATGTCTCCTCGGTGAAATAAGAATGCCTTCTGATAAAAGCGGGATCTGCGCTGAACCCAGATCCGTCGAAGCGCACGGTTCGGCGCCCCCCTCCCAGCCCATCGGGATCTCCTCCGTGGAGGGGAGACGCCACTTTGGGAAGAAAAGGCTTCAGTCCAGTTCAGCGACAAGTGCAGAGCTGAATCATTAGTAATATATATAGCAGGTTTTTTTTCCCCCCCAAGCCTAAGAAAAATGACAATAAATGCAAATTTTTGGTATAAAAAATATGTACCCGGGATTACCCAACTACAGTGCACCTAAGCATGTAGTCCCCATGTGTATTTCTCTCTTTGCAGGGTCTTCCCCCTAAAACGCACGATTATCTTAAAACCCCTTGAAGCTGAGGTGCTCCCCTCTTGTACCTCTCCTCCCATAGTGTCAGTCTCCTGGCCTGACCAGCGCCACCTCCCACAGGAACGGGTAAATAAAAGTGCTCAGCAGCAAACAACACACCGCCCAGCCAACAGGACGAAAGGAGCAGTGGCTTTAGCAAGCTTGCACACAGTCATGGGGCCAGCAGGAACGGGGCTCCGGCCTGTTCACATCAGGGTCACATCGGGACATGAGGACCAACACCATGTGCCCAGTGGGCAGACCCCTCCTACAGCAGGTGGCAAAAGGTCTTGCAAGCCCTCTAGAGACCCGAGAGGAACGTTTCTACTTCTTTTTTTGAGATGACAAGTGTCTTAAGCTGCACTTCTTAAACCCCAAGTTAAAGCACTGCCGGGAATTCCAAACAAATGGGCCAAGACTGCCTTCTTCCTCTACGAGGGTAGGCCTGTACCCCGAGCACCCTGCCTCCTGCACTCCTCCTCACCCAAGCTTTAGTGTGCTGGTTGCAAATTTGCGCTTTTCTTCAATATAATTCAACGCAGGCATTAAAAAAAAAAACAGGAAGCTGCATTTATCTTGAGACTGAAAAGTTATGTTTTTTCACAAGCCTCCCCTGAGAATAGCTATTTTTAATTGTTGTAAAGATACTGTTCTGCAAGTAAACACTGAGGACCCCACCTGCGAAACACCTGATTTCGGAAATAGTGATTTTACAGTTTCATTACCTATCCCAGTTTTGGTACACAAGATATCAATATCACGCTGAGCACTGAAAAACCCCTGTGAGAGAGAAGGGCACAGCACTCCAAGCAACAGTAGCTGCCATCCTGAGCTGGCATTGGCACAGGATTGTAGGGTGGCGGTGTGTATGTACATTTTCACCATTGCATAGAAACAGAGGTCAGTGTCAGTTTCTCTAAAAAGTCACGGACTAAGAAAATTTAATGTTTTCAAAATGTCATGAAGCACCAACTAGAGTGACCTAGTCATATATTAGAGGTTTGTCTCTGTTTCTTTGATCGCATGACTTGGCCTGTAGCTTGCTGGGAAGAGGTGACGTGCGAGAGAGGCAGGAGAGACAGGTGGGGCTGAGCAGCAGTGGATTCACTTGCTGGAGGGAGTCTGGCCCATTCACCCGAAAACCCAAGAGGCGCTCTTGTCCGGAACTAAAACCTAGGCGCCTCAAGACACGAAGAGGAGGTTCTCAGAAGCGGTGTTCTGAAGGTAACAGAAACGCCAAAGAAAAAGAAAAACAGTTGTAGTATTAATTCCTTCCCAAAGCCCTTCCCCCCTCCTCCCCACTGATATTTTACATGCACACACTGCTTCCAAAGGCTCTGCTTACTTAAGCATTTCCGCACAGCAAATATCTAGTAAGCAGCTGCCTTGAGAGCACGCCGGGCATGAGAGTAAAACAATACAAAAAATAAAACACTGATGATTCCTGAAAAACTGAATGTCTGAACTTCAAGCTAAAGTGATCTCCACATGAGAAAATAAAACACTTTGTTGGGCACTGGTGCAGTCCTCGTCACTGCCCAGCCCCAACACAGCTGCATCCAGCAGGTCTCAAGAGTCCAGTCCAAGTATGCCAAACAATGCATAGGCGACTCAACGGCTTTGAGAGGGAGTGCTGCTGCAGAATCGCACTGAATACCAAGAGGCTCCACAGCAGATAGGCACTCAATGGCCAAACTATTATACAAGTCACAGGGCCTCAGCAAGGGGCCCTGCTATTCCATGTAACATTGCACGTCTAGCTTCTCCCACAGGAGGCTAAACAACTTGGAGTAACAGTGATATTTACTTTGATATACTTAAAGCATTGCTCTTTTCTTTGCCCAATAGTAGATTCAGTCTTTTCCCTTCAATCCTGCTATCTTTTTTTTCAAGCCCGTTTCGGTCCCTAGGCAACGGAGGGACAAAACAAAAAATCAAAACTTTAAAAGTCTTTTGAAAAACGCGTACAGTACAAAAAGAGCAGAGAGAAGCCATTGGATCAATCCATTTTCCTCTTAGCTTTTGGGTTTCACAGAACTCTTTTCTGATTTGTTGGCATTGCAAAGAATGAGCTTCTTGCTCTTTGTAAGTGCTATGACAAACCACCTCTTGAAAATGTTTTTCTTCATTTCACACTTTTGTACCAGAAACAACACACACACTTTGTCTACTGCACTGTAAGAAACACCTTTACTGATAGAGTGGCAGACAGTCCCCTTTCCAGTCTCTGCTGTGTGAGGCGAACCGTAAGATGAGGATCTGCACACTGCTGAATTGTCAATGGAGAGGTACAGCGCGTTGTGTGACAGATCAGTTTCACGTGCTGCCTAACACACCGAGATGCAGATCCATGCGACAGATTGGGTGGAGGGGTTCTGTAGGCTTCTCTTTGTCCTGATGAGAGACAACAAAGACTAGCATCTAAAGTGACAGTGGACGGAGGAGCCTTATGGTGAAGCATATTGCACATTGCTTTGAAGATGAAGGTGTTTGAAGAAACTGATGGACCATTTTCAGGACAGGGATCACCCAGGACACGGATTTAAAAAATGAAGAAAAAAAACAGTCCTCCAACAAGCTGCAGCGATACGTTTTCGAGAGGTGTTTCTTACAGCAAGGTAGAGCAGTGGTTTATGGGTTCACAGCTACAGGCACGCACACACACACACACAAACACACCAGCTCAGCCAGACCCACCCTTTGTCAGCTTATTTTGCGATAGATATAAAGACAGCTTGAATGTGTGAAACAGCAGTGTAAATCCCTTTAAGAAAAAAACAACTACTGGGGTCGGCAGGTCAGACCAACCCACTACTTAGAACGTTGTTGTTGTTGTTGTTCAGATTTGTTCTCTGTTCCATATGCTGGCTCAGAATTGGGACTGTGCAATTTTCAACAGGTTTCTTCAATATGTAAAAAGCATGTGTAGGACCTGGGCTGGAGAGCAATTAAGGCTAATATTAGTGCTGAAAAACAAAAAGTACTTGAACCATTCCTACTGGGCATGCTCGGAATGATGCTGTTTCAGAGGGAGGGGCTTACAGGGCATGGGTCACATGGTGGGCGGGGCCAACAGGGGAGGTCAAATGGCAGCTTTTTTCTTCAATTCTCCTGAAAACACGGATTTTCACACTGAATGTCAGAATCATTAGAAAATTGTCATGAATAAAGGTTCACTTTCCTTTCGTTTATTCATCGCTTTCTTCCTTCTTCTTCAAAATTGTTTGAATACTTTTTTACCCTCTCCCCCCTTTGAAAAATAAAAGAAAACCGAAAAAAAGCCAGAAGAAGAAGAAGAAGATCAGCAGCCTCGAGACAAGTTTTGCTGCAGCCCCCGTTTAGAACTCCAAGACGAGACTGAGCATGCTCCCAACATGTCATTGTTCACCACGTCTACTGATTATCTCCACATGATTTGCTTGGTTTTTTTGCTCCTGTGTCTCCATGCTTGTAATCCTACATGGACTCCCCACTCAGCAGGTCTCCGGGAAGCAGCGTGTTGATCGGGGTCGGGCTCCCGATCACCCTGGCGTCCTCTCCGCCGGGGGGCCCCCACAGGCTGGAATACTGGGGCACCGCCCCCCACAGCAGGTCGCTGCTGGCCTTGCCGCCCCCCAGCCCGCTGCTGTTCCAGTGGCCCATGGCATGGGACACCCCGGAACTCCCCAGCCGGGTCTGGTTGGTGCCCGGGTTGGCCTGCCAGCTGGTGGTGGGCGTCAGCGACTGACCTTGTGCAAAGAATCGGTTCACCTCCTCCTCCCCGGCAAACTCAGCAAGGATGGTAGTATTGCCCAGAACACACCTGGAAAAACAATGAACAGAAGGGCGTGGGGTCAAAGGTTAACACCCGCCACGACTCCAATCGCGTTTTTAAATTTGCTGTCAATTTGTTTTCCCCCAGAACAGCTGTTTTGGACTTCCAGCCCTCTGCGGGTTGAAACTGCAAAGTGCACGTGTAATTATACACAGCCATGTTTAAAAAAATGTGGTCAAATCTAAAAACCAAACAGCTGTGAAGGTATTTTGCTAAAACAAAAAGGGAGCTGGGATGGCCAGCGTTAATACATCAGCAGCTCATCAGATGGTATCCAGACTATACAGATTTCAAGCATGCACACCAATGCAATGTACTGATCACTTGGACACTTGGCCTCCAGTTTTCTCTGAAGCTCACAGCTGTGTTGCACAGCACTAAACATCTGTATAATGTTATTTCCTGTCATACATGTGCAAGGACTTCTGGGCTTTGGCTGCCTCCTCCTTGGAGCTGTAACGGACGACAGCGTTTCCTTGGGTCAGGTTGAGGTGGAATGTAATGAGAGGGCCGTGTTGCATGCACAGCGTCCGCAGAGTCGAGCCGTCAATCTGCAACAGACACCAGAGCAGTGAAGATCCATG